>NC_140622.1:6446803-7159303 GCF_057382275.1 Copadichromis virginalis
TGACAGATACAGTGTCTAAAGGACAGGAAAGCAGGGGCAGAGCGAGAGAAGAGCTGCAGGTCGGACTCAAACGTGCGCCGGCCGCTCTCAGCCGTATGGTATGTGGTCGCCCTTTCAATGCACTGAGCTAAACCAGCAACCCATTCTAATACATTTCTGGCTTTCAGTCCTATGTCAAACCCTTCTTGATTTCTTTGATTTTGTTCTAGACTTGTTTAGATATACGTTCATTTGTATGTCAAAGTAAAATTATATAGTTGGGTTCAGAAGATTGTGGAAATTGGCACATTTTATATATAATTTTGATCCTGTATACCACAACATTAGATCTGAAATGACATGAATTAAGATGCAATTAAATTATTTCACTGCAGTAATCACTGTGTGTGAAAACAGTTCACCATGCCATCCACATTCAGGTTAAAGCTTCATCATGCAAGAAGTCAGATACAAACATGGTCCAGAAATAGTGATTTTTCAATATTTCCATACCTGAATTTTTGTTCAAAGACTATTAAATTCATGTATTTATACCCATGTACTCCCATTAAATATTTATTCTAATTAAAATATTTAATCTACCAGAAGCAGGAAGTTTTTTTTTTTTTTTTGTGATGTAGCCAATAATGACAGAACAACTTAAATTTCTGGTGCCACAGAATTCCACATATGTCATTAACATATGTAATAACCTGCTCTAAGTTATTACAACCTGTGGCTTCAAAAGACAGCTACTCTTCAGAGACCAAGTAAATATGAAGAGAGTGATGAATAACTTTTCAGCTGTTTCCAGCTGCAAAGAAAGTTTAAAAAAATTCCCTTATGATGACTAATGTCAGAGTAACATGCTATGGGGTATGGCCCTGCGACAGACTGGCGACCTGTCCAGGGTGTACCCCGCCTTTCGCCCTATGACAGCTGGGATAGGCTCCAGCGCCCCCCGCGACCCTGAAAAGGATAAGCGGAAGCGAATGGATGGATGGATGCTATGGGGTATTCCATGGCATTGCAGGAATACCAGACACCCCTGGAGCAATAGACTGAACCCATCTACTAACTCCATTCAGTAAATGCATCATAAAAATTATCAGTGTATTAATGTTCTGGTAATATTTGATTCTGACTCCCACATGCTCGACATTGTAGCACATTATATATATTTTTTTCATTTTAAAACATTTTCAACTTTTTTTTTGTCATTTTGGGATATTGTGTGCAGAATTCTGAAGTGAAAATGAATGAATTAATCCAAAATGTATTGAATCCATTTTGGATTAAAGGCATAATGTAACTGTGACTGAAGGTAAGATATAGTATAGTATAGAGTAAATTGGATAAATGTTGTATGTAATCTAGTTTTTAAACAGCGGCTCCCACTCTGACGTTACAATTCCTCACTTTTTAGATTCCAGGTTTGCTTTCACGTTGTGCAACCATCGACCCATGCACACCAGTATTTCCTCCAATGGCTCCAGTCACATGTTACTGCTTCATAGACTTTAAAATGAGATGATTTCATACGAATAAAACATGTTACGATTAGAAACCTTACATGGACCAAAAATTCACAAATTCTCCTCTACGGTACTGGCAATAAAGTCGTTTTTTAACCATCAGTCAAGAGTTTATGACGTTTGTAAGTGAAACTAGCACAAAATAATAAAGGCCTGAATAAAGACCAATATTTATGAAATTTAAAATATACCATCTAACCACAATATCAACATAACGTTGTGTTCTGTATGCTGTCAACATAGATGGCAGAGAAGTTTTCTTACTGCTGCACTGCATCCCAGACATTCTAGTTTCACCTGAGCTCTCTCTACACATCAGCTTTTGTATTTTTGCTTTGGGGACCAAATTGAATAGAAAAAGCGATGATACATATTATGTTTTGGTGCATAGTCTAAAGCTTTCCTGTCGATCATTTTGACAAACCACCACAGATGTCAGATGCCAGATAGCATATCTGTGGTCACATTGCTGGCTCCAACTCGCTGCTCATCCTATCAGAGACAGACGATGAAAAGTGCTGATATGGTTCTGGAAACAGAAAAATAAAACTCACTGGTTGGTGGCCACTGATGGATCTGAGTATTGAGCATCCAGACAGGCTGTCGAAATTCCCTGCATTCAGCTGAGGATAGCTTTGTTTGCCAGACAAAGAGGCACAGAATGCATGCATTTTCAGTGGGCATTGTATTGTCCACACCATCATATATCTAAAGACATCCGATAGTTGTAGAAAAATCAATATCCCAGTCTGGTTTGCTGCACTACTGTGGATCCTTTTCAACTATTACAACATTTACATGGATACGTGTTGGGACATGCAATGCATGTGTGTCCAGCTGAAAAGAAATGCAGCATCTTCTTGGCAGCAGATGAAGAAATTCTCATTTATTCTTGCTTCAGCTGTGGGAAAGAAGCTTTTTAAATTCCTGTTCCAAGAAAAAAAATAGAAGACTGAAATGCCGTGCCTCTCATGTAATCAAAGGGTTACATTCAGATATTGCGCAAGGACAAAACTCAGATGTTGCAAGGCCCAATCATTCTAAATAAAACACCCCAAACAGCAGGGGAGCTTGAAAGTAAGCTTTTCTCAACCTTCAGTCTACTTATCGTTCAACCTGAATAACAAGGGAGAGGGAGAGAGCGTGCTGCATATTAACAGCTGCCCGTGTCTGTTTCTACATACTGGGATCTTTTGTGCGTATTAACAAATCCCATGTGAGACACCTAACACAGGGTCATCAACAAACAGTAACACAAAACGCCTAGGTGCATCAACAAAATGTCAAAATTCTGACAAAAAGACAGACTCTCATCATCTGTCAGCAGTTTTGTTAAAAGCTGCACCTCCTACACCTGAGTGCAAACAAGTCTGAGAGTCCAAACTCTGCCAAACCCTGACCATATGACCCATGAAGGAAAAATGCTCGTTTTGTGTTATAATAAATACAATAGGAAATTTATTTTGACTAACTGTCCATCACAAATCATTAGTTGCAGCAGTGAAAACACTCAGCTAAATTGTTATAACAGGGCTTCACTATATAACAGGGAATGTCTTTATAGCTGCATCCATGTAGTAGGTGCAGTTTATGTCTCCAGCTCTGTACCCTGCACTTCAAGTTCCAGTCATGTATTTTACATTTATTTGGATTTAAAGAATTGAACAAGTCAATGAATTAAAACTAAACTGATTTTTTTCTGCATCTAAACATCGGTTGTACCAATGAATTTAATAGCTTATGAATTAAGGCTGTTGAACAATTAATCTTAAATGTCCTAACAGAAGTTTGTTCATTAGAAATGAAGATAATCTAAGGGCAGATTAACATGTGGAATCGGACTAACTCTGTTAAGATCACTGTATTACACATCAGGCAAGAAAGCCTGCTCATTGAAGCTAAAATGTATTTTTTTTAAACATAACAGCATTTTTACCTTAGGGATTTTTGTGTTCTGTACACATGCAGTTACACAATGAACAGTAATATTGTTGCAAAATATCCCAGTTCATATAAATTTATGAACAGTAGCAGGCAGATTTTTGTGTATTTGGCCTTGTAGGAGCATTTATACTTTGCACAAGGTTTAAGAAGTTGCACAGGTCTTTAAAACAATCTGAGGTCCCTTAAAGTGAGTCCCAATGTAAATGCAACCATAAGGATAAATTCAGATTAATTCAATTTATGTGAAATATCTGAAATAGATTTAAGAGCATCCTTGGAGGAAAACGAGGTCTGTAACCACAGCCACCACATGAATATAAGAATCCTGTGACATACTGAATTTATTGGCTTTAAGGTTTTCCTTTAATAACAGAGTTACAAAACCAGTAAGGTTACAAAACCAGTAAGGTTACAAAACCAGTAAGGATTTGACATATATGGTTAGTTCACCTCCTTAACTCACATAAAGGCGTTGCAGAGGGTCGTGAAAACTGCCCAGCGCATCGCCGGAGCACCACTTCCTGCCATAAAAGATATCTACAGGAAGCGGTGTCTGAAAAGGGCTGGGAAAATCATCAAAGACCCCAGTCACCCATCACATGGACTCTTCACCCTCCTGCCCTCTGGGAGGCGCCACAGGAGCCTCCGGACTAAGACCACCAGGTACCGGAACAGCTTCTTCCCCACAGCTGTCAGACTCCTGAACTCTGCCTCCTGACATCTGACCCACGTTAAACTCATGGACTGAACATACACACCCCCACAATGGACAACTGTACCCTCAAACACAATAATAACATGGACTGAACCACCACTCACAACCACTAGCACTTTATATAGCCTCTGTAGAAACTATCTACACCCTCACTTATCTTAACTGCACTACTGTATAGCTCTGTGTAAATAATCATTCTGTACATTCAATAATCTTTAATCCTACAACTGTTTACAACTTGCATAGTTCCCATTTCTGTATAGCTGTATATCTCAGATTTCTGTAAAGTTATTTATTTCATATTCTGTATAGTTTTTCATATTTATATCCGGTTCATAGCCTGCACATAGCTTGTACTCACTACAGCCTGTACATACTTATAGTTATAGAATATTCACAACATACTTCATACCGTGTACATTATAACATACCATAATAGACCCATTTCTGTAATATACTTACATATCTATACTATTGCTAATATATATTGTAATATATCTATATCACTAAAGCACTTCTGGATGGATGCAAACTGCATTTCGTTGCCCTGTACCTGTGCATGTGCAATGACAATAAAGTTGAATTCTATTCTAATTCTATTCTATTCTATAAACAAGCCCTTTGAAACAGTAGATGTTGGCTGAACAACCTCTGGTAGAAAAAAAATATTAACATTGTTAAACAGTTTGAATTTCTGAAGATACAAAATGTTGTTAATTTGTACTTTTTTTTAAGTCTTCAGTGGATAAAATGGGCTGATTAACTGATGTAATGTGATGATGTTGCTGTCTGAATGTAGGGTGAAATCACTCTCTCCATTATCCCTGAGTACATTTAAATATACATAAATACACAATGATGGCTTCAGTGTGTTTTGTTGGAAACAGAAGTATATAAATTTAACCTGAACAGTCACATCAGCAGACCAGGAAGAGCACTCTCTCCCTAAAAATGATTCATCCTCGTAGTTTGCTACAAGGCCATGAGAACCAGAATTGAAGAGAAACAGATGTAATCCACATCCATAGAGTGCTGCTATTGCCCTTTTAGGGGCTACATGTAAACTCCAGTGGGCAGACTCCAACAGTTTCAGAGTTCAGAGGTAATCTGCAGATTCCAAACTAAGAGGACTTGTTGTTCTTTCAGGTGCTACTCACTCAGGTTTAAATGTCATACATAGAAACATTCATTCCTAAACTTCACGTGCAGACATACAAAGAATAGAGCTGCATGGCTGCTATCTTGGAATGATCATATGTGTCTGTGTGGCTAAAGAGAAAAATATCCAGCTAAAAATTGACCAAATTAGCACAAAACTCTCACCAGTTGTTCATTGGTTAGGTGAACACTGTATGACTGTGTGCGTTGGGACACTGTGCATTTTCTGTGATTAACACAACCCACTCAGAGAATCTACAGTGATGTTTAAAGGGCTGTAATGTTTGCTATAATCAAAGACATCATTAAGAGAACAAAAAAATGGTAACCAGAGTGCAATGCTGAACCCTACGTAGCTTCGGGTTTCAGCATTGCACTTGTGTTCATGTTTTGTGAGTTGTGAGTTTCATTTCTTGTTATGCTATTATTGATTCTTTTTTTCTTTTTTTTTTTACATTTCCCCTTTATGCTAAACTCCACTGTCACCACTTTTCCTGTTCAGGCCTGCTTCTTAACCAATCAGCATTCAACATATACCATCATCTCAATCAGGCAAATTGCACACAAGCATATGTTTGTAGGTTTCATACCCAAAATTCTTCACTCTGCACAGCTATAGACCTGAATCCTGCTTTAGTCCTCATTGCATAAATGCTCCTGTCCATCTGTGCTACTCTGTTGTTTTTTTCTGTTTGGATTTGGTCACCTTTATTAGTTCTTTAAATAAAGGTCACTTTTTTTAACTCAGTATTTTTGGTCTACATTTGCATTCACCTTTAAACTGATCTCGAAATCTCCAGATCAGTTAAAACTACAAAAGGGCTCATGAGTGCCTCCTAGAATGGAGGGATTATTACAAGGTAGGCAGAAATGAAAGCTATTATAGAGCTGTTGGATAATTTCACTCGAGTGCATAGAATATTTTACAGTTAACCCACCAACTACACTTAATATTGTAATAAATTGCTTCAGGTGCTCATTTTGTTTATTTCCAATTAGGCTTTTTTTTTGGGGGGGGGGGGGGGTGTCTGTTGTTCATTTATCTGAATTGCTGTTAATTTTCTTTTCATTACTGAAACACTTTGTGGACTGCCATAAACCAAAGCATTACTGATGATGGCTGAAATATCATTGCTGCTCGTTGTAAACATGTGATGGATTGATGTTATGGCTGTTTAAATATGCTTATACAGCCGATGTGTAATGGTGGTGGTGATGCTAGGAGCATTTATTACAACTGTGCTTCTTATTTGTTTTTGGTTTTTTTAATCAATGCAACTGAACTGACTAAGATGGTGGATTCGTCAGTTACTTTCTTTTTTGTTCACTAAGGATAAGCAAATGGCACTAATGTGTAAACAGTATTTATAATTTGCATCAAGAATTTATTAGTTCACTTTTTCTCAATTCTTTACACATTCAGCAAAGGAGCAGCCAGTGTGGACAAAACTGTAGATCTGATGAGGCACAGGTGTTTCCTCCTCCGAGGCCGTGAACCCATAATGAGTTCCACCCAGGTGAGAGAGAGAGAGAGCGAACCAGAGAGATAGAGAGAAACAGCTGATCAGCGACCAGCTGAACCTCCAGGCCGTGGCACCTAAGACCCGAACTCTTCCACAGCATGCATTTTTAATTTCTCTTTGCTATTTGGGCTGATTGGGACCTGATGAACGTAAAAACAAAGAATGATCTTTTTACCCGCTGTAGTTTCTAAGAAATGGATACCAGATCCTTGTAGAGTAAAATTTAGTATTGTGGTCTAGACAACCCAAAATGTGATGTCCACACATGTGGATGCCAGGTCCAAGAAGGTTAAAGATAAACTGCACACCATGCTGAGACATGCTAAGTTTTCTGCTAATAGTTCTTTGGCAGTGACTTTGTTGACAAACCATTTCATGTCTTTCAAACTTTTTATCTTTGGAATTTTTTCACATTCTGCTAAAGAAATGAGAACAAACTGCGTATTTTTGTGTTGAATTTAAATTTGGTTCATCCACTGAGTTAGGTGCCTTTTAAATGATAAACGATTCATTTTTAAAAAATCATCTATTACAATCCTGGTCAGATACAAGGACAGATACATCTGTGAAGACGATGATTACATGCACTAGTTTATTATAAAGAAGAGTGCAACTTTTTTTTGCCGGAAAGTGGAAGAACATCAGCGAATGAGCTACACCACGCAGGTCAACAGCAAATTCAGCAATTCATATCTTGATGTTGGTACAACTACAACCATGACTAGTCTTTGAGAAAAGACTGCCTGCAGTTAGTCAGTGTTGAAATGTTTTCTGGGATACAGCCGGACTTACATCTCACCCTACAATTAAATTTTTTCTGGTAAATCCACAGCTTTGTATTCAGAATTTGGGAGAGAGACTTTTTTTTCCCACAATCAATTGTTAATTTTCAACAAATACCTAATCTTTATTTATTGTTTTCTCAACAATCAGATTTAGAATATTCACTGACAAAATAGTCATTAACCTTGAAACCTCAATCCTTCACAAATTTTCCCGAGGGGTCAGTTTGTTTTTCATCAAAACTAGATGAAGCAGCTGATGGAGTAGATACAATACCCTAACTACCTGCTTGAAGTCATAAGAATTAATAAGAGGCTGTAAAATCATATCTTCATCATCCATCACTGACACGAAACCATCTCCTCTCTGCAGTGAAGGAAGGAAACGGTCCACTGAGGTTTTTTTTTTTTTTTTTTTTTTTTTCTTCTTCTTTCTGTTCTTTTTCTCTTCTTGTTTTCCTGTCCAGGGTGTACCTCCTCTGGCCCAGTGACAGTTTGTATTGATGGATGGCTTCAAATATAATTAAGAATATTACATAGTTTGAATGATTCATTAGAGAAAACAATGCAATCACTCTTTTCTCAGGGTGACTCCTCCACTGAGGTTTTTGTAAAAAGGCCATCTCTCCGTCTTAAAGCAGAAAGAAGGATAGCATCTCTCCACAGCTGAATTAAATCGCAAGCTGTGAGCTTGACAAGAATAACACACACTCCCATGTGTGTTTTCCAATTTGCCACCCAACACAGGTTCCTCCTTATCGACGTCTGAGGAGGAGAATATGAGGCTCACGCTTCAGCCACTTCAGTCTGTATTTCTTTCAGGGGTCACATGGGTTCTGGCGTTACAGCCACTCCTGTCACTGTTACTGTAGCAACCTTTGGCACGATGGCCTTCTATGAAATGAAGCTAAAGATTCACCGTGAGCCAGAGATCAAGAAAATATTCTCTTCGTGAGCATGCGCTGTGACCATGGAGCTCCGATACAAGACTGAACTTATTTCATCATCAGACAGCAAAGAATACCACGGGTGTCTAAATATAACTTGTGAAAAAGAGGAGGGAAAAAAATCTCTCTTTTTCTACAATGCACTCTGTCTCCACTCTCCTCCATGCTTTGAAGATTTCTACAAGCGAATGATCACAGGATCTTTTTTGGTGAATTATGCACATTATCATTCCACGCTTTCTCATCAGAGCTGTGGTGCAATGCATCAAAGTGGCTGGCAGGTGATGGCAGAGAGGATTTGGCTTGCTGTACTGTGTTTGTGAGTCCTGCAAATCCAAGAATTTTAATTTGTTTGTATGTTTTGACTTAGTGTGATTTTTGTGCATTACTGGCCATGCACAGAACGAGCAAAGGTTGTCAAAAGTCACTTACCCTGTCACTGGTGAATGTATGTGTCCTGACCCCAGCAAACCACTAGAGGGCAATCAGTGTGTGAAACAACCACTCAGCAGTTCCAGCATGTGAGTATCAGAGGTAATGACAAGCTTCACATGTTTGTTTGTTTTGTTTTCTTCTATATTATATCCCAAAAGTGCAGAAACAAGACAATTAAGGTTGCAGTTTAAGATCTATATTATGCGCTACGGTGTGGTTTCAGCACCAATATGAGATGAAGGTTGCATCTGCTTATGTTGCTGCAATATAGCGAAAAACAAGATAAATGGCTTTATTAACTCATAGGCTGTGATGCACCGTGATGTAAGGTGTAGTTAATCTAAAAGATGTGCACACTGCAGCAGCCTGCACACATCGGAGGCAATACTGTTCTCCTATTGAGGAGAGGGGGGTTTCGCTTACCCTGGATCATAAACCATTAATTATTGCATTTATTTGACATTTATATGACAGGATTAATTTTAAAATGAGTACTGGTTTAATTTATTTGTTTGATTAGCAAGCTTTTTTTTATTGTAGGAAGAAACTTTATTTGATTCACTGTTAAAAATAATAATTATCTTACACTGGGGCTCGGTGTCTGAAACATTTCCTAGTTCCCCTCCAACTGTCTTTTGATTGAGTGCCCATGCAGAGTGGAGGTTTGAACAGCAGTTGGGTGGAGCATCTGCACTCACAACCAAAGCACCGTGCCTTAGACGACCATATTAGGGACATCCTGTCTCTAGTGTATTAAAAAAATGTTTTGAGAAGGTTGAAGCTCGAGTTTTTGGATCAGAGATTACTTCACATACACCATCTGAAACTATAGTCATGTCTAATATGAGCAAATAAAGTAAAGGCAGAATAACCACTTTAACTCCAGGTGATGTAAAAATATAAATGTACTCTTTTGGTCATTTCTCACATACAGTGCAACAAGTAAAACTGAAAAAAAAATCTTTTACAATTAAAAACAATAATTTTTTAATTTTTCAGATTTCATTACTCTTTACAACTGCACTCAGCTGACCTTTTTTGCTATTACTGCTTGACCTTCTGGTTGCATTTTCAATACATCCCTTAGGCCATAAAGTGCAATACTGATAAACTGGCTGCCGGCGGAGCTCACGGGCGCGTCACTGCAACTCCCCCTGGCTTCTGCTCCGCGGCTGCTGAGTGAGCCCTCATCTGGGACTCTCCTCAGCTCTTTCTGGGACAGTGGCGCGGCTGCCCCTCTGTTAGTCTTCCTTGGTCTCTTGTCTTCTGAGGGCCTCTGGATGTCTGGAGTTTTGATCTCCTCCATACCTAGCAGATCATTACATGAAGGAACCTTTTAAAAACAAGTGCGTCCATGCTTTATATATAACAATGGTAATTTCATTGCTATTTGAGACACTGCAGCGTTCCCCTTTCGTGCCCTTTCTCCAGAGACGATAATTCAGCATTTTGAAAAGATCTCTTTTCTTAATAGATTCTGGTTTTCTTCTAATGAGCTCTCTTCCCTCTAACACCTGTACTCGTGCCGGAAGATTCCTCTTAAAAGGAATATTCTAATGCTGAAGACAGCATAATGTCTATATTATAGCCCAACTTTAATAAAGTCTAATGTAGCATTAAAAAGCAAAGCAGCTGTGCACTAAAATGTGTAGCTCATAATACAAAGACCTGTGTTTTAACACAGGTTAATGCTGGCAACTCCATTGCAGATATCAGTTTAATGTTTGGCTTCTGGAGCAATATTGCTTTTAAAGTTAGTGAATGTTACAAGATTACTGCCATTTAAGAGTACTTTTATCATGAGTAAACACCCCCTTTACAATTATCTTGCACATATTACGTCTGAGAACATTTACTTCTGAGTGTACTCTGCATCATTAAGTACTGAATGAGCTCATATTGGTAGCATCTTGATCACACAACCAGCGTCAAGCTTGCCAATTCCCCTCTTCTCGGGGTCTTGAAACTATCTCCCTTACTGTGTAATAAAACTAGCATATTGTCTAAGAGGTCTTCGTGACTTAAAAAAGATATAATTTTACTATAATGGATGGATGGATGGATGGATGGACAATCAGCCGTACAATCTATGGTGGATCCTGCTGGCAACGCTGATAAGTTAGCCAGGAAGTTATTTGGTAATTTTTTTGGTAAAAACAAAGCAAGATGATGATACCACACCATTAATTTTAATTGAATTCACTGTTTTATTGAAGCGAACAGCATATCCTGAGGGTAGACTGCAATCAGACTAACCCCTGGGATCGCACAGAGGTGGACTGATGTAGAAGCTTCCGCTTTTACTTGAATAAACATGCAGTTATGCAGTGACGTGGGTTTGCACCAGTGTGAAGGAGCAGCGACGCTCTACCTGTTGATTAGACCCACGTGCAAAAACCCAAACTTGGTGTGTGTGTGTGTGTGTGACTGTGTGAGAGTGAGTGTGAGCGAGACAGCTGAGCGCAGGCGGAGCGCTTAGCCGCCGGCCGTGAAGGGGTTAAAGAGTTTTCAGTGTGCGGAGCGGCAGGCTGGAGGTTAGAGTGTTGCGGTGCAGAGCTCGTGGACGCGGCGGCAGTAGCGGCGTACAGCAGCGCACCGAGCGCGGTCAACTTCGCCACTACTGCACAATAAACACGCCATGTCGGAGCGAAGGAGACTCTGTGGATCTGACTGCGCGCGGTCCTACTACTAGCGAGCGTGTGTGCGCGCGCGTGAGAGAGAGAGAGAGAGAGAGAGAGAGGAGTGAAAGAGAGAGACAAGGAGAGGGCTGCTCTTTTGCTTTCTGTGGATATCGCCTTCATGGACGGGCAACGGGGCTTTTACGAGATGGAGAACCCAACAGAGAACCCCAGCAAGGCGGCGGAGTATCTGAAGGAGCTGAATAAGATCATCGAGACCCAGCAGGGGCTGCTGGAGAAGCAGAGGGTCCGGATTGAGGAGCTGGAGCTCCAGGTGACGGATCTTTGCAAGGAAAACGTCTGTCTAAAAGATCAGCACCAACGGCACCTGGCCACCTGCAGGCTCCAACAGGGCAACCACTCCGCCCTGGGAGCCATCAAAGAGAATGTCATGCAGGAAAAGTAAGTTATCTGGCATTGGGTGGTGCTTGGTTTGGCTGAATAGGATGCTGTCAAAGTTTATTTTCCTCATCTTGTTATTCGCTCCGCGGCTGGAGAGATATGTTGTGTGTCTGTTTCATCTCAACAACCAAACCAAATTCCCAGTTCTTCGCCACTTTGTCACGGATCAGCTCTTTAATTGTCCGTGTAACGTGCACACTGTCAGGGATTATTTCAGGCTTACACAAGGCTGTGCGAGCTGTGCACGCGTATTGCGTAATGGATCCCGTCAGGCGCATCGCTCAATAGATATGCAGCCCCATGAAAATGATATTGTGTGGAGCTCAAACTGTATCGGATCATGGTGGTCGAAGTCTGAATCAGTGGGTGTGACTTTGTATTTTCGCAGGAGAGAAAAGCGCGACCCGTCTGTAGTTGCGTTGTGAGGAAACAAGTTTACGCATCCTTTGCTTAGTTAAGAGTTCAACCCCAGGCGAGTGGTCAGATGCTGTGTGTCATACATTTCCTGTGCCAGGAGCTCTCAGTGAGATGAGGAATTAATGTATGCAAACACCTTCAATTTGACTTGGACTCCTCACCAAAGTGGAGGGCTTTTACAATTGGAAAAGACGTAGTTGTGTTGGAGAGCAGCCGAGTGCCACTATCAGGAGAGAAATGTTCAATCAAAGCTGCCTAAACATGCTGGGTTAACTGCTTAGCAGATGGAAGTACAAAATCAGGCTGTGATACTCTTGTGGTATTGCATCTAAACAAGGATTCCCCATGGATTTATTGTGCACTGTGTTACTGACAAAAACAAGCAGCTTTACACATTCAGGACACTGCTCCCTGCTGATGAGATTACTTATTTGTACTTTTTCATTATGTTTGAATATGATGGACATATAAATTAAAAAAAAGTATTTATTAATTCTCACTCAAATATATATATCATTTCACACACTTTGAGACACTTATCTCAAATTGGACACGGAAAGGAAATGTCTGAAAAAGCAGGTCCATCCAGGACTACTGCAGAGTGCTCAAGCTGCTCGCTTTCAGAAATGTTGCACTGTCGATTAATTTTCCATGAATCTATGCAATCAATACATGAAATGCAAAGTTAACATGAGACATTGATCACCAATATAGCAATGTTACAGTCTACTTGTTCATGTACTTCATGGGCCATATGCATCCTTGTTTGATTTCACAGTTTGAGCAGTTACCCTACGCAGGTTCCTTATCAGTTCTCTTATCAGTTCTCAATTCTTTAGTATTTAGGTATGAGCACAAAGCAACAGTACAAAATAAAAATAATAAGCAGCACACGCAGACTTCAAAGTGGTCACCACAGAGATTGTGCTATAGACAGTTGAACAGGCGGAAACAGAGGATGCAAACTGACTGCTCATCAGTTGAAGTTCATCTACCTGTTGAAGTTCAGGCTGCTGGGCTGGGGTCAGCACTCACTCAGCTTCATCATCAACCTGGATTCTTGGTTAGCTTAGCCTTAGCATGCTTTGTGTGCAGACCCTTGCAAAGAGCTGAAGTTTTGTTAGCAGCATAATGCGTTTGTTTCTGTTCTGTACGCAGTTTGCACTTCACCATCGCACTCTCATCCTTTTGTGCAATAAAATTAAAAGCAATATCCCTAACCACGCTGTAGACTGTGCCACTATTTTCCTCCTCCAGCAAACAAACTGAAATCGTGATTGTAGTGCAAGTGCAATTGGAACCAATAAGCACAATTCATAGGCAAGCAGCTGTGTTTGATTAACAATGAAAATATGGAGCCAAGGAGGTTCCTTCCTGTCGAAAGGGACTTTTTCCTTCCTACCATCGCCAAACTGAAGTAACATGGAATACAACACAGTTACACAAACATGTTCATTCAGACCTTGTGAAATAAAAGTTGGTAGCCTTCAATTGGGCAGTAACCACTTCATGGGCATTCTTTGCATAAACTTTTAATGAAAAAGACCATTTGGATTTATTTTGTGATTCTTTCAAGTTGCTTGCACATTACTTGAAACACTTGCTATCATCAAGTGAGTTAGCTTTTTCAATATCCCTTCTGTCACAAACCCGCTCACTGTTATGAACGAAGCTTTGACGGAGACGTTTGACTTCCAGGAGATATAAGATACACAGCATACAGCCCTGCATTAAAGGATTTCTTTCTGGAGTCATCTGAAAATTTGTTTTGTGGTGAATTGCTTGAACTATAAAGTGTGAAAACATAAAACAGAGAATAGCAGAAAGTGATAAATGACTACAGCAATTATTTTATTATCAAAGCTGCTGGGAACTGACTAAATACAGTTGCATTTAAAAATATAATACTGTATGGAGGGTATGATCTCTGTTTAAAGCCTGTCCAGTGAATGAAACACCTTGAAGTTATCTTTTGAAGTTTAAGCACTAAACTTTAAGAACAATTTGAAAGCGAAGCAGCTGAAGCTGCAATATTCTGACATGTTTTGTGATTGTCAGCCAAAATATCTACTGGCTTTGTAAAATAAGGCAGTTTTGTCAGATGCTGTCTGCATCGATTACATTTATCATTTTTACATTACATTTGCCTTTAATGTACAAGCTGCCGGACTGCTGACCACAAAGAGAAAATCAGACCTGTGCATTAAAATGGGCTTTGTCACAGGTTCTATGGATAATTTCTTTCAGTGGTGGTTTGACTGCTCCTTGCAAATTATGGAAATCTACTCACTGTTAATTTGGATTTGTGGTGTTAGTTTGAAATAACTTCTACCATCCGGCAACTGTTCCGACTGACTTAGGAACATTTTGAAATGTTTTTAAGGGTATAAATTTAGACTCATTTTGTAAATACATTGTCCTGACTTTTTGGACTTTTATATTGCACATAGACAACATAAAAAATGAATGTTGTTACCGTGACTTCACTCGCTGGGTAGTGAAGGCTGGGTTTGAAGCCTCGAGATGAGCCTTTTTGCTGCTGTGAAAGTATTGATAACGTTGCCTGAGGGGATATTAGATACGATGTGATAAAATCTCTGATTACAGTGCTGTCATGGTTTCCTTCACGTCCTACATCCTCCTATGTGCTTTTAATGTAAATGTGAAACTACAGCATCTCCAGTGGTGAATGATCAGCTCTACAGTCTAATGGCTCGTTTAATGATCCCTGCACAAGTTCAGACACCAACAGCAGCTACTGCTCAAAATGCTGCCTTCACAAAAAGTAGTTCTGCTCAGAAAAGCTGCTTCTGCTGCAATAACCTGGCTGTTTATGTGTGCAGTGCGTGATGCAATAAAGCCCTTTTTCACCTATGACATCATTATCATATTTACTTGCTTACCACTTGTATGGGACTATAAATAGCTCTTGGTGCGACACAGATGATGGCAGCTCGTTTCACCTCCTGGGATTTTCCGTCCTATTATGGCTTTTTAGTTTCCAAGTGGGGAAGATATGTCTCTGAATTCTCCCGAAATTTTGTAAAACTGTATTACATAAGAGTTTGGTCAAAATCACTTCTTTTATGCACAAACACACACAGCTGACAGGGAGTCCTGTCCCCTGTGTTCTGTCCACAGTTGGGCCACGTCAGCTGTTCTTTTTGTGCTGACCACAGTCAGCATATAGTCCTGGCCTTGACTGGAGGACCAATGGGAGAGCTCTGTTCCTCGTGGGCCCTCTGACAGACGTCTACACACAGACACGGAGTGGATAATGTTAGTCTGTCACCACACAGTCACCCTGTTACTCTGGGTAGTCAGTGAAGTAAGAGCTGCTTCAGAGTCTGTTTGTGTTTTGCTACAGTGGGATCTTGTTATTCTCAACTTTACTCCCTATGAGCTAATCCTCTGTGGAAGGGCTGCTTTCCCCTGTTTACGCTTAAATGTTTAAAGTTTACATAGGACACAAGGTCACCCAGCTCTTATCAAGGTCACGTGTGATGTGTTGTGGGATTTGGAACAGAAGTGTGTAGAAGATTCTTTTGACATTACAGTTTTCATGTCCATTGCTAAGTTTTTAAGAAGGATCAGTGATATAAAGAACAATATATAATGTTTCTAGGCAGGGTCATTTTACCATTCAAGATACTTTTGGATGCTTTAATGGAGGGCTACACATACAGTACATCATAGTTTTTGAATTGCAGTGAAAGTCAATAAAGGGATTTGAGGTTTTAAGGGTATTTAATAATCCACATTCATTAAGTGAATTCCAGCGTATTTTGCATTTGCACACAGCTCAGGCTCAAACATTATATACAGCAGAGAAATCAGTGATGATACACAAGACTAGCTGCACAGTTGCATGTACTGTCATTTATCTTTTACATCAACAGACAGAGCAATGCATATGTTAATAATAATAACACATTTCCTCTCTATTGCTGAAAGTCAGGATTTCAGCCTGTCCTTAGTTTACAAGGATCTGTCAAATTTGAATAGCTTTTATAAATTGGAAATATTTTGCGCACACAGATTTCTGATACATTAAGCGACACGTTGGGCAGTATCCCTTTCAAATAAACTGACTCGTAAATCTGACTAAACTGGCTAATCACTTAGAATACTTCAAAGCAAAACAACAAAAAATCTGCAGTTTTTCTGGCTTTGGCTGGTCTGGACAAAAAAGATATTTGAAGACATCATCTTAGGGTCTGTGAAGCTGCCTGGAACTACTACAAGAAATCAGCAGATAAATGAATGCACACAGACCTCACGTGTGCAAATGTGAGTTTCTGTTTCATCACTGGGGCGATCGTGGCTCAAGAGTTGGGAGTTCGCCTTGTAATCGGAAGGTTGCCGGTTTGAGCCCTGGCTCAGACAGTCTCGGTCGTTCTGTTCTTGGGCAAGATACTTCACCCGTTGCCTACTGGTGGTGGTCAGAGGGCCCGGTGGCGCCAGTGTCCGGCAGCCTCGCCTCTGTCAGTGCGCCCCAGGGCAGCTGTGGCTACAATGTAGCTGCCATCACCAGTGTGTGAATGTGTGTGTGAATGGGTGGATGACTGAATGTGTAAAGCGCTTTGGAGTCCTTAGGACCTAGAAAAGCGCTATACAAATACAGGCCATCACTTAGAAGTTCATAACAATGGCTAAATAAGGCCCACGTGAACAAACTTGTTTCAAACAGAGAGAATTCTGTTAATATTCTGGGTACCAGTTTCAGCTGTAAATTAATACACATTTGGATCTGCGCAGTAATGTGTTTCTAATAGTTTTTGGATGCAAGTACGTGAGCAGACTTAAAAGCCAAGAAGAATCAAGTATATCAGACTTCGATGAACAGACGGTAGACGGTTCACATCACGCTCATTTTTCTTTTGCATTTGTTCACAAGAAGAATTTGAAGACGTCCTTCTTAAGGGGTGGATCGTTACTATCATTTGGTTTTTTGGGGTTTTTTTACAGGTCAGAACAAAGTGGTTGTAACTAATCTGGCTGTAAGGGGTATTAAGTCGATCAGCTGCTGGGAATTATTTGCTTAGTTGCTTTTGCTTTAATGTCATCTCAGTTTGAGTATGAAAAAGACATTTGACTACTTTAGCCTTGATCTGTGAAACTGGCAAAAAATAACCACACGAGTAGGTAATAAGAAAATTAATTATTAACTAATTATTAATTATGAATTTTGGAATCCCTACAGCTGAAATTTTGTCCTTCCTTAATCGCTATATTTTGGTATTTCTGTGAGTTCAAATTGCAACCCAAGTTTTAATATGGAATTAATTTAATATTTCCTTAAAAATATGATTTCTAGACCATTTATGAGCATGTCCTCTGCAGCATATAGAGCAGTAGCTGCTGTATAACATGCTTTAAAGCCTTATACTTAATAGGGTTTATTCAGCCAGCTCTGTGTCACATTGCGTTCCCTCAAAGGGACCGGAGAATGAACAATCCCCTGGACGTCCTTCACCCATCCCAAGAGCTGTTCTTTTGAAAGGGTGTTTATTTCAAAGTTGGACTCGAGGCTTTATCACTTCAGTGTGTTTACATGTGTGTGCGCAGCGCTGCAGGGAATAACATCTCGCTGGTCAGCAGCTCAGATTTCACAGCAAATCGCGAGTCAGAATTGTTCCCTGCCAGAAGACATATGAAAATTGGTCCGGAATACAACATCGTTTTGACTTTATGAGTAAGCACATATGCCACAGATGCTGTGGGAGAGCTGTGAAATATGAGCTGTTCTTTTAAAAAATATATATTTATTTATTTGATTTAAAGCCAAAGCTGAAATACATTTCACACAGAGAACAGTGTGGATTTTGAACCCCGAGGGTGGTCTTGACAGGCTGCCATTTGAATGCAGAAGATGAGAAGAATAAATAAAGTTTCAAAAGGAGAGAACACATTTTGCAGTGAAATGTTCATGGAGACTGTTTTGGAGGTAGAAGAGATCTTCTGCTTTATATGATTCTGTTAATGTTTATTCTCAGTATGTCACACCCTCTGTTGTTATGATGTGGGTAAACTTTCAAAAGAGTTAATAGAAAAACATAAAAAAAAACCTGCAACCCTGCACATGAGAAGTGCAAAATGTGGTGATTTATCACACAATCAGGACAGGCATTAGAAGGCAGATGGTAATGAGAAATTGATAGATTGCCAGACCCAAAGGGGAGAAATAAATTCTAACTTGGTGAACACAAACTCCAGGACTGCATTCAATCAAAGTTGAGAGACTATTTCCTCTAATATACCAAATCTTTTCCCATGATGCTCCTCTTACCCTGTGGGGTCTGATCACTGTATGAGATTGAAAAGTTAATTAACCTTCTTTTTTATTCCTCCTTGAAAGGTCTTTATTGTCTGTGTTGGTGTCAACCAGATATAATTTCCAATTAAAACATATTTTTGTGGATAATAACCGTAACCAAACTGTGTCACATCAGGGCTTTTTTTTTTTTTTTACAATGACTCCTCTTGTTGTGGAGCTACAACAGGATCTGTGGTGTTCTGTAAGCACGGCAGCAGTGCTTGACAAGTGAAGTCTAAAACTAGATTAATACACGCCAAAGTGTCTGTGGCCCATTAAGGTTGTCAAGAAGCCCAGTAACTTATTTTGGTTGTTTGTTGCATTGTGGATAAACCTAAGGTCTTTTACAGGAGACTCAAGGGGGACCGACTTGCTAGATAAGCTGTGAGATCAATTGGCATCTATAAAAAAAATCACTGTTTAGAATGAATGGGCAATCTGCTGTTTTTCTCTCCAAGACCATCTCTCTGTGTTAGCCTCGCAGAAGACTAGCAACCTGTCCAGGGTGTATGCTGCTTCTCGCACTATGGTAGGTGTGTTAGGCTGGTTACAAGTTTCACAAGTTTTGGTGTTGCAGATTCCTTTGGGGTTGGGTCGCCAAGGACATCCAGCATCACAAATGTGCCAAATCAAATGGAGTGGACCCTCATGAATAAGGGAACAACTGAACGGAGCCTCTTTGATCGTAACTATAGATAAAATGATATTTTACAATTTTTCAGATAGAAAGTGGTGCAGAAAGGTGAAGATGTCAGTGCACAGCTCAAAATATCTAACATAAGATAAAATCGCCAGCATTAAATGATGAAACTTTAAACCTTAATGTGGTCCAATTCCAGTTTGTCTTGTTGTTGATGGTTAGTATATCCATTTACAATGCATTATTCTGCAGCTGTGACGTGACCTGAAAGAGATGCTTATTAGCTATACACGCTTTCACACAATAACTGCAACAGAGTTTCTATGTAACCATAAGTAACAATACAATAAGGCTTGTTTTCAACTCTTGGACCAACAGAATATAGCACAAAGCTTATGTCGAGCTATATGAATAATTTGATAATAGACTGTAATGGTTTTCACCCTGGAGGCTCCTGTACTGGCACCAGACAGTATCTGTTAACATAGTAGAGGGCTCTGATAGCCAAAGGCTCTCCCTCCTAGGAACTACAAGTAAGCCTGCAGTCTGAAAGCTCTATTGGCATAATAAGTCCATGAGACTCAGAGCCCGTAGTTGCTCTGCCCCAAGACTGTGGAATGCACTTCCACCAGATCTCTGGTTTATAAATTCTTTCTACTTTTAAATCACCTCTCAAAACCCGTCTGTTCAGGACTGCACAGCCGTCATTATTACTAGTTATTATTAGTGGATTGTTACCTTCATTAGTTTTATAGTTGTGGTTTTATTTGTTTGCTTTTTGTGTATATGTTTTTATTTTGCTTTTCTAGTGTAAGGTGACCTTGAGGGTCTTTAAAGATTCTTATTATTATTATAACTGTGAGGATTTTGACATTAGAGGCACCAGAATTCCAAAAAACTGGCCAGACTGAGCAACAAATAAGCTGTTTCTTGAAGAAGTTATTACTTAAGTTTCTTCTAAAATTTGTAATTTTAAATAGAATTTGATACAAACAAGTATTTAAGATTAATTTTGGGGGGCTTTTATTAGTTTTACAAAGTTCAAATTAATTTTGGATCACATTCGGTCGCACAGTGTCATTGTGAACAACTTATTGCCTGCATTTTAAAACTGATCTCACAGTTGGCTCCAACAGCATAGGAAGCACATTTTAAAGAATTCATTTGTGCTTCACGTGCAGCCTTTCTCTCACTGCTGCGACTCAGTTCACAGCCCTTCACCTCATCAGCTCTTCTCCTCAAGCCCGAAACCCATCCGATTCTGCAGCTCCGCTACAGATTTTCACTTTACTTTTCTTGGATTAGTTCTCCACACTCTGTGACTCTGTGTTCAGTTCAGCTACGCTTCCCTGCTGCTCTACACCGCCAGCAACCTGTCCATTTTTTTACACGTTCCATTAAACACTGCTCTGACCTGGCTCAGCACCCTGTTTGTGTCTCTTTCAGCCCTGCAGTAATTCTTCATCTTTCATCTAACTTCATTTCCCTATATATTAATCAATTACAGCTAGCTAGCTCATGTTAGAGCAGCCCCTTTGGTGGAGTTACTATACTCATGTACTTAAATTGTTCTTTGCTGGTTATTGGTTTTTGATTTGGTGGTCTGTGAGCACACACACACACACACACACACACACACACACACACACACACACACACACACACACTCTCCGGAGGGAGGTTTTGGGGAGAAGACAGGAGGAGAGGAACTGAAGAGCAGCATATCAGACTGTAATTCTGCTTCCTGGTCCCAGCTCTGGACAGTCGTGTTTCGGGGTGTTTAATACATTTGTTCACATTTCTAGAACTACTTTAGCTCCATCTAAAGTATGATGGATGCCATCTCTCTTCTAATTATGTATGAAGCCAATGTTCTTTTCTGGACACCGTCAGTGGTTTCAGGAGCACGTGCAGCAGAACATATCACTACTGGTAGTATCAGAGTGCTACATGGTTTTAGCAAAAGTACACACTGACTGGTTATTCATTTTAGTCACCTCTGATGGATGTAGATTACCAAATCTGTACTTATCCACAGTTGTATGTAGTTGATTATGTTCATTTTTGTAACAGCTGATTGTTTATGGTCATTTTGACACAGGAGGCTGTGGGGATTGAGTCGTGTGGCTATTCGGTTTGTCTGTGTTTTTCAGCCCTGCAGGTGTCTCCCTAATAAAGAGGCCACCTTATGGTGTGATCATTAACAAAGTTAGCTGAATTGCTGTTGCGTATATTTAGAACTGATTCAATAACACTGACCCGTGACTCATTGTTAAAAGGATAACTGATTGGACAGAAGTAAAAATGTAAATTATTTTGCATATAATATCATATCATAGCCTGGTGATGATAATGAGGAATTTTATTGATAGCAGCCTATGATTGTTCTGTTTGGGTTTAGTTGGGCTGATCCTGATTGAACCAAGTTCATGTGAAAAATGTAAAGAAAATTACTGCAAACACAAAAGAAAAAAATGGCATTATTTATGCAAAGTGCATACTTTGTGCTGTCTGAAAGGTAATGATCTGACCTTAGATTCAGTTTCTAAAATGAGTTTTAGTAATATATAAGAGATAATAAGACCATAAAAAGCTCCAGTACGACTGCTGGGGTTGAACAGTTGAATTTTCAGATTGTTCAGCCTCTTTGTGTTCTTGTTCAGGCTCCAGTGTCATTACTCTTTACTTGTTACTTTTAAAAACGGTAATGTGTTACTCCTTGGAGCGTGTGATTCATTATCATAGTACCGTAATGAATTACATTCTCATTTAATCCTGGATGACTACTAGTCAGCTCTTCTAGCACCAATGTATGAAATGCATAATGCATACGATAGCAGATATGAGAGTTATGAGGTTGATCGTCCGTTGCATCACCTTTGCATCAACTTTTTTAGTAGCAATTAGCATAAAGATGGTGCTTTGGATGCAGTTGAACTGTCACGAAAGACTCTTTTAAGAATTCGTATTAAGATTCAAATCAGCTGTGACTGTTTCCTTGAAATAAATCGGACCCCTCTGGGAGCTCTGTGTTGAGTCATGCTTATCGATAATCTCATGGCAGTGCAGGAGCACATAATGTTTACTGGAACAGAACGGTACAAATTAGATTTTTTTTTCCTGAGTTTTTGCCAAGAAGTGTTTGATGTATGAGGTACCAGTGTAAAGATGCCCAGAGTGTTAAGAGACAGTTTTATTTGCATTCGTCATTAATCATGGCAATTGGTTTAAGACTCATAAAACACCTGTAAAGTTCCTTTTGAAGGTTTAGAAAGCTCTGTTGTTCGCGTTAGCTTTCAGCGGTCCTTTCTGTTAGCGCCTGTCTGCCTTTGACAGCACTTTAGCCCCAATAACTGTCATCTCAGTCAGCAGATTTCCACGTGACTGTTGTCAGAGAACTGTTGTGAACCTGCTCTAATATTTTATGGGTTGTATTCTTTATGATGTGAATGTCTTTACTCACACTGTGCTACAATCAAAAGAACTTGCTTGCAAAACAGATATGCACTTTCCTTTTCAAAGTATTTCAGTGAAGTGCTCAAAATTTCAGCCATTTAATGGTCATTGAATATGGTAATGATCATATATTGTGCAGGTTGTGTGAACAGGGAAGGGAAAAGTCTGGAACCAAAGGCATGGAATATGCACGGCTTGTTGGAGGATGGGGGAAATTGTCCAAAAATGTCCAAAAAATGAACCTTTTATGATTGATGTCACCAATTTCTACCTATTTACTCACTGATTGCACTCCATTAAACAATAGGCACCTACTTTCCTGCATTGTGGTGAATTTATTTACACCAATTTTGTGGATTTTAATAGCTCACACTTATAGTTACTTACAGTTTACTTACAGTTTGCAGTTTTAGTAACTTACAGTTACTTGAAAAAGTCGTTTCTGGTTGGTTAACAAACGTGTGCAGCACACAAAGACACATACCTGCTAGTGCAAAGTAAGAAATTCATGAAATACTGAATTACATTCAGCAAAACAGAAACAGAAATCAGAAGACACGAACAACATCATTTCTCTACTGAGTGAACGTGAGGCTTTTACACACAAACTCGCTACAGCTGTAACTGGTCATATCCTTAACTCAAGTATCCAAAAAGATGACTTATGAAAGAATTGACCCATAGAACCATTCAAGGGGGGAAGCTGTCCATAGAGGTTTAACCCTGTTTAGTAACAGGCTGTAAACATTCCTAATGTTAAAAAGATGGCGATTTTAACAAAGGAGGCAGTCTCCACGTGGCCATTTTTGATTTGCAAGACATATTTCAGGAGTCTGAGACATTACTCACTGAGAAATGTCCTCATGCTTTTCCGTCTTCTTTTCTGTTTTTATGGAAAATCTATTATGTACAGCAGTCCTGGAATTTAGTCAAAGACATGACATTAAATTGATCTACCCTGGCACCATCCACTTCAGAGGAGATGATAACATTTTTCAGTAGGATTTTATCAGGTGTGCAAATGGAGGCCATCTATCATTGAGGTGAATCCATTTCTCTGCCAGCTGAAGGACCTATCATGTAGACTGCTCATCTGTTGCATTGTTGTGCGCCCAAAGTGCAAAAATGAGCTGGAATTGTACATTTAAGTCACTAACCATATTAGGCAGGAAGTTGCGTGCATACATGTAGGTTATGTTAAAGTTTAGCATGGTATGAGGATTTGTCAGCTTGATTCCACTCTCCTCTACTGTTTCGTATTCAGTCACTAGTTTAACAATAGCTGCACGGGATGCTTTCTGGAGAACATATGATGAACACATTTAATATGAAACAGCGCCCCTCCTCTTCTACCCTCAGCCTTGCACCCTTTCAAAATACTTTATATCCAGGTGTGCTGGCCTCGGGTGGATAGTTGTTTTACAGGATTCTTAGGACAAACTCAATATATCTAAATTAAAATTTACAAGTAGCTGTTTCATGTATTTAGTCTCGGGAACAAAGGAACATTTTCTACTTCCCTAAAAGACCTTTGGTTTTAATGGAGAGGTCCCATATATTTATTAACCATTAGCTGATCTTTGTTCAGTATTTTTATGAAATATCGGTTGGCTGATGACTAAAAGAGTGATTTTGGATTCCATTCATTTCAATGGTGGTTGAACATAAGGCATTCGAGTTGTGTTTGCTGGATATGTTGGTGAACTTGTCATACAAATATTTCATGTAGATAACTGGCTTATCAACACGTTCTCACTCCCAAAGCGTAACATATTACGTTTTTGGCTACCCACCACGTTCCTAAATGACGACCTCGGAAAAAAGAGGAAATATGAGAACCGTCTGGACTGAATCTACACATGTTCGCTCTTAGCTTCTGAGGATTTTTACAGTTCTGGCTGGTTACACCAGCTGTGGATGAACTCCCATTCCCCGTGCGAACACACCTTTCAGCAGCCACCCACACTCCATCTGTTATTACAGGTAGTTCAAAGACTTGTCCATCTGGTAACAAATCGATGTGTCTGTTTCTCCCAGACAACAATTAAAAAATTAGAGAGGGAACATGAGCTGACTGTTTTTATTTCATGGCTTATTATCAGGAATGCAGACGGCAGAATGACCCTTCTGTGGTTTGGCTTTGTTGTCCACAAGGACCAAGATGATGGAAAGATGGACATAGGAATCTCTATAGAAAAGGCCAATATTAAATAAGACAAATGCATTCAAGTATAGCCCCACTGTTTGATTGCATCTGTCAGTGTTAGCAGTGGTCCGTCAATACAACCGAGAACACCGGCAACTCATTTTAGAAATTTTTTTATTTTTATATCCAACTCAATCCATGTGAACCGTGTCCTTGCACTTAATTAGAAGACAGACAGAAAGTCACAAACAAGTACTGTTAGATTATTTCAGGAACTGAGTGAGTGGGACTATAATGACATGCTGAAAAAGAATTGTGTTTTTAGAGAAAATGTTATGCTTTTAAGATCCAGTCAGTCATTGTGCTGTAAGGTAGTTGCGCATCGGCTTTACACTGTAGCTATAGTTATTGTTTGATTTGTACTGGCAAATTAGTTCAGTGGCGCTGATCACTGTCTGTTAGTAACATTAGTCTAATTAGACACATCCTGCTGGTCTCTGTGTATGGCTGCCTCTCCCTCAAACTGGTTCTGCTGGGGGCTTATTCCTGTTAAAAGGGAGTTTTTCTTTCCCACTGTCGCCAAGTGTTTGTTCATCGAAGGCCATCTGGTCATTGGGTTTTTTCTGTACTACCCCATGGTCTAATATAAGTCCCTAGACTATTGTGATACTATTGTGACTGTTGATGTGTATGTTGTGCATTGCTCTTGCCTTCTCATGCATCTTTTACCATGGACTATTGCTTATTAATGTTTTACAGCATCACAGAAGTAAGGAAACTTCAACTGGCACAATCTAGCAAGCTGCATGCTTTTGGGAAATATCCAGAGGTGTCAGTGATACAACAAACTACAAAAGTCATTGTTTCTGTTGTGGTCTAAAATTTAGATCACAACATAAAGAACGCAGAGATTTAGAGATTTTTACATAAAGCAAACTTTAACTAAAAATAAAGTATGACATGAGAGGCAGGATCACCTTGAAATGGCGCATTGTCCCATTAATTTATTCCTAATCTACATATTGTTCCTGTCCATCAAACATAAAATGTGTATTTTTCAGTCCATGATCAAATATTTGTTATCCTCCTCTGAGGGCAGAATATCTAAAGGTCAGGTGTGAGTATAAATGAGCTCTGTGAAAGATCCACTCACAGAGCTACTTTGTTAAATTCCTATGTGAGATGTCATCTTGACATTTTCGGTCAGAACAGTTTAGAGGTTCAGTCTGATGTCGGTTTGAAAGTCTTTTGTTGAATATGGTTCAGAACTTAAAAAAAGGGACATGAAAACATAAAGTCGTCGAGTTTCATAAATGGTATGATGGTGATGTGTTCAGCTGTTTCTTGCCACCTTTGTTTATTCAGATAATTTTATATATGTGTACTGGAACGAGTGGTGTTGGTCATGATAATGCGTGGCTTCAGTAATCTTCATGAAATACAACAACCCAAGACAGCTGTTATCTCATGAAACCACATGGTGAGATTTTAAGTGAAAAAACTCTCCAAATATATTTGCCTTTTTCTTTTCAGCTGAAATGTTGACTCTGCAGTCTTGACCTGTATTGGTTTTAAGCCACCCTCTACCTGCTCATGACAAAGTAAAAGCTTCACAGATGTTGACTGTAGCTAAAATGTATTTATGATATTACTGCGGTATCTACCCAGTCTGTGCTTGGGGTCAGACATGTCCTTCAGGGCCAGGCAGCCGATATGGATCTGTTGACAGCATTGAGGTGAGTTCTATTTGATTTCACATCCCCCAGAAGACTGAATACTTGAGCTGCTCTGGAAGCACAGATTTTCCACTCAGCTTATTATTGAATGCTGCAGGTTTTCTCAGCAGTTATCGGAGGTTCAGTGTGGAGTTGACTAACGGTTAGTGTTAATGACAACTTTAACTTTCAGAGCCATGCACATAGTTAAATGATAACATATCCATGCCAGTTCTCAACTGTAATGACCAAACTATCAATCCCTAAATGTTAAATAGCTCAGATTCCCAATGTCTGTTTTTTTAAGTAATTTATTAATGAAATATAGAATACAAAAATATTAGAAATACTTAGATTTGGAATTTGTTTTGCTCTCTCCTTCCTGTTTTTATGGACAGAAACCAAACTAATACCACTGCTTCATCATGCATATTGGTATGTTTTATTAGAACGGTATCAAATGTGACATCCATAGGCTCGAGCCAAGCCGTTACCATAGGCAAGAGGCAGGGACCACCCTGCACAGGTCGCCTATCTGGACTAACGCAGAAAGAGACAACCATTCACACTCACTTTCAAACCTGTGGACAATTTAGAATCACCAGTTAACCTAGCATAACATGTCTTTGGACTGTGGGAGGAAGCTGGAGTACCCGGAGAGAACCCATGCAAAAACAGTTGTGTTTTGAAATTATTTACATTTTTGTATGATTTTAAGGCAGTTAAGAGGTAATCCAAAAACACTATAAAAGTAAAGTGTAATTTTAAAAAAATGTAGTGGTGGTGTGAAACTAATATGAGATACCAAATATATGAAAACCTCTTTGGTATCAGTGAAAGAACATGCTTGTCTGGGTTGTACACTGCCTCTCGCCTACTGTCAGCTCGGACAATCTCAAATGCCAGTGTGCCCCAGAGTTAAATAAGCATTTACAAAATGCATAGAGGGATGAATAGATGACTGACAATAGCACTGGATGGAATCAGATGGAACTGGTTTTGGAAAAACATAAAATTAAGTGATTAGACATCCTCAAAAACAGGAGCAGAGTCTAAAGTCGTGCCAGTAACTCTCTGAAAGAGCATTCTCACCTAGCATCTAATGGTTCTGTATGAGAAAAAGTCTTGACCTGGCGATTGCAGAAGATAAAAACCTCATTTACAACTTGTTATTAATAGAACATTCATGTTCATACAAACAGAACCGGGATCGGGATCGGGTGTTAATGCAGTTCTGCGCAGCATGAATATAGTGCGAAAATAAAATCAGTTCCAGAAGTTCAAAGGCTATCTTATTTTTGTTACCCATTCCGATCGTGGCTCAAGAGTTGGGAGTTCGCCTTGTAATCGGAAGGTTGCCGGTTCGAGCCCCCGGCTTGGACAGTCTCGGTCGTTGTGTCCTTGGGCAAGACACTTCACCCGTTGCCTACTGGTGGTGGTCAGAGGGCCCGGTGGCGCCAGTGTTCGGCAGCCTCGCCTGTCAGTGCGCCCCAGGGTGGCTGTGGCTACATTGTAGCTTGCCATCACCAGTGTGTGAATGTGTGTGTGAATGGGTGGATGACAGGTTGTGTAAAGCGCTTTGGGGTCCTTAGGGACTAGAAAAGCGCTATACAAATACAGGCCATTTACCATTCCTGTTAACTCAGAAAGCCTGATAGAAGCAACGTGTAGCTGCAGTGATGATATCTCAACAGCAGCACATAATTACCACACAGCAGTGTTACCTCTTATGAGCAGCACTCTGTGATATTTTGGTATGTGCATACCAAAGTAAAATCAGATTGTATCTCGAGTTTAAATGCAAACCCTTCTCATCCATTTGGAAACATTAAGGTTTCAAGTAAGAGGCTTGACTGCTTCGATTGACAAGTGTGCCAACATAGACAGTGGTATTGTTAGGTGTCTGCTATGGTTGTGCTGTTGGGACTTTTTGATCATTTTTATTTGAGTTATCTGATAAATTATGAGCTTCTCTGTGATGCAGTTTTTCAGGTTTAGTGAGTGAAATTCTGCCATTTCTTTAGCTTGTTACTTCACACTGTGTCTGTCTGTATGTGTTTTAGTGATGTAGCTACCTGATCACTTTACTCTCATCAACTTCAAAATGTCGAGAAGTGAATAGGTGACTGCATCCATCTTTTATATACAGTCTATGGATTTCTCTGATGATTTGTCTCCTGGTATTTGAGTAATTTCAGTCGACACATGTGTCTGGTGGCGACCTGGCAGCCTCACCTCTAGCCTTGCCACAAACTTGTTTTCATTAACTTTGTGCATCATAAAGAAAATGAAACCCTGAGAGGTATTTTCAAAGTGGTAAGATTAGATATTCCAAACATGTGTGGCTGTTTTTTCAGGAACTATGATGGGAGCCCACACTGCCCATACTATTTATTTCACTAAACTGTAGCACAACATTGACGATGTTCCAGATTGCTGCAGTCTTCACCCTGAGCCTGGCTATGCCAACCTAATCTCCAGTTCTTGTGACATAATTTTTTTCGTTGTCTTGAACAGTCCAAAGGTCACAGCAGGTCACGGAAGAGCTCTTCTTGGTTTGTCAGCCTTTATTTCACAGCTACATTCCAGTCCCTGTGGTTATATAATTACATATCTCTGGTGCACTGCTAAAATCTGGTTGTATGGTCCAGTTGCTTGTGTGGTTTGAAACTGTAAGTTGTGCACCAAGGAAGAATTTCCAGAGAGTAAACAAACACTGAGTTTAAAATGCAGAAAAGTATAGTGGGTTGTCTGTATAATATACTTATGTAGTTGTTAGTTTACCTAGTATGGAGTTGTATAATTTTAGAAATATGCTTACTTTACTCCCCAAAAGGAACCGGCCCAATGAGCTGAATGACTTCCGACCGGTGGCACTGACGTCACATCTTATGAAGACTCTAGAGCGGCTCTTCCTCAACCTCCTCCGACCACAGGTACAACATGCCCAGGACCCACTACAGTTTGCATACAAGGCAGATGTCGGAGTGGAGGATGGATCCTGTACCTCCTACACAGAGCCCACTCACACCTGGATGGGGGAAAAGGCACGGTCAGGATCCTGTTTCTTGACTTTTCCAGTGCCTTTAATACCATCCGGCCCTGTATGCTTCAGGAAAAACTGAACAGGATGGAGGTGGACCCCTGCCTGGTGGCTTGGATCTCCGACTACCTCACCGACAGACCACAGTACGTCAGGCTGAAGGACATCACGTCTGACACTGTGGTCAGCAGCACAGGAGCACCACAGGGAACTGTGCTGTCCCCTCTTCTCTTCACCCTGTACACCTCTGACTTCTGCTACAACTCTGAATTATGCCACATTCAGAAGTTTGCAGACGACACGGCCATCATGGGGTGTATCTGGGATGATCAGGAAGAGGAGTACAGAAGTCTGGTGAGGAACTTTGTCGCATGGAGTCACACAAACCACCTGCAACTCAACACCTCAAAGACTAAGGAACTGGTTGTGGACTTCGGGAGGTCCAGAGCAGGTCCACTGCCGGTTCAGATAGAGGGGGAGGAGGTGGAGGTGGTCAACAAGTACAAGTACCTTGGGCTGTGGGTGGACAATAAACTGGACTGGTCATGCAACACAGAGCACCTGTAAATAAAAGCCCAAAGCCGACTGTACTTCCTCAGGAGGCTGAGGTCTTTTAACATCTGCAGGAAGCTCCTGAGGATGTTTTACCAGTCGGTGGTTGCTGCAGTACTTTTCTATGCTGTGGAGCAGCACAGCAAAGAAGGACTCATCCAGGCTGGAGAAACTGATCAGGAAGGCTAGCTCTGTGGTCGGCATGAAGCTGGACACTCTGGTGACAGTGGCAGAGAAAAGGACATTAAAGAAACTGATGGACATTATGGACAATGCTGGGCATCCTCTGCACACGGCCATAAACAACCAGAAGAGTCTGTTCAGTGACAGGTTGCTTCTCCCAAAGACAAGAACTAACAGACTTAAAAACTCCTTTGTCCCACACGCCATCAGACTGTTTAACTCCTCTCTGGAGGGGAGAGGGAGGGGGAAAAGGGGGATAAAGGAGAAGGGAACAACTAAGCTGTAGTGCTTTTTCACTTCACTGTGCAATACCTTTTGTTAATAGTCAATGGTGCAATAGACCTCAATACTTGAAATGTGCAATTCACTTGTATTTTTATTTTTATTCCTATTTATTCTATTTATCCCCTTCGTATATTTTATTTATATATGTCTCTGTATCTATATATGTGTGTGTGTGTGTGTGTGTGTGTGTGTGTGTATCTATCTATATCTATCTATCTATAGAGATAGAGATAGATAGAGTTACAGAATATTATATCTATCTAACTTCTGTCGGTGCTGTGCTTTTGGAAACCGAATTTCCCAGAGGAACCCACCCGAGGGATTAATAAAGTTCTATCTTATCTTATCTACTTAAACTTTTGTTTTATTTTGAATCCTGTCATATTTATTCATGAGATAAAGCCTGATATGTAATAAATAATAAAAAGTATGAAATGCCAATAAATGAGTCTTGGGAATTCAGATCTACCTTTTAAGTACATGAGCAGCAATGTTTCTAAAAGTGTTCTGGATTTCTACTGAGGAATTTAAAATAAAGATGTGACAATCAGTTGGTTTAAAAAAAGAACAAAAGCATAGGAACATAAAAATGGCCCAATGCAACTTGATGGCAGCAGTAAAAAAAAATAAAAAATAAAAAATAAATCAGTACCAATGCATGGAAACCTGCAGGGTTTGTAATGTCACATTGTGACATCTTTACTGCAAATGTCATAGAAAACAGATCAAAAACAAACTGCAAACCTTGGGACTCGTCTACAGTGAAGTCATGCTGCTGTGATAAATACAGTTTGGAGTTTAGTCTTAGTGAAATTTGCAGAGCCTTCCCTGAAAAAGACGTATTCTGGATGGAAGCACATGTTGCTTTTTAACCTGTATATACCTTGATGGGGCCTGTAACTGGGACGTATAGGCTCCCAATTACATAAGCACTAATGGACACCTAAATACCTAAAATACCTGTTCTTCACCGAATCATATATTTTAGTTTGCACAATCCAGCCAACATGTGTAAAGTTGTGATAACTGCTGCTCTTATTTCACTTAAATCTGGGTAAAACTGATCAGAATATCTCTGTGCATTGTTCACAAAGCTGGTTTGAAGGGGAACATTATTGTAAATGTTGTTGGAGCTGGTGACAGTTTTGTGATTTTGCAGGATGGTTCTGCAAACTGCTCACATGCTAGTTCTGTACTAGGTCAGTAAACAAAGGCCCTGGGGGTTTCTAACTGCTGTTCTGGCAGAGGAGTCAAAGAAATGCCCACTGGCCAAAAGAGTACTGAGATCCAAACTCGGCTCTGTTCTGTCTGACAAGTGTTTGTATGTCCTACCCTCCTGCCAGTTTGTCCCATCTGGCACAAGGACACAGCTTGATATGGCTGAAAGGTGTATTTTTAATAGTATTAAGCAGTGAATGACTTTTGTTAGAAATAACAACCTGTGAAGATGCATACAATAAGCAAAATAAAAAATGGCAACATATAATCTGATAAATTGCTACATAGGAATTTTTCACCACAATGTTAAATACTCCTCATGTGTCATTGTGGACTGGGGCATCATTGATGGTTTATAAGCCACCCCACACAGATCTGTGCTGTGTAGAAACACAACTCTGTGGAAATCCTGCTACGTGGCTTTAGGCTAAATCACATGGCTTTTTAAAATTGGTTGTATTAAAGTGTTGCCCCAGTTCTCTATCCATGTGCAGTACACTTTGCAAGATAACAAGGTTAAAGCAATATTTTGTTCAGGTCAGGTCCAAATTACATTTGATGAAAGCATGTTTACCTGAGTAGTTGCTGAATGCTTTTGGGCTGCGATATCAATCCCTAATGTGTTTTTTTTTTTTTTTTTTTTGAGGATGAGGTTTTCTGTTTGGGATTATGAACTAATTTGTAAGGACAGAAATATTGTTACTCGGCTGCTGACTTAGATCAACTGGGACTGGACTTTGAAGCTGTGATCCAGCCATAGCTGAATGTTCAACCATGGAATCAAGTACTGGAATCATGGGTATTTCTTAACAACCACATTCATAGCATATTTAGGCTTTAATTCAAAGATCTCTACAGTTCTCTTCAGTTCTGTTTTCAGTCAGCGTAGCTAAAAGACGACTGATATTTTAATAAAACGAAACTCGAGTCAATGGCAAAAGATAAGACACTGATTATGTCAGATACTGTCATGGTTCTGGGTCATTTGACCCCGCCTTTTAAGTTTATGGTGTTATTTGTGTGTTGGAATATTTGGGTTTTCAATTTTTGGAGTTTTGAGTTCTCTTTATTGTTCAGTTATATTTCCAGATTTGCTGTTTTCTTGTCGAGACGTCTCTTCTCCCCTTCCTGTGTGTCATTCCATGTTTCCCCAGCCCGCCATGTCGCTCTCTCTCCTGTGCTCTCTCGCTCCCTCTCTCATCTGCCTTTCCTCCTGTGTCAAGCTCATGTGTCTACGTTTCAGTATTTCCTGTTTTATTTTGATAGTCGGGTGGTCAATGCCAGTGTGTTTGTTTTTGCTTCCCCTGTGGCGTCAGGTTCATTTGTCTCAGCTGTGTTCCCCATGTGTTTCCACTTCCCTCATTGCCCTTCTGTGTTTTTAAATCCTCTGTCTTCCTTTGTTCATTTTCAGGTCTTCTATGCATCTCTCCATGTTTTTTTTTCTATAGTTTTCCCACATTCCTTGTGTTTAGAGCTTGCTTAGTTTTCCCCCAGTTTAGGTTTTTAGTTTATCTCCAAGCTATTTTGCCTTCGTTCCTCTTAAATAAATACAGGGTCTGCCGCCACAAACCTGTAACAGATACAGCATGATTCCATTGCAGTTCCATTTCTCTTGAGAGGCACCCAAACCTACCCAACAACACTTTACTTCACCTTATGTATGAAAATATACAGTTAAGTATGCCAAGTTCATCAAACTCAGTTGGACAATGGGAATGTTATACAGTTTATACAGCTGGTGCTATATAAGGTAGAATAAACCCATTAAAACGTGATTTAGACGAGGTAGACAATGTTGCATTTTTATTTTGACTATAAATAGCACACACACAGAGACCCCACGTCACCTCGTGAAGACACTTCACTGCTGTTTAGTCTAAGTGTTAAGATCTCCAATGAGTAGGTGACTGTGGAATTTGTTTTTTTTAAATCTGCATCTACAGTGGTTACAATATGGATGCGGAGGTGCTTGTTCAAATTTGCATCCTTTTCAGACCTTAAACATGTGATTGGAGTTCCTCTGTTGCTCTGCTACTTCCCTAAACTCATGATTAGGACACATGGTGCAGTATGTGGCAGTTGGGCTAATAAGAAAAGCTTCTCTGCAAACTAATTTGGTATAAATGTGACCTGGCATTACCCTGCCTAAAGGTAAGATCCAACATGCCTCCTAAACATGCAGGCAGCTGACTGACCGTTTCACACACTCATCAAGTCCAAGGACTCTGCTATTGATTAAAGATTCCAAGATTGTCTTTTTCTCTTTAAGGCTGTCCAATCTGCCTCTTAACAACCAGCTTTGCCTTAGAATGATCTAAAATAGATCAAGCAGCATCTTTTTTTTTCCAACAAAGTTGTGCCGTGAGCAAAGGCACTTATAGCCTTTTCCAAAAATTCTTCACTCGAATGCTAAATAGCAACTGTCAGCAGAATGGTTGTTTTCATCCTTTAAAGAGTTATAATTGGCATATTCTAAAGCAGCCGATGACGAAGACTTTATTATAGCAAGCATCTGCATCTACACCTATTTGCTCACTTCCGTAGTCCTGTATTTGCCAGCTGCTCCCCCACCTCCCCCAGCATCAAGAGAGCACGTTCCTTTTCCAGTTTCTTTGTAGGTGAAGAGGTCTTGAATGTGATCTCAGAATAATGAATGCCATGTATTGGCAGCGGTCTCCTCACAGTTTTCTGTGACAGATGAACCCCTATTGGATGCCAGATCGCTATGACTCATCTCCACTTTGCTGTGCGACTGCCTCACTTCCAATTAAATCTCAGTGATGAAAAGCTGCGGTTAATACCTGTACCTATAATAGGCGCACTTTACTCTCTAATGATCCAGGGAAATTATGAATATTCGAAAAAGGAGCTTTTGAGCAAGATTGAAAAAGCTGCTCTGTATGTGTACATATAGAAAAATGCAGCTTATGGAGCCGTTTTTATTTGAATTTGTTGATCTTTTAATTGAGTGTGAGTACATACAAAACAGTGATTTATGATGAGGAATATGATGTGACAGCCACAGCACAGAAACAGCGACATTTTTATTGCAGTAGCTATTTAATGGACAATACTATTATATTTTGATTTAGAGCCTGTTTCATGTTGGTGTAAACAGTATGTGTGGACATATGGATCAAGTAATAGCAGCTGAGAACTGTCTTGGTAATGTGCATTAACTGCAGATATACTAATCGCATGCTTTTATTTGTCAGGCTTAGGTTTTCCACAAATGTTTGCTAGCTTTTATTCATATATGCACAGCCACTGCAGATGAAAATGAGCTTATCTGTATCTGTATATCTGTGAATTGTCCCTGATAAGTAAAGTAACTAAGTAAATAAAGTATAATCAAATAAAATAGAATTTAAATATTATAATATAGCTTATGCTAGCTAACCATGTAGAGCTGTTAATGGCTAATTAAAGCATGTTAGTCTGATGAAGGCTGGTCATGAATCAGATAACAGGGTTTATTCATGATCCAGTCTTAACTTAGATATCATTCAGTTTGTCATGTTTAGCTCCTGAATAGCAAAACATGTATGAAGCGTCACTTTAGCCCCTTTTCTAGTGTTGAGTTTTGGCCTACTTTTTTAGGGTTCCCAAGTTCCCATTGTGGGATACTGTTAAGTCGAGTTTAATGTGGAATGCTTAATTTGGATACCCATCCAACCTAATTAAGCAGACTGGGCATCAGTGTAACAGACCCACATGAAAAACTGTTTCTTTGTCTTTTAACCTCTAAAGTCTCTTACTTCTGCAATCAGACACACTGTGAATGTAAGTCAGCTGCACTCACAGAAAAACAGAGATTTTAAATAAATAAGTCAAATTAAATAAATAAATGAACCGTTTTACATCAAGTATTTACTCCCTGATTCATTTTTGAATCGGTTGCGGATGACACCATTTGCAGTTGAGTTGCATCAACTAACCTTAACCTTAAGTCAAACACAGAAAAATGATGGGCAAACGATGCAGGACTTTGGCTCTGCAGTAAGGATTGCATTCATCAACTTTTAATGCTTTCTACAATATAAACAGAGTGTAAGCGAAAGAGTAAATACAGGGCTTACCCACAAGGCCACGAACTGAATTTTCTTTAGTTTTATTTTGTCTCAGGTTCCCACCTCAGATGATTAACTTTAGCTTGCAGGGATGAACTAAACCAGTGGTATCCTCATAAAGCCAAACGTCAAGGAGCAAGGACATCAAAGTTTGTCCCAGGAGTCTATCCAACAACGGCCTGAGCTGAGAATAGTGGAAACCAGTTAGGCGTCAGCCTCCCAATATCCTGGCCATTTCCCACGCCGGAGGGTTTTTGCCAGTGAGTAATTAGCCTTTGATTAATGAGTATAATTTGGATAGAACAGTTTAGAGTGATGAAGATCTCCATGGGCAATTTATTCACCGGTGATTGGGGGAGATGTGATGTGATGGGCTGGGATTGCGTCTAAGCTGCATTTTGTTTGTTCATTATTTATTTGTTGCAAACATGAGTACAGATTGATGATAATATGACAGCATAATCTCTGTCCAGCATTTGAAGCTGAGTCAGTTCATTTATTCAGTTCAATTTTATTTTATTTATACAGCACCAAATCACAACAACAGGTGCTTTATATTGTAAGGCAGACCCTACAATAATCAGTGTTGGGACTAACGCGTTATTAAGTAACGCGTTACAGTAACTACGTTATTATTGTGGTAACGAGCACGGTAACTAGTTATTATGCCAAAATCAGGAACGCGTTACTCGTTACTGGGATTTAGATAGGGTCGTTACTCGTTACTTCGTGTGGTGGCTATCGCGGAGCTTCCACAGATTCAGTAACATTAGCAAGTGGTGGAGGCCAGCAGGTGGATGAAGGAAAAGGGAAGCAGAAGGAAAAGAGACCCGAGGCGGCCGCCGGTCCAAGTGTGAACTGAACTTCAGGTAAGAAGTTATGACCTGCAGTCTCTCTGGGTCAGATATGAACCAAGTTTAGGCGGAGTTTATTTTCGTTATTCTGACTTTTTCCGTACTGCGTGCTAGCTAGCATGACGGAGTTTCTAGCTGGGTGGGTGCTATGAAGTTAATGATGTTGCACTTTATTTTGTTCATAAGTTATTAGAGTTGCCAACCGTCCTGTCTGGTATTCAGAGAAAATATTACGCGTTTCTTATTGAGGTGAAAAGGAACAGTTTGTCCCGTAATTCAGCTACAATGAAAAAGGCACAAAGCTGGAGTTACTCTGTGTCTTTGCTGCACAGCTGCCTCTTCTTCTCTCATTCTCCCCCCTCCCTCTCCCGTTTCTACTTCAATCATGAAACTGATCAATGATCAGCTGATCGGCTCTCTTGTTTGTTTATCGCCCACTTTGCGCCGAAAGAGGAAACCAGCGGATGTCGCGCTAAACAACAGCAGCACGTTTAAGCTTGATCAGCTATTGTTAGAATGTATTTAATATTAATTTCTAGTATCAGCTGATGTTTGCTGGAGCCACAGCTGCAAAAAAGCTGCTGGTCATGATATGGTTTGGTTATCTGGTGAGAGGGAAACATGAAGATGAAACCAGGAGATGTCCTTACTGAATCATCAGAGCTGAACAGTGATGGAGAAACAGGTTTACCTTTTAGGTGACATGAATGAGTTGAAGGGAAGTTATGAACTGTTTCTGAGAGACAAATAACACCAGGATCCTTTTTTAGGTAGCTGACAGCTGGTAACTGTGCAGGGGCGGATCTAGCAAAGTGTTGCCAGGGGGGCATGTAGGGCATTAACGGGGAAAGGGGGGCACAAAGAAATACTTTTCTTTCTTATTCTCATTTAAAATGTCTCGCTTTTAAAAAATAATCATCTGAATCTTACAACAAACGATTGATAGATTGATGCATATATACCATCAGAACAGTGAACATCACTGTCACAACAGTGTTTATTTTCATTCAAAGGCGTTATGATTTTTCCTATAATGGTGGGCCGGTCTCTAGTCAAAATGCCCGGGACGATTTATTTGTCCCAGTCCAGCCCTGTAAGCAGCTCATCTGCAGTCTGGTGTTGCCTACATCTTCCTATTCAGAAGGCAGAATTTCCGAGTTCTGAGTACAATCGAAAGCACCACGACTGCAGTTTTTGTGTTGGATGTAAAAGGCGCACATGACGCTGTGACGTAGGCTAGAATCATGGCAGCAGTAAATGACGGTCCAGGCGTGGGATTTCTCTCGTGGAAATATGCACATTATCTTTTCCTTTCTATTGGTAGGTGGCACAGTGCACTTGTGGCAAGTAAGCAAGCTAGAAGACTGGCAAAGTTATGGAAGCAACACATTAACAAGAGAATTCTGAGTAAAACCAAAGTTACTTTCCCTAGTAACTAGTTACTTTGAAAGTAACGAGTAACTTGAAGTAACTGAGTTACTTTTGAGAGAAGTAACTAGTAATGTAACTAAGTTACTATTTTAAAGTAACTTACCCAACACTGACAATAATACATAAAGAGAAAACCCCAAAAGATCATATGACCCCTATGAGGAAGCTCTTTATGGACATTGGGAAGGAAAAACTCCCTTTTTACAGGAAGAAACCTCCAGGCTCAGGGAGGGGCGGGGCCGTCTGCTGCGACTGGTTGAGGTGAGAGGAGGAAGACAGGAATTCTTGCATTCTGGATTTACTATTTAAAAAAAAAAACATTTCTGGAACAGCTACATGAGCCAGTTAGGGCTGGGCCATATTATACCGTTCACGGTAATACCGGTATAATGTTAGGCAACGATAGGAAAATGAAATATCGCGATAGAATGGGAGTAAAACGCGCATGCGCAGTGCCTTTGTTTTCATACGCACATGGCCGATTGTTGAGTGAAACAGATGAACCAGAATTGGTTTGTAAAAATGGTGCAACTTCCGTGATGTGGAACTGATTGGGTGTTTGTCCGTCAGATACACGACAAAGCACATTTTTTTGCAGAACATGCAAGCGGCCGTCGTTATTGTCGTATTTGTCGGACTAAGATGTTCTTAAATCTGGGAGTAATCTGGGTCCTAAACTCCGTATGCTTCAGGTCAAACAACACTGCAGCATCACTGAGCGTTAAAAACTGTCTAAATTCTTTCATCTTTAATAAAACGATCAGCATTGCTGCTTTACCAGGTGTAACTATAAAGTTTAACTTCCAGGCATCCATGAAAACAAAAGTTATTACATTTAACGGAGTTAGAAGTTAGCAGGAAGCTAGCGGAAGTTAGCTCGCTAGTTTTGCTAGTTACCTAAGCATGATATAGCATGTTCTGACTGAGAGATTTCTGAAAAAAATCAAACGTACAGCTCTGCTATCACTTCCAACATAAATGAAGACAGGAAACTAAACAGCAGTGACGTTTGTAGGGTTACTGAAGTTGGGCTAGCTGGTATATAATGATGTGCTACGTGATCGCTAGCGACACAGCTATGTTAGCATAACATAAACAGTGAAGCTGGAGGACCAACACTAACACTTTTCCACTTATAAAAGTTAACGTTAAGGTTCTTCATGGTTAGAGACAAATGCAATCGCATGGCAGGATGCTGTAAACGGACCAAACTTCAGTCAGGAGAACAACTGAGATAATCCATCCACAATACGAGGTTAGTCATTAATATACTGCAACATGGGAATAGAGCAGCTGCCAGAGAATTCAACATTAATGAATCAATGGTACAGAAGTGGAGGAAGCAAGAAGAATGAGTTTAATAAAGTTTGATTTATCTGACTGCTTTGTTTCGCTTAATGTGCCTTATAATCCCGTGCACCTTATGGTCCGAAAAATACGTACTGCACACTGCAGTTTAATGTTGCAAAGCACCTCTTTTTAACTTCAGTGGATATTATACACGGTTATGCTCAGGATATGTCAGCCCATTTCTACTGGAAATGCCTTTTGGTTAAACTTTCAGCAAGGAATTTGCATTTGCACTGTTACATTTTTATAAAGCTTTAATGTACATAAAAACCAGCTTCTTGTTTAAGTGAAAATAAATGGAAGGTTGTCTTTTTGCGCTAGTAATGTTGTGGAGTTGTATTTTGTCTCGCATCAATTATATCGTCGGTTATATCGTTATCGCAAATTTTCAAATATATATCGTGATAAATATTTTTGGCCATATCGCCCTGCTCTAGAGCCAGTGAGTCGATATCTTTAGACTGTCATGTTAAAATTAAAATTTTTGGGGCTCTATGGATAGTTTCCTTTTTGATAATATGCTAATATTCAGTACAAGACAGAGAATTCAGGGCTTGTTCACGTTATTATAGACGTGCAACTCAGATCTCGATTGTGTGACAGGAGTGAAAAATTCCTTCTCTAGAGGGTGATATGCACACATCCTTTTTGTGTCCTACAATAACAATGGCACAAATTTCAAGCTTTAAAACGAGCAGTGAAACAAGCCGTTACTCCCTGTCCCACACAAGTTAACATTCTGTTCACATGACCTCATTTACTACCCACACCATCCTCAGCCTCTTCTTAGGGATTCACTCTGGAATTGTTACTGTGTTACAGGAGGCAGTCAGATCCCATGTCTGGTTTGAGTGTTGCAGGTCTGGAAACATATTGGAGTAGAACTTTAAGTGCAGTCTTTTTATTTTATGTATATTTACCTGAATCTGTGTGCATACACAGTAGGCTTAAGACATAACTTGTGTATAACCAGCTTTTAGGTAAAGGACATCATGGACATCGCCATCTGGCAAACATTATTATCACTCATTTGCATATGAGTCGATATAGTTACATAACAATTTAGCCACCATTTAACTGTTTTCACAGTTCTTTTATTTATAGGGCATTTCATCAGCAAACTAGAGACTTAAAAATTACACAACAGGATGGACAGCTGTTTAAAATTCTCAGTAAAACATCTGGTCAACCATTTAAAAGAAATGCACATTTCTTTCGTCTCATTTTTAAATTGCTAATGCGATTACAAATGTGTTGCAGGGAGGACTATGTGACCGCAGTGTTTTAATTCATTTTCCATGTCTGCTTGTAACACTGAGGACAAACTGCATAGCCTTGATATTACTGCTGAGCTGCGGAAGGATGTTCATGTGCTTCACCCTGCAGAGGAAATGAAAGAACACAGAGGTATTTCCTATAATCTCTTGATATGTCCTGACGTCAGGATGAAGTAGGGCTGCTCGATTATGGCAAAAATGATAATCACAATTATTTTCACTGAAATTGAGATCTCGATTATTTGACGATATTTATTTAACCCTTTAAGACCTACCATAGAACCAAGTCCGCCAGAGCTTATATTTTTTTTTTTACATGCTGTAGTGCCATTTTTGGGAGCATTTCAAGTTGCTATACATCAATACAACTGTTATAGCCCATATTTTAATAATATGTATGCATTAAGTCCATAGTAATTACATTAATTACAAAAAAGTGCAATAAACTACAAAAAAATTAAAAATCATTTTTGTTTTGTTTACATATATTTCTACTTGGAGAAATTTAAGAGGTTTATCCCTCAAAACTTTAAATACAAAAAAGTTGCAAAAAATAGTTTCCCACCATAGGAAATTTATTTTGAGCGTCTTCATAGTTTTATTTTGGAGATACAGCAATTTTTATATACTGCAGGAAAAACAAAAAACAATCCTATGATGCAAATTTGCAAAGAAAACAGCAGGTGCATCAAAATAAACTATTTCCAGCAGTGCAATTCGAGTTCTAAGCATCACAGAAACTATTCAGAAAAGTCAAACATGACCAGTATAGGCTTTTAAGGCCTACAAGTAAAGAACTACATTTTCCGCGAAAATGACATTACTTCTGGTTTCAGACAGGAAATGGCGGACATGCGATAGTTTGCGTTTCCGTCGTTTTCATTGTGGGAAGTGTTACGAACAGCTGATCTGATCGGCAAAGCTGTTTCTGGAATATTATGTTTTTGTTCCTGCAAGCGCTTTTTATGCAATTTTTGCAAAGCTATATGTGGAAGGAAACCGTGACCGAGGACAAGCTGATGGCATAAGATGTAAGTACAACTCCTCTGGTTTCATATGCAAAACTAATTATTGCGCTAGCTTACGCGGTTCCGGTTCTACAGGGATTTAAAGGGTTAACAATAACAATGTATTGGATAATGACTTTAAAAAATAATATAAAATAGTGTGCAAATACTGATAACAGTGCAAATGTTTGCAATATAAAAAATAAATGAAAAATGTAAACATCTATGTTTAGTGAACTTTGCAGTGTTGCTCTGTGGTGCAGCTATGACACCATAGCAAAGTTTACACACTATGTCTAATTGAGCCCAGTTCTGACTCCGTGAACCCATAATGTTTCCACACCACTGAAGTTTTTTTTACCTCTCTTTTCAACCAACAGCAGTCACTCTCCTCTCGAAATAACTTCTGCTTAGCTTTCCGAGCTTCCCTCGGATCCTCTTAATTGTTGTGACGCGTGTTCGAGATGCAGAGAAGTGCGCTCGATTTGCCACACGGAGCAGCGCGAGAGTAAAGCATGAGGGAGGGGCTAATAATTGGCTCAGTCATTTGCAATGATCGTTGAAAGCCCAGATCGTAATCGTGATTAAAATTCGATTAATTGAGCAGCCCTAGGATGAAGAGGGGTATTATTCAATCTCTGGCCACTCTGCTGATGGCCGGTCACAGATGTGCAGTCACTGTAGCTGGCGTTATTTCTGCTATGGCTTTAATCACGCAGGTTCTCACACCGCACCCCAGGCCGGCTGCTTTTGCCAATCTGAACTGCAATGAACTTATAAATCCGGGCTGCTACTCTAGATTTAGGCACTTGTTGTCAGACGGAGGAGATTATAGCAGCTCCTACAGCTACAGTTGCATAATACTGAATGGTTGTTGCTGTCATAATGTCATGACCAGCTCAAAAATGACATATTGAATTTTTGGTTGTCACTTACTATAAGGTTGCTATTCTGTTTTTATTCACATAGCTAATCCATTAAAGCAAATCAGAGTAAAGCATAAAGCATTAAAGCAGCACTAATCACTGTTTTTGAAGCAACAATGTCTTAAATAGTAATAACTGATGTGAAAGGCACTGTATATAGGGAATGACCCCACAGATATTTATCAGCCTCATCTTGATGTTTTAGGAACTTTTAAATATACGAGCTAGCTAGTGACTTTGACAAGTGTTTGGAAGCATACAATTGCCCGTGGTTCACTACATTAGATGATAGTATTTTTGTTTATAGGCTGTATGCCCAAAATAGTGTGAAAGGGGCCTTAATCAAAGAATTAAAATTTGATACTAAGAGTCCTGCATAGCTGAGAAGGTGATGTAACTGAAACTGATAGTTCTCTGGGATTCTGGCCTTGACTGATGGGTGTGTGACAGGAAAATGGTGCCTCGGTTGGGGAAAATCTTTAGCCAACTGTTCAAATATTGAAACGATACAGACAGTCAGGCTGTCCTATGTAGACACAAAGACAATCAGGACTTTTCTTAAGATTGGTTTGGATCGGTATAAAGCTGTTGCAAGAGAAAAAGGGAAGGAAAGAGATTTCTTTGAATTGCCACATTTTGCACAGTTACAAAAAAAACAAATCTGGATTTTTGTAGTTGTTGCCATTTTCATTGCATTTTGACCCGACTCAGCTACAATTGGGAGCAGAAACCTGTATTTATTCATGTGACATTTACCTTTACGTGCTTTTTTCTCTGCTGGGTGTACACCATATGATTACAATCTTCCAGTCTGCCATGAACTGAATAGAACTGCTGCTCTGGAGATGATCTCCAGGCTCAGCTACTGTGTCTTTTGTCCGCTCCACTCTCTTTGCCACAGGCTCTGTGTGTGAATGTAAGTCAGTGGTAGAGAAGGATGAAGTGTGTGTGTAGTGAACCAGTTGCCCCCTACCTGTGATTGATAATGTGCCTCAATATTTGTGCCATTTCATCTGAGGCTTCTAGGGAAAGCATCAAGCTGGGACTGTCTGTCTGCTTGGAATACTTGCTAATGATGGTGCTGTGACCTCCAGCCCTCCCCCATCTTCCCGATGCGGGGCACCCAGAGAGCAGTCAGGTCTTGCCAGCAAGCACAACCTTGGCTTGAGAGGCAGACATAAAGACACACACTCATTTGGACACATGATCCCTCCCAGCACATAAGCGAGGACATCCATTGAAGCTGCTTTAAGCTGTGTCCCAAATGGCCCAATCATAAGACTGAATTATTCCACACTAAAAACTATTTATTACTTTTAAGTCAAAACTTAAAAAAACTTCTCTGCCAGTATTTTATTGCACAAATTGTCTGTTTGGAAAAAAGTGGGCTTCTTTCTATCATAGACTAGCTAAAGTGCATCGCTCAGGGTTTGGGGGGCACGCTGTGATCGTTAATTTATTGGTTGATCTATGTCCGTACATTCACCTGTGGCTACAAACTGAGGGAAGTGACAGAAGGAAGAAGATGAAGGATGCAAATGGCAGGTTTCTCCAAAAGGTGCCTAAAGTCATCCTTGAAGGGAGGGTGAGGGTGAGTGGCGTCTGACTCCTAGGGTAGGTTTTTCTGCAATATTGAGCCAGAAGGAGACCCTGGAGCTGACCCGGGACAGGCTGGAGAGATTGATGGCTTAGGAACTTCTCTGTGTCCTCCCAGAAGAGTTGGAGGCTGTATTTAGGGAGAAGGACGTCTGAACATCTCTGCTTAGGCCGCTGCATTGTAACTGATAATTTCCCTTATAGGTAATTGTGGATTTTGGATACTTCTTATAATTATTCACTATACAAATAAAATTAACTCAATCCTCTCCGCTTTTACGGCCTGGACTGGACTCATGTCACAGAAAAGTGTTGAAAAATGTCTAATCAATACTTTTCTACTCGTTCTACAAATTAAATGACAGCATGCATTACTCCCCTGACACATAGATGCATTTCCTGATTTAACACTCAGAAAATCTTATACATCTATTTGATATGATGCGTCTAAGGATAAAGCTTGTAAGTTATTAAAATTATACACTAAACTTGTTAAGAGTTTCACTGTAATTATTACAGGTTTGAGAGGATTTGTCCCTTCAACACAAATCCACGTGTTTAAAGCTTAATAAAATGGCCAATAGAGTCAAATTTCCCAGTGCAGGGTTTAGGGGATCTGAAATGTGACCTGGAGCCAAGCCTTGGAGGGCTTTCAAAGCAAATAATAGAACCTTGAAATAGATTCTGCATTTAACTGGCAGCTAATGTAAAGGTGCAAGTATTGGAGTAATACTCTCTCTCTTTTTGTTACCTGTCAGGAGCCTCACACCTGCAATTTGAACAAGCTGCAAGTAGGACAGGCTTGACTGACAGATGTCTAAAGAGTTTCAGTAATCAAGACGTGATGAAATGAAAGCATGGATCCATGCTTCCAGATCCTTATATGACAAGCTAGTTCTGAGTTTAGAAATGTTACTGAGCTGGAAAAAAACTGCCACGAACAACTGAGTTTGTTTGTCCAGCTTGAGAGTAGAATCAAAAATGAAACCAAGGGTTTTTAATGTGGGGATGTACATCAGCCGATAGTGGTAAGTAATTTCTTATGACACTAACATAATGTCAGTTTTGTCGTGGTTTAGTTTGAGAAAGTTCAAAGACATCCAGCAGTTTATTCGCTAAGACAATCTTGAAACCTTCTGCAACGTACTATCAACACCTAGCTTTAGACAGAGACAGAACTGTGTGTCATTTGCATAACAGCGATAAGAAATTTGGTGTTTCTGAAAAATTAAGCCTAATGGGGGCATGTATAGGGAGAATAAAAGAGGGCCCAGAATAGAGCCTTGAGGTATTCCACAGGTAGGCGTAGCAGAGGAAGAGTATTTGTTACACAACATCACAGAGAATGTTCTGCTCTCTAAGTGAGAGGCTAACCATTTTACAGCAGAACCTTAAATACCAACTCATCTCTTCAAACGTTTTAATAGGATTGTGTGATCAACGGTGTCAAATGCTGCACTCCGTACTTTTTCCAGAGTCAGCAGCTAAAAGCACATCATTGAGCACCTTCAGTAGAGCAGACTGTGAGCTGTGGAAAGCTCTGAAACCAAACTGACATTTATCCAGAATCCAGAAAAATGAGGACAATTGGTGGAAGACGACTTTCTCCAGAACCTTAGACAAAAATGGCAGCTCAGAGATGGCGTAGGTAACACATCCAGATAGCAAGTAGTTGGTTTTGTGTGCATGATTATATCAGTAAGAGGAAATAAAGAAACTGGTTTGAAATGGGTGAGAAAAGATGAACATATTAGTGGTTCAGAAGGGTCTTGGGATGGGAGCAGAATATGTGCTCTGAGATTATCGAGTTTTTCAGTAAAGAACCTTTGAAAATCCTCACCACTGTGTGAAGTAGTCTCAGATATGGCTGTAGTGCTGGGATGCAGGACAGAATTGACTGTGTTAAATAGGAATTTAGGATCACCAGAATTCTTTGTAATGATCTTGGAGACATATTTTGCTCTTTCTGCCTTGATGGTGCACTGATAGCTATTCAAAGAATCTCTAAACACTTGGTAAGAAACATGGAGCTTATCTTTCCTTCATTTTCGCTCTACTTTCTTACAGTCCTGTCTGACGGCTCGAGTGACATTATTTAACCAAGGCTGTGTTTTAATTTATGGCGTCTACATTTGAGAGGAGTCCATAATGTTGGTGCAAGCTGAACTAAAGCATGCAAGGAGCTCATCTGGGTTATTGCGATGAGGAGAACTTTCATTAAAGGTGGCTAAAGGAGATGTAGTAAAGCGGCTGAAAATTGGGGAGCAGTTTGAGCCATTATAGGGCGTATAAAAGAGGCGGTCAGGGTTTGTTTAGAAAGTGAGTGAGAAATATTAAACAAAATGAGTTTATGATGCTCATGCTTGTCTAATTATAGTCATGCACAACATGAGCAAGAGAGTCTTTGCACTGGCTCTGTTTCTCCTCTTCCAAGGTGTGCAGCATCTGGAGGAGGCCATGGTTACATCTCTTCACTGGGTTATTTTGCAGATGATAATACATCGTTCATGAATGACCAATACCAGACAGCTGCTGTAGCCTGCTGAACAAACTATTCACAGGCTATCCAAAGTGAGTGATAAAGTCATGGAATATTTTGTCAGCTGCTGTTTTCCTGAATTTATTCCTTGTTAGGGTATCCTTAGGCAAAGCGTGTTAAACGTTATGCAAGGACAAAAATAACCCATAGTCATGACTGTGCTCAAGGTGTCAGCAATTAATACAAAGAAACTTGAAAGCACTACTGTTGGTGATGTGTTCCACAGGAGCCTTCTGTGGGAGATCAAGAGACGTGTTAGAAGAGGATTTCATACAGGCAGATCTTTTGTTAACATAGTCGTCTAATGTCGTGCTGCACGTTGGGCCAATAAACCTTTGTCGGGTAAGAGGTGTTACTTTATCAGCGCTAACATGTTAGTGCCCATGTCACCAGGGACATTAAGTTTTCAGGGAGAACGAGCTGTCATCTTCCTATGCTACATGAATATTTCAAGTTGCACTACTGGAAATATTCTCAGGTGGCAAAGCCTCTGCATTTCCACCATTCACCTACAAAGTTCCCACCCATTTTCTTGTACTACTTTGCTTCCTTGCCATACTGAAGATATAACTTCTGGTGACATGGTGTCTGTATGTTCTGTCATTCTCTCCTGAAGTTTTAATAGGTGCCTTGACAGTGTTTGCATCTGTATTCATGTTTTGTGCTCTGTACTTAATATTAAATATTATTTTAATATTAAAATGGAAGTCACCAACCCGCCTGTGCTCAACAGCACTTAGTCTAGCAGTCCTAGGGACATATATTAAAGGCTTGATATTAGTGTACACTGTGAATGTTGGGTCATGATACAAATAGTCTTGAAAAGTATCACAGATGGCCCACTTGAGTTCCAAGAAGTTAAGATTACCAGAGAGAATGTGGTAATTTCTCTCAGCAGGTATCAGTGTTCTTGAGCCATATTTGATGACGTGTAGCTTGTTGTCCTGATGTGTCAGTGTGTAATATGATTGGAAGGTTGAAGTTTGGGTATGCAAGGATGAGTGGATTACACAGCATATCCACAAGTGGAGCTACAACAGTCTTGTGCTCTACTATCCAAGTATTGGGTATTTTGATGATATCTTTCCTTTAGCTTTGTGCTTTGCTCTGCTTTTATTTCCATTTCTCACGTATTGATTGTCAACTTTTTCAGACTTCCCTTTGTGGGTCAGTCTTAACTCCATCTCCTGACACCAAACGCCGAAGATAGTGAGCGTCTCTTTTGAACAACTTACACTTTGTGGGTTTCAGTTTAATTTCATGTTCTCTCATAAGGGCTAAGGGTTTGTCTACGGTGGTTTACATGGTTTTCAAAGGATGTGGAATAACACCGCTGTGGGGCGCAGCACTTACGTGTAATACCTTCCAGCACTTCCTCAATACACCTCTGAAATGCCGCAGGTGCATTTGTCAAGTCAAAGGGAATCCAAGTGAATTCATAAAGAGCCCACAGTGTGCTAAAGGCTGTGAGACGTCTGGATTCCTCACTGACAAACCCTTGTTGGTTCACTCTTCCTTGATATAATATGGAGCACCATTTGTTGCCACCCAAGTTTTCAAGCAAGTCTTGAATTTGTGTCAAGATGGTGATTTGTGATGTTTTTTAATCTTCTTCTCTCTTGAATCAGTCCACAAATGTTAAGCTTCAGATCCTCCAAGGATGTTGAACGTAGTCTTTAACCTCCTTGTACAATGGCTAAGGATGGAGTTACAGCACTTTTATCTACCCCATTAATCTTCAGCTGAAGTTCGGTATGAAATCTAAGTCTCCCTCCCCTCTTGCCGAAGAAAAACTATAGGGTTTACCTGCAGCAGTTCAGGTACTAAAGATATTGCAACTAGGTTTCATCCATTTTCATTAAACTCACCCAGGTCTCTTCCAATGTCATTTTTCAATTTGCTCTTATCTCTTAAATCTAATATTTTCTACAGCATCTGCTCGTCTCGCTTCTTCTTTTATAAATGGTGTGTCTGAGCTAGCTGTGACCCATTGACTCTTTCATGAACTAGTCTTTTCATCCAGGCCTGATCTTTTTCCTGTGAATCCTCAGGACTTATGAGTGTGCTAGCTATGCGCTTGAGTTCTGTCTTTAGTGTCTTTGGTTCGACTCCCACAGCTTATTGGCTATCACAGTCAAGGTGTCTTTATATTTTCTCCTCATTTTAAAGTAACTTGCTAAAAACGTTCATGCCAAATCTGCTTAGCATTAAACTGCAGAGAGTGTTAGGAAGTTGATGAAGAATTTAGCAGTAAATGACACAGATATTTATAAGGGTATCTGCTTTTTCTATGTGGCTACCATCTTTTCCAATTTTTGTTTTATTAATTTGCTAACACCGGTTTATTACCATCTTCCTAAAACCTACTGTAATAACACTGAGTGGTTATAGACAGTCAATTATTTATGGTTGTGCAGAGACTGACACATTTATTCAGCTGCACATTATATGCTGTCTTTCTTCCACATAATGTGCAAAGTTATTGAATTTACAAAAACAAAGTCCAATTAAATTGAGCTTTCTGACCCTTTTTCATGTCTGTTTGTGATTGTGTGGCATGAATATGACATCAGATCCACAGTCTGTCTAACAGATGGACAGAGGCAGTAAACATATTTGTTAGAAGCTGAAAGAAGGCCAATTAGTATCAGTGACATTTTTTACCTCAGCCCCTCACTAACTGAACGTCAAGGAGAAAATGAAATACAGTACTGTAGAACATATGGGCTAAATTAAATTAAGCTTCTGCACAATGATATTGTACAAGTGTGTCATTTGTGCTGGTGTAGAAGCAGCAGGGTTCAAGTAAAAGGCAGGAAATGGTTGAGGAAGTGAGGTCAGAACTGCAGCATGGTTTTGAAAGAGGGTCTGAATGGCAGGAACACAGAGGAGGGGGAGATAAGGCAGCCGGAAGACAGTGCTTTGAAAATCCTGCCTCAACTCTGACTTGTATCATCCATACTGGGAGCAAAGGGAAAGAGACAAAGGTCTTTGAATGACATTCTCCAAAAGAGTCACACCCTTCATACATTATTAAACAGTCCTCTGGTTTCTGGTATCAAGACTATATTTACTGAAGGCGTCATACAGTGCCAATTGTATAGGATTAAAATAAGGAGCTGTAGCTGTAAATGACAAGTCATGTTTGGTAAATTGTTTTGTGCATATTTGTTATGCAACATTTTACAATGCTGTCATATGTGATTTGCCGTCTTTAACAGTTATTCTTTCAGTGCACTTCACAGTCCAGACCATAATTGTGTGGTTTTTTTCCCCATATTTCTACCATGCCAGTTTATTTTGTTGTGATTTATTATCAACCAGACCCATATTTGCTTTAAGTGACAAATTTATTTAAGACGGAGTGGTTTGTGAAAGTCTGGGATGGATTGTGTTAATAGCCGCTCATAGTTCCTACCTGCCGCATCTTCTTTTCATTGTTATTGCTGTTATGACTGATGAGGCCGAGCTGGTGAGTTTCTGTGTTGACTAAATAACGTGTTAAAGTAGAGCTGGGCGATAGAACGATAACGATATGTATCGCGATATAACTTTTACTCGATAGAGAAATTAAGCTATCGCGATAGACCTCGCCGCTCTTGTCCTCAAAAAAAAAAAAAAAAAAAAAAGGTCAGCCAATCCAAATTAAGTAGCGCAGAGCCGAACCAATCACAGCCGCAGCGTCACGTCGCGTGACTTGTTACGTACAGCACAAGTGCCAAGCCGCACGTGTGTTTGTTTGGGAAGCAGCCAGCGGGTAATGGAGCCAGCGCGTAATGGAGGAAATGAGTGTGCCGACTAGAAAAATCAACCGAGCGTTACCGAAGAGAAAACAGATGATGGTTCCATCGCCGGAGAGATTGTCGAACGGAAGAGCCATAGAAGTTCCGTAGTGTGAAGGTATTTCGGCTATTTCAAGTCTGACAAAAAACAGAGTAGCGTGCACTGTAAATTGTGCCGAAAGCAAGTCTGGAAATACAATAAACTGGTGCATGCGTCACACTGTGCGCCACGTTATTGTTTCGGTGAAATGAATTTCTACAATACTGTTACTATTAATTCTACTCTCTGCAGTGTTTAAATGCTTACATATACACACAGTTACTGTCCCTCCACACATACGACTCGGTTCTGCTTCTATGCCCCAGCTTTGTTTACTTTTTCCCACCGAGGCTTCTAGACTTCTGATTGGCCAACATTTCTGCACGGTTAGGAATCTAGCGCCACCTGCTGCTTTGGCATGTTCATAGCAGCGTTTTCCTTCATTTCTGCCTTTATGTGTGGACGGGATTATTTTTTAAAACGAAAATGGAAAATCTCAGTTTTCAAAAATACCCGTGTACGTGTGGACGTAGCCTCAGTCTCTGACTGGAAGCGCTAATTCGTCATTCGGCTTTTGTCAGACTAAAGTAACTGTTAAAACTGTTTGAAAAGCTCAGCTATACAACAAGGAGAGATTGAGAATTTCCTTTTAGTTCTCAGTTTATTTGATATTGACAAAAGTTAGTCAGTTTTGTCTGTTCTTCTGTAAAACAAACTAAGATTTATTTTTAGAATTAATATTTTGTTTCTAAGTGGAATTGACAATTTAGTCTGTTTCATTTGTTCTATTTTGAAACTTAAACGCTTTAGCGGCTGCCTTTTGTGTAGTTTGCAATATTTGCCTTTATCTATCTGAAAAAGTCTCATGTTCCTTAAGTACATCTACCCTGTTGAACTTATTATGGGAAATAAATATTTAAATAAAAACAAGCTGCTGATTATTTCACATTTTACTTGTGAGCAACGGCACATTTAAATCTTACAAATACAGTTATTTGGCTTATATCGTGATAGATATCGTTATCGCCTGAAATGAAAAAAACATATCGTGATATGAAAAAATCTCATATCACCCAGCTCTATGTTAAAGCTATAAATATGACTATTACCAAACTGTACTGCCATTAATTACTGCCAATAGTGTTGCTTTGTTAATGTTGTATGGTTGTTTATTTTGTGTCTTTCAGTTGATTACCTGGCTTCTGTAAAGGCACGGTTACTGTACTGGTGTTAGCTTATACTTGTGCAATAAAGCTTGTAAAAGGCAGCAATCAGATGTCCGAGCCTGAGTAAGACACAGTTTCATCAGTTAAAACACACCCTTATGGTGGGAGTTTACTAAATTAAAGGTAGTTAGCTTAGTGAAAACCGTACAATCATTTATATTCACCCCCCCCCCCCCCCCCCTTCATACTTTACGCACAAGTGAGCGTAAAGAGGTCAGCGTAAAATTCATGTCTTGAAAATCTCATATTAAACATGTTGACTTGCTTAATTAAATCAACAGCTGGGTTCAGTTATGTTGAATGATATAGTCCATTCAAGTTCTGGAGCTACATTCCTTCCATGCAGACAAAATCCAAGATCTAGTCCACATTTAGTGCATTATTAAATTAAAAATAGAACGGAGGCCTTGAACTGTTGAGCAACTAAAACTCTACATCAAGCAAAAGTGACAAACCAAACTTTCAATTTGTTGCTATTGGTTTTGTAAGTTCCTGAACATTTAAAGAATGTTGTTAATAGAAGACATGATGCAACACAGTGGTAAACATACCTCTGGCTCAAACTCACAGAGAGCATATATAACAAGTATGTAAGTTTCCCTGTCAGCTATGGAGATTACTGTTCATGAGCAGAACTTCAGAAGATTCAGCATAAAGTCTATAAAAGCCATGGAAAGAGTCAGAAACATACAGCCTAGGCTGCAGTTAAAAGACCTACAAAAAGAAACTGGGGACACTGTGAAACAACTTTCTGTGGACTGATGAAACAAGAATCAACCACTCAAAACAAAACGATGGGAAGAAGAAAGTGTGGAGAAAAAAGGATTGGCTCATGACCCAAAGCACCTCATCTGTCAAACTTGGCAGTGCTTGTGTAATGGTTTGGGCATTCGTGGCTGCCTTTTCAACCCTGGGCACTGTGTGTTAAAACAGCTATGCCTCCCGCACAGTCTTTTCTATTGAAATTACAGTTGCCTAAAAAAATTATATAAAAAAATTATATATATATATATACACACACACACACACACACACACACACACACACACACACACACACACACACACACAATACACATATCAGAGATCTCTGTCCAGAGGAGCGCAGTCTTAGGAAAAGCTATGATACTGCGCTGGACCCTCAAGCCCTCAGAACTCTGGTAGAGGACTCGAGCTTGAAGGGGTGAAAGGGGGGGTTGTTTTTTTTTGTTATATCTGTATATCTATAGAAAGATAGATATAGGTAGATAGAGACATATCTATATAGATATAATTTTTTTATATACATATGTATATATAAAAAATATATATATTTCAAAGGTGCTATTGACATTATATTCTCACCATATGTTGATATAAGCCATCCAATCCACACATGCAAAGACGTCAGTCAAGGGAAAATGAAGAGAAATTCCCTAAGTTTAATAACCATAATTTTGTGAGTACAAGGTAAAAACTGCAGGTCAATAAAAAGCATCAGTGTTGTTTGTATGTTACAGCGTTTCGGGAACCACATTGAGCCCAGCAACATTTTTTATTTGAACACAGGATTGCAGAGTTGGAATGGAGTACAGAGCTGACAAGATGAAAGGGTGTCAGCATCACATCTCTTTGGATCAATTTTGGATTTGGCAGTGTAACTTTCCCACTCATGTCCATAATTACTCTCGTCTGAAAACAGGAGGACAGTAAACAGAACACTGTTTCTGTTTCATCCAGCATTGTTAGATATTAAAGTTTTTTGTTGTTATATTATCCTTCAAATATCCAACTACTACAAATACATACATATAACCAGAAATTTGTACCAAACCTTCTAACAATATAGGGTAAAAAATTACCTAACAGCATTTTATTGATGCTTTGAGGCAGCAGCATATATGCATCACGGAAGCATAAATATGTTTTACCATATATTTTAATATCCTAATATTAGGATATTAGCCATCATGGAATACCAGGGTGTACAAGGCTATACATAGCACTTACCTACCTTTTATAGAGTATGTGTCAAAGTAACATCCACATAGATAGCAGGACTCAAGGTTTCCTAGCAGAACATTGCTTCTGCATCGCACTGCCTCTGCTGACTGGCCTTCTTCACATAGTGCCTCCTGGTCCCGAATGTTGCTGCTGTCGCTGGTGGACAGGGGTCACTATTAGGCATCATGACTGTTTTGCGGCTATGCAGGTTCTGATAGACCCAGTTACTGGTTCAGCACTGTTCCTTCCTTGGACTTTTGATACATACTGACCACTGCATCCATCATTTGTGCTTTCTGTCATATTGTGTGTAACTAGTGAGTGCTCCAGCAGCGCTTGGTAGCGTCATTTGTGTACATTTAGGTCTCACATCACTAGCTGTTAGCATCCTAACAGCTGGTTCGCAGGCTGGTTGTACCTGATGGTGTGTTTTGCATCAACTGGCAAAACAAGTAAAAGATGCATGAAAATTGTTCCGGCTAAAGGTTGAAATAACAAGTTGTTGTTGGAAGTTGTTGCAATAGCTCCATTTGAAGATACTAAATTGCTTTTTTTTTTTTAAGTAGTATGCAACATGAATTATTTGGTTTGTACCTAAAAGAGTAAATAATGAATGAAAAATGCATTTGCTGTTGGTGTCATATGAAGATATGCTTTCATGGTTGGGTACTCTGTAATGATACAGTAGGCAGAACCTTGTGAACATAATTCTTCAACTGTTGGCAAACAGCAGATGCAAAATTAATTCAGACCCTATTTTCACAATTTGTCTCATATTTTCAGGTAGCAGGTCCAATTTCAGGACATCATGGTGCTGTCTAAGCAATCTAGACTTTAGTATCCTATTTCAACATATTATTTAACATTTAAAGACTTTAGTCTATATTCTAAGGAGCTTGGAAAGGAAAGGGTCTTATATTCTTCAGTTCTAACACTAAATGGTGGAGAGTCCCAGATTTTAAGCTTAGTGGGAGTTGTCCTTTAAGAGGGTCGTTGACTCACTATTGATCATGTGCCTTATCACATGAACCAACTCAACTCCAAAGCCCCATTCTTTAGCTACAGATGTATGGCTGAGTCTTGTCCTGTTGGGGTGGCTCTTCTATATTATGCCAATCTAGGACTCGCCACCAATTGGTCTTATAACTAAAGAAGCTTCTTGTATGAGAGGTGAAACGTCTTCAAGAAACTTAAAGAAGCCCAGTCGCTTTTTTTTCTTTTTTTTTGCTATACTTTGTTTTATGTTTTTATTTATTTCTACAGAGCTTGGCTAGCTTGTAGGTACAGCGAGAAGTTCCAGTCGGGCTTCAAAACCCACCACAGTACAGAAACTGCCCTCCTAAAAGTACTTCTATGTATTAATATGATATTTTATTAATCACCAACTCAGGAGACTCAGCTGTGCTCCTGCTTCTAGACGTAACTGCAGCCTTTGATACTGTTGACCGCAGCATTCTGATCTCCCGTTTGGAGCAATGTGGTATCAAAGGTATCCCTTTGGAATGGTTTAGGTCTTACCTCTCCGAGAGGACTTTTTCCATGAGCCTTGATGATTTTATTTCTTCCCCAGCTCCTTTTACTTGTGGTGTCCCGCAGGGTTCCGTATTAGGCCCAATTCTCTTTTCAATCTATATGTTACCCCTAGGCCTGATCTTTAGGAAGCATAACATCTGCTTTCACTCCTATGCCGATGACACCCATATTTATCTTCGGTTTAATAGAAACACCTCCACTCCCATGGAATCGCTATTCAAATGTTAAAACCCAGATGGCCTCACATTTTCTTATCCTCACATAAGTCCAAATCTGGGGGCACTGAAATTACAGCTTGGTCCAAAAATAATTATTTCAGGATAAAACTGAAATAATTATTTTTGGACCAAGCTGTAATTTCAGTGCCCCAGATTTGGACTTATGTAACTTAACATCTGCTGTTAAAACACATGTAAAAAATCTGGGGGTTTTCTTGGATAACAAACTTGCATTTGAGAAACAAATAAATTCAGATGTTCAGCGGTCCTTTTTTAAATTAAGGCTCCTATCCAAGGTGAGATCATTTTTATCCTTTAAAAACTTGGAATGAGCAATTTATCCGTTCGTCTTAACTCAACTGGATTACTGTAATTCACTATACGTTTGTGTCGGTCAGGTACAATTCCTGGACAAAAATGAATGAAAAGCAGACAATGTCCACTTTAAAAAATACAAGAAAGTCTGAGTTTTTTGAAGCCAAAGATAAATAAATGAGGGGTTACCCGTGACATTTGCACAGTACTATAGTTATTCCAAAGATTTTTATTAGATCAAAAATGTTTTTGTAGCCACAGGTATCTTCCCCTACCAGATATTAAAAATAATCCAGGTTTAAGTCACTTCACTGGATTTTCACACCCAGAATCCATATCCATCAGCAGATGTTCTATTTTTTTGCTCTTCAGTGCTCTTTAATTATGTACCTCACATTATCTACAGCTTTCTTTCCTACACTTTCTTTTTATGAACTTGAAGAAACAACATTCCATTCAGTCCGTGTTGCTTCCTGGTACACAGGCTGTTACTTTTAGAGTCACAGGTTTTTCTCTTTGGCTTTACAGATGGGGATAAACATGTTGGAAGTCACTTTTCAGTTTGCCTCTCACTCCTTACTCCATCTGCCGCTGGCAGAAAACTTTGACAGCTTCTGTTCCATCTGCACTGGCACAACCGCAATTCCTTGAACTCTTTTTGTGCTCTAAAGCAAACCAGCAGATTTCTAGCCAAATGGGATGTGGTGGCACACAAAAGTGAAAAGGCAGGGAGTCTGCCAGACCCTCTCGCAGCGGTGGCCTCATTTGTTTCTGCTAATTATACTAATTTATCCAAATTACTTATTGATGTGAAAATGCTCCGCATTGCCCCCTTTAAGTCGTTTGTCTAAACTATTGTTCTTCTTAACTAGATTGAATTGATTGCGCACTGCCGTTAAACATTTCACTGATGTATTAAATTGACTTTTGCCATGTAGCACAAGCATATTCCATATCAAGACATTACATAAATCCATTATCCTACTGTTGGGTGCTCCAATTACTTAATGGAATATTCCCAGATGTATAGGAATTGTGTATTGATTTCACTCTGTTTCTCCTGGAAAGAATGTTGTAATAAACTCGCATCTCATTTAAAGTACACTGCAGTGTGTGTTATGGCTGTTTTTGACTTCAGTTAAGTGATCCTTGGAATGTAGCAGGAATGTGTATGATGGCTACTAAATATTCCCTCAGATGTGTCTCCTCTCAGATGAACATGTCTGCTGGGAATAATTGCCACTGACTCAATGGATGGAGAGAGGATTGCATGTGCAAAGTGATTCATAGCTAAAATTGTCAAAAAAAAAAAAAAGGACTGCAAACATCATTGCTCTCTGGCCTCTTTTTACAAAGCACTTTAAAATAGACCCAGAAGGTAAATGATGTGTGTGCCTTCTGCTCTGTAAAGCTGCTGCCGTTGCTGGCAAGTTGACGTTGATACCTCTGACTCTGTCATCTCTGGTCAAGGAGGTGATAGATTTAGATCAGCCACCTTCTTTTATAATCCATGTTCTTTAATGAAGAAGCTATTAGCCGCACACTTCTTTTTTTTCTGTCATGTAGTTATGACTTCCCTGTGGTCATAGATGTAATAAGGAATAATATCTTTGCAGCATGTTGGCACATATTTAATAATCTCCAGAGGACTTAAAGGCATTAGTGCTCACACCTCAAACCATAGTCACAATGTGCTGTGGAAATCTTGCCTGTGGCACTTATTATACCACAGAGAATTAAAACACAACAGCCATTAATATCAGGCATTAAGTGATTCATCACCTCTGTGTGCTCACAGCGCAGTATTATAGCTGGTACTCAATCATCCTGAGCAACGTGGAAGTGCAGCTACACTGTACGGCATGTGCAATCAGCATTTATGTGTTTGCCCATTAACAACCTCTTTGATTTGCCTCCACTGCGTGTTCAGTGTTAGTGCATTGCTGCATGCATATTACATTTTATAACATTTTAAATCAACTGCGTAGAACCAAAAATAATCTCATCATCATAATCATGTGGAGTTCCCTCTTCATAGGCAGACACTTAGATTATCAAAAATACAATTTCACCAGATCACCCTTTTGATGAGATATCACATTTCTTGTCCCAGTCTCCCACTTTCACATCGCCCAAACACATCTTTCACAAATAAGAGTCCTCCTCAAATCCCTTCTTCATTTTCTGCACAAACGACAAACTGTAAGCTAGGCTTTTTTTTAATATATTCCAGCGTTTGTTCCATGTAGGATGCAATCTCACATTGCTATCAGAATATTGCATTGGGTGACCTGGTAAGACTGAAAAGAGTCAGTTATAGTGCAAAATTTTTATTTAATAATTTTTCAACAGAGACTGTTCATGAGTACAATCCAGTAGCATGAAGTGAATCGGACAGGGTCAAGTAGTGAGCCCTGTGGACACCTTGTGTGACTTCAAGAAAATCGGGTTGATGATCATCTGCAACTATTCCTTAAGTTCTACCATTGCACATTCATGTTAAGGCCAATTAATCCAAGTAGATTAAAAAAAATAATGGTTCAAAGCATCGGATGCGTTAGACAAGTCAATGAACGGTGAAATACAGTATTCCTTGTTGTTTCTATGACCAGTGCTTATCACGCTGCTCAGAAAAATAAGTGATGCTACTGAAAGGTTATGTGCTGTTCTGAAATTTTAACTGGTATGACAGTTTGGCTATATACCCATAGATGTTTGGATTGCTTGCGTCACAATCTTTTATGCAGATGTGGCACATATGTTACTTTCTAAACAACACTAATACTCCTGGTAAATGCTTTCACATGTTAACCAGATAATCCCTACACAGTATTTGTAACTCCTCATATTGCGATGGTGGTGACGTTGCTTCCACTACACTGTGACCTTGCTGTGTGCTGGAACAGACTATGTCTGATAAAAGTGGCACCAGGCACTGTGAAGTTTGGGTTTGCACAGACATTATCAGCATGTGGTCCTTTGATTGTGGAAGAAGAAAAGAGGTTAAAAATAAAGAAAAGCTGCGCTATGGGGTCTGAAATCGCTGATTTGCTCGAATGAGCAGCCAGACAGCTCAGTCTCACAGACTTCCTCCAATGCAGATTCTCTGTCAACATGCTGAGAGTCATCTGGCTAATGTGCCACAGAAAAAGCACAGATGGCCACCAGTCAGTTTGTGTCGTGGCCTGGCATGTCAGGAATCTGACTTTAAATGACAGTGTGTGCATACGTGGGCACAAGCCAAAGATTTTTGCATCATTGTCTGTACTTTCAGTTTGTCGGATCTCCCCAAGTTACATATTTCTGCTAGAACTGTGGTGTTATTGGAATATAGACCTTTTTCAACTCACTGGTACAGTAAATGTAATGAATGAACTGAGTGAACTCCAAACAGCTCTCTGATAAGATGCAACAGAAAGTACATTCAAATCAGTGTGGCTGTGAAAGTAACAGTAGGTTTCACTTGATTACCCCAATAAATGCACCAATTAAGTGCTTAGTCACTTCTGCTCCACTATTAACATGAACGAATTTTGACGATTTCAATAATCATTCTGCCTTTTATTTAAAAAACAACAAAAGACTGACTCAAAGACTTCTGACTACACATGGCTGTCTTGTTGTCTTTTCCTCTGCCTCGCCTGCTGTTTCTGAATATATTCATATTTATGCAGTAAGATAAATTGGTGGGTCTTTTCATCAACTCAGTTCAATTCAGTTTTTCATATAGTGCCAAACAATAGTCAGCTCAAGCTGCTTAATATTGTAAAGTAATGACTGTACAATATTAGAGCGAAAACCCCAACAGTGACAGAGCAAGTCTTTGATGACCGTGGGGGAGGATGGTAGTAGACTTGAAATTCAGTGAATTTGCAAATTTATGTATCTATTTTTCCATACAAGTCCGGGCAATTCCTTTAACCTATTACATTGCACAGATCCTCATCTGTACTCCAACGCCAGAGGCTCAACTGACCCGATTGCAAATGCTTCGTAATGCAGCTGTTGACTTCTGGAGCAAAGAAAAGACAGCAACTCCCGTTTTGTCTCAGTTTACCCGGCTACCAGGAGGTAAAGCAGGTCATATACTAATCAGAAGGTTCACAGTTTGATCGCTGGCTGCTCCAATCTGCAAGCCAAAGTATTCTACCAGTGCATCTAAGCTGATTTTAAAAAATCGGTCCCACAGCAAGAAGATTCTGAGCTCTAACCTCACATTTGGCTGGATTCTCTTTCTGTGTTCATGTGCTCTCCCTGTGCCTCGTGGGTTTCCTCTGGGTTCAACCCGTCCACATTTTAGAGACCGGGCGACCTGTCCAGGATGTCTCCCACTTCTGCCCTCTGGAATCTGGGATATTTCCCAGCATTCCTGCAACCCTGAGCTGGATAAGCAGTCAAGAAAATGGATAGATTGTTTGTTTTTAAAGCCTTCTGTGATTCACCTCCACAGTATATTAGGAGTGTCTGTGGCTCAGGACGAAGAGCAGGTCATTTACTAATCGGAAGGTTGATGATTGCTCTAGTCTGCATGCCAAAGCATGCTTGGGCAACATACTGACCTCAGAGTTGCTCCCGTTGCATTCATTGAAGTGTGAATATGAGTGTTAGACTTAGATACAGTAAAAATGCTTGTATGAACATGTATGCAAATGAGATGTGTTGTATAAAAGAAGAACCAGTTCACTGATCCTTTATTACAGCTCTATTTTATATACAGGTCTCTTACGTTGGCCTCCTATCAGCTCTTCTCACCTTCAAATGAAAGATGCACATTTTCCTCTGTTGTTTCCTACACAAGTCTTGTCCAAAATAAGTGACGATTTTTTAATCACCCACCTACTTTTCCTAATGTTTCTATTAAACTTATGTTATTTATTCTCCTAATATGTTTTTTAGATGATTTATTTAATTAAAATTTAAAGGAGTGCTTTCGAGCACTCAGAGTAAATGAGGACAGCCACTGTATTGCGTCATGTGTAGTAGTAATACTCTTATTCTCTAGACATTAGCATAACTGTGGTGACAAAACATGGGACTTTGGTTTAAAAGAGAGCTCCTCATAACTAGAAGATTACAGTTTCATTTAAATTGCAATGGAATGCAAGGCTAAGGTTTCTAGGATGTTATTTAATTTGATCACTATGTTCAGAGTGAGGAAGGGTCTTTAAGTGAAACGTGCTCAAATACACAAGTGGGAGTTTAGTGTCACCTCACAGCCCAAAGTCCGTCTGTTTGTGGACCTTACGTGGTTTTGACTGTTCTGTTTCCATCAGCTGTTCTGTCTTTCTTCCAAAGTTTAGATACCTGAAAGTAGAGCAGGGCGATATGGCCAAAAATATTTATCACGATATATATTTGAAAATTTGCGATAATGATATAACTGACGATATAATTGATGCGAGACAAAATACAACTCCACAACATTACTAGCGCAAAAAGACAACCTTCCATTTATTTTCACTTAAACAAGAAGCTGGTTTTTATGTATATTAAAGCTTTATAAAAATGTAACAGTGCAAATGCAAATTCCTTGCTGAAAGTTTAACCAAAAGGCATTTCCAGTAGAAATGGGCTGACATATCCTGAGCATAACCATGTATAATATCCACTGAAGTTAAAAAGAGGTGCTTTGCAACATTAAACTGCAGTGTGCAGTACGCATTTTTCGGACCATAAGGTGCACGGGATTATAAGGCACATTAAGCGAAACAAAGCAGTCAGATAAATCAAACTTTATTAAACTCCTTCTTCTTGCTTCCTCCACTTCTGTACCATTGATTCATTAATGTTGAATTCTCTGGCAGCTGCTCTATTCCCATGTTGTTGCAGTATATTAATGACTAACCTCGTATTGTGGATGGATTATCTCAGTTGTTCTCCTGACTGAAGTTTGGTCCGTTTACAGCATCCTGCCGTGCGATTGCATTTGTCTCTAACCATGAAGAACCTTCACGTTAACTTTTATAAGTGGAAAAGTGTTAGTGTTCGTCCTCCAGCTTCACTGTTTATGTTATGCTAACATAGCTGTGTCGCTAGCGATCACGTAGCACATCATTATATACCAGCTAGCCCAACTTCAGTAACCCTACAAACGTCACTGCTGTTTAGTTTCCTGTCTTCATTTATGTTGGAAGTGATAGCAGAGCTGTACGTTTGATTTTTTTCAGAAATCTCTCAGTCAGAACATGCAATATCATGCTTAGGTAACTAGCGAAACAACTTCCGCTAGCTTCCTGCTAACTTCTAACTCCGTTAAATGTAATAACTTTTGTTTTCATGGATGCCTGGAAGTTAAACTTTATAGTTACACCTGGTAAAGCAGCAATGCTGATCGTTTTATTAAAGATGAAAGAATTTAGACAGTTTTTAACGCTCAGTGATGCTGCAGTGTTGTTTGACCTGAAGAATACGGAGTTTAGGACCCAGATTACTCCCAGATTTAAGAGCATCTTAGTCCGACAAATACGACAATAACAACGGCCGCTTGCATGTTCTGCAAAAAAATGTGCTTTGTTGTGTATCTGACGGACAAACACCAAACCAGTTCCACATCACGGAAGTTGCACCATTTTTACAAACCAATTCTGGTTCATCTATTTCACTCAACAATCGGCCATGTGCGTATGAAAACAAAGGCACTGCGCATGCGCGTTTTACTCCCATTCTATCGCGATATTTCATTTTCCTATCGTTGCCTAACATTATACCGGTATTACCGTGAACGGTATAATATGGCCCAGCCCTACCTGAAAGTCGGATGAACTGGTCATTGTGCACAGCTGCTAGTCATTTGTTCAGGTATAATGGTGTTATCAGTTAAGTTAATTTCTCTGGCTACCTTGTAAAATCCTACAAATCATATTTTGTCATTATAAATTAAGATTTAGTTATCACTGCAAACAAGTACATTCTCATTTCACCATTCTCTCTGCCTACTTGGTGCAAGACGCACATTTGAAACACTGAGATGCAGGAGTTATTGATCAACTTATCTGATTAGAATGAAGTCGATGCTGTGACGAGCTGAAATTGCATTGTGTCTTTGTGGTAGAGCCAGCACCAATCAAATTGGTGCAAATCATACGCCGACCTCTAGAAAAGAAAAAAGAGAGAATGCTTTTCATGGCTTACAAGTCCTCCAATGATCTAGAGAAAACAAAAGACAGCTTTGTGTGATAAAGACGCAATTTCTCTGAGAAATAAGCCATTAGCTTTTCAGGTAATGAGATAATTTAACCTGTTATCGCGAGAAAACGAGCTTTGTTATCTCCAGATTACAGCTTTTAATAGCAATTGTGAGAGGAGACATTGTGGGCTTCTGTACATCCTGGTATATCCTTTTTTTGGTGACTTTGCCTTCACTTGATTCTCATCCAGCAACATACATCTACTGTAAGAAGATTAGTGTGCTAGCTATTGAGAGATTTAACCAAGAGGGCGAGCCAGGTCTGCAGAAGAGCACCTGAAGTGGCCTCCACTTTACTCAGGAGGACCAGGGTGCAGCTTGAGTACACCTCTGTGTAACTGTCTCCAGATCTCCGCTTCCCCCAATCTTCTCTTTTGACCTCTCTTTTTCTGCCTCTCTCTAGGATGCACACACACACACACACACACACACACACACACACACACACACACACACACACACACACACACACACACCTCCTCTACCTGCTGGCAGACTCCCAATATTGCTGTTTAGTACTCTACTCACAGAGGGAATGATACTATCTTCCAATAACACTGAGGGTTCATTTTTATTCCATCATGTAGATACCAAATTGAGGCCAGTGTGGGGCTAATATTGATGGCATTACCTTCCATCAAATGCTCTATTTACTTCTTCTATATCAATCTTATTCCTGCACCGCTCATTGTCTCTCACAAGTAATTTCATTCCAGGTTAATTTCATGACTCGATTTGGAAATATACAAAAGAACTAATCAATTTTCTTGTACTTAAGAATCTGCCATGTCTCTTATCCCTCAAATAAATATTGCTGAATGTCAGTGAAGGATTCACGTTATTGTTAGAGAAGGCCTGTTGTTTCTATTAATATCCTGGGAAGTAAAAGCACTATGGTGGGAGGATATGCGCTCGTGTAGAGACTGCTCTTTTTGTTAAGTCTGTTTGTGGGCTCCCCAGTGCACTAACAAGCTAACTAACTTTTTCATTCCCTCACAGTATAAAGTACAATGAAGGTCACATTCAGAGTGAGTCTTAAAAAATAAAAGACAAAAACACTTGTGAGGACACAGACTTTGTATGAATACTCATATGTTTCAAGCCAAGTTCACTAAATCCACTCACAGTGCATCAGCCTCATTACAATCGTGAGCCCGATACAGAGAAGTATCATACAGAGACTATACAGACTGTAGAGGTAGCATAAGTAAATTCCCCATTGGGTTTAAGCATAATGTCAGTGCTTATAGCACCACTAAAATCCCATTTGCAGTCTCATCCAACTTGTCCAAGTGCTCCATCAAGAGCAATTACCAGCTGTTCATGAGCAGGAAGTCAGTGAGGGATCATGTCCTTTTAGCAGAACTAAAACCAATGAATTAATGGATTATATGTAAAACTGTACTTTATTTCTCACTTGGGTTTCAAAGCAGGTAGTTGGGACATTGCATGTATAAAAAGAGACACATGACAGTCTGAAGTGACACCATGTCAATCTCCAATAAGAAAAAAACGTGAAATACACTCAGCAAAACTATCATTGCGGTAAAACACTAAGTCAGGAAGTGGCTGAAACATGAGTCAAACCGGGCAGGGCTGTAGAAATACATCAACCCAGCAGCAGGACTGGGATCTGCTCCTTTGTGTGAAGAGGAAAAGGAGGAGCACTACCATAGCCCTACAAATCACCTCCAGCTGGCTACTCATCTATGTCAGAATCAGACTCAATAAGGGTGACATGAGGTCCTGACATCCTTTAGTGGGACGTGTGCTCACAGGTCAGCATTTATGCTGCCATTTGTGGTCATGCTACTCTGAGGGAGAAACTTGGAATTACTCTTTACGTGTAAGGCAAATATCAGGCTCTTCTTGCTTTAATAATATTAGAAATAAATACACTCAGCAAGATTCATTCATTTAATAAATTACAACAGAAGATAAACAAAATAAATAAATGAAATATTTATACTAGTTTGATTCTATCTCAGTCTGAGATTCTTTCCTGCTGTCACTTATGGTCATGTTAGTTTGTGCTTTCTCTGCTCGCACTGTGAGTGCAGGGCCTCACCCACAACCACATGGCACGTGGAGGCGAGCTGATGAGAAATAAGTAAAAAGCAATAAAATAATGGAGTTCATAGGGACACATTATGTTACTATGATTGCAATAAAAATAGTCCCAACAAGTGCTGGGAGAGAGATAGAGAGAAAGCATCATTATCATCATCATCAGAGCTCTATCACTACTTGCCAACAGTTTGGACTTAAGTCAAAAACTTTGTGCAAGCATCCAAAGACAAACTGTTGATACCAATAACAATGAAAGCAAAGCCAGACACCAATATCATGTCTGTTTGTTTTTGTTTTTATTTTTTTAGAAAAGTCATGAAACAAGGTAGTCTAGCATTGACTAAGCTAAAGACCATTAGCTTTGTTGTCCAGTTTTATATCGTTTTTATCCCTCATTTGCATTAGTGTAAACTGCTCTTAATGTAAAAAGCTTCTTTGCATACAGCTATGTTTTAATAGTTTATGTCATAATTACATCATTTGACTATTTGAACCTATTGCTCCATTAGTCATCAAGCTGATAGCTATCTCAGTTCATTTGGGTCTTTTTAAGGAAAGGAATAAAGAAGTGTGGGAACAAACCAAAAAATATATAAAAAATAGATTTAACTAATATTACAATCATAATTTTAAAATATATAGCCCTCCAAATAGCCTATATGATTAATTATTTTCTTTTATTTCACAATTATGATGGACACATTTTATTGTACAGCTAAGTCAAAGACAACCACCAGTGTTCTCTGTAGTTACTTGAAGCCAGTTTAGCTTTAGAAGAGGTTGGACAGCTTAGCCAAACTAGCATCACAGTTTCCAAACTGACATTGTGAAGTTGCTAATTAGAGGACAGTTCTGACATCTTTGTAAAGAAGTAATATCCCACTGTCTGCAACAATTGAATAATAACCCTGCTTTATCGCTGGCACAGAGGCTTCTCAGCCTTTATTTCCTATCTCTTGAAAGGCTGGCTGCAGTTAATACCATTAAGTTAGCTTCAAAACACCAGCTAGTGTTTGTTCCAAAACACAAGTACATGTTTGGAAGCCCAGAACTCCACATGCCAAGAATGTGAATAATTACTATTTGCTGGCACAAACATTTTATGAAACTTTTAGAGGCATCCAAGATTTTAAAAGTACTTAAACTATTTTATTTTGGAAACCTTTTTTTCTTATTTAATTATTAGCATGATGACTATTTGGATCAAGTCATTACAAAAACTGATATTAATAAATAATAATAATCAAATTTCATCATATTTTGTTTAAAACTGTTATCAAATGCATTTCAGATTTAAATCTACTCCAAGTTGACTTCATGCTTTTAGAAATGCAGTATGTTGTGGGTCTGCAGGTTAACTTTGGGGTCATCCATCCTGGTTTCCCAGGGCTGATGCTGACAGTCTGCCTGTGCTCCCCTCCCTGCACTGCTTGTCTTTCTTGGCCGTGATGTAGTGCCCGGCATGTGGAAAGGTTAATTCCATTAGCCTGTTTGCTTATACAAGGATCCAACTGACACAACAGAAAAAAAAGAAAACTTGGCATGAGGCTTTGTCAACACAAGGGGACTTCCAGCAAGAAGGCTGCAGCGCTTTAAAAGAAATGAAATATGGGAGAAATCACATTTATTAGCTTTTCACACTTTTCAAAGCTAAATTGTATTATCCCAGGTCCAGCTTTGAGGGCACAGGAAACTGAGATAGCAATTGAAATTTGGAAAGGCACTTTAGTTCTTACACCTTAGCCTGTACAAAATCTTTGAAAGTGCCAGTTGAAAGTTGTAATGAGAGGAGTAATCTATTTTTTTGGTGTGAAGGCATGAAGGTTTCCTACAACTAGTGCATTGTGAGATGATGAAATTTAGTTGCAGCAGTTTTCTTGGGGTCATGAAATAAAAAGCACTTATTGCCAGGCTCATATCATTTAATTGGCTTGGCTGTGGCCCCCTGCCAGTTCATTACAAGATGCCTGGATTACATTTGCCCACATTACAATGTAGGATTCCTGCCATTCCCTTAGTAAATATGGGAAATCTCCACATTTGAGTGTGACTTTGATAGCTTGGCTCAGAATCAGGTCTTGAATTATTTTATTTTATTTTATTTTTTAGATTTTACTTGAAATCAGCAGAGAACTGAATATAGGTAATTTTCACTCAGATGCAATATATTTCCAGATGGAAGGTGAAGGTGCTGTGGGGAAGCTTGAACATGTGTGACGCACAATTCCCTGCAGCACCATTCATCTGTGACTATTCAAACTTTATACTTGATTAGAAAACTCTGTGGGTAGAAAATGTTAATTATCCTAATCCTTGCTGTGATTGGACTGACAGCTGCTGGAGCAAAGTTGATTGTTAGGGAGGAGCAGTTCCCATAATATACTGGTGCAGCAGCTTTTTTATTTAGACAGTTCTTCCTCATCAGGATGTTTTTTTCACCTCATTAGGACCGGATGTATTGATTTGTGTGTGCCAGTGGAAGAGGGAAAAGTATTCTAACAATGACCTCAGCAATATTTTTGTTGCTCTGCGTAAATCTTTTTTTTAATGGACATTAGTCAAATAGAGGTGAAACATTTAGTTCTTGTGGTGGCCAGTTCTTGGTTGTAACTATGTTATAATCATAATTAAAAAGAAATTGTAACTTGTCTTATTTTGCCAGTTGTTCATGAATAATGCAGTTTTTCCAACATCAGTGATTTGTTTAGTAAAAGTACTGATGTAATGTTGGTAAACCTACCTGTTTCTGGGGCTGTTTAAATGATTTGTTGACATAATCGATGATGTCGACTATAAAAATTGGTCGATGCGATGTATACTAATAACACGTAAATGTGTTGTTGGAACTGCAATACACTACATCAAACTATGGGGGCAGTATTGCCTATGTCGCCTGCCAAGACAGCTCTCAATACTAAGGAAGAAGAGCGTAGCGCTAAAACAGGAGGAGGGAAGAAAATGTAAGCTGAGATTTTAAAAAGTGTGAAAGCATTTAACAGAAAACAAAGTTTAATGCACGGCACTGTTGCAGTGCACGGGCATTTAAAAACGCCGGCAGCGCAGAGCTGTGACGTCAGCACTGAATGGATCAGTTTTAGTGAGTTAAGTTAGTGCGTTGCATTGATACCTGCGAACATCATCTAACAGATAAGAGCAAGCCTCACTCCAGAGCATGTCTACGGCGATCGTGAATTCTTGAACAGAATCATCTTTAAACTGGGAAACTTGTTATTTTGGATTTAAAATAAATCCGTTTTGATTTCATTTGAAGCGATATTTATAGACAGAAGGCAGTTTTAGTTTCCTATTTGCACATTATTGCTTTGTTTAAATACTACTAGCACTTTTTGCTGTGGAGTGGGATGAGACAACAGGGTGGGCAGACTTGAGCAGGTAAGGTACTTGAGCCTAGAGCAGGAGGTTTCCCTACAGCAGGGGTGTCCAAACTTTTTCACTGAGGGCCACATACATAAAAATATAGGAGCGGCTGGGGCACTTACCAGAAGTTAGGTATATGACCTTAACTTTAGTGTATTAAAGTTAGAAAAGTCACTTAAAAGTGGTCAAATATGTTATATTGTTGAATATAATTAAAGACAAAACTGCCTTCATCACAGCTTTCCATAAATGGATCTTTATTGATTTATTCAGAAAAAGCTTTAGCTTCTCAGAACAGCAGCCTCTTCTTAGACAGAAAATTTACAGCACAGAGAAAAAACATCAGCTGAGATCAGCTGACTTTGTGTGCTGTGCACAGAGGTGTGTACTCTGTGTGTTAACAAGAAAAACGCATATAAGAAAGTGGTGCGCAAAAGCAGGGTAGTGGTGGCATTGAAGCGCATTATTGATATTTGAAGCATGTGTACCTGCACATGCATGCTTATTAACACACGGGTACTGTGGAATATAGTTTTTACTCACCTAAAGTACTCGGGCTCTCGTCCACTCCCGCAAAAAAAAAAAAAAAATAGCAGCTGTGCGGTTTAATGTTGGCTGACGAGTCTTCAATGCGTCGCACAACTGGATTTCTGGACATGCTGACGTTGTTGAAGTCCTGCACTTTTTTTCGGGCACATTATTTCGGAGACTTTAACGAGGCCGTGTTTTATGAGGTCTCCATTTTTTTAAAGCATTTTTATTGTAATCACTGAAACTGAGGGATTATTTTCAACATTTTGGGTGGCTTTATCATCAGATAGCTAATAGCTAAAGTCTTTGCTCATTTAAAACCTGTTTTCTGCGGAGCCATTAAAGTTTTATAAAACTTATAAATACGAAACATTGTGAGCTGGCCAAAAGCACGACTCCTAATGAATAAAGGAAAGGGTACCTGTTTATACAGTCATTGGATATTTCCTGTTTTTTGGACCCTTCTCCATAAACTTGTGTGGGAAAATCCCAGCAGATCAGCAGCTGCAGAAATACCAGCCTGTTTGACACCATGCCATGTTCACAGTCAATTAAATGGTTTTTTTCTCCATTCTCATGCTCAATCTGAACTTCAGTAGGTCATCTTTACCATGTTTTCATGCCTAAATGTCTTAATTTGCTACCATGTGGTTGGCTCATTACATAATCACATTGTTTAATGAGCAAGCAGGTAAACAGTTAATACAAATTCCCTGAATGAGGTTTTGTTCGTGGTGGTTCAGTGCTACACTGATCTTAACTTTTTGTTTCTTGTATGCTGCTCAGCCACATCATACAATTCAAACAGCTAGACCCAAGTTAAAAAGATGATTAGCAGGTACCATAAACCCAGTGTGTAAATACTCCTTATCAGACTTCTTAATGTGCTTCTATTAAAAACCATCTGCTTTGGCACCATGCCTCTTTTTCCTTTCAATTAGTCAGGCGTTGTGCATGTTTTCTGTCACATCCTGTGCTTTTATGCAGTCTACCAGCTGCCCTTTTTATGCTCCTTTTATTTTGTTTGAACAAAGAGGGTCATGCAATTAGGACCCATCAATCTAGAAGGAGGATACAGCAGGAATGCTGGTGTTTTTGACACAGTGTTGATTACAGGAGAAGCAGGCTCAGTATATTTTGAGGTTATAAACATAGAAAGTGAGAAGCTGAGATGGATCTGTTGGGGATCTCACTGTGGTCAAAAACGAGCAAATGAACCATAAGGCATGGAACTGAGCCTATTTCCACTTATCATCTGGTTGATTTTTAAATAGTTGGTGCTAGATTGGATAAAACAGAAGAACTCCTGTCACTGCTTATTCCACCTAGTGGCTATCATTGGTTCTGTTGCTCATATTTTACTTGTGTATGTGGCTAAATTGCATGTTTAATGTTTTTTTCAAAGTCACTTTCTGCTGATGGGGAACTGAAAAAAAGCTTAACAATCTCTGAAAGTGACGATATCATAGTGCTTGCTTTGTCAAAGTGGATATCAGAGCCAACAGCCCGAAACTCTAAATTACTGTAATTACTGAAGAGGAAAGTAGCTTTTCCACATTTAAAAAGTTGTAACCACCAGCATTGTTTTACAAATATTTCAGCTCGGCAACGCTTGTTTTCAAGGCTCTTGTCCTTGTCTTCATTTTGTTACCTTTAATATAAGGCCAGGCGAGGGTTTTGTTAATATAGACATAACAATAATCAATCACAGCAAAGTGTCCCCATGGTTGATTAAATCTATCACCATATGTCATATATAAAATATGGAAGTAGCCAGTGTGGCACTACCTGTGGTATCTTCACCGTTGTGAAGACTGCAGCTTAGTAATTTGCTCATAGGTTAGTGACAATTTTACAGTGTAGCAAAAACTGTTTTATTTTATTTATTTATTTACTTACAAAATATACATCATCTGTGCAATAAGTTAGTCCTACCTGACTGGACCATTAGCACCATACTATTCACATTATCTGATATATCTTATGAGTATGCATTTCCCCCCTTGTTAGTATTAACTGTGTTTGAGGAATAAACTGATAACTTTGTCTCAACTAAACTGGCTCTCTAAGGCTGGTCTGCTGTGGATGTTTGTTAAACCTTTAAATATCAAGCACAGTTACCTCAACAATAGAGTAGTATGCTGTTTGTTCATAACAGCAGTTATTATGTTAACAAAGTAGCAAATGCTGTCAATCATTATCAGGGTCCGTGGGTCGATGACATTAGGTTTTGAGATTTGGTTGGTTCACATTTTATTTTGGATTTGTGAAGCAGTCCTTTAGTATTTGGTCTTTTAAATTTGGTTTTATTTCAGAGTGTCTCTTGAGTTTTTGTTATTTATGTTTCTAATTCTTAGTTCTTAATGAAACGATGTTAGTTCCCTTTTATGTCACCTCTCTCCTAGTTTCTAAGTGTAGTTGGCCTTGTCATTGTGTTTATTTACTTTTGGTCCAGGCCTGGTTTATAGTGTTGTGTTAGATTCATGGGTCTTAGTCCTGGTTTCCTGTTTTATTTTCTAACCTTGTGTGTGTTCAGCGTTGCTTGTCTCTGTCTCAGCAGTTAGATTTTTGTCACCTGTGTCTTGTTTTGTTCCCAGATGTTTCCTCTCTGTTCCGATCTCCCCTCTGTGTACAGGGAGTGCAGAATTATTAGGCAAATGAGTATTTTGTCCACATCATCGTCTTCATGCATGTTGTCTTACTCCAAGCTGTATAGGCTGGAAAGCCTACTACCAATTAAGCATATTATGTGATGTGCATCTCTGTAATGAGAAGGGGTGTGGTCTAATGACATCAACACCCTATATCAGGTGTGCATAATTATTAGGCAACTTCCTTTCCTTTGGCAAAATGGGTCAAAAGAAGGACTTGACAGGCTCAGAAAAGTCAAAAATAGTGAGATATCTTGCAGAGGGATGCAGCAGTCTCAAAATTGCAAAGCTTCTGAAGCGTGATCATCAAACAATCAAGCGTTTCAGTCAAAATAGTCAACAGGGTCGCAAGAAGCGTGTGGAAAAACCAAGGCGCAAAATAACTGCCCATGAACTGAGAAAAGTCAAGCGTGCAGCTGCCAAGATGCCACTTGCCACCAGTTTGGCCATATTTCAGAGCTGCAACATCACTGGAGTGCCCAAAAGCACAAGGTGTGCAATACTCAGAGACATGGCCAAGGTAAGAAAGGCTGAAAGACGACCACCACTGAACAAGACACACAAGCTGAAACGTCAAGACTGGGCCAAGAAATATCTCGAGACTGGTTTTTCTAAGGTTTTATGGACTGATGACATGAGAGTGAGTCTTGATGGGCCAGATGGATGGGCCCGTGGCTGGATTGGTAAAGGGCAGAGAGCTCCAGTCCCACTCAGACGCCAGCAAGGTGGAGGTGGAGTACTGGTTTGGGCTGGTATCATCAAAGATGAGCTTGTGGGGCCTTTTCGGGTTGAGGATGGAGTCAAGCTCAACTCCCAGTCCTACTGCCAGTTTCTGGAAGACACCTTCTTCAAGCAGTGGTACAGGAAGAAGTCTGCAACCTTCAAGAACAACATGGTTTTCATGCAGGACAATGCTCCATCACACGCGTCCAAGTACTCCACAGCGTGGCTGGCAAGAAAGGGTATAAAAGAAGAAAAACTAATGACATGGCCTCCTTGTTCACCTGATCTGAACCCCATTGAGAACCTGTGGTCCATCATCAAATGTGAGATTTACAAGGAGGGAAAACAGTACACCTCTCTGAACAGTGTCTGGGAGGCTGTGGTTGCTGCTGCACGCAATGTTGATGGTGAACAGATCAAAACACTGACAGAATCCATGGATGGCAGGCTTTTGAGTGTCCTTGCAAAGAAAGGTGGCTATATTGGTCGCTGATTTGTTTTTGTTTTGTTTTTGAATGTCAGAAATGTATATTTGTGAATGTGGAGATGTTATATTGGTTTCACTGGTAAAAATAAATAATTGAAATGGGTATATATTTGTTTTTTGTTAAGTTGCCTAATAATTATGCACAGTAATAGTCACCTGCACACACAGGTATCCCCCTAAAATAGCTAAAACTAAAAACAAACTAAAAACTACTTCCAAAAACATTCAGCTTTGATATTAATGAGTTTTTTGGGTTCATTGAGAACATGGTTGTTGTTCAATAATAACATTATTCCTCAAAAATACAACTCGCCTAATGATTCTGCACTCCCTGTATGTATAGTGCTTTCTTCCTTCCTGCTGTTGTCAGAGCATACTGTTAACTTCACACTGTTAAGTTACTGTTTCAGTCCCTGTTTGAGTTCAGGTTCTCTGTGTCCTAGTGTGTCCTAGCCACAGTTTTTAGTTGCTCTTCTCTTGGACTTGTTTTTTTTCCGTTTGATTTTGTATATTGGACAAAAATCAAATGAAGGACTCGCCTTTTGATCAACTCCACCGTCCTCTCTGTCTGCATTCTGGGTCCTTACTTCCAAGTCCTTCACATGAACCTAACTATATGTGTTTTGAATTTGGCTAATGATGTTACATTTAACAGCTATGTGCCATTTGTGAATGAGCCAAATCGGAGAGCTGATTCTTTGTAGTGAATGAGATGGAAGAGCAGAATCTTCAGTCACTCGTTCTCAGTCCATGCAGGCAGGGCCAGGACTTTATTTTGATGGGCACAACATGTGGCAAATCACAAGCAAAGACAGACTACGGTCATGCAATTATGTGAAAGGAGAGGGTTGTAAGTGCAATGGTACAGGCCAGGTCCACAGAGAGGCAGAGAGATGGGGAACTGGATTTAAATATAATTGCACTGAGAAAAAGTGAAGAAACAAACAAAGAGAGAAAAGGCTACAAATATGAAAATGTAAAGCTATAAACTGTAAAATGAAGATTTGGCCAAAATAATACCCATTTATAAACCCCATGTATTTTATTCCTAGTATTAATAAATGCATAAAAATTAAGGCTTTTATGAGAACACTGAATGCAAAATTGTTTCTCCGCACACCAACAACTCACAATTGTTAAATTAGGCTAAGATAAAAGGCTCTGAACGAAGAGCAGTTTGGAAGACATGAAAGCCTGCTCTTCTGTCTGGTATTGGATGCAAATTCTAAGAAAAGCTTGGCTATCTGGCATCCTTAGATGAGATCATTAAGTGGGTTTTATCTGCCTTCTTCTATCTCATCCTTGCCAGTTACCAGTTAGTTTAAGGGGGAGTGTCACGTTTCCCCACAGCAAACAGGGGACCCACACTTGCAGTCGGAGGTCTCCCTGCTGCAGTTGCCTTGTTTACAATTTGCCGTTGATTTTGCTTTTGACAGAGGACAGGTGAATCTTTTTGTTGGTCTCACACTGACAGATCATGATTTCCTTTGGGCACATCATCAGTTCTTGCTTACTTTGTTCTTTCTGTTCCCCTCCTATCGTCCCCACTCCCAGCCTCCTTCCGACACTCCCCTTGCTGCACTCGCTCTCCATGTCATCTGAAAACAGTAGTGACAAAGTAGAACATCTAAAGTTCAGAAGTGTCTCATCAAAGCAGCTTTGTACAGGCAGCGTACCATTATGCCATTAGTAAAGGATTTGCTACGCTTCAGTGACTTTGTCTCGGGGAAAAACATGGCATGGATGAAGGTGTCAAAGCACTACCACCTCTGCCAGCATTTGTTTCACCTATCTCTATAGAGTGGAATTCACTACAGATCACACTCATTAGCTGAGTATTGAGCACCAGGAGCCAAAAAGGCTGACAGTTTTTCTACTGAAGGGAGAGTGAAGAAGACAAGAGCCCTATTAGCAAGATGTGCTGAGAAAGACAACCTGCGTATAATGAAGGAGTCCTTCAAGCCACATACGTCTGGCTGGTCTTATGCTCCCTCAACTGGTCCAAAAGCGGTGAAATAGAAGAGTCCCTATCATTTTCCAGAGTGAGGCTGATGGACGTTAACGACACCCTCATCCTTTCAGGGCCTTTTTAACGATGGAATTTTCCTCCTCTGTCTTTGAAAGGATCTGTCCCTTTATGTGACCACAGGCTCTGACATGACATCCTTTGGAATCTGTGGGGAGCAAAAGTCATGCTGGCATCTGTCATTACACACATGCCTACCCACACATCTGGCCAAGGTCAAAAAACCAAATATGTCATGTTCCTTTATAATTTAGGTCATTTTGCTTGTAATTTCCTGCGTGCTTTAAGCTTTAGTTTACGTGCCAATTTCTGACCATCAGCTGCACTGAGACAAAAATGCAGAAAAAGGCATCTGCCAGCTCTTATTAATTTCACATAAAAATCCTCTGAGCCAGACTATGATTAGAGTAAAATGTTGAACCAAGGAAAAACAAGTTCCCTGCAATGTTTGTGGTTTGATCTAGGCTAAAGCAGCTCTGAGGTATCAGAAGAATATTTTGACAGTGCTGAGGTACAGCTAAAGTAAACCTCATGCATAATTTACACTGCTTGTAAATAAGTATTAAGCAAAGCTACAAAATCAGACTGGATGTAGAAGATATGGTTGGTGTTCTTGTTTTTCTGGCCTGTGGGATTTAACTGTCCTAGACCTGCTGGTCTGGAAAAAGCAAAGAAGGCAGTTTTACTTTTTTAATTGACACCATAATGTTTCACTGAACTGCCTTCAGATATGTATGATACAGAAATCCAGCCAAATATGGCTGCTTTCCCTTTATGAACTTTCATTGTTCATTTTGACCTGGTCAGAAGTGCATTATCTTGGTTTTTGGCTTCAGATGAAGTTGCTATTATCAGTCTTTGCAAGCTGCAAAACAAATGCAACCATTTTTTCTTTTATTTTTTTGAGTATGTCGCTATTCCACTTTTAGTTCATTGTTTTTCCTGATTGATATTTTTGTCATTTGCAGATCTGAAAGTGAAAGTCCGAGACGCGTCAGGTATGTGGTGCCCGGCTCGCTGTACATACGCTGTCATTCTTTTCTTATGCCCTTCTAGACGTCTGCTGCTGTGCACTCTCACTTATCAGCACTACCCTACCCATATAACTATACTGCTATCCTCGGGGAAGCAGTGATATCATAGTGCTCCCTGCTGTGTTTTCTCTCTGATTCTTCTTTTCCATCGATAGATTTATTCCTCCAGGACTGTTTTGTTTTGTACTTAAAAAAACACATTTACGTTTCGTATCAAGGACTTTGCAAACTCTGACTGGTTTAAGAGGAGAATTGTATAAACTAGATAGATATCAACTCAAGTTACGCTAGTCTTAACAGATTAACTGATTTTAATGCCAGTCCACTTCAGCTGATTCCCTTCATGCTCTTTAGGCTGCTTTAGCATGGCTGCAGTTACTGCATATCTGCAAAATGCTTTGTAAACCACCTCCACCCCAGCTCCTTCTTTCATGCTGTTTCTGTGGCTATGTGAGTGTTCCTTTGACTGCAGCTGTCCTGGCTGGAATATATTAGGTTCACACACATGAACGGCTGTATATGACTGACCATCTCATTCTAAAATCCTAGCTAATATTATGCTGGTAAGATTTTCATCATAGGATGTGCCTAGCTATAAAAATATCAATGACAAGGCTCTGCTTTCAGCTGATGTTAGATGTTGATTTGGATAACGTAGTTTCAACATCAACAGTACAATGAACGTAACTTCTTAGCATCCACAAGGTAACCCCAGCTCATGGTTATGTTTTTAAATAATCTGTTAAGGTTTTACATGTAGGTGTTCTAGACAGGCCAAAATGGACTGGGGTGTGTCATTAGCAGTGTTGGTCAAGTTACTTGAAAAAAGTAATCAGAAAGTAATTACTGATTACTTCCCAAAAAGTAATCCCATTACTTTACTGATGACTTATATACAAAAGTAATTAGTTACTTAGTTACTTTTAAAAACATGATTTACACCCTAAATAGGTGATAAAGCAATAGATCTTTCATCCCAATTCTACCTTTTCTGCATAATCCATCATATAAAATGTAATCAAATGAAAAAGTCTCTATTTAAAACTTGTTTCATTAGTTTTAATCTTTTAGCTTTATGCATCAAGCAAACATTAAATTATATGCACTCACTCTTTCAAATAGATGCAAGTAAAACACAGCAGAAAATAAGTAAAATCAAAGACTCAGCGGTCTTGTTGCTCTATTTTCACCTGTTTATCAGGAGTGGGGCAGGCGGAGGTTTGCCCTGGTACAGGTCTGTTGCAGCCGTTATGTCAGTGGAAGGCAGTTTCTCTGTGAATTTTACACTATCGTTGCAGCATACTCGGTGCTTGCTCGGAGGTTTAGGGGTTTTTTTCTTACCACGCAGTGAACAGCGGACACTGTTTTTGTCACTTTTTACGGAATCAAACTCAAAGTAAGGTCAGTACTTCCACGCTTTAAACGCTGCACGGTCATACTCTCTCCAGCACTCGATATATTATATTATATATTACCTATTGTTGATCTGCACACAGCTGTTGCCACGAACGTTGCACTCGCTTACGTCATTGTCATGAGACACTCTCACAAAAAAATCACGGTTTCAGTAACGCAGTGTGCTTATGGGAAAGTAACAGTAATCTAATTACCTTTTTTGCAATAGTAATCACTTACTTTACTCGTTACTTGAAAAAAGTCATCAGATTACAGTAACGCTACTGCCCATCTCTGGTCATTAGTACGATCATCTGTCATTCTCAGCTCATCTATGTGCTTGTGCCAAATGTAAAGTCTTTACAATGAACACTGAGAACTGCATGTCCAAATCCCTTTCAGCCTGCAAAAACACCAATGTTTTTTCCCCAAGACAACTCATTATTAACTGGCATACTGCTAGTGATGGTAATGGCTCTCAGTGCTTCTGGAACTCCACAGTGTCCTGAAAGAAAGCAGCGTGTCTGTGTGGGGATGAATTGAAGGCCTGTCCCTAAGAGACGGAGGAATCAGACAACGTTCCAAGTTAATCACAGGGCAGCACAACACTTTCATCACAGCTATAGATGCTCCGGCTGGATGGGGCTGTGACTCTGTAATATGTGCCTGTAGTTCTGATGGCAGATAGAACTGGAGTTACCTGGGATATAAATGGAAAGTTGTAGATGCACCAGTTTGTCAACGCATCAGCCAGTTACTATTGTACTATAGTACCGCTGAAATCTTTAATTGCATATAGTTTGTTATAGTATAGTATGCTTCATATGACATTTGAGGCCAACATAAATAACACACTACTTGATGTAAGTGGCTTTTTTCTGTGGTTATAGGCTGACAACATCACATTGATTAAAAATTAGAGGACTTGTGATTGTCTTTCACCAGCTGCTGTGTGCTTGTTTACCCTCTTGAAGTAAAGTTTCTGTGATGAAACACAGCTATATGGACTGTACCAACTTAAGCTAATTAGGGAGGTGTTTTTTTCCTTACGTCTGTCCAATTTATTTTGATTCAAGTGATGACCTCTGCTGAAAAAGTGTTAAAATAAATGTTAAAAAATAAATGTTAGCTAGCTATAAACAGAACCACTAATTCAGGAGAATCAGTCTCAGGGGGTCACTTTTGTGCTGGCCCTGGCTGATATACCATGAGTTTTATGTTCAAACCGTGGATATGCTGCCCACTTTCACTAAGTGGTTCTTAGTAGTTTGGCTAGCTGCACTGACAGGAAAATCCTCATGTTAGCTGTAATGTTGGGGTTTGTGAAGCACTTTCTAAATGAGGACTGTGTGGAGGAGAGCCTGTTAGAGCCTCTAATACTGTACATGAGAGTTATGATGAAAATCTTTAAACTTTATAGTATTAGATATTGTGCTGGAGCAGGGAAGCATTCTCACTTCTGTTGGAAAGGATTGCTAACACCTGATGAAGCATACAGTCACAGCTCATGGGTTATGTTTTTATATGTTACTGGCCCCATTCTGAATACATTAAAGTTTGGAATAGGCTTGATACATTACGCAGTTGGCCAGCCAGACATGTTTCTGATATCACAGTTCTGTGAAGCTGCAGGTATGGTGAAAGTGGAAAAGGATTTCATCAGCCTATAAAAAGGCAAAGACTTACAGGACTGAATTGTTGACAGAGTAAAGCCTCTCTCTTTATCAGGTCAAGCATAAACTCTCATGAGCTTATGCTTGGGAAGGATATTGAAGCTTTGTAACAGCCTTCAGTGCACTAACAGAACCTCATTCCAGGAAAATGGAATTACCTCAGCTGTAAGCAGTAGCCCCACTTTACCAGAAGACAGTGTGGGATATTGAGGGGAACAGGGGGTCTTTGTGTGTGGTGGCTTACAGAAATCATCACCAGCTCCTGAGAGATGACTGTCAGCTGTACTGTTCCACTTCACGTCTCCACTGTGGGACTTAAAAACTGTCAGCAGTGTCTTATTGCAAGATCCTGCCTGTGGCTGCGTTAGCTGCAGTGGCGTTTTGATGAAACAGTAGGACACCATACTGATGACTCCAAAGTGGTGGTTCAGATTCACTCCGCTGACAGGAAAATTACTTTTTGTCCATTGACCACAGAGGTTAGCAAATTACCAATAGACCTGCCACTCCACTCTTAGAAGCTATATGAGCTAGGTTTTAACTATGCAGCAGAGTGGAACAGAGGTGGGAGTGAAGGTGTTCAGGCTGTACATTCAAAATTTTAACAGCAGATGGATGATAGTAAAGCTGCAGTGTCTGTTGTCTCTGTTATTAAATTTGCAGTGGAGTGAAAGTAATGAATATATTTGATGATTATTTTTCAGATCTAGCAGCTGGAATGCAAATATTTACTCCCCAAACAAGAGCTTTTCACTCTTTTCTTTTAATCTGAGCTTTGTATTTTATATTAGTCTCAAAGGAGTCGGACATGAGAAAATGTTTTGTTTGTTTTACTAGATTTGGAGAGAAGGGTCTGGCTGCAGCCACTGTGGAGCTCCACAGTAAGCAGAAACACGTGACCTCGACAGCAGGTGGAAACACGTGACCTGCATAGATTCAGTGGAAACTGTCAAGTGGATCATAAAGGCTGGGACAGAGTCATTCATATAGATGCCCAATATTGCTGCATGGCTGAGAGCGGCCGGTTCGAATCCGACCCATGTGTTCACTGTACCCTTTCAAATAAAGTCATAAAAAGGCCAAAAACCCAACATGGAATCCTAACCATACTGTGGAGGTAACGTGTTTCTGCCTACTGTGGAGCTTCACAGTGGCTGCAACCAGGTCCTCTTGGATTTGGAGGGATAGATCTTTTCTCAAGGAGAAGTGTCACACAAGTGTTGCATTTCCACTGTGTCAACGCTAGCTCAAAACTCAAAATCTTATGGAGTCGTTCTTTGTTTCCTGATTGTTGAAACTTTTGAGAATAGAGTTGTTGGTTTGTTTGTTTGTTTGTTTTTTTTTGGGGGGGGGGGGGGGGGTTGCTACAGTGCTAATCACTGCGCCACCAAAAATAGATTTTTTATATACTATTTTAATAGCAAAGTGTTAGGGTTAGAGTCATGTACTGATTCTTATATAATGCTTTTCTACTCTAGTTGAGCGCTTAAAGCACTTTTTAACATGCCTCATTCAGCTGCTTTCTATCTGAACTGCAACTGTGAGCAACTTCAGGTTCAGTAGCTGGCCCAAGCATACTTTGGCACAGAGACTGGAGCATCCAGTTATCACTAATCTTCCAACCTTCCAGTTAGTGGATGATTTTAAATATTGATATTTATTTATTTTTGTGAGTTATCCAATAACTAGCACTGTGTTAATCTCTTAAAATCAATCATGTCACTGGCAACCCATGTGAGGAAACGACTGGAAAACTAGGGTATATTACAATTGCAGGGAAATTTCCTGAATGCATTTTGACAAACTATTTTATTTTTACATTTTTTGCATTTGCAAATGACCTAAAACAAACTACCCGCAACCCTAGACAATGTGCCAGTAGCCTGATAATCTCATCAAAGCATTTTGCCGATGCTCATTTTCATGAATCTAATTGGCTAGTTTTGTTGGCAAATGATTTGACATTTTATTTCTCCCAACACAGCTCTATCCACTCACCAACTGTCAGAGATGAAGAAGTTGCCACCAAACAATCCAAAGAGAGATCAGTTTGAACTGAATAAGAAATCTGAGATGCAGATCGAGAGGTCCGGAGCTAATTATAACTGATACCAGCTCATGCTGTGCCACATCAAGGAGATCAAAAATACATAGATCAATAAACAATTGAAGACACGTTCTTCTAATTTGCCTGATGGCAGTCCAAGAAAGTTAAAGGACATTAGCATACCCCATGTATTCCCATGTCACCTTAGAAAATTGAAGGGTCAGAATTGCTGCAGAAGGTTAACTGTTAATAGTGTCATTTTATTTATTTCTTTATGACTGTGCCATTGATATTCATTTTAATAGCAGGCTTCAGGATAGCTATGACAATAGCTAAACCAAGACATTGGACAGAGTGAGAGAAAATATGGTGTGTATCCAGAACTCAAGGTCGGATTTGGCAGCAGGGAAAACCCTAACTTCTGGCAGAGGAGTGCAGCTTGTGGAAAATACTCATAAAACCCACATAATGAATTCTTTGTAAGTCCCATGGACTCTCTTTCAGAAAGAAACCAAAGAAATACACCTCTGCACTTACTCGAGTAGTCATTTTTAACCATTATCTAACAGAGAAGAAAAATCTCTTTTTTTGGAAGTTTGCTAAATTGCCCACAGATACAGTAGGGGGAGAAAATTATTTGATCCTCTGCTGAATTACAAATTCACTTCCAAAGAAAAGAGTCTTAATTTTTGTAGTAGTCTCATTTTATTGGAGAGAGACAGAATATTAACCAGAAGTCTGTGGAAAAACAAACACATGGCATAAAAGTTATCAATCGATTTTCCAATGACATTAAGTGTTTGCATACCTACAACCCAGTCAGAATCTTGGCTCCCACAGATTGCTTGTGTTTCCATAGGTTTCGTTACTGCGTAAACTTAAGTTTTAAGTAGTTATAGTGTACTTTTACTTTACATTTACATCTCCTGGCAAAACACAAACATCTATTCTGCTCCTGTGCTTATATTTGACTTATGCATTGTATATAAAGCTGTGTTACTACTATTGTACTGTAATGCTGCTATAACTACTAACACCTTGTTTTGATGGATTCACACTTCAAATTAACTTCAAATCAGTGTTTGGAAAAGAAGCAAAATGCCCTCTGTATACATGTTGCTGGCTAAGCATCCTTCTAAGTGATCTTAGGAAGAGACTGTCTTAACACGAAATTAAGGTATCGAGGAGTAATGTTAGAAAAAAGGCTGAAGATTTTTATCAAAGTAAAATCTATATGAATATCTAAAAATATGTATATATTAGGGGTGCAACGATACACAAAATTCACGGTTCGGTTCGGTTCGATACTTTGGTGTCACGGTTCGATATGTTTTCAATACAAAAAAATGTTCATGCTTTTTTAATTTGTCATTTATTAAAATTATAAATATATATTTTAACTCAAACGTACAGTTTTTAAATTGAATGGTGCTGAAACAACAAACGGATAAAATAATAAATCTATCTGATCGAGGAATCACTCATCTTTGGAAAAGAGAGTTTATTACAGAGAAATGTCTCTTTCCAAAATAAAAGCTATACTATCCGCTTCTTCTGGGCTATATTCTCAGCAGCATATTAAACATATCAGGTCCCCATAAGGAGAATCATGTGCTAACGGCTGTCTAAATGACTCGGGTAAAGTTTGTAGCATGCGTGCTTGTTGTTTTTGTCTGCTTCCACTTGTCTTTGCACTAGGATGATGTTGGCGTAAATGTGCAGTCAGATTTGTTGTGTTCCCACTAGTGCTGTCAGCGTTAATCTGAAATGACGTTAATGCCACAACACGGCGAATCTCCGTTAACGAGCTACAGCGGATCGCCCCGTGCGTGGGGCTGGACGGCCAACACGTTAACGAGCAAACTGCGCTAACGCAGTAGTTCCCACCCATGTAATTGAGCATTGCGTGGCACATCCAACATACTGTTTTACTTTAGTCCATGACTCGCTTACCTTCAGGGTCATACGTCACATGAAAACCAAAATAATTCCAAACGCCAGATCTGAATGAGGGTGGGGGAGGTTCAATTTGCCATGTTGCAACGAGCTTAGCTTCTGTCTTGCTAGCTTGCGCTGTGCTTAGTGGATCTGCGCTCGACAGTGCAGCCTAGGCGGAGTAGTCGAAGGCAGATCCACTGTGCGCATAACACAGACAGCATCTTCAGAAGAAAAGTTGATAAAATAAATTAAAATTTAGTATTGTTCGTACCGAACCGAAAGCACTGTATCGAACGGTTCAATATCGATACGAGTATCGTTGCACCCCTAATATATATGTATGTAAGTGTGACATGTATCATTGAAATGATCAAACTGTAAATTCATTGAAACTATGCAGCCATCCAATCAGTTTTTACAGCAGAATTCCATGTCAGCCTCCAGCAGCATTCTCGAACCACTTCTGATATGATTTTTTATTTTATTTAATATGTAACAAACCAGATTGCTGTGGGGCCACAGCAGTCTCAGGGTGGACAGGTTGCCAGTGTGTCGCAGGGCCAACACATGGACACAGACAACCATTCACACTCACATTTCACACCTTCGGGGAATTTAAAATGACCAATTAGCCTGTTTACTTACTCATTTATGAGAACAGTCACTGTGCCTCAGTGGCCCTTCCTGTGCATGGCTCCTGACCATGCCATTGTAGCGCTGCTATGTTGTTCTCATTGCTCTGCTATGGTACTTGGCAACTCTTTTGAATGTACTATGCTAGAATTTCCCTTTCCTTGCTCAGTTTCTGGTATATGACTTTTTTTGCCATGATAGAGAAGTGATATAAATAGTAATGGTTTCAACATCACCTCATTTCTTTAATGCAGTATATGGAAATGAGACTGCTTCATATTCCTTCATTTTGCTGTTGATACCAATCTTCCTTTCTTATTGCTTTCATGAAGGACTCTCCAAACCCCCTGCTGCCTCTACATGACAATTTAATGAGCGCCCCGAGTAACAAACTCAAATTTTGTTTGTTGCCTTTGTTGGGAAGGTAAAATTGTGACGCTCACTAATAATGTGAGTATGACCTGAAGTGAAATCCACGAGTGTTCTAACACCCTGAGTGTTTTAACATGCTGAGGTTAAGAAATGGATTTGTCGTCAGAGTTATCCCTGAAATTATTTTGTAACAATAATATATGGCACACCAGCTTTTCAGCCTCAGCTTCCTTTCGTCTAATTGCCGTACCACACTGCCTTTTGTCTGCAACAGATGGTAATATCCATGAAATTAAAGCTACCCCGATAGTGTGATGGATTTCATTTCTTGTGCTTTTTAACTTTTTTGTCCTTTATCTCTGATTTCAAACTGCTAATAGGAAGAATGTGGGGCCTTCATTTAAAGCCCTGTATTTCCAGTTTTTACCAGATGTGAAAGCATAATATTGTTTTACCTTGTGACTCAGCGTGTGTGTGTGTGTGTGTGTGTGTGTGTGTGTGTGTGTGTGTGTGTGTGTGTGTGTGTGTGTGTGTGTGTGTGTGTGTGTGTGTGTGTGTGTGTGTGTGTGAATGGTTTTATGATCCTAGAGATGTCTGTTGCTGCATGAACTACCAAAGGAGATATTTTGGTAGGCAAGCAGTCACCAGCATTTTTTTTAGATGTGGACTCCAGAGGTTTGTTTTTCATAGTTTCATGTCATTCAGCTTTAAATTACAAATAGGTTGAATTTATTTATTTATTCATGTTTATTCAGACATATATCTCTCCATTGTATTGCATTGCTCTATTCGCTTTTCTCTTTTTTGCCTTTATATAATCTTAACCTTCAATATTCGCTGCTTTTCTCGCTCTCACTTGTGTCACCTACTCTCTCTGCCCTGTCAGCAGCTTCATGGTTTTCTCTCTCCTTCTCTCATTACTCAAGCACTCCACCACGCTGAGCATAAAAGAATATCAGTAAACAAGTGGTGTTTTTCTTCATGATGTTCAGGAATGGATTATTCTCTATTTCTGACCTGAATGACAATGATTATTAAATCAGGAAACACTGACTCATCTCTTTCACTACTATATAGTCTACTTCTCTCATCTGACAGCTTCTCGTTCCTCGGTGCTCTCAGATTCTTTTTCTTTTCTACAGCTGTCCAGGAAACTGATGAATGTCAATGCCACCCATCCTCTCACTCACTGTGAATGGCTGTGAATGACAACTGACTGAAATAGCACTGCGCACAATCTATCAAAAACGACTTCTTTCAATAATAAGCAAATATACGACCTGAACACTCGATATATTCATCTTTCTGGTGTCTACTTAAATTACAGCACAGCATAAATCACTGACATTGTACTCAGACTTCAAGTGAGCTTTCTGACAAATACGACTTAATACATATCTTGTGGTTTGTTGGAAATGTTCATGAAAAACCTTGTTAGAGTTAATTACCTTTCAAGCTAACTTGGCTAAGATGGTTAATGTTACTGATGTTTTTTACACACACAGGCGTGCATACATATACAGGGAGTGCAGAATTATTATGCAAGTTGTATTTTTGAGGAATAATTTTATTATTGAACAACAACCATGTTCTCAATGAACCCAAAAAACTCATTAATATCAAAGCTGAATGTTTTTGGAAGTAGTTTTTAGTTTGTTTTTAGTTTTAGCTATTTTAGGGGGATATCTGTGTGTGCAGGTGACTATTACTGTGCATAATTATTAGGCAACTTAACAAAAAACAAATATATACCCATTTCAATGATTTATTTTTACCAGTGAAACCAATATAACATCTCCACATTCACAAATATACATTTCTGACATTCAAAAACAAAACAAAAACAAATCAGCGACCAATATAGCCACCTTTCTTTGCAAGGACACTCAAAAGCCTGCCATCCATGGATTCTGTCAGTGTTTTGATCTGTTCACCATCAACATTGCGTGCAGCAGCAACCACAGCCTCCCAGACACTGTTCAGAGAGGTGTACTGTTTTCCCTCCTTGTAAATCTCACATTTGATGATGGACCACAGGTTCTCAATGGGGTTCAGATCAGGTGAACAAGGAGGCCATGTCATTAGTTTTTCTTCTTTTATACCCTTTCTTGCCAGCCACGCTGTGGAGTACTTGGACGCGTGTGATGGAGCATTGTCCTGCATGAAAATCATGTTTTTCTTGAAGGATGCAGACTTCTTCCTGTACCACTGCTTGAAGAAGGTGTCTTCCAGAAACTGGCAGTAGGACTGGGAGTTGAGCTTGACTCCATCCTCAACCCGAAAAGGCCCCACAAGCTCATCTTTGATGATACCAGCCCAAACCAGTACTCCACCTCCACCTTGCTGGCGTCTGAGTCGGACTGGAGCTCTCTGCCCTTTACCAATCCAGCCACGGGCCCATCCATCTGGCCCATCAAGACTCACTCTCATTTCATCAGTCCATAAAACCTTAGAAAAACCAGTCTTGAGATATTTCTTGGCCCAGTCTTGACGTTTCAGCTTGTGTGTCTTGTTCAGTGGTGGTCGTCTTTCAGCCTTTCTTACCTTGGCCATGTCTCTGAGTATTGCACACCTTGTGCTTTTGGGCACGCCAGTGATGTTGCAGCTCTGAAGTATGGCCAAACTGGTGGCAGTGGCATCTTGGCAGCTGCACGCTTGACTTTTCTCAGTTCATGGGCAGTTATTTTGCACCTTGGTTTTTCCACACGCTTCTTGCGACCCTGTTGACTATTTTGAATGAAACGCTTGATTGTTCGATGATCACGCTTCAGAAGCTTTGCAATTTTGAGACTGCTGCATCCCTCTGCAAGATATCTCACTATTTTTGACTTTTCTGAGCCTGTCAAGTCCTTCTTTTGACCCATTTTGCCAAAGGAAAGGACGTTGCCTAATAATTATGCACACCTGATATAGGGTGTTGATGTCATTAGACCACACCCCTTCTCATTACAGAGATGCACATCACCTAATATGCTTAATTGGTAGTAGGCTTTCAAGTCTATACAGCTTGGAGTAAGACAACATGCATGGAGAGGATGATGTGGACAAAATACTCATTTGCCTAATAATTCTGCACTCCCTGTATATGTATATACAGCATCTCACAAACGTCAGTACACTCCTCACATTTTTGTAAATATTTTGTTCTATAACACTGAAGATATGACACTTTGATACAGTGTACAGCCTGTACAACAGTGTAAATTTGCTGTCACCTCTAAATAACTCAACACACATCCATTAATGTCTAAACTGCTGGCAACGAAAGTGAGTACAACCTTAAGTGAAAAGGTCCAAACTGTGCTCAATTTCCCTTCCTGTTGTCATGTGGCTCGTTAGTGTTACAAAGTCTCCAGTGCAGAGAAGGTGTGTTGAATCTGGTGTTATTGCTCTCACACTCTCTCATACTGCTCACTGGAAGTCTAACATGGCACATCATGGCAAAGAATTCAAGGATGCAAGGATGTGAAAAAGAGAAATGTTTCTCTACATAAAGATGGCCTAGGCTATAAGAATATACTCAACACCCTGAGACTGAGCTGCAGCACGGTGGTCAAGACCATACAGCGGTTTAACAGGACAGGTTCCACTCAGAACAACCCGCACCATGGTCGACCAAAGAAGTTGAGCGCACGTGCTCAGCGTCATATCCAGAGGTTGTCTTTTGAAAACAGATGTATGAGTGCTACCAGCATTGCTGCAGAAGGCGTGGAGGGTCAGCCTGTCAGTGCTCACACCATACGCCACACACTGCATCACATGGCTGTCGTCCCAGAAGGAAGCCTCGTCTAAAGATTGTGGCGTGGGTGTGGTCTCTGGCCAGCTGCAGAGGAGGGGTGATGCAGTGAGCTCCCGGGGCGGCGCAGGGGCGGGGTGAACAGGTGTGCTGGGATCTGACAGTGATTGTGTCTCTTTATATGTCGGCAGTGACAGTCGGAGGGGGAAAGCGGACGTGACAGCAGAGAGAGAGCGGGAGTGTCTGTGTCCCAGTAAACAAACCACAGTATTAAATAAAAGTTCTGCTGTCGTCATATTCGCTCCAGCGTATGTTTCTTGGGTCCCACGTTACAAAGATAATGTACAAGAAAGACCAGAACATTTTGCTGAAGACAAGCAGACTAAGGACACGGATTACCTGTGGTCTGATGAGACCAAGATAAACTTATTTGGTTCAGATGGTGTCAGGGGTGTGTGGTGACAACCCGGTGAGGAGTACAAAGACAAGTGTGTCTTGGCTACAGTCAAGCATGGTGGTGGGATGTCATTGTTTGGGGCTGCAAGAGTGCTGCTGGTGCGGGGAGCTACAATTAATTGAGGGAACCATGAATGCCAACATGTACTGTGACATACTGAAGCAGAGCATGATCCCCTCCCTTCAGAAACTGGGCAACAGGACAATATTCCAACATGATAACAATCCCAAACACACCTCCAAAAAGACCAGTGCCCTGCTAAATAAACTGAGGGTAAAGGACTGGCCAAGCATGTCTCCAGACTTAAACCCTATTGAACATCTGTGGGGCATCCTCAAATGGAAGGTGGAGGACCGCAGGGTCCCTAACATCCACCAGGTCCGTGATGTCATCATGGAGGAGTGGAAGAGGATTCCAGTGGCACCCTGTGAAGCTCTAGTGAACTCCACGATCAACAGAGTTAAGGCAGTGTTGGAAAATAATGGTTGCCACACAAAAAAATGAAACTTTGAGCACAGTTTGGACATTTTCACTTAAGGTTGTACTCACTTTTGTTGCCAGCAGCTTAGACATTAATGGATGTATGTTGAGTTATTTAGAGGTGACAGCAAATTTACACTGTTGTACGAGCTGTACACTGACTACTTTACATTGTATCAGAGTGTCATAACTTCAGTGTTGTCCCATGAAAAAATAGAACAAACTATTTACAAAAATGTGAGGAGTGTAGTCACTTTTGTGAGATACTATATATCAGGAACCTGACCTGTGTTGCCACAGTTCTCAATAGCCTGAGTACAACAGAACCCTCTGGTGTTCCAAGGGTGTCAATTAGCAGAAGTCAGGTCTGTCAGCAGGTCTACTTTTAACCTTCTCTTCTTCCTTTGACCTCCTGCTGTCTCCTTCGTCCCTGGGGTGAGAGCAGGATGAACCATTTTTAACTTCTTTGACACACCAGGTCACACGGGGTTGATGCATTACATATTATTCCAGCTGAAAAGTTGCTCTGCTGGCAGAAATCCACTGTTTTGTTTGCTGACATTGCATTGTATAAGAAGAAGCACCCCCAAGGATAACTTGGCTGTAGAAGTGGTTATGGACTATCACGTGGCATCAACACACCTGTGTGAGGAAATTTCCCACGGTCATGACTGTGTTCAGCTCTGCTCTGTCTAACTTCTCTAAAAACAGCCCTCTTACACTAAAGGCACTCACTGTTAACACCAAAGTCTTGACATTCATACTGTCATGAGAAATGTCAACTTTTGTAAAGCTACCATAACAAGTTACTTTTTAAACAGTGTTTTTAGGCTTCTTGCCTTTGTTAGATTGCTTAAAATTTGAATCGTCATTATGGCACTAAATATGCAGAGACATACAACAGCTTGACTCAGGGCAGGAATGGACTTCTGAAGCAACTAGGACTGTTTTCCTCAGAGAAACTGTGGATGCAAGTTCTCACGTCCACGGGAACAGCAACATAAGATAAGATAAGACTTTATTGATCCCACAACGGGGAAATTTTTGCGTCATACAGCTCTGCTAATGTGTTTGACAGAGGATGATAAATTGTAAAGGCCTGACTCTTTGACACATTCCGTTTTGTTCGGCGTTCCCCTGAAAGTTGTATGTTATCCTTCATGAACTGCGCTGCCTGGCGGGCTGGCATTCCTAATTGTGCTTATGTGTTACGAGGCCTCTGTTTATTTTTCCGTTCCTTGATCTGCTCCTGGGGGATAAGGAGATATAGGCAGTGAATGCACTATGAAGCGATTCTTTGAGCCTGTGGTGATGACGAACGACACAGCCGAGTGGCCCAGTTGTAAACAAAGATTCCCCTGTAACACAGATTCCAGACACTCATGCTCGAAAGTGCCATAAACTACAATAATTAATTGAGAGGTTTTCCTCCTTTTCCCCCCTTCCTCCTTACATGGTAATAACTGGATAGTAGGCTCCATGAATAATTAACTCTTTGTATTTACTACTGAGGCTTATAAATGTCTCTCCCTCTGGACTCCAGTGATGCAAAGCTGATGAGAGAAAAGAGATGGCGAGAACGATAGTGGGAGGCACACCACAGCAAAGCCAATTTCCAAAAGCCTCACGCTGAATCAGGAAAGGTTAATTGGATTCCTTCAATATTTCACTCTGTCAGATTAATCACCATTTTTACAAATTTCACTTTTAGCAAAAACAATAATCTGATCTTGTCATAATCAGCACACGTCAATATTTTAAATCTATCAGGACATGAGTTCCCTGTTGTGTAAGAGCATTTGCCTTAGAAAACACAAACCCATAGACTAAAAGAATATCAGGATATCTGACATTAGAGAGCTGTGGCCCTCTTGTTTGAGTAATGCCATTAGTAAGCATGCTTACGGCTCATCTAGAGGAAAGAAAAAGATTTGGATTTTGGTATTATGTAAAGGAAAACCGCTTAAACCTGTTGTTTGAGTAGCACAGCAAACAGCCGACTCTGTGTTACATAACTAGCGGATGTTACTCATCCAACAGGAACAAGTTAAGAAGTCACAGTGGTTTTTTTTTTTTTTTGTAATTGTTGTTGTTGTTTTTTCCTGAAGACTGTGCCGTCACACGCCCATGACAAAGTTCTTGTGTCCCGTGTGCTGCAGCAGGGCTCGGACACCACCACCACAGATGGTGCTGGATCGGCCACGGTGCAGCAGTTTCCAGAGGAGCTGACCTTGTTGTAGTGTGCTGATTAAGAGAGGGAGCATACAGTATTGACTCCTCACCGACACCATTACCAGTGGAACCTGACCCCCAACCTCCCACACCCTCCTCCTTTCCCTGCTCTCTTCTCCCTCAGGAAACCAAATGCAGATGATTGGTTTTTTTGTACAGTCAGTGTGGCTGCAGTGATGCATGACCCTGAAAGTAAATAACTCACTGACCAGTGTTCGTTGCCTCTGCAGTGGGGGATGGGACAGGTCACTTTCAAAATATGCAACTGCTGTAACATGCTCCACCCGTGTTTGGAGACCTTAGACTGTATAGAAAACACGGTGGGCTCACAAAATATCGTGGTTGTAGCTGTATAGTGATTAGTAACAATGTAAATTGCATTTACAGACAAATGTAATGATGCAGTGTGCCTGTTTTATAATACAGACACACTGCATGTGATCAGTGGGAGAAGTCAATGAGTGAATCTAATCATCATCATCAACTTTTATTTTAATAGATGTTTGCTACACTCTAACCGAAGCCTGACCATGAAAACCATGTCTGGTGTCATTGTAAACTTCACCACAGTACTGCAAGCTAACCAGAGTGCTTTGGACCAAACTGTACTATAAAGGTTTGATGCAGTTTGAATAACATTAATTTACTTTATTTATTTTTTGCAAGATGTTTTACGAAACACAATTCAGCAGAAAGTCTCAGTTTTTGATTTAAAACCTTTAAAATAAATTGGGACGGTAAGATTTAAATTTCGCGTTTGCTAAATTTCACCTGCTGATCAGTGCTTATCTTTGCAATATCCCACTTTTACGACTTCCTCCATCTCTCAGTGTTACACATTCATCTGTTTTTTCTCTCCCTGGGTAACACAGCAACTGCACGCTAGTGAAAAACTGCACAGAAACAGTTTCTGTGTTTAGTAATATTTCTTCAGCTGCTTAAAAAGCTGTTTGAAATTACCTGCAACTTAATCTGTTACTCGCTCGCTCCTCTTTAGTGGCATTAACTGGTTGATGAAACACCAGCTGTAGCTTTAAATCTGTACCATGAACACATCACAGGGATAAAAAGAAAAAAAGGATCTGTTGAGAGTGTAAGTGGGTCATGAGATGCTTTTATTTATTTATCTTTATCTCTGAGCAAAGTATCTCCATGCCATCATGAAAAAAAGATCATTACAGTAATATACATCAAATGTGTGTCAGTTTTTTTGCTCATTGACTGAAGGTGGCAGAGGAATGGTTTATTTGAACAGTTTCAGTCAGGTTTCAGAGCTCATCACAGCACAGAAACAGCTTTAGTGAAGGTTACAAATGATCTTCTTATGGCCTCTGACAGTGGACTCATCTCTGTGCTTGTCCTGCTAGACCTTAGTGCAGCATTCGATACTGTCGACTAGAGCAGGGCGATATGGCCAAAAATATTTATCACAATATATATTTGAAAATTTGCGATAACGATATAACCGACGATATAATTGATGCGAGACAAAATACAACTCCACAACATTACTAGCGCAAAAAGACAACCTTCCATTTATTTTCACTTAAACAAGAAGCTGGTTTTTATGTACATTAAAGCTTTATAAAAATGTAACAGTGCAAATGCAAATTCCTTGCTGAAAGTTTAACCAAAAGGCATTTCCAGTAGAAATGTGCTGACATATCCTGAGCATAACCATATATAATATCCACTGAAGTTAAAAAGAGGTGCTTTGCAACATTAAACTGCAGTGTGCAGTACGCATTTTTCGGACCATAAGGTGCACGGGATTATAAGGCACATTAAGCGAAACAAAGCAGTCAGATAAATCAAACTTTATTAAACTCATTCTTCTTGCTTCCTCCACTTCTGTACCATTGATTCATTAATGTTGAATTCTCTGGCAGCGGCTCTATTCCCATGTTGCTGCAGTATATTAATGACTAACCTCGTATTGTGGATGGATTATCTCAGTTGTTCTCCTGACTGAAGTTTGGTCCGTTTACAGCATCCTGCCATGCGATTTCATTTGTCTCTAACCATGAAGAACCTTCACGTTAACTTTTATAAGTGGAAAAGTGTTAGTGTTCGTCCTCCAGCTTCACTGTTTATGTTATGCTAACATAGCTGTGTCGCTAGCGATCACGTAGCACATCATTATATACCAGCTAGCCCAACTTCAGTAACCCTACAAACGTCACTGCTGTTTAGTTTCCTGTCTTCATTTATGTTGGAAGTGATAGCAGAGCTGTACGTTTGATTTTTTTTTCAGAAATCTCTCAGTCAGAACATGCAATATCATGCTTAGGTAACTAGCGAAACTAGCGAGCTAACTTCCGCTAGCTTCCTGCTAACTTCTAACTCCGTTAAATGTAATACATTTTGTTTTCATGGATGCCTGGAAGTTAAACTTTATAGTTACACCTGGTAAAGCAGCAATGCTGATCGTTTTATTAAAGATGAAAGAATTTAGACAGTTTTTAACTCTAAGTGATGCTGCAGTGTTCGTTTGACCTGAAGCATACGGAGTTTAGGACCCAGATTACTCCCAGATTTAAGAGCATCTTAGTCCGACAAATACGACAATAACAACGGCCGCTTGCATGTTCTGCAAAAAAATGTGCTTTGTTGTGTATCTGACGGACAAACACCAAACCAGTTCCACATCACGGAAGTTGCACCATTTTTACAAACCAATTCTGGTTCATCTGTTTCACTCAACAATCGGCCATGTGCGTATGAAAACAAAGGCACTGCGCATGCGCGTTTTACTCCCATTCTATCGCGATATGTCATTTTCCTATCGTTGCCTAACATTATACCGGTATTACCGTGAACGGTATAATATGGCCCAGCCCTACTGTCGACCATAATATCCTATTAGAGCGATTAGAACATGCTGTAGGTATTACAGGTACTGTGCTGCAGTGGTTTGTATCATATCTATCTAATAGACTCCAGTTTGTGCATGTAAATAGAGAGTCCTCTTCACACACTGAGGTTAATTATGGAGTTCCACAGGGTTCAGTGCTAGGACCAATTCTGTTTACATTATACATGCTTCCCTTAGGCAGCATCATTAGAAGACATAGCATACATTTTCACTGCTATGCCGATGACACCCAGCTCTATCTGTCCATGAAGCCAGATAACACACACCAATTAGTTAAACTGCAGGAATGTCTTAAAGACATAAAGACCTGGATGGCCGCTAACTTTCTGCTTCTTAATTCAGATAAAACTGAGGTTATTGTACTCGGCCCTGAAAATCTTAGAAATATGGTATCTAACCAGATTCTTACTCTGGATGGCATTACCTTGGCCTCCAGTAACACTGTGAGGAACCTTGGAGTCATTTTTGACCAGGACATGTCCTTCAAAGCACATATTAAACAAATATGTAAGACTGCGTTCTTCCATTTGCGCGACATCTCTAAAATTAGAAATATCCTGTCTCAGAGTGACGCTGAAAAACTAGTTCATGCATTTATTACTTCCAGGCTGGACGACTGTAATTCATTATTATCAGGATGTCCAAAAAACTCACTGAAAAGCCTTCAGCTAATCCAAAATGCTGCAGCAAGAGTCCTGACAGGGACTAGAAAGAGAGAGCAGATTTCTCCTGTTTTGGCTTCCCTTCATTGGCTTCCTGTTAAATCCAGAATTGAATTCAAAATCCTGCTCCTCACATACAAGGTCTTAAATAATCAGGCCCCATCTTGTCTTAATGACCTTGTAGTACCATATCACCCTATTAGAGCACTTCGCTCTCGCTCTGCAGGCCTACTTGTTGTTCCTAGAGTATTTAAAAGTAGAATGGGAGGCAGAGCCTTCAGTTTTCAGGCCCCTCTTCTGTGGAACCAGCTTCCAGTTTGGATTCAGGAGACAGACACTATCTCTACTTTCAAGATTAGGCTTAAAACTTTCCTTTTTGCTAAAGCATATAGTTAGGGCTGGACCAGGTGATCCTGAATCCTCCCTTAGTTATGCTGCAATAGACGTAGGCTGCCGGGGATTCCCATGATGCATTGAGTTTTTCCTTTCCAGTCACCTTTCTCACTCACTATGTATTAACAGACCTCTCTGCATTGAATCATATCTGTTATTAACCTCTGTCTCTCTTCCACAGCATGTCTTTTATCCTGTCTTCCTTCTCTCACCCCAACCGGTCGCAGCAGATGGCCCCGCCTCTCACTGAGCCTGGTTCTGCCGGAGGTTTCTTCCTGTTAAAAGGGAGTTTTTCCTTCCCACTGTCGCCAAAGTGCTGCTCATAGGGGGTCATATGATTGTTGGGTTTTTCTCTGTGTCAATGAAGCGCCTTGAGGCGACTTTTGTTGTGATTTGGTGCTATATAAATAAAATTGAATTGAATTGAATTGAATCATTTCAGGCAACTTTAACCTGTCCATTATATATTGTTATTATTAGATTCACCAATATCATAGAGATTTCATTGACCAATTGATTCATTGAGTTTTTTCCCAGTTATGTCTTTATTTGCCTGATGTTAAACAGTTTAGGGGTCCACAGAATTTAGATAACTTTTAACTTTTACAAAATCATTATTTTACAGTCTATTCACCATTATATGCTATGACAGTGAGTATAACAAAACACGTCTGATTATCTCATTTTACTTCTTTATGACAGATGACAGCAGCCAGCAACCAACCCTTACATAGTAGGCAGTGATGTTCAACCTCACTTTGTACTTATATAATTTATGAACGAATAAATAAATATTCTGCCACAGTAGACATCTACATGTCAGATTTAGACTGACTTCCAGTTTGAGTTAATAATGTGTGAAAACATCTCTGTAAGCTCTGTAAATTTCTTCTACAAATTCTTGGACTCTAAGTTCTCATTTCTGAATGATCAAGTGAATAATTGGTTATGGTTATGGTTGATATTTTCACATTGGAGCGTGCCTACTCCACTATATGGACCCAGCGCCGCAGCAGCACTACTGTTTGTAAAGCCAACAACCCGTGTTTGTAGTTTCTCCAGAGGTGCTTCTTATAACTGCAGGATGCTGCAGGGAGCAGCCCAGTGCATAGCTGCAATTTAATAAAATGAAAGAATAAGCTGAAGATTTTACATTTGCAGGGAATTCTGGTGTCAAAGATTAGGCATGTGGTTGGCACAGTAGGAATATTTCTAGGAGTTCGGGGATTTTTTTCACTCTAAAACAGTAACATTCACATCAAGCTTTGGCTTAATGTGAATTTAAAAGTTGAATGAAGCTGACAGTCATTTTATGATTTGGTTGTTCTTTTCATGGGGCGATCGTGGCTCAAGAGTTGGGCGTTCGCCTTGTAATCGGAAGGTTGCCGGTTCGAGCCCCGGCTTGGACAGTCTTGGTCGTTGTGTCCTTGGGCAAGACACTTCACCCGTTGCCTACTGGTGGTGGTCAGAGGGCCCGGTGGCGCCAGTGTCCGGCAGCCTCGCCTCTGTCAGTGCGCCCCAGGGTGGCTGTGGCTACATTGTAGCTTGCCATCACCAGTGTGTGAATGTGTGTGTGAATGGGTGGATGACAGGTTGTGTAAAGCGCTTTGGGGTCCTTAGGGACTAGAAAAGCGCTATACAAATACAGGCCATTTACCATTCATTTTAGACTGTTTAATATTGTCAATCAGTTTCTGGTGTTTTGGGAAATTTTATTCCTACTGAGGATAAAAAATAAACTAGCACTGATTGAAACAGGAGGAAGGAATCTCCCTCCCCAAAAAATTTCATTGCTGTTAACTTGGATAAGCTTGTCATTTTGTATATTTGATGATAGCAGTATAGCAATATAGTGTAATGAAAAACTCTCCTGACACTACCATTCGTACTGTAACACCAGAGCTGGCTTATTTAGTGTCTGATAATAGTGTGAAAAAAATGACCTATCACTTTAACAGTACCTCTGTATTATTTTGCAATTCTAAACTTAGACATGTGGTATTTTGAGGAGGTGTTGATAGCGGTGGGTCTTTCCTCAAATCTGAACCAGTGTATGTATGTATTGATTATGTTTGTGTGGGTCTGTAAATGATTATCTAGCATATCCCCCAATTACTGCACTCAATTAGTCCTTGAAAGCACTTTGTAAGACTTTGTAGTTTACAGGTTTTGGGAGGAAGTGTTTAGCGATTGCAGAACCTGCATTCCTGTGATAACAGAAGGCTTATGTGGGAGGCAGTGGGAAATCTTCCTCCAGGACTTAACCTCCACGGAGGAGAGATTATTACTGGCAGCTCCAGGTCACAGAAGACCACAACCCATTTGTCCTGTAGGGCATGTTTATCCACACAGCACACTACTGTGCTGCTTTACATTTTACACAGGGTCTTCCAATCACAAGTGCGGTGCCTTCAGAAGATTTACATTTACTTTTACTTTTTTCACCAAGGTGAAGAGGACACATCAGACTGAACACTGTCAAACCAGAAATTATCTGCTTATTAGAATAATGAGAATGCTTTGAATTGGGACTATAAAAAATATTAGCTTTGAATGCTGTCCTTGATTCATTTCTGAGTTCTCAGATGATTCTGATGTGCCAGCTCAAATTTAAGTCTAAAAAATTAATATTAAATTGTATTTCCAAACAAGTTTTTGACACATTTCTATGTGTTTTCTCCTGATAAAGTTGTTAAGCACTGTGTATATGTACACTGAAGTAAGGAAGCATTTGATTTCTTAGTTTTTCAGATATCTGTTATACTTAAGTGTTTCAAATCATTAAACAACTATTTTTCAGCCCGGTATCTTGAAACGATCTACACCACAAACATCAGTCAAATGACAAACTTTCACTTTCAGTGCTCTGTGTGTATGGATGTTCCAGCTTTGCATTAAGCCAAAGCACTAACATTTCAGAGTGACACCTAAATAAAAGACAAACCGGATTCAGAACGTTGGAATACTGCATAATTGACCTCAGAATTCCCAACAATAGTGACATGTGCAGCTGGGTATTTCATCTTATTGAATTGCAGCTTTGCACCAGGGTCTCTGCCTGAGACATCATGCAGAAACTCTTGCTGCAAAGCTTTGAAGAAATTATGTGCACAGTTTGATGCCTTTGTGTGACGGTGCAGCTGCATTAAAAAAAAAAAGAAGATCAACCCTCACTGCATCATTCACAAGTTAGAACTTGCAGTTCATGATACTGTAAAACATTACAGAGTCATTTTTTAACTCTCCAACTGGAAAGTGTGCTGCTGATCTCAGTGAATGAACAAGGTTGCCTCCTTCCCTGTAGGGAGATTTGCAGAAGCTGACTGTTTTCTAAGTTAGATGTGTAGGAATCTACCACAGTGGAATATCTGTTTATGATCATATTAATGATCAAGGAACTGACCTCCCAGCCCATTGTTCATTCAGTGGTGCTAGTTTCAGTCATTGCGCAAATGTACTGTTTATAAGGTTGGGGGAACCTGCAGTCAGCTGAGACTGAAGAAGTCACTTGGATGATGATGAAACACTACGTCCAGATGAACAGAATCAACTTTGGGAGATTTGCTTACCTGGATGATTGAGCATGCATCAAGACAAATATTTATTTAGCTTTATTTAGGAATCCTATTGAAAATCGTCATCCTTTCCATGTTAAACCATTATTGGTATTCCTCACATACAGTCTTGTGCTTATATCAAGCTGATCAAAGCAATTTTTTATGCTTGTCTATGTATCAGCCTTACAGAAATACCTCTTGAAGTTAATTCTGCCTAAGCTCAAAGGTTTACAAGTTCATCAAGCCCAATCTAATTTGCTGCATTCCATTTAAGCATCAGTTCTGCGTTTGCACTGCTGCTTACAGAGCTCTTCTGACACCAGAAAATGCTCTGTTTCTGTGTGATTGATGCATGTGGGAGTATCACACAGGGTAGAGAGACAGGAAAATATCAGTCCCCAAAGAATGACTTTGCAAGGACTTTAAAAAAAAAAAGAACATAGCACATTTTATTCTCAGAACTTGGGAAAGTCTTTAAAATCCCTCTGTGAGGTAAACCTCCCTTGAAAGTACATTTGCTACGTTTGGAGGTCAGGACTTGTGAGCGTACAGTGTGAACAGGCTCAGTACTGTCAGCTGACCAGCACGTCCTCAGCATCCGATAGCAGCACATTATCTAGTGGACCAGTTGGCATCAGTCCTCACTGTAAGGGATTCAATGACAAGTGTCTACTGCTTCCATTTCTCAGCTAGGTGCAGCAATTAGACACCGAGGGGAGAGCTGGTTTATTTATGGGCAGTATAGTATTCGCCCCGATGGCTGGTTCCTGATCCCACCTTGCCTCCTCACTCCTCGTTGTTTAGCAAAGCCTTGACTTGACTCTCTGGGATCCTGCGAGGTTATTTGCACAAAAACATTTTGTGAACAACATGCTCTATGAACAAGTGTATGCTCTTTGAAATGAAAGACATGTAAATAACACTTTTCTAGTGTTACTGGCCATTCAGAGTGCTCTATACTTCAGGCCACATTATATAATCAAACAGCACTTTATCTGTTTTGCATCCACACCTACGAATAATTTAGAATCCCCAGTTAATCTAACGTGCACACCAGAGCTGCATGTAAAAGAAACAAGCACAGAGAGAACACTGTTGTTAAGATGATTGTGCTAATCCGCACAACACCATGCCGCCCAAGTGGCCTCGCTCTATTATTGGTGGATTTCAGAAATTTTTTTATTTCAACCCACCAATTTCAAAATCCTATTTCAGTTATGAGAACATGATCTCAATCTGCCCAATTCAACTGAGTCGTTACATGTACCTCATAGAAATATCAGACTTTTGACTTATTAGGGATTGGCAGTATTTCCCATATGGAAAAGAAATAGTAAAAACTTACATGATTTACTCATGAAAGTGGCCACTTTCTCATTACTTTCATATATTGTTTTAGTAAGTATCCAAAACATACAAGTTTCATTTATATAATTTTTCAAGGGATCTTATATCTGTTTTCACTCTTATATGCTTTTCATACAAGTTCCACACAAGACAGATACAAACTTTATAAGATTTATATTTATCTTTTCCATATAGGTTAGCCTGTCCTTTCATAAATACATCCCAGCTAATATATTGTAATGTAATATAAATTAAGCAAAGTATTGCCACATTTTTGCATTTTTTGTAAACCAGGTCAAACGTTTAGGTACTGAGTAGTTTGCTTGTTACGATGACTTAAAGAAACATGTTAGCATTAACACCCACATGGGGAGGAAAACATAGCAGACAAATGGGCCAGAGAGAAGACTGGAGTTCATGTTTTGTGTAAAATGTGAGGTTATCGTGATTTATTATATTTAGATTTTGCTGGTGAGTTGTTGTTTTTTGTTCATTTTACTTTTCAGAAACATTTTGGTTTAGTTTAGGAATCAAAACCTGCCTGGTTACATTTAGAAAGAGATAAGTAATCTAAGCAAACACTTTCTTGATGATTTTATGGTCTCAGTTGCTAGTTTTAAATCTTCCGTCACAGTTTCCCCGTCTGATCCAAACCTTGCTTGTCATGTGTGGTGTGAAAACTCGAAGATGGTGACAGCCAAAAAAGCCACTCAGCTCGTGGCTTAACGACAGGATTTCATTAAGCAATGCATGATGCCACAGTGGATCTGTTCATCTTTTACACGGGTTAGAAATCCTGAAGGTGAACTTCCTCCTCTGTACTTTAGGCACAGGCTCCTGAAAAGAACTGAAACAATCATCATTTATTTATAAAATGAGCAGCTTGGTGTGTGTGTGTGTGTGTGTGTGTGTGTGTGTGTGTGTGAGAGCGATACAGCGGGTTTATGCAAGACGTACAAAGATGTTCTTGGAGAAAATAGCCACAGATGATGACTTTGTACAGTGGATATGAAAGTGATTCTAATTTAAATACGACACTTCACAACTCCTCGGGTTTCTGTATTACGTGCAGCACCTTTAAATAATTTTCTTAAAATATGACAAAGTTGGTAATTACTATAGACAGTAACTGACACTTCAGATTGGAGCTATGAAGGTAATTGATGCTAACAGTGTAGATAATAGAGAGTAATTGAACCGCTTCCTCTTGTCTTCTTCTTCCTTCCTGTCCTCTGGTATCGTGTCACGTTACTCTCAGCCTGGTACATTTCGATCACGCCTCAGCTCCTGCCTCCCTCCTCCTCCTCCTCTTCCTCTCTCTGCTCTCTACCTGGCTCAGAGCTCTGTGTGCTGATTCAGCCCACTGTGCATATATGCGAGTTCTCAGCTCTGATTCGAAGGCATTAAAATGCTGCAGGCAGTGGACTGAAGTAATCTCTCTTTCTGCCAAGCACAACCTTCAGCTTGGCGGGAGTGAGCCGGCTGCCCTTCTTGCTATACAGTACACCACAGTTCATGCTGCAACATGTCATCGCCCATGCATCACTTGCTGTCTGGTTCTGAGTGAAAATGTGCTGCTATAATTTCTTGAACTTCACAAAATGTGCATTATGAACCACTTCAACATGCCTCTCTCTTTTTATGTTGCAGGCGGCACGCCTCATTGCCCGTAGAAGTCTCTGAGATCCCTCTAAACCTTTTTGCCCCTCCATGTAGAAGGAGTTACCCCTGTCGCAAATGGAAGTCTGCATCTTTTGGGTAAATTGAAGGGTTTTGCTTTTGTTTTTTTAACTATTCATCAGCCCAAGAATTTGTAAGACCATTTCTGACAGTCTGTCTCCATTACAGCTGTTTCTGTCCTGGTGGTAGTCCATACAGTTTTTATCAGCCTGATAAAACACCTCATTTCTGATCTTCCCATTCCCCATTCTGCTTTTCAGTGTTTGTCACTCATTTCCGTTTGCTGGTGAAAGCTTCCATCGCCTGTTGTGAGCTAGCTTATGGGTGGCCTCCTCAAATCCGCTCAGATAAAAAATGAACAACACCCATTACGACCAGAGCTGCGAAGCTGAAGCTTAGTGGGGTAGTGCATTCCTTTGCAGGATAAAGAGGGTACGCATCTCCCCTTTCCGATGCCTCTCCCCTTCAGTATTGAACAATATGTTTGAAAATGAGTAACAAACCCTGCTGTTCTAAAACAGATTTGTAGATTATTACAAGCAGCTTGTTTGCATAAAGCAACCTCCAGCATATACAGTGCATGACTGACTGGCTGTCCATTACAGTCCTCCCCTCTATGGATTCTTTTCATTTTTTTCCCCTTGGAGTTCATTACAGCTGCTCAGTGAGGCCCTGAGAGCTCTGCAAATGAGGAGAGATGGGGAGAGATGAAAACCCTCAGCGAGCTGAGCAGTGGGACACGGGCTTCAAAAGCTTCATGGCAATTTCAAAGGGTTTTTATTCCTGACAGCACCCTAGCTATATCTATGGAATATCCAGCACTGTGCTCGAGAGCGGTTCTAAAGGCAGGTTTGTGGGACGGTGGCAAAGATGAGGTTAAGACACCTCACCCTCTGGGCTTTGGTCTGTAAAAGGAAATAGCGAAAGCCCTGATGATTAATGTTTGCTCACCATGTTTATTGATTCTAATTAGGCATGGTGATGAAGTGAGTACAAAGAATGAGCGCTAAACACTTGTGATTACAGCGAGGTCTTGAGCTGTCCTGCTCTATTAACAAGTGTTTTCCGAGGAACACGAAGAGCAAGTGCACATCAATTACAATTGCCCAGGGAGTTGTGCTCCAAATGAAGTTTGGGTCAAGCTGGAGCTTACAATAAGACGTAGGTGTGCAGACTGGGTAATGAATGCAATTATGTTAAAATTACAGAGAGACATGGTGACACACTGCTGCAGGTAGAAATCACACTGTGAAGCAAAATGCAGCCATATAGTGGATCAGCTTTAGAGACAGATTATTGGCTTTTATATTTGGTGGAAATAAGATTAAGGGTGTCAGCAGCAGGAAAAGGTAACAGCTAGAGATAAGATTACTCCCTTCTTTTGGACTTTGGTAGTCTTGCAGAATCGCTGTGATTCTGCTCTTTCCTCTCCATTATTGCATTTTCAAGCAAATAACAATAAAACTGAAATTGTTTAATAAAAGATTATTACGATTCAAATTGTGAAATCACACAGAGAACTGCTTTCATACTGTGTAGTGCAGAACACACAGTACTGAATTTCAACAAAGATGGCCAAAGCTGTGTTCTCGAAATTATGCTTAAAATAGGAATCTAAGACAGACCTGCTCTTCTCAGTGTGCCTGATATTCTTACCTCAGCCCTCGAACCGGTTTTGCTCCACAGTTCTGATCAGCAACACGTCCTGCAAACTTACCTGCTAAAGCTGCTCCTATTGGTCAGCTCCAAACACCTGAGCGCACGCAGCCAACGACTACATTTATCTAGCCAAGGAAGAAATTCAAAGAAGGAAAAGGGAAATGATTTCATTGAATGCAAAACTGGTACATGCCCCAAAGTACAGGATACATCATCAACATGTTCCCAATCTTTGTTCCTGAATTTACTTCTATGTAGAATAGCATTTTTTTAATCATTTCTGATATAAAATTTGGGGAAACTTGATGTACAACCTGTATGAACTGCATCTGAGTCAATAGGAGATGCTTAGCTTAGGGGAACTGAAGGGTCCATGGGTCAGCACGACTGACCACCAGCTTCAGTTTGCTCTTTTATTTGAGACCTTGCAGCTGTAAATGTGCTGGATTGTGTTCATTAGTGCAAATGTCTGGCTAGAATTGCATTTGTTTGTGGGTGTTCTGTTCAGACTCACTAATGTGCAGGTGTCCCCTCCTTGGTAATGTTTAGCCAGGCTTTATCTCAGCATATTGCCAATTCTGAAAAAAAAAAAAAAAACATAGTAATTTTGCATTTGGGAAAAAGCCCAAATCCACAGAGCCACATACTGAAAGACAATATGTTCGTGTCTCACTATGGTCTGCTTTGTCTTGTTTATTTTTCTCCAGCTCCTTTTGGATGCTTTTTAATGAAAGCTCAGTGAGTGTAACTCCAGGCTTGCAAAGCTGGATGTTACTTGAGTTTTAGGCAACTGTTATTTTTGCTGATACGGTCACTGCCAGTGGAGGTGCGTCCAGATTACTTCCAGTTTGAGCTCCATCAGATGATGTGAATCTGACAGCAGGTAGTGATCTGTGTAAATGGTTTTCTGTAAACCTCAGTATCCACTTCATCTTTTCCTTCTCTTCTATCTGCACTCTCCAGAAGGCACAGTTGGAACCTGATGTCCCTCTGTAGGGTTTTATGAATGTAAAACCCGTTTACACTGAGAACTGCTGATGAACTGGTGATGGCGTCATGTTTTTATTATGTATGGCCTTCAAGCAGAGATCCAACAAAAGAGTATGCCTGGTCTAGGTTAAGATTCATTTTCTCACTTTGTGCTCTGCTCTTATCATCGCAACATATGCACGAGTCAGCATCCATTTTGATTCATTGAAGCCTGATGTGTTTTTTTATTTATTTATTTGTGTGTGTGCGTGTGTGCACTATACACCGTGAACATAATGTGCTGATTGCATTAAAAGTGTTCCAATATTTCCATTAGCTAGTGAAGAAACTAAGTTCTTTGCATCAAAAAAAATGTGAAAAACAATGAGAATCATAGGAAGTTGTTCCTGTTCTAAAAAAACAGACTATTTACAAGCTAATCGAAACTGTAAATTAGTGCCTCTAGATTCTGTGATTTTCAAGTAGGGCCTTTGTAACACCAGGTCAAATTTTGTTGGTGATTTAGTCTCAACCCTACTATTATGAAGTATGCGGTGAGAATCACAGAATACTGTAACAAACAATACCAAACCATCTAAATGTGTGGTTGGTGATAGTGATGGTTGTGCACTATTTGTTAATTGCTCACCAGAGAAAGTAATTTCTTACACTACTCAGCATTACTTTCTCGTTACTCTGAACATGTCTTACCGGAAGTGCACCGTCACCTAATTACCAGTTAACAATATAAACTACAGTTCCACACACCAACACACATCCCTGTCCTAATGAGGACACACATACAAGCTTTCTTTTACTGTATGAACACACGGCCAGCAACACAAAGCTAAGCTTATAACCTACCCAAAGAAACTTCAAAGCGATCATCACTGCAGAAACATGAACAGATAGAAATGGAGGCTACAAACCTGACCCGGCATTGATTTTGTTACAGTTCAATTTCAGTTCAGTTTTATTTCTACAGCGCCAAATCACAACAACAGTCGCCTCAATGCGCTTTATTCAGGGAGTGCAGAATTATTAGGCAAGTTGTATTTTTGAGGAATAATTTTATTATTGAACAACAACCATGTTCTCAGTGAACCCAAAAAACTCATTAATATCAAAGCTGAATGTTTTTGGAAGTAGTTTTTAGTTTGTTTTTAGTTTTAGCTATTTTAGGGGGATATCTGTGTGTGCAGGTGACTATTACTGTGCATAATTATTAGGCAACTTAACAAAAAACAAATATATACCCATTTCAATTATTTATTTTCACCAGTGAAACCAATATAACATCTCCACATTCACAAATATACATTTCTGACATTCAAAAACAAAACAAAAACAAATCAGCGACCAATATAGCCACCTTTCTTTGCAAGGACACTCAAAAGCCTGCCATCCATGGATCCTGTCAGTGTTGTGATCTGTTCACCATCAACATTGCGTGCAGCAGCAACCACAGCCTCCCAGACACTGTTCAGAGAGGTGTACTGTTTTCCCTCCTTGTAAATCTCACATTTGATGATGGACCACAGGTTCTCAATGGGGTTCAGATCAGGTGAACAAGGAGGCCATGTCATTAGTTTTTCTTCTTTTATACCCTTTCTTGCCAGCCACGCTGTGGAGTACTTGGACGCGTGTGATGGAGCATTGTCCTGCATGAAAATCATGTTTTTCTTGAAGGATGCAGACTTCTTCCTGTACCACTGCTTGAAGAAGGTGTCTTCCAGAAACTGGCAGTAGGACTGGGAGTTGAGCTTGACTCCATCCTCGACCCGAAAAGGCCCCACAAGCTCATCTTTGATGATACCAGCCCAAACCAGTACTCCACCTCCACCTTGCTGGCGTCTGAGTCGGACTGGAGCTCTCTGCCTTTACCAATCCAGCCACTGGCCCATCCATCTGGCCCATCAAGACTCACTCTCATTTCATCAGTCCATAAAACCTTAGAAAAACCAGTCTTGAGATATTTCTTGGCCCAGTCTTGACGTTTCAGCTTGTGTGTCTTGTTCAGTGGTGGTCGTCTTTTAGCCTTTCTTACCTTGGCCATGTCTCTGAGTATTGCACACCTTGTGCTTTTGGGCATCCAGTGATGTTGCAGCTCTGAAATATGGCCAAACTGGTGGCAAGTGGCATCTTGGCAGCTGCACGCTTGACTTTTCTCAGTTCATGGGCAGTTATTTTGCGCCTTGGTTTTTCCACACGCTTCTTGCGACCCTGTTGACTATTTTGACTGAAACGCTTGATTGTTCGATGATCACGCTTCAGAAGCTTTGCAATTTTGAGACTGCTGCATCCCTCTGCAAGATATCTCACTATTTTTGACTTTTCTGAGCTGTCAAGTCCTTCTTTTGACCCATTTTGCCAAAGGAAAGGACGTTGCCTAATAATTATGCACACCTGATATAGGGTGTTGATGTCATTAGACCACACCCCTTCTCATTACAGAGATGCACATCACCTAATATGCTTAATTGGTAGTAGGCTTTCGAGCCTATACAGCTTGGAGTAAGACAACATGCATGAAGAGGATGATGTGGACAAAATACTCATTTGCCTAATAATTCTGCACTCCCTGTATTGCAAAGGAGACCCTACAATAATACATACAGAGAAAAGCCCAACAATCATGACCCCTTATGAGCAAGCACCTTGGTGACAGTGGGAAGGAAAAACTCAGTTTTAACAGGAAGAAACCTCCAGCAGAACCAGGCTCAGGGAGGGGCGGGGCTATCTGCCTCGACCTGCTGTAGATCGCTCCACTATTTTCCTCCTCCTGCACATGAACTCAAATCAGCTGATTGTAGCTCGAGTGCGCAGGAAGATAAATACACATTTGTCTGATTTATTTTTTCCTTTCGTTCTGCCTGCCGCACAGATAACTGAAGAACCTTTGTAACGCAAGTAACAACATAATTGTTTTTACTTGCTAAAACATAACCGTTCTGATCAACGATGACCCCGACCCTGAACCCTGACCCTATGGTTTGAAGTCAAACAAGAAGTACTTTTGTTTTTTCAAAACATGTTAAGAATTTTTCATTTAAAATTGCCAAGACAGTGAGATTGATTTCCAGAGTGTTAAGCAGGTATATCACCACCACCCCACTAACATCTTTCTCTGCACTTCAAGCAAAATTCTTATCTTTGACTTTAAATGATAATTTGTTCCCATGCCTCTTTTTGCCATTGAGTGGAGGATTAATCAGAGCCAATGTTGACCACGTCTGTGTTGCTCCGGGTAGTCACAATACTGAGTTTGAATGGGATGAACAGATACTGATACCAACGTTTAGAACAACATTTCCACTGTGTTTTTTTTTTTTTCATAAATATTTTTCATGCATAAAGCAACACAAAATTGATGTAAAACTGAGGATACACATCAGTGACTGTTATTATATTAGTCATCTAATTTGCTGATAGGTAGGCTCCTTGTTAGGTAGGCTGATAAATTGTTGCATTAAATGCAGTTGTCTTACAGTGGCTTGCAAAAGTATTCGGCCCCTTTGAACATTTCCACATTTTGTCTCATTACAGCCACAAACATGAATCAATTTTATTGGAATTCCACGTGAAAGACCAACACAAAGTGGTGCACACGTGAGAAGTGGAACGAAAATCAGACATGATTCCAAACATTTTTTTTACAAATGTTAATACAAAGTGGGGTGTGCGTAATTATTCAGCCCCCTGAGTCAATACTTTGTAGAACCACCTTTTGCTGCAATTCCAGCTGCCAGTCTTTTAGGGTCTGTCTCTACCAGCTTTGCACATCTAGAGACTGAAATCTTTGCCCATTCTTCTTTGCAAAACAGCTCCAGCTCAGTCAGATTAGATGGACAGCGTTTGTGAACAGCAGTTTTCAGATCTTGCCACAGATTCTCGATTGGATTTAGACACCAGACAGGTCAGGGATAAAGTTATTGAGAAATTTAAAGCAGGCTTAGGCTACAAAAAGATTTCCCAAGCCTTGAACATCCCATGGAGCACTGTTCAAGCGATCATTCAGAAATGGAAGGAGTATGGCACAACTGCAAACCTACCAAGACAAGGCCGTCCACCTAAACTCACAGGCCGAACAAGGAGAGCGCTGATCAGAAATGCAGCCAAGAGGCCCATGGTGACTCTGGACGAGCTGCAGAGATCTACAGCTCAGGTGGGGGAATCTGTCCATAGGACAACTATTAGTCGTGCACTGCACAAAGTTGGACTTTATGGAACAGCGGCAAGAAGAAAGCCATTGTTAACAGAAAACCATAAGAAGTCCCATTTGCAGTTTGCCACAAGCCATGTGGGGGACACAGCAAACATGTGGAAGAAGGTGCTCTGCTCAGATGAGACCAAAATGGAACTTTTTGGCCAAAATGCAAAACGCTATGTGTGGCAGAAAACTAACACTGCACATCACTCTGAACACACCATCCCCACTGTCAGATATGGTGGTGGCAGCATCATGCTCTGAGGGTGCTTCTCTTCAGCAGGGACAGGAAGCTGGTCAGAGTTGATGGGAAGATGGATGGAGCCAAATATAGAGCAATCTTGGAAGAAAACCTCTTGGAGTCTGCAAAAGACTTGAGACTGGGGCGGAGGTTCCCCTTCCAGCAGGACAACGACCCTAAACATAAAGCCAGGGCAACAATGGAGTGGTTTAAAACAAAACATATCCATGTGTTAGAATGGCCCAGTCAAAGTCCAGATCTAAATTGTTGGTTTAAAATGGAGCACTGTAACAAAAAATAATTTCCCCCAGGGATCAATAAAGTATTCTGATTCTGATTCTGATTCTGATAAATCCAATCAAGAATCTGTGGCAAGATCTGAAAACTGCTGTTCACAAACGCTGTCCATCTAATCTGACTGAGCTGGAGCTGTTTTGCAAAGAAGAATGGGCAAAGATTTCAGTCTGTAGATGTGCAAAGCTGGTAGAGACAGACCCTAAAAGACTGGCAGCTGGAATTGCAGCAAAGGGTGGTTCTACAAAGTATTGACTCAGGAGGTTGAATAATTACGCACACCCCACTTTTCAGTTATTTATTTGTAAAAAATGTTTGGAATCATGTATGATTTTCGTTCCTCTTCTCACGTGTGCACCACTTTGTGTTGGTCTTTCACGTGGAATTCCAATAAAATTGATTCATGTTTGTGGCTGTGATGTGACAAAATGTGCGAAAGTTCAAGGGGGCCGAATACTTTTGCAAGCCACTGTATAATAGTCAGTAATTGCTAGTGAAATTAGATTATATTTTAGCATCTTTACAATCTGCCCTGGTTTAAGTGTTTTCTATTTTATATTTAACTTAATGTAGTAAATGTTTAATCTCAACTGGAGGTCATTTGAATAGCAAAAAAATCAAGTTTGCAATGCATGCTATGTTTTTATGTCTTTAGCTTGGTGAGGTAAGAAATAGTCTTGTCTTTTTGTGCTTTTGTTTCTGTTATAAGGCAACAATCCTCCCATCAGATGCTAAGTTGCTTAATTCATGACAGACTGCCTGATGCTACAAAATATTAATTTTGTTATGCTGTGCTGAGATGTTAAGTGAGCGGCTGGTTTAGTTAAGCTACAATACCCTTGACAAATGGCTGTGCTCCTCGGTGCCTCTGAAGTTGCGGTGGGAGTGGCTGCGTGTGTGTGTGATTGGCATGCAGGCAAAGTTAGCCTTACCCCACTCAGTCAGCTGCGTCTTCATTTCATCCAGGCTCACTTTGATGTCGACTTTCGTACTGATGCGTCCGTCCCCTCCTAAATTGCTGCCCTACATCGTTAAACCTGTTGCTTACTCATGTTTCTATTCTGCTTTATCTCTGCTGCACCACACATTGTCACACATCTACTTGAATAAATGTTGTTTTTTTTTATTTTTTATTTCCGGCTAGCTGTGTTGAAGTCACTCACAATAGCGCTTGGGGATTTAGTTGTCTCTGCAACTACACTGCCTGATTGTGGAGCCGCCATCTCCGCTCTGTCTTGGAAGCATCTATTGTTTTGTTTGTAATTAAAAATGTGTTCAATTTTCTGCATGGCGCTGACGCTTGTGGTGGGGAGTTGCAGATCACTCTTTGCATCTGTGTGATTGTTTGGGATTTGTGACGCAGCGTTCAGCACATTCAGCTGAATGGGATTTATAAATAACCACAATGCCTGTCACTGGAGCTGTGGGAATATTTATAGATTTCTGTGAATGTTCTGTCCCAGTTACATTCATCTGAACGCAAGCGGGCGTCGGTAGAAATACATTCTCTGGTGTTTGCTGAACACACATTTAGTGCGGTTAAATTACCTTGTGTCTGTTTTGCTGTTAGTCCCCGTGAGTTATAACACTATTTTCTATTCTGAGCAATGTGAGAATAACACTTAGATAACTTTAAATGGCCAGAAGTACTATTCTGCCTGTAATACCCTTCCATTAGTGAACTGCGTTTTTAAAAATAAAAAGATTGAGTTTGAAGGACTCGTCTACATAACATATTATTTTTAGAGTACTATGAGACATTACATTACATACAGACATTATATTTCTTTTATTTACCTTAATAAACTGGGTTTCTCCTTTTTGCCTTACCTGAAGTTAAGTGAGCTTTGATATCACTTTTGACTAAATTCAAGGTCTTAAAGTTAGTATTTGCCAAATCAACTGTTTGGATCTCTACCTGCAGCTTGTGGCCATAGGTGAGGATGGGAACACAGACCAACCAGTATACAACAGCTTTACAATCCACTCTGCCAATTCCTACTCTTCTCTTCTCCCACTTCCAAACAACAGATACATGAACTTCTTCACTTGAAGCAATTACTGATTCCCAACCTAGAGTCGGCCGTCTGTCTTTCTCCAGCTGAGAAAGCGGCTTCATTGTTGGACATGTTAATCATCATAAGTTCCTCAGTTGTTTCCCTGTTGTGCTACACAATGAGTGATATGTAATAATTGACTTATCGCATTACTGGAGTAACCCAGCACTGCTCACAATGTGAGTTATATCACATTATGGGAATTGCAGTGTTTCTGGGCTGAAGTTATTTTAGAGACTGAGAGAATAACTCTTCATCGGCTGCTTTGATTTTAACTATTCTTTTAAACTCTCTCTTGCAAGTGTCTCAGCTTTGTCCCAGCGTAATATTAAATTCCTTTAGTTCCCCTCAAAGTTGTGTGTAGTGTGGTGATATTGTACAACATGTTCATCCCCAAAGAATACTGCAGCTTAGTGCAAATCGAATGCACCTTCAGCACAAGCAGCACCCCATTCTTTAAGCATTCTTCCTTCAACAGCAGGAGAGAGTTTGTTTTCCAGCCTACGAAGGTTTCAGTGTCCACTAAAGAAATAATTCTTCCCACTAAGACACAGAGAGATAGCAAGCATTAAATTGTCCAGGCCTAAATCAATCAATTCTTTACAAATTTCAAGTTGCTGATTTTTTTTTTTTTTTTTTTTTTAAATACAAACAATATCTATTAAAGTATCCATAATGTCACATCATGTTTTTCACAATCAGCAGTTGAGAGAAGAGGCATACTTTGCTTATTGGGTATTAAACCAAGGTTACTAACACGAGCCACAACCCAGCCTCATCCAGTTCAGACGTCTGTCGAAAACCTCCCAGCATGGACGAAGGGAAAAAAAAGGAACTTGGGTTTCGGTATTCCAGTGTCAGGGGTTGCAGTGTGGATGAGAGAAGGAGGACCCAAACGCTGGACTCACAGGCGGGTAAAGGTTGGTGTTTATGGTAGACGGAGTGAACGAACAGAACAGAAGCAGGAAATGGCTGAATGACTGACTGACTGACGGAACTGAACACAGGACAACCTAACAGTGACAATGACACGACAGTGAACTGGTAAAACAGAAACTTAAATACACAGACTGGACGATGACAACAATTGGCAACAGGTGAGTACACGGCTGAAGATAATGAAACAGGAAATGGAACATGTAGGAAATAAACTGTCACGGCGGGTGAGGAGAGCCGTGTAGAAAAGGAAAAGGAGGATCCAAGTGCAGGCAGTCGTGAAGGTGTAGAGGTGGTTTATTGAACATGAAAGTAAATACAAACGGCAAATGGAGCTGGAACTAAACTATACTGGGATCAACTACAGAGCACAAACCTTAACGAGAACGACCAGAAGAGACTAACGGCGGACAGCAGGGAGAACACGCAGATGAGGCAAGGTGGAATACACAGACGGACCAGCAACTACAATGACGGAGGACATGACTTAAATACACCCAGAGAAACACAGGGGAATTACACACAGGTGGTGGACACAGCTGGGAATGATCAACAAGACGAGACAGAGGTAAAACTGAACACATTCACATGAGACCCAGACCTTCACAATAAAACAGGAAATGAGAACACCACACCAAGACGCAGACCTGACACTGAGAGACAGACAGAATGACACATGGAACCTGAACTAAACTAAACGTGAGATACAACCGAGAACAAATCCTTAAACATGAAACTCAAATAATAAACATCATAATCATCATCAACACAACAAGAGAACAATCCCTGATGCAAACTAAAACCAAAACATAATAATCTCAAACATGGAATAACAAAAACATGAAACTCCACATACTGGGTCCAACGGACCCAGACCCGTGACAGTACCCCCCCTCAAAGGGCTGGCTCCCGACAGCCCCAAACAAAAAGCACAAGCACCAAGCCAGGGCGGGCGGAGGGGGCCCAGGAAGGAGGGCCCGAAACACAAAAAAAACCAGGAGCACGAGAGTCCAGAACCAAATCACGACTGTTCACTAGTCCATAACACAGTCAGGAGGCCGACCATGCACACAGCAACGGCGGCGACGGGCAAACAGTTCTGGGGACCGACCGTGCACACAGCAACGGAAAACGGCCGGCAGAGGCGAGGCGGAACGGGTCGAGCTGGCACCGACGGCGGCGTGGCAACCACAGGACCAGACGAGGCAGGACCAGACGAGGCAGGACCAGGCGAAGATGACGAAGGCGGAGCGGAGGCTGGACCAGACGAGGCAGGCCCAGACGAGGCAGGCCCAGACGAGGCAGGCCCAGACGAGGGCGGAGCGGAGGCAGGACCAGGCGAAGATGACGAAGGCGGAGCGGAGGCTGGACCAGGCGAAGATGATGAAGACACGGAGGCTGGACCAGGCGGCGGCGTGGGCGGAGCTGAGGCCGGACCAGGCGTGGATGACGGCAGCGGGACGGCTGCGGAACCTGACGGCAGCGGGACGGCTGCGGAACCTGACGGCAGCAACGCTGCAGGCAGTGATGCGAATGGCGATGATGTGAATGCTGTAGGCGGTGGCGTGAATGCTGCAGGTGATGATCTAGAGATGTGCTGGCTGGGTCCTCCAGGACCCTCAGCTAACGAGGTGTGGTGCTGGGTGGGCTCCTCGGGCCCTCCAGCAGACGTGGCTTGAGGCTGGACGGGCTCCTCGGGCCCTCCAGCAGACGTGGCTTGAGGCTGGACGGGCTCCTCGGGCCCTCCAGCAGACGTGGCTTGAGGCTGGACGGGCTCCTCGGGCCCTCCAGCTGACGCGGCATGAGGCTGGCTGGGTTCTCCAGAACCCCCAGCAGACGAAACATGGTGCTGGCCGGGCTCCTCGGGCCCTCCAGCTGACGTGGCATGAGGCTGGTGCGGTTCTCCTGAACCCCCAGCTGACGTGGCATGAGGCTGGACGGGCTCCTTGGGCCCTCCAGCTAGAGCAGACACTGAAGCAGCAGGTACGGAGACCTCTGCCAGTGTGGACACTGGCTGGGACTGAGCAGCACAGTGGCTAGACTCAGGCAGCAACAGTGGGATGCAGTCCTCAGAGGGCTGAAAGTGTTCCCCAATACACTCAGAGGACGGAGGCGGACGGATGAACTCACTTGAACTCTCAGGGGGTGCTGAGAGCTGAGACTGTTCTGGTGAGCTCTCCGGTGAGGCTGCTGGCGCTGGTGTCTTGACCTCTAGGGGTCCAGAGTTGGCTGGTGACTGACACCCAGCCTCTGGGGAGGCCCTAGAGGGAGCAACTGTCTCTCACATGGCCAGCTTAAGAGAACCAACAGATGTTGTGGTGAGTGTGTTCCCTGCTTAGAATGAGACAGTGAGGATGGTGGCTGAATGAGTGAGTGGGTAGGCTGCTGAACTGGTGGCAACTGAGCTACAGGTAGCGAAGTTGTAACAGGTGGTGGAGTGGCTGGCTGAACTGAGGGCAGCTGGGCGGCTGGCCGAACTGAGGGCGGCTGGCCGAACTGAGGGCGGCTGGGCGGCTGGCCGAACTGAGGGCGGCTGGGCGGCTGGCCGAACTGAGGGCGGCTGGGCGGCTGGCCGAACTGAGGGCGGCTGGGCTGCTGACTGAGGTGAAAGTGAGGATGGGACAATATGGCCAGAAAAACCAGTTTCAGAAAGTTTTATTACTTTCCCTGAAGGAACTGACGGAGACAAGAAAGCTTCCCTGACGCTTAAATTCCCTATGTTCGTAGTGCTAGGCTCAGCTACTCCGGGCATGGGAACAACAGCATGAACATAGTCATTAGCACAAAAGGTCTGCTCAACAAAGGTAGTCTTAGGAGCAATGGCCATGGGTGAGACAGGGAAATCCTTATTATTTTTAGAGGAGACACAAAAAATAGCTCCAGAAGAAATAGACCTAGTATCTGGGTCAGAAGGAACAGAAAGAGTGTCTGTTTCACCCACCACAGCCGACTGTTTTATCATCCTGAAGTCCGGCTGTGGGGTGCCGCGCCGGTGACGCGAACGTCGCTTCCTCCCTGCCGACTGCTCCGGCGGGCCGGGCAAAACCTCCGGCGGGCCGGGCAAAACCTTCGCCGGCGGGCTGGGTCGGGAAGCGGTAGCGGCTGGAGGGTGGAGGTGAAGTTCGTGGAGAATGAAGTTTTGTACCAGAGGGTGTAGTGAGTCCAATAGCCAGGGATAATCCGTGAGCAGCTGTTGCAGTCTGGCTTCCAGAACGTGGAGGAATGCTTCTCCCTCATGCTCTAGCCACAGGTTGATTATTTGTGAAGCGGAGTTCGTGATGAGGTCCCGAAGCTCCGTGGGTAGGGTGAATGCCGCTGGATCCATATCTGGCTGGTCCGTACTGTCACGGCGGGTGAGGAGAGCCGTGTAGAAAAGGAAAAGGAGGATCCAAGTGCAGGCAGTCATGAAGGTGTAAAGGTGGTTTATTGAACATGAAAGTAAATACAAACGGCAAATGGAGCTGGAACTAAACTATACTGGGATCAACTAAACTACAGAGCACAAACCTTAACGAGAACGACCAGAAGAGACTAACGGCGGACTGCAGGGAGAACACGCAGATGAGGCAAGGTGGAATACACAGACGGACCAGCAACTACAATGACGGAGGACATGACTTAAATACACCCAAAGAAACACAGGGGAATTACACACAGGTGGTGGACACAGCTGGGAATGATCAACAAGACGAGACAGAGGTAAAACTGAACACACTCACATGAGACCCAGACCTTCACAATAAAACAGGAAATGAGAACACCACACCAAGACGCAGACCTGACACTGAGAGACAGACAGAATGACACATGGAACCTGAACTAAACTAAACGTGAGATACAACCGAGAACAAATCCTTAAACATGAAACTCAAATAATAAACATCATAATCATCATCATCATCAACACAACAAGAGAACAAGAAAACAATCCCTGATGCAAACTAAAACCAAAACATAATAACCTCAAACATGGAATAACAAAAACATGAAACTCCACATACTGGGTCCAACGGACCCAGACCCGTGACATAAACAGTGAAGAACAGAAAACACTGGGTCAACAACCCAGGAACCCTGACATCCAGCAGTATGCAAAGAGCCACAGAATCACTTTGAGGACTGCTTCTTCTCGTTAGTCAATATTTCTGGATCCAGGGGTGGCTATATAGCTTAGGAGTTAGAGTACATCATCAGCTAATGGGAAAGTTAGTGGTTTGATCCCTGGCTGCTCAGTCTGCATGCCAAAGTTGCTCTCTGATGCATTTATCAGTGAACAACTTGAGATGTGAGTAAATGTTTAATGGAAACCACTTCAGTGTAGTAAAAAGTGCTTCTGTGGATGAGGCATGTTGTAGGAAGCACTTTGAGAATATTTTTTTTTCCTTTACAGTTTCAAAACGAAATCATCTACCGGTTTCCCTAACCTGCCCTCAGCAATGAGATCTATACCACATTCAGATGAAATACCACCTCTCGTTTTTACTGGCTAACTTAATGAGAGAGAAGAGTCTGATGATAGTACTGTTTGTCTATAGATACATAACATTCTAGTGATGAGGACTTTGAAGCTCCATCTTCTAGCTGCCCATCTGTCCCCGAGTTATTCACCCAACCAGAGTTAAATGACAGTACGAGATTTGGATCTGCCAAAGGAACCAGCTGAGTTGCTTGGGTCTAGGCTCAGTGAGGAAAAACCTCCTGGCTCCAGAAACCAAATGTTTCTCTTTATAGGCACGGTCTTATTCTATTGTATGAAATGGATGACGACTTTGTCAAGGTTTTTTGAGTAAATAGCACTTTTAAACCCAAAGCATTTTATACAACATTCTCCCATGTTTTCTACATCAAAGATCTTTTAGTGAAACATTCACACTCTAATGAACACATCAGAGAGCAACTTGGAGTTACTATCTTGCCCTAGGATAGGAGCAGCCAGGGATCAAACCACCAACCAAATTAGCTAATGACCTTCTCTACCTACTGAGCTACAGTCATCCCAGTATGCAAACTGTTATTTGCATCTGAATGTGACTGACCGCTTTTATTGGTGTTTTTGAACATTTAATCAGTGTTGGGGAGTAACGGAATACATGTACCAGCGTTACGTATTTAAAATACAAAATATGAGTAACTGTATTCTGTTACAGTTACAGTTTAAAAGGGTTATTTCAGAATACAGTTACTTTGTTGAAATAAATGGATTACACAGCGGTCTTTTCCTGTCTCATATGTTAGGCTATGCCATCTCTATTGGTAATTGGTAATCCTACGCCGGTGGAAACCCAAACAAAACACGCATTAAGAGGCTCTAATGCCTGTGTCTCAATCTCGCTGCCCATGTCACCTCCACTTGCGGCCCGCAAGTTGACGTGAAGAAATATTTTTAAAAATTATTATTCAAAAAATTATTTAATATGAAGGGAATAGGCAGAGTGTTACAGGCATAGCCCTAAAGAATGTAGCCCAGGGGTGGGCAATCTCTTTCCACGAGGGCCGGTGTCCGAGCAGGTTTTAGATGTGTCCTCGAACCAACATAGCTGATTTAAATGGCTAAATTAGCTCAACATGTCCTGAAGTTCTCCAGAGGCCTGGTAACGAACTAATCATGTGATTCAGGTGTGTTGACCCAAGGTGAGATCTAAAACCTGCAGGGACACCGGCCCTCGTGGACTGAGATTGCCCACCCCTGATGTAGCCTCATGGGCAGTTTAGCCCAGTTGTAAGTAAGCTATTAAGACTCGACTGTACACTGTGTTCGTGTTTTCCTCTAAAACAATAAGTTCCGTTGGAGCAGCCTTTCAACGCCTCTCTGTCTCTCACTAGCAAAGTTGACCCAGGCAACAAAGTAAAGCTAGTTTTCGGCTACGAGCCCGACACGAACCCGACGTATTAGCTAGAGGTCCCTTTACTAGGGTTCGGAGCTGCGGACCTGTTTTATATACGCACAGAATAGTTTTCTATACGAGATCGCCGCAAAAAGTGCAGCCTTACCTAATGTCCACCTACCGTTACTCATTTATATTAAGATTTAAAAATCTAGTTGGTGTTGGTATTGCGAGTAACCAGTAATAGAAATAAATCACACAGCAATAGTACCTTCATGTAATTGTAAAAAAAATATATTAAGTAATCCAGAGTATTCAGAATACGCTACTCTCATTGAGTAACGTAACGGAATATGTTACAAACTACATTTTGGGGCATGTATTCTGTAATCTGTAGTGGAATACATTTTAAAAGTAACCTTCCCAACACTGCATTTAATTAGGTATTATCAAGGATCTTCTGGAAAACAACAGAAAGTTTTGCAACAACCCAATTTTTCCAGTTTTCTATTGAAAATTACACAGTTTACTGTCTCATTGCACTCTAAAATGAAAGCATAATACAAATAAACAAGTGGAGATAAAAAAAAACAAACAAATCATGGAATCAATCTATAGACCAAAATGTATTCTAAACGTTTTGGCAGATATATGGCAGTTATAACAGCTGAACACACCTGCGGCATTCTTTCTACAATAGAAATCAAATATTCTTCAGAAAGTTCTTCCCATATCTGTAGCAGAAGTTCCCATAAATGTGGCACTTGTAGGTTTGCTTTCACTCTTCTGTCCAGTTCGTCCCAAACCAGCTCGATGCCGTTTAAGTCTGGAGACTGTGCTGCCACTCCATGTTTTAAAGCTCATCATCCTGTTCTCTTTTCCTGAGGTAGTTCTGGCATAGCATGGACTTATGTTTTGGTCCTTATTTTGCTGTAGGATGAACCTCTGACCAACTAGGCACTTACCAGAGGGTACTGCATGGTGCTGCAGAATGCTGTGGTAGCTGTTTTTGTTCAGAGTGCCTCACTCTGCACAAGTCACCGACCCGAGATCCAGCAAAACAGACCCAGATTATCACACTTCCTCCTCCATGTTTGACAGTTGATGCCACACACTCTGGAACCATTCTTCCACCTACTCGACGGTGTACAAAGATCCTGCGTGATGAAATTTTGATTCATCTTTGCATAATACCTTCTTCCAGTCTTCCAGTCACTGTACTCCGGTGTTTCATGGCCCAGACAAGTCTCTTTGTCTTACTCTGACGTCTGGCTTTCTTGCTCCAACTCATCCTGTCAAACCTGCAGCTCAAAGTCTTCTCTTCACAGTTGAAACTTAGACTTGCTTATTATGACCACTATTAAGCTGTGCTTGAAGCTGTTGTCCTGTCGCCTATCACGCAAGCTGTTAACTCTCAGAAACTTGTCCTCTGATTCAGTTGTGGCTTTGGGTCTGCCAGATCTTCCTGTCAGAGCTTGTTTCTGAATGCCTTTTGATTGTGAAGGAAACTGTACTCACTGACACCTTGACTTTCTTTGCAATTTCTCTGTAGGAAAGACCTACATTTTTAAGTATTATGATGGTCCGTGTCTCTTCCATTGTTAATTGCCTTTTTCTCGCCATTTTTGTAGCAACACACTACTTTCTGCAGTACAGTACTGTTCAACTGATGCTCACGAGGGTATGGCACCACAGTGTGTTCCAACACTGCTTTTATGCAGACAGCGGGGGTTGTAAATAATCCAGAAACGTTGGAACACTTGTAGGAATTAGTGCATAGTGCAGAACAGTTTTAAAATTTTAACCCATTGTGTGTTTCCTTTAAAAGGCCCTTTTGTATAATTCTGAAATGTACATTATTTTTCAGTTTTGGGTAACCTTACTTTTTTTTTCTCACCACTTACGTTTGTACCATTAGAGCTGTTCATTGGACTTGAATGGTTTCAGCTGCAATCAATAACTGGAAAAATTGGGGCGTTCTAAAACTTTTGCCCGGTAGTGTGTTGCAATATATTATTGTGAGGTTAGCATATTGCTATAATTGATCTCTGGCAGAATAAAACGGGAGCCATATGTGTTACAGCTATACCATCATTATCTGCTCAGAAACAATGGGAAAGCAGGGAAAAGGCTGCTTATTCCCTCTCTCAAGGTAAAAGAAAGTAATAATCTTCAATTTCCATTAATGGATTTTTTAGTATAATTATTGTTTTGGTTTATTGCTTGTACCTTTCCCTTTCCTCCTCTTCTAAAAGAACTGCAATCTGCAACCTCTGTTGGTTCTACCTGGTGTACAACATACTAGAGTGAACTACAGCAATCTTTCCCCTGGGCTCAAGTCGCCACTTATATGGGGGGTAGGCAGGAGAGAAGGAGCAATAATTCATCACTGCTAAAGGCTGCGTAATGGGGCCGCATCAGTGGCTGGGCTATCACAGACCTGCCGCCTCAAAAAGGCAGTTAATTAACTTTCCATCAGCTGTGAGAGGATGCATGAGTGTGTGTGAGTGCTGGTGAGAGGCCTGGATGCAGCTTGTGGAGTGTGAATATGTGAGGTCCAATCCTCAGCCCTGCTCGGAGGTTGCGCTCACTTGCAGGAACCACCCTTAAAGTTTCTTTAGGACATGCTGCCGCTCTTTTAGTTTGGAGGTCGATTCTTGCCCATAAATACTTTAAATAATAGTTGTTTCATTGAGTCTTCTTTTGAGATCCTTCTTTATAGTACAGCATTTAAGTGATTCTTATTAAAAAAAAACCTCAGACATGTGCTGCTCAATTTTATTTGGTACTTAGATGGAAGATTTACAGTTTATGAAGCTGGTGTACAAGACCAAGCTGAAGCTGTTTATAATGCTTGCTTTGAGCTGATCTCACAACCTTTCAAAGAAAGCCAGTAGCCGGTGTTTGCTGTGGAGTTGCTGTTGGATCTATTTTTCCTCTCTCATGTGTTGAACTTACTTGCAATACATTAGCTTCAGATAGCACCCTTGCATTTTGCACTTTGTCATGTTTCAGACAAGAATTTAAAGTGTTTAGGTTTTTCATTGTAATTTTATCAGCTGTTTTAAAGCTGCTGTTTCAGGTGTTCAAAGTGCATAGTTTAAAAACTAAAGACTTTGCACATCTGGATTTCTACTATTATTCCCGGGGAGCAGCTGTTGGTTCATGATGACCTCTTTGGTGACTCAGTCTAACCAAACCAAAAAAGAAAACACAGGGAAGGTTCTGATGGTTGAAAACGTCTTACATTATTCGATATTGATGCGACTGTACTTGCTTGCAAGAACTCTCAAAACAACTCAGAATAAAGAGTTGCATTGTTGAAACGTTAATAAGTAACATCACACCTTTCTATAATGATTTAACATGGGATGTAGTCAAAAGTTCCATACAAATTCAATAAAATAAAAAATCTAATAAAATCAACACCTTACACTTTATTTTTCAATCTAATGTTGTCACATAACTGAAATGTGAAAACTCTAATTTAATGGAATCTGGTCAAATTTACTTGATTAAGTTTCCTTAAAGAGCAACCTTTGATTTTATATATTCCTGTTCCATTTTACTCAAAATTATTGCCTCATTTTTCAAAGAATCATATGTTGAGTGTATACAACTTAAACTTGGCTGATCTCGTGTTCAAGATTATCGTCTAGAGACTTTCCAGCACATCTGTTATTCTTAATCACTCCCATTCTGACCACTTACTGTGCAATCTGTGATTTTACCACATACCTCATCGTGGGCTGATGACTACTGATGGATTTGGAAACCGCCAGTTGTCAAATAAACAATACAATCAATATTTTAGTCTTTTGCAATAACCTTCACAGCTGAATGTCTGTTTAATAAATACTCCTATGTTTCCTTTCTTTTGTTTTTTTGCATGCACCACAGCAGTGTAGTAATGCATAATATCACTACAGACGCTCACTGAAGTGTTCCATAGTTCAGAGATTCACACGCTCCAAATGAAGAGCTCGTTCAATGACAGCCATCACTCCAACTTCACAAGCGTGCTCAGAGGAGATGAAAGTGTGTGGAGAGATTATGCTTTACTTTACACTGAAATGACCCTCCTGTCTGTATAGATATGTGCAGAATAGATTCAGTCCCTTTCACTTCATCACTGTGATCATCTTTTTCGGTCAGGCCCAATAACTACCTCCCGCCTCTACTTCTTTTTCCCCTCTCTCTCGATCTCTAAGAGCAATCAATTGTGAATTGGGCTCTGCCGATAGGTTTTCTGCTCTCCTCTCGGGAGTTCTTACCATTGAAATAGACTCTTTGGACCGAGGCTCGGCACTGCTGAGAGGGTGTTTTCAGAGTGAGCGTGCTTCTGGCCAGCAGTAACAGCGACATTGATCCCTCTGCTTTCTCTTCGTTAGCCTCAACCAGATGACATAAAAACTTCTCCACATCAAAAGAGCTGCATGAAATCAGACACCACAATGTGGCACTTGCTGGACTTTTAACAAACAGCCAACTGGTGTCACAGACACAATATGTTCACCTCCCACGCAGAAGCAGTTGTTTCCCAGAGAAACGATCTGGTAGTTTCCTCCTGTTTAATTCATCAGTGTGCACATTTTTAGTTCAAAAACTGTTAGCCTGGTGAGAAGGTAATGTATCAGAAAACTTTACTTTTTCCTCCTTTTTTCTTATTTTGTTGTTGTTGTTTTTTTTTCTTATTTAGTCAAGTGTGAGCCTTTTTAAAAAACTCCTACTGATTAATGGTGTGCAGAAGCGATGAGAATATGAGATTTTACATATTTCTACATTTTCTGACTGTTTTCCTTTTTTTCCTCTTTCTGTGCTCACAACAGGAGAGTTGACTGCACTGATTGATTGTTTTCCTGTTGTAATTGATTTGCTGTTAGTTATGCATCATTGTGTTTTTATTGGCAAATATTTTTCAGGAAGCACCTCTACGTGTGTGTCGGTGTGTTTGTGGAGAACGATACCCCACGGTCCAGGATTTTTCCATTTCTCCGGCTTTCCTGAAATGGTTTGTAATTTGAGATTAGGGGCCATCTGGGAGGGAAGAGGGTGAAATGTAATCCGAGCGCATTCACTTACTCAGTTTCAGCCCAGCTTTTGTAACAGAGCAGCATATTGGATTTTTCTGCAGGCGTGTTGGTGTGTTATTTTCTGTGAGTGAGAGAGCGAGTGCGGTCAGCATCGACAACGGCCGCAACATGTAAAATTTATAATGTCCAGCAGCACCCAATGAACCAGTGGTCAGCTTGATATACTAGCACAAGTCCCGTCTAATGCCTCCTTTCTTCGCTCTGACTCCACTGAACCACAAACCAATACAGTTGCACTGATTAGAAGCTTTGTTCTCCTTTATAGTGGTCATTAGCTGCATCCCTGCCAGCTCTTCCTATGAGAGCTATTGGCTGCGCTTCAAGTGATGCCAAACTCTTGCAAGTTTTGAAATTAATGAATGTGAATGAGGGTGTTACTGTAAAATCTGTCAGCTCTTCTACAAACATAAATAACAAAGCGAGGATAATTGCTTCCATGGTGGCACCTACATTGTAAGTGACAACAGGTGCCAGCATCAGCTTCAATTTAAGACGTTCATTACAGTGTGACATGTCACGTTTCAGCATCAACAAATCATTACCGTGTTAGTGGGACTCATTAGTTCAATTATTGAAAACAAGAAAGCTTTTGTGTCTCTGTAAAGCCAGGTTTTACTTGTTTTTTCCTATTGTCAAAGTGTCAAACCTTTTTTTTATCTCTTCATTAGCTCATCCACCTAGTTATTAGTAATGACTGAATCATATTAATTAACTTTACCAATGGCCAAAGAGGAAAATGGTTTGAGTACCCAAACACAGGGATTCCACAGTAGGTCGTCAGGTTAGCGCTGTAAAGGGATTGTTGATGTGATTTGACGCTATAACATTTAAGTCAATTGAACTGAAATAGCTAAGACTAATCATTAAACATTGAAAATTAACTCTACAGTTATGCTATCAGCCCTGGTAGGCATTGGCATTCACCTTGTGGCTCTTTATGTGTTTGCTTTGGTTTTGTTCCACATATACAGGAAGGACCTCACATGACAAAAGCTTTACACTCTTGAAATTAACTTACAGAGTTCGTGTTTGTTTCAGTTAACTTTGATACATATGTTAAGTTGGCAGTGTGACTCCATTCAGTCATAGCATAGTGCAGTCATAATATTAGCACATTTCTTGAACTGACCTCTGACGGGCCTGGCTGGGCGACGGTGGGGCTCAAAGGCTGGGTAGCAGAGGCCATAAGCCCCAGAGTGAAGTCTAGCAGGGCTGAAGCCAGATGGCCAGAGGTGACTGAAGTCACTGGCTGACACCCCGATCCCGCCCCCAGCGGCCTTACGTCTTAACGTGGAAGGCAGACGAGGAGACTTGGGTGCTGGGCTGGCTAGAAAGGAAAATTATGGTAAACTTCTCATTGGTAATTATGGACAATACAAGATCTATCAGCAACCTTTTTAGACTTTAGATAATTCACATGAAACCAGCTGCTCCCTTATTTGCAACGGGGTCACCACAGCCAATGGATTACATACTTGAATTGGCACAGGATTTTCTGCAAGATGTCCTTCTTGGTGCATACTTCCCTGGAATTTATGCCTCCTCCTGGTCTTGGAATGGCAATGTTTTTGGTATTTTAGGTGAATGTGTTAAAACTACACTGCGGAGCCACTACACTGGGTTCTGTAAGAACTGAAGGGGTGACATGACCACCTCCTGGAGTGTCATGTGCGAGTGTGTGGTTTGCAGTTAGCGGATCCAGATTGCAGACTCAGAGGTAGATTCAAAACAAGAGAAATAAACAGCCTAAACTGGAATCTAGAACTTACATGACTGAGTAAACAGGGCACACACACACAAGGAGGGAATGACAGCGACATGACGAGGAACAGAGACAAACTGAGGATCCAACCAACAAAACAGGGGAAGCGAAAACTAAACATAACGCACGCAAGACTGTCACAATAAAACAGGAAACAGACAGAGACCAGCCACAGGAAAACATGGGAAACACACACTGAACTCAATGACTAAATACAGGGAATGAAGGAAGGCGACAGAGACAAGACTAGAAAGAAACAGAACGAGGGTGAGAGACGGAGGAACAGAGAGAGAGGAACACAGAGAGAACAGCGGAAAGCTAACATTCACTGCAACAAGGTTTAACTGCCCGCCTGTAGATGCACTTGGGGAAAAAATGACAAGACTTTGGAGCATGCTCAGTGGAAAAAGTGTCCAATGCTGAGAATAAAGCTGGTTTCTTAATTTAGAAGTGTAATGTCTCTTAAGCAGCAACCTCCCTTGTGTAAGTGGTTTTAATTTGAAGAAAAACAGCACGTATCCTCTTTAGCAAATGAAATTGTGGCCTAATTCAGGTAGTTTATATATAAACTCAAGACCACAGCAATTAGCTATTGATTGCCTTAATGGTGTTTTCAAGTGATTTTTGAGTGTGTGTGTGTGTGTGTGTGTGTGTGTGTGTGTGTGTGTGTGTGCGCGCGCGCCATGGACCAGGCAATATGTGTTTCAAGATACTCAATTTGATCACAAAGACCACAGGGTATTTCAGTCTGTACTGAACACACACATTATTTGATTGAGAAAGTTTCTGGGTATTTGTCTTGTGTGTAATCATGCGCTCAGGCACCACAAAGGGATTGAGCTTTCGGAAGGAGCTTTCTGTTTTCACTTGCTATTTTCACAATCACCTGTTATATTATATTTAGCTCGTGTGTTCCTTCATAATGGAATTAATATTGCCTTTCACTAAGATTTCACAAAGTGAAATCTTGCTATCTATAATAGCGTTTAGAAATATTTAAGGGTTATGCTGGAATATGTCTGAGTACACTATCCTCTCATGTATTAATCATTGCTTTCAACCTGAGGCAGAGGAGAGCTGTGTTTATCAGCAGCTATGATGAACTGCACCCTTTCTCCTCAGCAGCAGAAGCATGTTTAGTGCTACAAGCGATGAAAATGTTCCTCAGTCATCCAGATGTGTAATCTGACAAAATGCAAACTTGCAGCTCAGTTATGAACTACTTTTTGTTTAGTTTATGGTTATCAGTGCATTTTGTTCACTGTTTGTCAAACACAGCTGTTGTAGAAACTGCTGCTATCATAGAGATACATCCAAGATGTCCTCTGACATCACTGCACTGGCATCACTGGAGAACACCAAAGTTCAATTCAGTTTTATTTATATAGCACAAAAGCAAAAAAGCACCTTGGTACGCTTTATATTATAAGGTAAGGACCCTAAAAAATAGAAAGAACCCTCCAACAATCAGACAACCCTCTATGAGCAAGTGTTTTGGCAACAGTGGGAAGGAAAAACGCCCTTTTAATAGGAAGAAACCTCCAGCAGACCCAGGCTCAGGGAGGGGCGGGGCCATTTGTCACGACTGGTTGGTGATGAGGGGTGGAAAACAGAACAAAAGACATGCTGTGGAAGAGAGCCAGAGATTAATGATAACTACCAGAGGTGACTGAAGAAGAAACACTCAGTGCATCATGGGAAGCCCCCAGCAGCCTAGGCCTATTGCAGCATATCTATGGGAGGATTTCCAGTCACCTGATCCAGCCCTAACTATAATCTTTTTAAAAAAAAGCAAAATTTTAAACATATTCTTAAAGGTAGAGAGGGTGTCTGTCTCCCAAATCCAAACTGGGAGCTTGTTCCACAGTATAGGGGCCTTAAAACTGAAGGCTCTGCCTCCCATTCTACTCTTAAATATCTTAGGAGCCACAAGTAAACCAGCAGTCTGAGACCAAAGTGTTCTGTTGGAGGGAAATGGTACTATGAGGTCCGAGTTAAGATGGAGAATGTTTTTAAATTTGATTCTGGATTTAACAGGGAGCCAATGAAGAGAAGCCAATTTAGGAGAAATATGCTCTCTCTTTCTAGTCCCTGTCAGCATTCTGTATCAAGTGAAGGCTTTTGAGGAATTTTAAGGAGAGTCTGATGATAACAAATTATAATTAGCCCAGTCTCAAATTTGAATGGGGTGGCTGTAGTTCAGGACTAAGGCTACGTTCACACTGCAGGTGAAAGCGCATCAAATCTGACTTTTTTGACCCTATGCGACCCATATCCGATCATGGTATGACAGTTTGAACGGCACAAATCCGATATTTTCAAATCCTATCTAGGTCACTTTCGTATGTTTTAGAAAGCAACTGCTGTTTGAACGGTCATGTCACATCAAATCCATCTTTTACGTCACCGACACAAGACAGATGCCAATTATCAGCGCCGGAGAAGACAAACAAGAAAGCATGGCGGCCGTTGTTAAAGCACGGGCTCTATTTTTTCTTAGTGTCCTTCTTTCTTTAATTAATTTGTCAAAATTCTGTCGGTTACGACTGTGTAGAAATTGATAGACTGCTGCAACAACACCTACTAGCTCTGTAGCTGCTATTGTTACTTCTGTAAACAGAGTGCGTTGTGTGTGACATCTTCTTTTGCGAATGCGGGCTACTTTGAGGGCCGTGAACCGTTCGCACTAGAGCGCATTTGCTGTCACATTTTATTTATAGTGTGAACCACCAGACAAAGAAAATCGGATTTGATCAAGAACTTGGAATTGAGCATTAAGACCTGCAGTGTGAACGTAGCCTTAGTGCAAGGCATCTACTAATCGGAAGGTTAGTGGTTCAATTCCTGGCTGCAGCCGTTTCCAGTTTGCACGCCTTGGGAAAGATTTTGAACCACAAGTTTCTCTTGTTCCTGGAGTATGAATAAGTGTAGAAAAAAGTGCCTGTATAAATAGGTGATTGGTGTTTCATAGAGCGCTTGAGAGTAGAGTGAAAAATCACTATCTAGGTGTTTCAGCATCACTCTGTGACAAGATGTTTCTAAATTTAAAAATAATATGCAAATGCAAGAAAACACTCCAACATGTTTGTTTAATATTCACATTGAAAGAGAGATCCTGGTCAAAATTCCTCACAGTGTTACTGCAGGCCAAAGTAATACCATCCAGAGTAAGTATCTGGTTGGACATCATGTGTCTGAAGTCAGACATTGGACATTAAATAAATGCTGTCCAATGTTGAAACAATAAAACAAATATTTTACATTCATATAAATTGAATTATTCTGCTTGCAGATAACAGCTTGTATCTCCAAGAGTTAGGTTTTGATAGATTTTTATTGTACCACTAAAGTTTCTTTCTGTGCTCCAGGGGGAAAACAAAAAAAGAGAAAACTATGAAGCCTTGGTCTGAACACCAGTGTTTGCTTGCGCTCAGAGCATGGCCATCGTTTCCAGTGGAGGGAGCAGCTGTGCTCTCCTAGACAGCCGTCTGACCAATGGCAGCACATACTGCCTTGATTTACTGCCAGGATCTATGGCCAAAGTCCAGCTAAATAGAACTCTGGCCCTAAAGTGAATGACCACCTCAGAGCATGTACAGTGGGAGTCAGGAACTTTAAGAGTACTTAAGACAGAAAAAAGTTGCTGTAGAAAAAAGTAGTAAAAATGTTAGTTTCAATCCAACCAGGACTAAAATGTATTTATCATTGCTGTGAATGTCAGAAGACGAGGTACCAGGTTATAGTACGGTTATTGTTTGCATTCTGGAAGAATGATATAATCTATAACGCTTGTTTATTTCTTTAATCAAATGGTTGGCATATCATCACCAATTAAAACTTGCACACCATCCATCCATCACAGTTCAGCCCAGCCCCCAAACCATCCTTTTTCTGCTGCTAATCCAGGCCTAGTCGCAGTATGAGCAGAGATTCCCAGATTTCCCTCTCCACATCACCTTCTGCAGCACATCTGGGTGAGCCTATTGTCCCCTTAAAGTCCTGTCTTTCATTTCCATCCAAGATCTTATTTTTTTTGGTCACTGCCCACTGTCATCGCCATAGATAGATATGTAGATTGACAAGTAAATCAATAGCTTCACCTTCACACCTTCAACAGTATCCTCAAATACTTCAATTCCTCCACTTGAAACAGCGATACGTTTCCAACCCAGAGTGGGCATTCCCTTTTCCCAATGAGAAATATAGTCTCTTACTTTGAGGTCCTAATTCTCATCCTGGCCACTTCACATTCTTCTGCAAACCACAACAGTGTGAGTCGGGCGTTATCCCAAAGCCAAGAAAGAACCGAATTAATTTGACACCAGCGTTGCTACGTGATGCATTCAAGCGACACAAAGCTACATACTATGGTTTGATGCTTGAGGTAGCAGCAGGTGTTATGCAGGACTAGTACTTAGCAAAAAAAAGCTTGATTGGTGTCCTTAGAGAAGCCTGAAGGAAGCAGCTGGGATGAAGGTAAAATCAATGTGGATATGTTCATTAGATGATCTGAGGTTAATAGCATTACTGATGCTGCTCTGCTGTCTGGCCTTTGTGACAAAAGGTCAGCCTGAACCTATTAATACACTTGCAGGTCATACTTGGCTGCATGCAGGGAGTACTCTACTGAAACCACAGTAATACAAACCTGCACAGCTCGATCATATCCCCACCATGGCTGTCGCCGACCCCACCCACTAACACTCCCACTCACCTAAACACGCAGCCACACATCCCCTCCGCTGCCGGGTGCAGCACGAGCCTCCCCCCTAATGACAAGGGCGTGTGTTGCAGTGTGAAGGGCTGTTATTTTCTGACATGGGAGCAATTTAACACATCGCGGCACATTGTGAATTAAAGTGAAATTCTTTTTCTCACTTCGAACAAGATTCGGAGTATGAAATGTGACATCAGACTCAGCCACTGACAAAAATGACCTTTTCCCCACGGCCGAACAACTCAATCCACCTCTCGTTTGTCTTTTGGGTGTTCTAAGAAGTTTTCAAAAATTACAAAGTTTTTTTCTCTTTACAAAACCTGAGAATTTCTTTTCTTTCTTTAGACGGGGAGAAACGGGGGTGAATAAGAACCATTTGGCATTTGTTCAACAGTTTTTATTACCCCTTGATTTGAACCTTTGTGGCTCTCTTGTACGAGGCACAGCCTCACATCAGCTGATGAAAGAAGCAATTTCCCTGCAAATCTAAACTGGTAGTCCTGCTTTGCTTCATTAAAAGGAAAGAGATTACCATGAGCAGGGATTTACCCATGATGTTGTACAATAGCAAATCTATTTCTCTCCATGTTATGTAACTTTCTGGGCCTGGAAGAATGCCACTTGCCCTCTCTCACTTGCTTACTCACCCTAAAACTGCAATTTCCCTTTAGGATTAATAAAGTGCTCTGTCTATCTGCGGCCACTTAACTTGATGGCTGGATTTTACTCACATTCCCTCACGAGGCGACGACTCAAAGGGCAGCCCTCTGGCTCTTCACTAGGGTTGCCAACCGTCCCTTAAAATACGGAATCGTCCCGTATTTCGAAACAAAAGTACACGTCCCGTATTGAGCTAATAAGGGACGCACTTTGTCCCGTAATACAGTGAGAATCAAAAGTAGTCTATAAATGTTTATGGAATTAACGCTTTGTTTGAAAACATAATTCCCAGCCCCTCTCCTGCTTTGTGACCAATGAGCTGACAGCACACTTATGACAATTCGAGTATGACAATTCAGATTACCGCTCATCTCATTGGTCGAGGAAAGGTCGCTTACGGAGAAAATACCGGAAGACAACAGATGACCACAACAAGAAGCATGGCCAACAGGGGAACAAACGCCGACTCTGCGGTGCAAGTCTCGGACGACAGTACACCTAAAGCTGGGCAGACACTGTGCGATTTTCAGTCACGTTATTCAGCTCCTGCTCAAACTGCACGATTGACTCGCAGGGGTTAGAAGTTCATAGGTCACGATGCAGGTCTCACACTATACGGCCCGATGCTCTGATGCGACCTGAGTGCTCACACTGTGCCTCCATAAAATGAAGGTTATAACAGAAAATCTGTCACTCTCTCTCTCTGTCTCTCACTCACACAGACACACCACCACCATCAACTTTGCTAAATTGCTAATGAAAAACATGATCAGGCAGCTGTGATTTAGCAGCGATGTAGATCCAACTATTTTCACGGTTGTTGTGGTCGTGATCATTTTGTGATGCCACATCGAAAAGGCTCGGATGAGCTTTCCAAAGTTCTACAAGTTGTGCCTCCATCGCTTGTGTCCAGATCACACGCTGCACAGCCGTGCTGCTCCGTCTTTTTCACGGCGTTTACGTGTTTGCGCGCGAGCAGTGTGAGCGGCTCACGAGCGATTGATGATCGGGAGCTGGTCGTGAGGTGTTAATCACTTCTCGTTACCCCACGTATACTACACGATGAAGGCCAAAATCGGTCCGATCACTCAAAAATCGGCTCAAAATGGGCCTAAAATCGCACAGTGTGAGCCCAGCATTAGAGCAGCAATGTTTGTTCCCCTCAGAGAAAGGGAAGAATGGGAAAAGGAAAACACCTGGCTGGAAAACGTTAAGATGGGCATGTGCAGTGAATATCAGCGCTATGTGGCCAGAAGTGTGATAATATAATTTATTTTGTGTAATAAACGACTGCAAGGATAGATGATTACAACAAATTGATGACTAATACATAAAAGTAATACACAGATGAATAATGATGATGAGTTATGATGCGTAATCATGGGAACAAGCGGGTTTTCAAACGGGAGCAGCTGATTAGCTTTAGAAAAGCTGAAATAATACCTCAACTGAAGCCAATTGTACTAAATGCACTAAATGTGCACTGTTACAAGAATATTTGTCTTTCTATTGTTTTCTATTATTTTAAGTTAAGCAGGACAAAGTTCTTTTAAAGAAAGATTTACTTATATTCTCAAAAGTTAAGCATGACAGGCTTCTGTTTAAGAAAGAGACCTGTTTTATTGTGTTAATGTTGTCATTTTGAGCTAAAAATAAATGGCTAAATGATCATTTGTTTCACATGTGTTCATATCACAAAGAATAGAATATGCATCTACTTAAATCAACTTCAAGTCAAAGGGTTAAAAAAAATAATTTCACACACAAAAAAAGAGCTAGAAAATTCACCACACTGGGAAGGGTGAAGACAACTGGGTCGCCCGGCCCTGGCCACGAGGTGTCCCTTATTTATTTTTCAGGGAGTTGGCAACCCTACTCTTCACCCTCAAGGAAGCCAGTAGGTGAAGCCGCAGTGCATCTTCCTTTAGCCATGTGCATTTGATGGATGACGGGGGATGAGGTATAAGCTGGAGAGTTGACTGGGAGGCAGTAAGTGCATGCCAAAGCATTGGTCACATGGAGAGCCATGCCTAGCTAGCCTTCAGGACAGAGGATGCCATGACCCGGTGCCCACAGGAAACATTTCTACAGATTGAAAAAATAGAAGCACTCAGCTGAGAGTTACTGCTCATGTGCTTCTTTCTGATGGCCTCTGGACTGAAACTAGTAATGGATTACAAGAATATTACAGAGCCATATGCACTATGCAGCTTTCATTTTAGGCTATTAGATGATTTTCATTGCCATGTCTGAAAAGCTACCCTTACGTTCTTGTTTGTCTTTAACAGCTGGGACTGATGATGACGGACGAATTTTCTGTGTGATGCTTGTTCTCACTTTGCTTTGACATCAGTGTTTTCTTTTGCACTTGATAATGGTAATCCTGACATGTCCATTAATAAGTCCACTAATGCCTAGTGTCTGTGGCACATACTCCAACAAAAACTCCACACTGGGCTGAAAAACTTCAGGTAATATTTTGCTAGAGACAACTCCAGCAAGCAAGCCGATTAAGGTTGGTCAGCTAGTTGTGAAATTAGGTTATTTTTTAATTCATTTTTTCTGCTGGCCTGCCTTGCCACAACAACACTCAACTGCTATATACAGTGATCTCATACGGACACCAGTATGTACTGTTTTAACTGATGATAGCTACATGCAAGATTGCATTCAGTTACAACACTGCAGTTCATTCAATGGCTGACAAGTCAGTTTTCATTAATAAATGCAACTATAAGGTTAAGTGGCAGCAGATAGAGTAAGCAGTGGTCGTTTAAGGCAATGCTTTGTTCAAATGAAAGCTATAGATATATATGTATTCCATGTATTTCAAAGGGAGGAGAAACAGTGTGTTCCACATTTCACTTTTTGTTTTGCCTTGAAGGCCAATATCATTGGTGTTAAGCAGCCGTGTTGCCCTTCTTTATTGATGTGCATATTACAGCAGCAGTGGGCTCTCCACCCGTCTCATGTTTGCAGGAGGCATTTTAAACCAGCAGCCCTGCGTGGAGCCTCCATGTCAGATCTCCGGGAGAGGGACATTGATCTCGTTAAAGTGTGCCTCATTGTGCCCTCTGGAAAGAGAGAAAGGGTTGTGTTGAACTGTAATTGATAGATTGATAGTTCACCCTCTAGTGACTAAATGTAAGCAATACCCACCCTTTTCTTGCACTTTCAGTAATCATACACAGCTATGCACACATGCAGCAAGATGCTGGGACTGCCGGATGGAACCTAGAGATGGGCTCTGAAACTGATTCACAATGCTGCATAGTATGCCTTTCTTTTATTATTCCTTGTAATCAGAGTGATTGTGTGCAACTGCATATTGATCTGGTTCTCTGGCCACCAATCTAGAGGTTAATTCATGCCAAAGGGGGTAGTGGCCCAGCATGGCATCAGTCAGATTATCTGGTGCAGTTGTAATCAACTAATCACTGACCGTCAACATGAAGGGTCACATGTTTGCTGCACCCATGATCCACAGGACTAACAAGTCCGATTTTTCCTGAGGCTGATTTATTTTATTGAATTTAGAAATGTTCTTAAAAAGTGTGTGTGTATTTACAGGTATATACATACTTTAGCTTTGGTTATTTAACCCTAGCAATCCAGTTGGCTCATAGTTTTCCAGCTGTTTTGTTAAAGCATATTTGTAAACCTAATGGTTTATCTGCTTCTTGGCTAAAGAACCAGATAAAGACAGCATCGTTCTGATTGGTTACTCTTGCAAAAAAAATATTCAATCAGCATGTCACTCGGGGCTCAATGGGCATATTAATATTAATCTCTCTTTGTGACATCATGAAGAGCTAGGAGTAGAAAAAACTGTCCAAAATTGAGAGTTTAGAGGAATCTGAACTCTGACCTCATTATTTCAAACTTTGGTGATTATGAAGGACATTTGACTGTAAACAAGCAAAAGCATAATATGACAGCACTATTGACTCCTGATATACATGAGTGTCTTTTGTCATACAGATCAAAATTAGATGGAAGGAAGAACTGCCAGGTTCAGTGGGCCACACAATGCAGAAAAACTTGGACTAGAAAACGATTTTGCATCAAGTGCCAGGCATGCATATTTAATTCAAATGACTAGGCGCCATATTTAAGGCAAGTACCCTTTTATTTCATCAGTATTTCATTTCACTCACATGCTTCACAGATGGCTAAAGTTTGCGTTTTGGGAAATTGTTCCATGAGCTTCGTTGTATTTGCGTGTAACGTGATCATGGGCTAGCTAGGTCTAATAGGAAGTGAAGATAGTTTAATGCTTTAATGTTTGTCTTCAGAAACCTTGCATGGAACAATGAATAACCCTTGTAACTGATACACATTATGTAGCTCCAAATCACAACAACTGTCACAAGTCACTTTTTATTGTAAGGTAAACCCCCTACAATATCAGAGAGAAAACCCCAACAATCATCCAATCACCTATAAGAGAGCGGGAAGGAAGAACTCTCGTTTAACAGGAAGAAGCCTCTGGCAGAACCAGGCCCAGGATACAGTAGCCATGACTGGTTGTGAGTCTACTACAAATATGCATCATCATTTAATGGGTGATAGGAGAACAGGGTGCATTCATCTAAGAATACTTGCCAGTGATTATGGTATCAAAGCATGCCCATCCTTAGGATTGTCCGCTGATGTTACTCAGCTTGCATTATTCCTGGTTGTAACGACTCTTTTGCACTGGCCAGTGAAGCAACAACAGACGTTCAGAGATAGAACAACCAGAGTTGTAGTAGAAAAGCATCATTCTGTGATTTTTAAGATGCATGGCTTGAATCACATAGAAGCAAATCTCATTTATCGTGTGAACATTTGGCCCAACAGGAAGGTCTAGTCTCAACTGTACTGTCTCTGGAAGTTGGTGTGTAAACATTTTCAGTTTCCTTCCAGTCAAAGTCAGACTTCAGCAATTATTCTGCCACATTTGACTTTTCAGTATACAATAGACACATCTTCTTTTCTTCTTTGTCAATATGTGAGGTTTACTTATGCACAGCAAGTTATGAGGCTGCAGGACGCGGCAAGGCCACGGTGAGTCGTGGTAAATGGATGCTTCTTGGTTTGCATTCCGTCTCTTAGCGTTTCCTACTGTTTCATTTATTCATCTGGACATATTCATATATTTCCAGCCACTGTTTAACTGATCATTCTGTTTGTGCATGCAATCAACAATTTGCTTTTGATTAAAAAGAAATATTGTGCCAATTCATATTCTACCAATTTGGCTGAGCAAAGCACATAATTACATTTTGGAGATGCATGTTTTGTTTTGTTTTGTTTTTTTTAAATGAATGTTATTATTTGATAATTTCCTCCGTTTGGGGATGTCACAATGCTCCGTATTTTTGCATCAGCCGATGCAAGACTGATGTTCTTTTTCTATTGTAAGCATAATTCGTAGAAGCCTGACTTATTTCAGTTTATTTAGAGTAGAAGCTCATCTCTTCAACTCAGTGCTCTATATTTCATATGGCAGTTAACCAATCTGTCCTTCACATCATATTCATATGATCATAGCAGTCTTATTAAATTAAGCAGTCTAACTTAAAATTGTAATGTTTTAGCAAAGACTGTACATAAAAGATAGACTATCATGGTCTTAAGGTTGGATTATGTTTCAGAGTTATAGATTCTTATTTAATTCTTGTTCTTTATTCTTGTTTTATTTTAAGTTTTCGTTTCTTTTAGTGATTATTCACCAATGATTTGTTGTAGCGAGTTTTTGGTATATGGCTAGATTTTGGTTTAGTTTTGATTCTGTTTTTTATTCTGCCTCCTGAGTTGTTGGAGGCTGCCTCTCTGTATTGTTTTAGGGTCTTTTCCTTACAGTATAAATCACATTTAGGTGACTGTCATGATTTGGTGCTATATAAATAAAACTGAATTAAGCGAGTAATAAACAGTAATAGAATAAACCATATTTCTGTGGTCTGACTTCTATAATCAAGTGCAACATGGAATATCCACATGGGCTTTATTGGATGTTGCCAGAAATCTTTTGAAACATTTTCCTTGGTTACCCTGTAGTAAGTACATGTGAGAGACAGAAGATGCATTGGTGTGTAAACATCCAAATTGGATAACACAAACACAATCTGAAGCTTTTCCATTGCAAATGTGGCGCTACTTTAGGCTATAACATTAAATGGGGTCTTCTCAGTCTTCCAAATTCATGCAAAGCCTCCACCGAATGCCTTGAGCACTGCTGCTGAGAGTGATTTAAACTCCATCACCGCCCGTTTGGGATATTTGATCAATTGTAGCCATGGTTACAGAAGAGGAGTGTTTAAGGCAGTTTGAGCTCAAGGATAGAGAGGGAAAATAAAGTTGAGGAAAAACAATGAGATAATGATAGAAGTCCTTCAGTAAAGCATCAAAAAATGAAAAGAAAGAGACTAGACGATTCAGCAAAAGTGAAAAATGTGAGTGAGACTGAGCTTTTCAGCTAAATAATTCTTTTCACAGCTTCCATTGCTGTGGATCCTTCCTGCCTGGAGCCCAAGGTCAGCTCAGACCAGGCAGCCAAAGCTTGAGGAGCTCTGCTCTTTCGTTTTCAGTGTGCCATCCACACTAAAGATATGGGTGTTCATCTCTATTTCACTTTTTTTCTTGAGACCAGGATAATAGGCACATTAAGTCTTCTGTCATGCCTGCAGCTGTAATTCTCTTAGAGTTGTTCTTCTTTCTGTGCACATGGCTCACTTCCTGTCTTCTTTAATCATTGCTATCATCCACAAGCTCCAGATTACCTTACTTGTCTCTTCTTCCCCCTCTTATATCCTGGTTTGGGTCTGAACAGTGCCAATACAACATTATAGTTATACTGGATTGTTACTACACTTTAAAACACATGATGTGACTACACTGTGGGGTAAATGATCCATATGGTCTGAGTGACTAGTGTTACTAAATAAGAGCTGAGTTAATGTAACCCAGATGAAACCAATTTAAATGTGATACTTACATGTTAAGGTTGTTGTTATTCATAGATTTACATTTGCAGCCAGAATCTTACCTGGTCCAGCATAAGGAAGGCAGGGGGTGACTTTTCGCACACATGCCCCATTAACTAGAATTTAGGATGTTTTCTGAAACTTGTCATAGTGTTCATGTTCAAAGAGGTGAAGGCTGTTCCAGAGCAGTTTGTACAGAGTAACAGAACAGTGCTAAATGGCTCTAACAGAGGTGCTCAACAGAGCAAAAAGACAAGTACATTAGAATCTCTAGTTTTAGAAAATGATACCTCACATCCCAACAGGCAGTTTTATTGAATGGCCCCCACTAAATGCTAGCATTGAGCACTTTAAAATACTACATTGGCTTCAGCTTCAAGCTATGCTGGTTTCTTATTGGACAATAATAGCAGCAGCTGCCCAGCCAGCTCAAACTTTCAGATATCTCGGGTGGTCTCTGCTGTCGTAGGGTAATGGTTGACTCTGCTGTAAGTTCATATACTATAACTGCTAACAAGTGTCAGCATTAAAGCCACAGCTCTATTTTCACACTCTGCCAAACATACTGTTGTCATGGTTTGCTGTGTGGCAGGCAGGAGAAGGACCCAAGATGCAGACTCACAGACACGGGGATAAACTCAAAAAACACAGCTTTATTGCTGGCCACGAGAAGTAATACAAAATAACCTAAAACTGGGAAAACTAAAGCATGAGCTGTACAAGGAACCGAACCACGGGGAGAATTACACACAACATGAGGGAGAACGCGACGCCGAACAGAGGGAGACTCAGACAGAAATACACAGAGGGTTAACGAGGAAAGTGGGCACACACGGGGAACACAGGTGACACAGGTGACACTGATAATCATAACGAGACAGGGCGGGGTGAACTGAACATGACATGTACAGGCACAGAGGTTCAGACAGGAGGAGAGAGAGCACGGGGAAAACACAGACATAACGGGCTGGGGAAACATGAAACAACCACAAAGGGAGACGAGGGCTCATAAATACATAGAGGGCACACAGGGGGGAGAGAGAGCACGGGGAGAACTTAGACATAATGGGCAGGGGAAACATGGAATAAAACATAAGGAGAGACGAGGGCTCACAGATACACAGAGGGGCACACAGGGGGTAAAAGCCATGAAGGGAAAACACTTAGGGAACAATACAACAGGGCAACTCAGAAAACATGGCCTAAATAAGGAACGAAATACAAAAATACAAGGAACTAAGAATACTGGGCCCACATGGCCCAGGACCATGACATCACCCCCCCCCTAAAGGGCTGGCTCCCGACAGCCCAAACCCGAAAAACAAAACAAAAACAGAAAACAACCCACCCAGGGCGGGAGGCGGGGGACCAGGACGGAGGGACCAGAACGGGAAACAAAACAAACAACAGAAAACATAGGAGCACATGACCATAGTCCAAATAAAGTTCAGGGGGCCGACCCAGAGCCCACAGGCACAAGAGTTCACGGGTCACACGGTCGGGGGGCCGACCAGGCGGGTGGCACAGGTGACAGAGCTAGTCCGGAGGCCGGCCGTGCGGAAGGCAGCGGCGGCGGCGAAGGAGACGACGGAGCAGTTCAGGGGGCCGACCGCGGCGAAGGCAGCGGCGGTGGCGAAGGAGACGACGGAGCAGTTCAGGGGGCCGGCCACGCCGAAGGCAGCGGCGGCTCTCCAGTCTCAGGCGTGCTGGCCGTGGCCTGGTGGGCACAGGACCAGACGAGGCAGGACCAGACAGTGGCGATGCGGGGGCCGGACCAGGCGTCGCTGCAGAGGCTGGGGCCGGACCCGGCGAGGACGAAGACTCTGAGGCTGGAGCTGCAGCAGACGAGGACGAAGACTCTGAGGCTGGAGCTGCAGCAGACGAGGACGAAGACTCTGAGGCTGGAGCTGCAGCAGACGAGGACGAAGACTCTGAGGCTGGAGCTGCAGCAGACGCAGACGAAGACTCTGAGGCTGGAGCTGCAGCAGACGCAGACGAAGACTCTGAGGCTGGAGCTGCAGCAGACGAAGACTCTGAGGCTGGAGCTGCAGCAGACGAAGACTCTGAGGCTGCAGCAGACGAAGACTCTGAGGCTGCAGCAGACGAAGACTCTGAGGCTGCAGCAGACGAAGACTCTGAGGCTGCAGCAGACGAAGACTCTGAGGCTGCAGCAGACGAAGACTCGGAGGCTGGAGCTGCAGCAGACGAAGACTCGGAGGCTGGAGCTGCAGCAGACGAAGACTCGGAGGCTGCAGCAGACGAAGACTCGGAGGCTGCAGCAGACGAAGACTCGGAGGCTGGAGCTGCAGCAGACGAAGACTCGGAGGCTGGAGCTGCAGCTGACGAAGCACAGGCTGGAGCTGCAGCTGACGAAGCACAGGCTGGAGCTGCAGCTGACGAAGCACAGGCTGGAGCTGGACCAGGAGGAGCAGAAGCAGAAGGTGGCTGGGTGGGCTCCTCGGGCCCTCCAGCTGACGTGACGCGAAGCGGTGGCGTCGCCGCAGGGTGCCAGATAGGCACACCTGGGAGTCCAACAGCAGACGCAGGACAAACAGTTATGAAGGCCCCTGGCTGGACTAGGAGCTGAGGAAACACAGGCTGCTGAGGCACAAACCCAGAGAGAGAGAGAGCAGGTAAAAAACAGTCCATAGGGCTTAACAGCTTAACACAAGAAACCATGAAGTGGACAGTGGTAGGGACCACCAGTTCTGAGCCAGCAATCATTAGGTTCCCAGAGTCTACATCAGTCCGAAGGGGCTCAGAGGTTACTAGCCCAGTCTGTGTAGTCCTAGGAGAGGTCAACATAAGCTGGTTGGACTCAACCGGTGGTAGTGTGCGGCTCAGAGGAGCTGGTTCGACCATACGGAAAACAAGGACCGCCACTCGATCCACAAAAACAAAGCTTAGATCACCAGGAGCTGACTCCTGGAAAAACAGTAAATACACAGATATGGACCTAACCATTGGCACCGTGGTAGCATGACTGTGGTGTGTTGGATGGACGTGTTTGTTGGAACCCGTACCCGCAGTGATCTGTGGCTGCAGAGTGTTAACCCTATTGAGTGGAGAGACAGATACAGGTAAAACGGTACGTAAACCATTAACTGAAGCAGGTGACGCTTCAGGCTGAGAGAGGGTGGTTATGACATTGTTCGGGGCCAAAACCCTATCTAGTGACGAGTTCATAGAGGCAGGAGAAAATGGTGTCACATAAATCCTGACCCCAGCTTCCATCTCCTGAGTGGTGGTTATGGTGCTGGAGCAAAACAGTTCAGAACCACCTGGTTTGTTATCTATGGGGAGACAGGAGACGTGTTGCGACATTACAGTGTCCTGGTCACCATGATCTGCTGTTATGTGTGCATCTTGGTAACATGCTAGGGGTTCATGACCAGTGTTCACAGTCTCTGGTTCGTGAAAAGCAAGTGTAGCTGGGCACACCGGAGCACTAGCTATGCTTTCGTTGCCTTCATTCAGTGACTGATGGAGGAGCAGGGCCGGCTCAGGAGGGAAGAGAGAAACCACAGGCAACTCAGATTTAGTTGGAACTGCAGACACGGAAAGAGACACCAAAGGAAACACCTCCCTACTGCTATTAAAACCAAAGGCGGTGGGAAACCTTGTCAGTCTGTGAATCGAGTCTGTGGTCCCTGCCGGGTTGAGTGAAGCGGGAGCGGAACTGTCTCTGGCCTGCGGCTCGGTGAACGGCTCATTGCTAGCCACCTCACCGGCTAAGTCCGTAGCCTCCTCACATGCCTTCTGCTCAGAGGTAACTTGGAGCGACTGGACAGTTTCACTCACCTCCGAGCGTCGGGCGATGCGGTGGCGACGCGAACGCCGTTTTCTTTTGGCCGTGGGCCCCGTAGACGTGGGAGATGGAGGCTCCTGAGGCGTCGCAGCGGCTGAGGAGGCGGTAGTTAGCGGAGTGGCAGGCGGAAGTCCCAGGCAACTCCGGGGGCCCCCAAGGGCTAGCCGTGTCCCGCGGAAAACCTCATCGTAGGGGGGAGCGAGCCATGGCTCCTCTCGTAGCTCTTCCTCCGGTTGCGCGCATACGGCGCGCTGCCGCTCCTCGAGGTCGGAATCCGCGCCCCCCACAGCCACCTCGTGTTGCTCAGTGGAGGGCAGAACGGGCCGTGGCGGTGCGCGACAGCGGCGGGAACGCCGTTTCCTCTTAGGGGCGGCCGTGGGCTCAGCCTGGCCTTCCGTGGCGACCGGCTCCTCGCCCTCAGACCACATCCGTGCCAGGCAGGAAGCAGGAGACGAGTAGCCCGATCGCGGCGGCGAGGGGGGGTGGTCGGTCTGTGGTGGGACAGCTGACGAGAGCTCCTCCTCGGTGATAAGCCAGGGCTTCCAATGGAGCTCGTCCTCCCGATACGCCCGTAACACCTGCTGCCGCTCCTCTTCACCGAAGTCGCTGGCCTCTGGCATCTCCGTGCGCCACGTAGTGTAGACAGGCGGTGGCGGAGATGTAGAAGCCGATGAGAAGCGAACAGGCGGCGTAACGGTGGTGAGCCCCATGGTCCCGATCCTGACCGTTTCTGGTTCTTTCTGGGACAGCTGCCCCGGACGGATGCCCACGGCGGACACAAGAAAGTCCCGGATGTGGGGGCGCAGCGCGCCGAATAGCCACGGGAGCCCGGACACCATCCGCTGAAGACGGACGGCTATGGTCTCCCGGTATTCGCCTCGAGGTAGCGTCGCCCATTCCTCACAGTGGTATTCCACCGTGTAGACCAAGTCGTCCTGGAGGTCCGCGGAGGGGTTGTGAGCTGCTGGGTCCAGTTCGGGGTCGCGTTCTTCTGTCATGGCTTGCTGTGTGGCAGGCAGGAGAAGGACCCAAGATGCAGACTCACAGACACGGGGATAAACTCAAAAAACACAGCTTTATTGCTGGCCACGAGAAGTAATACAAAATAACCTAAAACTGGGAAAACTAAAGCATGAGCTGTACAAGGAACCGAACCACGGGGAGAATTACACACAACATGAGGGAGAACGCGACGCCGAACAGAGGGAGACTCAGACAGAAATACACAGAGGGTAAACGAGGAAAGTGGGCACACACGGGGAACACAGGTGACACTGATAATCATAACGAGACAGGGCGGGGTGAACTGAACATGACATGTACAGGCACAGAGGTTCAGACAGGAGGAGAGAGAGCACGGGGAAAACACAGACATAACGGGCTGGGGAAACATGAAACAACCACAAAGGGAGACGAGGGCTCATAAATACATAGAGGGCACACAGGGGGGAGAGAGAGCACGGGGAGAACTTAGACATAATGGGCTGGGGAAACATGGAATAAAACATAAGGAGAGACGAGGGCTCACAGATACACAGAGGGGCACACAGGGGGTAAAAGCCATGAAGGGAAAACACTTAGGGAACAATACAACAGGGCAACTCAGAAAACATGGCCTAAATAAGGAACGAAATACAAAAATACAAGGAACTAAGAATACTGGGCCCACATGGCCCAGGACCATGACAACTGTAGTCTTTCACTGTCTCTGGGCAACAAGATTTAACATTGGGATCTTTCCCATATCCTGTTTAACCAAGGTCTCATCTATAGGTTGAAGGAGTCACCGCTTTGTGACAAAGAAAAATCCCACTTGTTGGCAGTTTGACAGCTTTTTTCCTTGTTCGCTATATATTAAAAGGAAGGAGAAAAGTGATCATTTCAGTTCTGTTGCTGGGGTGCTGCTGCCACTGCTGCAGAAGAAGAAAGTGCTGCATGCTCTCTTTATCTCCCTCCCTCTTCTTTCTTTACCAACATCTAAGCTCTCATTTGCTCCACTTTTCTGCACTGAATGCAGAGGATGTGATGATAGATTTGTGTAGTGCACTGAGTCATCTGCACAGCAAGGGCATAAAGTGGATCCATTCATTGTGAGGACCAAAAACTGAATTGCCATGGCACTGTAATTCAATAACATGTATAATTCTGCCTTAGCTTTCCAAATGAAAGATGTTGTCAGCCACTGTGAAATTAAATAGAAATGTAGGATATGAACATGTGAGACTTGGATCATCTCCTTTTTAAAAGGAAAAACACAGTCTAAGTTCTCTTAAAGTAGTCTGACAGGATGTAAGCTTGAGTGCAGCAGACTTAGTTAAGCAGCTTTAAGTGAGATGCGTCCACTGTGTGTGTGTGTGTGTGTGTGTGTGTAGGTGTGTGAACATCACACACAGTCAATAGGTTTCTGAGCCACAAGCTGCACTCTTGGGCACAACTAGGCTGTGCTTTGTTGCAAGACAGAGATATGCAAACGTCACCATTGTCATTCAGATCATATCCTTGCTAAACTTGAAAAACAATAAATATTTTAGTTTGCTTCCAAGACCTCTGGATCATCACACAAAACTCTGATTTGAAGAGGTTTGGTGTTGTGTTCACTAACTGGAACTGGAAAAGTCATCAGAAATCTGGAGGGTGAAGAGTACCTTAGTAAGTCATCATCGCAGCTTTGTAACCTTGGAAGACTCAGAGTCTTACTAGTCATCCTACTTATGAACTTGGAGTGTGTATTACGCACAATACAGTTCAATCACACACAGTAGTATAGTATACACTGTGGTATAGTTTAACATGCTGCTGGGGAACCTGTTGGAGTGGGGCTAGGGTTAGAGTTCCATTTTAGAAACATGCTAAACAGGCACTGTAAAAGAAATTCGAACATGTTACCTTTTAAATGAAGTCTCTTACATGCATTTTGGCTTCACAGTTTTACTCTGAAATTATGTGAAAATGCAAGATAAAGGGGTAGATGTGGATCAGATTTGTTTATTCACATGTGAAAATCTGAAAATTCCAAATTGAGCCACAAAATCAATGGTGCAAATTCATCCTGCAAAATTACGTGAGTCAGAAAAATATTTTTAACTACCGAAATGTTCATAGATTTTACATGTCCAGTGGGTAAAACACTGAATACTTAATGGTTTGTTGGTAAGTACAGCTGGCATGAGGCCCTGGGGTGGACACAAATAGCTTGAGGATCATTAAGGGAATGGACATCAGGAACACATTGTTTAACTTATGCGCTGACCAGTGGACAGATGTATAGTCTGACTAACTGTTAGTAGGAGTATCACTTTGACTAGAACCAAATTCATGGTGGTCTTCATTGACCTAATCCAGCGGTGGGCAGCACTGCTTTCACTGGCACTGACTGGTTTCTCCCAGACAGCTGATATTAATATGTTTTATTTCTAATCCCCTGACAAAAGACTTTTTTAGAGCAATATGTTAGGGACGTATCACTCTCTTACATATGTTTAGACTCATGCTGTAACCATCATAGTTGATATTTTGTTGCACACTTTAAGTTTAGTAATCTTGTTTTACTTTAATAAGTATCCATCCTTAATTTAAACTGCTATGTGTTAGACAGTCATGGATGGCTACATTACATTTTACATCAGCTACTTTGTATGATTACTTAGACCTGGGTAAGAAGGCAAACGCGGAAATTACCCAAAGATATATGACTGTTCATTGCCGTGTTTAGCAGTGCATAAAATTAATAATGATTCAGAGCAGATTAATCAATTGGTGTGTTTCTGTTTGCGCAGCAAGGAAGAAACAAAATGATTTTGTGTGTATTTCACTCAGCACTCCTCTAACATCTATAGTAATGCTGAGAGGAACAGAGGAAACTGTTTCTAATGTTCTGCATTCATTAGCCTACTTCCAAATCACTTGTTTTGATCAGCAGTGTAGCTGAGATGTTGTGTGTTGTGTGTGACCTCGTTTTGCTTGAGTAAAGATTCAGCCCATGTGGAAAGAAGTTTTTGTTTTCTGTAGATTTTGTGTTTGTAAGTCCTTTAAAAAAAATCCACAGACATTAAACACTCACCGGCCTTTTTGTTAGGTAAATCTGCTCGTTAACACGGATATCTAACCAGCCAATCACTTGGCAGCAACTCAGTGTAGACCATCATTATCTCAGACTGGTTTCATGAACATGACAATGACTTTACTGCACTTAAATTGCTTTTACCTGATCTCAATCCAATAGAGTTGGATGTGCAGGCTTGGAGATTTGCTTCATTGATGCGCAGATGACAAATCTGTATTATCTGTATGATGCTGTTGCTGTGAACCAAAATCTCTGAGAAATGTTTCCAGCACTGTCAGGACCTTGTTAAATCTATTTGTAAATAACCCTAAATACTATTATTTAGTTCCTTGCACCTTATTTTGCCACTTATTGCCTTTATCTACTATGAGCTTTCTGTTTGAGTTTTGAAGCTATTATTTTGAAGGGACGACTCCCTGTAAAACTGGTTTAACAGAGCCCATGGAGATTTATTTTGTCATTAGCAGCCCCCTTGATAGAGGCGCAAGGTATGTTTATGACGAAGATAAGGACATGTTTTCTGTGACAGAGGTTACATTTGTTAAATTTTATGTAGAAGGTTAGTTTGTGTTGTAAAGGTTTAAGATTGTAAGAGTGTGGATTTTCTACTTGCACGCAGTTTTTGTGTATACATTGCCAGCTCTTACAGTGAGATTGAGGGTTTATTGCCGTTAAACCTGAAAACTTCATCAGTAAAGTGTCATCCTTCATCGGATGCCATAAAGACTTATAGCACTTCCGAAGGCAAAAGCAGGTTCAACCAGTACTATCAAGGTGTACTTAATGAGATGATTTGTGAGAGTATATCTGTATAACTTTGTATATATCTGTATATCTGCTGTAAAACATTAACCTAACCCAATCCTACCCATAATCCTAGATACATTGCTCAGGACAGTGTGTCATGGGCAGTGTGTCTAGAGAAATGGAAAGCTTGACAGACCAGTGATGCCTAATTATTTATGAGCAATTATTACAGAATTTCTGATTGCTGTGTTTTAGGGAAGCAGTTTATTGGTGCAGGCAGTCATACTGATACTTTGTCGCATTTTGTATAGTCTCATTTGTTTACTTACCCCGGGGCCTGTCTCAGTGCAGAGGGATTAGGCTACATCCGTGATTGGATGACAGCAGGGAAAGAGATCACTGTTTGTTCTCAGAGTCTTCCCTCAATCTGTTATTGAAGGACACAAATGGGTAAGACGCAGGTCCAAGGCCAGATTGATAGTTTGACTGGGTTACTGGGGGAGTAATGATGCTTGCCTTCTCTCACTAAGATTTTACAAGTGCCAAAGGGTAGAAGTCAAGGCAAATTGGATTACATCCTTTGAAGATGAAGTTGTTCTTGGTGTTGACCTTGGAAATTGTTCAATTGTGATTCAATTTGAAGCCCATACAATCAGTTGACTGATCACTGTAAACACAATGACAAATGCATCCCTCGTCTGCCTCTGTCACACTAGTAATGGATCTTCCCTGCAACACTGGCTTACATTGTGAATATTACCCTGCTCCTAATCTGATTGTCAGATAAAGCCGTTTTCATATTGCAAAATCTTAAACAACCAAATCTCATTGCGGCTGTGAATGTCTCTGCCTCAAATTATTCCCGCACATTAAAGGATCCCAGAAATGTTGAGTCGGATTTCTGCAAACCCCCAACTGTGAGAATCACAGGGAAATATTCACATACACCTCCTGTGGAGTCGTAGTCTCTATTGTTCTGACTCAGGTGATTGCTCTACTCTTTGTTCGCTTGGATGAAACAGCTCGCTGTCACACTTTGCGTGCACTGGAATGGGAGATAATTAACTGTAATGATAATGGTCGCCTTTTGCTGTTTCGATTAGTATCATTTTAATCATCATTACATTGTTGTCTGGCTGTGACATGATGTTAATAGGATGTGGTGATAGTGTGTATATAGGGAGGGCGATGGCATTGGCTCAACAGGCCGGAGAGTACCAGCTTTCAGCTTTGCATGCTTCAGAACAGCTCTACTCATCACTATCAAATCATTTCCATTATGGATCATTGTGTTTTGCAGGTTAAAATATAATGTTTCAGGCATGATAGATTTTGTTTTGCCTTTGAAAAGTGTTTTGTAATTGAGTGAGTGCACTGCTTAAGGGTATCTAACCCTGGCATACACATCTCAGCACCTTCTTTCACACTTCAGTGAAAGTGTTTGTCTTCAATGGCTGCACTGATTTAATAAATTAGCTGTGGAATTTCTCTCCGTGTATTTTAAAAAGCACTGGATGCAGTTATATACATTAGGCCTTATCTGCCTGGTAATTAGCAGCCAACAGTTTAGATATCACCAGCATTACATGAGAAGCCACGCACATTTTTTAGAGAAACCCGGGGAGGCTGGGGAGGCATTGAGTCCGAATGGACCATGTTCAGCACCTCCATTGCCGAAGCCACTGCACTGAGCTGCGGCCACAAGGTAGTTGGTGCCTGTCGTGGTGGTAATCCCCGAACCAAATGGTGGACACAGTGGTGAGGGGAGCCACCAAGCTGAAGAAGGAGTCCTACCGGGCTTGGTTAGCCTGTGGGACTCTGGAGGCAGCTGACAGGTACCGACAGGCCAAGCGGAATGTGGCGCAGGCGGTGGCTGAAGCAAAAGCTCGGGTGTGGGAGGAGTTTGGAGAGGCCATGGAAAAAGACTTTCAGACTGCCTCGAAGAGATTCTGGCAAACCGTCAGGCGACTCAGGAGAGGAAAGCGGTATTCTACCTGCACTGTGTGTAGTGCGGGTGGAGTGCTGCTGACTTTGACTGAGAAAATTGTCGGGTGGTGGAAGGAATACTTTGAGGACCTCCTTAATCCCACTGGCACATCTTCTGTGGCTGAAGCAGAGTCTGGGGATGAAGGGGATGACCCGCCAATCTCTGGGGGCGAGATCATTGAGGCAGTTAAACAACTCCTTGGTGGCAGAGCCCCTGGGGTGGCCAAGGTCTGCCCCGAGTTCCTGAAGGCTCTTGATGTTGTAGGGCTGTCTTGGTTGACACGTCTCTACAATGTTGCATGGAGATCAGGGGCAGTACCCCTGGACTGGCAGACCAGGGTGGTGGTCCCCATCTTTAAGAAAGGAGACCGGAGGGTGTGTTCCAACTACAGGGAAATCACACTCCTCAGCCTCCCTGGGAAAGTCTATGCCAGGGTGCTGGAGAGGAGAGTCCGTCCGTTAGTCAAACCTCGGATACAGGAGGAACACTCCTGTTCCTGGTCGTGGAACACTGGATCAGCTCTTATCCTCTCGAGGATACTTGAGGGTGCATGGGAGTTTGCCCAACTAGTCTACATGTGTTTTGTGGACTTGGAGAAGGCATTCAACTCTGCTTTTTGCAGATGATGTGGTTCTGTTGGCTTCATTGGGTGATGGCCTCCAGCTCGCCTTGGAACGGTTCACAGCCGAGTGTGAAGCAGTGGGAATGCACCTCCAAATCTGAGGCCATGGCCCTCAGCCGGAAAAGGGTGGTGTGTCCACTCCGGGTCAGGGACGAGTTCCTGCCCCAAGTGGAGGAGTTTAAGTATCTCGGGGTCTTGTTCACGAGTGATAGGAGAAGGGAGCGGGAGATCGACAGACGGATTGGTGCAGCGGCCACAGTGATGCGGATGCTGTACCGGTCTGTTGTGGTGAAGAGAGAGCTGAGTGTAAAACCTCCACATCAAAAGGAGTCAGTTGAGGTGGTTCGGGCATCTGACAAGGATGCCTCCTGGACGCCTCCTGGGTGAGGTTTTCCGGACATATCCCACAGGGAGGCGGCCCCGGGGCAGACCCAGGACACGCTGGAGAGGTTATATCTCTCAGCTGGCCTGGGAACACCTTGGTGTTTCCTCGGCTGGGGAGAGCGAGGTCTGGGCTTCTCTGCTTGGGCTACTGCCCCCGCGACCCGGCCCTGGATAAGTAGAAGAAAATGGATGGATGGATGAAATCTTTACCGTGTTAATGAGAAACTTCTGTTTTCTTTTACTTTATTAAACTGTGACATCTCTGTATATAAAAGATGGACATCTGAGATATTACCTGTTTGTTTTTGGACATGCATTGTGAAGCCTTATGTTCTGGTGCCAAAAGTGACCATAGTTTAATTAGAAGGAGAAGTGCCAGCAAGCTAAGCTAGCAGGCCAGTTAGCAAACTGCATCCACAGAATGCACAGGATAATGCTTGCTCACAGGGATTTGCTCACGGGATGGGCTATCCGGTTGTTCAGTGATGACGCGACGAATCCTACTTCCGGGTCTAAAGTAGTCTGCGTTTTAATATGGCTTTTGTGTTGTTAACATGTTTAATGTTATGTATTTTCTTCTATTTGATCTCAAAAAGCTCCTAAAACAGTCAGTGATCACTGTTGACCTCCCTCGGCTTTTATTACCACTAATCATTTATTTAAGATCAGTTTTTAAAACCTTAGGATGTAACTACAGCCCAGCCCATGCAGCATGATATAAGTGACTAACCTCGTATTGTGGATGGATTATCTCAGTTGTTCTCCTGGCTGAAGTTTGGTCCTTTTACAGCATCCTGCCATGCGATTACATTTGTTCCTGATCACCGAGAACACTCACGTTAACTTTTATCGAGTGGAAAAAAAGTTAGCTTGTTTATATTATGCTAACATAGCTGTGTCGCTAGCGGTCACGTTGCACATCATTATATACCAGCTAGCCCAACTTCAGTAACCTTACAAACGTCACTGCTGTTTAGTTTTCTGTCTTCATTTATGCTGGAAGTGATAGCAGAGCTGTACGTTTTAATTTGTTTCCAAAACCCCGCCGTCAGGACATGCTATATTGTATTTAGATAGAAGCTAGCGAGCTAACTCCCTGCTAACTTCTAACTCCGTTAAATGTCATAAATTCCGTTTTCATGGATGCCTGGATGTTAAACAGGACAAAGGAGGGGGGAACAACTAAGCTGTAGTGCCTCTTCACCTCACTGTACAATACCTTGTGCAATACTTTTTGTAAATAGTCAACAGTGCAATAGACTCAATACTTGAAATGTGCAATTCACTTGTATTTTTATTTTTTATTCCTATTTATTCTATTTATCCCCTTTGTATATTTTATTTATATTTGTCTCTGTATTTATATATGTGTGTGTGTGTATATTAGAGATGGCACGATACCACTTTTTTATGTCCGATACCGATATCATAAATTTGGATATCTGCCGATACCGATATGAATCCGATATAATGTTTTTTAATCAACAAAACTGTTTTTTAAATATCTTGCTGCATTTTGTATAAGTTCATACTCAAGTTTAAAACAACAACTACACTAAAGCTATTCTGTTATACCTGTATGCAAAAAAAAATATTTCATAGTTCAGCAATACTGATCAATCTAATAAACTTAAACCTGCACCATCCTCCCTATTCTGGTATTTTAAAGAGTACTTAGCATAAATATTAAGCAACCTAACTAATAGGGTTCCAACTCCCAGCAACAACAAAAATAAAAAAATAAAAAATAGGGAACCACCCCTCACGCTCCACCTCATGATGCTTAATCGACGTAATCAACCTTAATTTGATGCAGTGTGAAAAAAAATGCACAGAAATCAATTATTTTTCAAGAAATATTAAATAGATTCAACATCTTTCTTCAACAAAATTGCAGACTGCACAGATGGTACCTTCCCAAAGGAAAAAGTACTATAGCTTACTAGGGTATATTAGACTTAACAGTTACTATATACAATAATGGACTTCTATACATTTTACATCAGATTAAAACTTTGGGTGTCAGATAATTATTTATTAAAAGCTAGACATTTTAAATGAGAATAAGAAAGAAAAGTATGTCTTTGTGCCCCCTTTTCCCTGTTAATGCCCTATCGGCCCCCCTGGCTAAACTTTGCTAGATCCGCCCCTGCACAGTTACCAGCCGTCAGCTACGTAGAAAAAGATCCTCGTGTAGAAAGTAATATTAAATACATTCTAACAATAGCTGATCAAGCTTAAACGTGCTGCTGTTGTTCAGCCGCTGGTTTCCTCTTTCTGGTGCAAAGTGGGCCAAAAGCAAACTAGAGACACAGACTCGCAACAGAAAAGCCGATCAGCTGATCGTTAAGCAGTTTCATGATTGAAGTAGCAGCAGGAGAGGCAGTCGTTTGTTAAGCTTAACGCAGGAATGCTTTACATTCAGAGATGGACTTACACACTTGCTTTACTTCTCTCGGGGATAACTTTGTCGGAGATGAAATGCCGGGTTGCTAGCGAAGCTCCACATGCTATCCAGACCACCTACAGGTCCCGCATGCCACAGCTGCTCTATCACGTGATGCATACTGCTCCGACGTGCTAACGTTCTGAGGTGAGTTACGGCGTGTTGCAAGTTTTGTGAGGTGCTTTCGTGATATTTAATGGATCGGATTACATTTTTTATTTTTCTCCGATATCCGATCCAGTAATTTAGGTCAGTATCGGACCGATACCGATACGTAATATCGGATCGGTCCATCTCTAGTATATATATATATATATATATATATATATATATATATATATATATACTAATATATATATATAACAATTCTGTAACTGTAACTTCGGTCGTTGCTGTGCTTTTTGGAAGTCGAATTTCCCAGAGGAACCCACCCGAGGGATTAATAAAGTTCTATCTTATCTTATCTTAAACTCAATTGTTACACCTGGTAGAGCAGAACGCTGATCATTTTATTAAAGATGAAAGACTTTAGACAGTTTTTCAACTCTCAGTAATGCTATAGTGATCGTTTGATATATGGACCTGCAGCGGAGTTTAGACCCAGACACGGCTAGTGACGTCAGACTGAACAACCGGATACAGTAACTGACAGCATGTCATATTATTTTTTAAGATAATTTCTAGAAAAATACCTTAAAAGACATCAATACTACAATCATGGTGTAGTTCAATGATTCTGCTAGGCTTTACTGGAGGTAAAGCCTAGCAGATAACAAGAGGATTTATGTCCCTGTTTTTGCAGACCTGAATATCCAAAAGGCCAAGCCCCTAATTTTCAAACAATAGTATAACGGAGTTATAAAAAATGACCCACTGTGGAGTTGTTGGGAAGAGGGAACCTGCTTTTTTACCAGACTCGGAGTATGCTTACTGCTGCTGTAGAGTTAAGAATTTCAACATGATAGTCTATGGCAGTAGTTCCCAAACTTTTTTTGCTAGGTATAGTTTGTTGGGTTTCTTTTGTTTTTGTTTTTTTTCCACTATGTAATAATATTCAACATTGTCATCAATACATTTTTTAAAAAATGTGCAAAATGGGTTTAAAAACATAAACAACTGTGGGATACAGTTTGTCCGTGACTTGAACCGGGAATACAAATTGTGGCAGGATCAGTGTTGTGCCAAGGTATGCATCCCCGACAAAACCCGCTCCCCACACTTAGGGAGCATTCGCTGGGCACGTAGTGCGGATCCAGTTTACTCCACCTCCATTACAGATTGGGCGTGGAAGCAGTGATATTTTAGTTTTGTGAAAAGTGAGTGTCATTACATTACCATTCAGTTTGAGGGTTACAACAAAAAATTATATATTTATTGTTCTCACGTGGTATTGGACAGGGTTATTTTAATAAACGAAGGACGTTTTACCTGATAATTATTTTTATCCTCCTATAACTTTCCTGAACAAAGAGCTAAAACCTTAGTCGTTATAAGAAATGTTTGTGAACTAAAAATCAAGAATTTGGGATACTGTTTGTTTGGAGATCCCAGCGTGTGCTCCCGATGCAGGGGAAATTCTGTCAGGGATCCCTACCTTGGCACGGCAACTGTCGTGGAGGTGAATCCAGTGGCAAGATATGCTTCATCATATGTTCTAGTCTTTGGCTTGGAAGCATATCTAGCAATGCTTCAACCTCTGCTTTGCTTTGCATTTCCATTATGCTAGCAGTGTCCAAGCATACTTTTTTTTTTTTTTTTTCCCATTCCGTCCACTTTGGGAATCACTGGTCTATGGGATTGACTAGCTTCTGTCTCCAGTGGCTATTAGTGGAACTACTGTTTTTAGCACTTCCACGTTGCCTTCACTTTTTAGTCCCACAAGTTGCTGCTTAAGTATAGGCAGCTGAAGTTTCTGATATGGATCAATGTCTACAACTGCTTTTATTTTTAAAGGTTACACTCCATCAACACATATACATAATACATATAGTACTAATGTTTCTGGACTGATATTGGCACACACACAGTCTTTGAGTTGCTTCCAATCAGACAACTAAACCAGTCTGCTGTAGCTAAATCAGAGTTGATGGTATCTTGACGTAAGAGTAGTGTGAAGACGGGTCCATTTCCATGGCTAGAGATAGAAAATAAATTATTCAGGTGTGCCTTTGGCCTAATGTGAGGCATGATGAAAGTAGATTTTAGATTAACAATGTGCCGACACTACCCTTTTGCTCTGAAGCAGAGGTCCAGTGGGACATGTGGGACAAGCTTCAATCAGTGAAAACACACTGCCATCTGTTGGGCCAATCAGTTTTAGTGACTCCACACACACTCAGCAAGACACACACACACACACACACACACACACACACACACACACACACACACACACACACAGTGAAGCCTCACAACTCTGACTTAGTCATACCATTATTAAAACTTTGTAGCCATTTTCTCAGATGATATCAGTGACATCGGAGGGTCACCATGGTGAAATTAACCATCTTTGTAACAAGAAACAGGGCACTTATGCTCCTTGTCACTTTTTTTTGCGTACATGCTCGCTGCACTGATATGTTGAAAACTGCTTTCAGCTTGGCTGTCTCATGAAGTTAATAAAACATGTGCAACTGTATGATCTTGCACAGCCCCAAAGTGTCAGCAAAGAGGAGGGAGCAACATCATTTTAGGGACTCTATTTGCCAAAAATCTGGCAACAGGACTGACTGGCACCATGTCTTTTGAGTCAGGGCTGTTAGAATTTAGGATTTCATTCTAAACACAAACTCTTCATCAACTTTTAATTAAGCCTTAAAAGCATCAGTAATGTTCTTGTTACAGACAAAACAGATAAAACTTTAAAGTTGCCTAACGTAATTTGGTGCTTGTTTGCATGCTCCCAAAAACACCCCTCACCAACAAAGCCCTCAGCTGTAAAGATGGCCGGTAAATATCTGGTCAAAAGGTTTTATCAGCAGATCCTTCAAGTTGTGAGTTCCAGCCAGCACATATAAAACTTGTTCCCCTGAATCTACTAAAACCCTGTCACATGGTTTCTGAGTAGGTACTCAGCATTGCTTGCCATTGGCATTTCAGTGATGCCAGTCGGTGACCCGGTCATTCATCCGTAACAGATTTTGCTTTTGTGGAAGTCGCTTAAGTCTTTACAACAACATATTCTGTTCCTACTTCCAACACTCTTACTATAAGAAGGGACTGTTCAGCACTTACAGTGTCTGCTGATTGGTGCTGGGCAGGTAGCATGCCGTAATGCTGCAGCTGCTGGAAACAAGACTAGGGCTGACACAAACGATTATTTTGATAGTCGACTAGTCACCGATTATTTTTGCGATTAGTCGACTAATCAGATCATCATCCATTGGACGTAAAACGCACAACTTACTGCACTGCATAACTATCAGCTTACAGCTTGAAGTGTTTAGGGTATGTGCCAACTAAAAATAAAGACAAGATGATAGTTTATTAAACTTTTAATGAAATTTGCAGATTGTCTCAGTGGAGTTTAATGAACTCAGCTCCTTGTGATCTAAAATATAACAGGACACTGGAGTAAATTCTCCACCATCTCACACTTTTGTTTAATCAGTTTTCTGTTTGACGTTTATTCAAGCTGTGTAAAAACTATATAACTTTAATCTCAGCCAAAACGATTTATTCAGGAACAAATAAAATACTGAGGAAAGCCAAACAATAACATTTTAAAGTTATTTTTTGGCTTTTCTCAGTGTTTTATTTGTTCCTGAATAAATCGACTTATACATCTGTGTGTGTGTGTGTGTGTGTGTGTGTGTGTGTGTGTGTGTGTGTGTGTGGATGTATTGCTGCTATCTTCTGTTTCAGGATCTTACAAAGCTTCAAACGGCATGTCGACTATTAAATTAGTCGTCGACGATTTTGATAGCTGACGTAATCATGTAATCATGACTCGTGGACTAATCGTGGCAGCCCTAAACAAGACTCATAAAAGAATTTAGAATGAGCCAAACCATTTAAGTAGTTGGCTGCAAAACCCAAAAGATGAGCAGTCAATCTCTCTGGTGTGAATGACACTTTTAACATTAAATAAAGTATTTTAATCTGTGTTTAAGGATGATTGGCGCTTTGTCAAGAGCTTTGCACATGATTAAGATAAACTTTCACTGTCTCTAAATCTTTGAGACCCAGCTGAACTAAACCGATTCTATTAAAATTAAGACCTGAGGCAACAGTTTTACATCTTTAGATAAATGCTGCTGACTGCCTGTGCTACCCCTCAGCCTTCAGTGACTCAGTTATTGATTTCAAAATCCAACTTTGCAGAAAACATAACCGCTGACTGAGGTCGCGGTCACTGAGATAAGAACTCGTCCAAGGTTGGTAGTAGCTACACCTATACTATTGATTTCAAAATTCTAGCTGACTTCCTTCTGGAGTTATCGCATTCACAAGATTTTCCAAAAAGTTGAACTTAGACCTCTGACCTTTAGATCAAGGTCACTGAGCTTTGTCACCTCATTCTCAAGTTATCGCAGTCGGAAACTTCGGTGTCCACACTGCCCCCACACTCGGACACCAGCCCAGCAGGGTGACAGCAATATTCAGCCTTTTACAACTGAGGGGTAAAAAACTGTAGTTGACTGCTTACTAACAGAGCCAACAGATTTATTTCACGCCATCTCTTCCACCTTCTCACTTGGTGTTACACAACACATACTTGACATGTTGTATTGGCAACGTCATTGAGGGAAATGTGTGTGAAGCTGTAGTAACAGGCCTAAAGGCATTAATATATTAATTACAGATTTTATGAAACTACATTATGTCGCCAGGCTTTGCCAACTATTCTATATTGTGTTTTATTTATTGTGTTTTCCAAACTGTGGTGCTTTCCAGAAGGTGTTAGTTTTAGTCGTTTTTATAGTATTGCTTGGCTATTTTTCCTGTTGTGTTACATTTACTTTTGTACGGTGTTGTATTTTGTATGCTGGGTCACCACACAAAAAATGACTTTGTCTGATGATATTAAAGTCACAGTAAAAGGGTCATGTGATCCTGGGTAGAGAAGCTTTGATTGGGCTCTGATCTAGATGTGAGGCAAGACAGCCGGAGGAGGGAGACAGTGACCGCAGAGATGGAACTGCCTCTTAGCTCCTAACTTTCCTTCACACCCAGAATATGCTCGTGCACACGTGCTCATACACAAACACAGAGTTCATTATTGCCGTGCATTCACTCCCATCCTTCCTGCTACTGCCTTGAAGTGATTAGCAAAACAATGACACAATCTGCAAAATGTTTTTCCCACAGAAAAGCTTGTGCTCAATAAACTGCCATATCATCTACTGCACTAAAGAACCTCATGATTGAGCTTCCTCTTCACAGCCTCTTTCCCATCCTGCTTCGTGTTCTCCTGACTCCCAGCAGGGTACTGCAGTAACTGGAATTATGTGTTTGTGTGATGTTGTTGCTGTTGTGAGCCCCAGGCTTTTTTCTCTGATCAAGAAGGGGCCTCATGTCTGGGCCTTAATGCTTGCCTAGCAGTATGACTAATGCATCGTGTCCCTAGTACCAACCATATGGAATTTAGATAAACTGGACTAAGAGCTCCTTCTGATAAGACTAGTGTAAAAATAAGCTATAGAAATAAGAATGGAAAAAATAAGACATTAAGATTCTATGTCACGTTTTCTGTGTAGCTCTTGAATTGATATTACAACCTTCTTTTGATGTTTGTTATTGTTTACTCTTGTTATTGTTTAATCAACTGACCAGAAGAAGACCTGGCCTTATCCCAGAAGGCATATTAATCATAAATATCTCTTCCGGCTATATAATGGTAGGTTATTTCTGCACAGAGTAACCTTATTTCTGATTAGAATCAGTTGAGGAATCTTGGCACAAGACAGAAGGCCACACAGGCCTTCCCATGTGCACGGTTTGATTGTTCTCCTGTCATCCTGAATCACTTTGGAATGCTTCACAGCCACATATCTATGTTTGCTGCTCTCAGTATCAGAACCAAATGATTATGTCATCCCCTGACACAATTCTGCCTTAAAGGAAAACCACTTTTCTACTCTAGCTGAGTATTCAAAGCCCTTTTTACTACAAGTACCGTTCAACTATATATTTTCTGTGTTTTTCCTATACCCAAGCAGCCTGGCTAACATTTGTGCACACACAGTGATCAGCACATTGGGGTTCAGTGTCTTGACCAAGGATATTTTGACATGCTGGAGCAGCTAGGAAGTGAACCTCCAATGCATTTATCTATTGTTTGAATCTTTTATATTGTCATTAATTAATGTTTCATTTAGCTTAGACTAAATCAAACATGCAGATTCATGCGCTGTGGTGACCCCTTGGTAAGCTGAAAGTAAGTGTAGGAAAACAGCCCTCGACTCCCTTAATGCATGATGTCCATAAACACTTTGCTAATGAGATGTGATTGCAATTGCTAGTTTCAAACCTGAAATACAATATAGGGTTAATTTTATTAAATAAGGGTCCCTAATGAAGCCAAAAAGCACAATAAAGGAGGGCATGCTTTAAGACAATCCTAACTTGTAAGTGAATAGTTGCGTTCTTTAAGCATTGCAAGCTTCTCTGTTTGTCAGCCAGATCCCCTGTTTGATTGTGGCGCAAGGTGACGGCTCAAATCTTCACAAAGTGATTCACTAAGTGACATCACGGTGGCTATGTCCGTGTTTTTATACAGTCTGTGAAAGCACTGAAGTACTCAATTTTCAAACTCGAGATCAGCGTTCATATCCAAAGACTCGTCTGTAGTTAGGTTTGCAGTTGTATATATTCAAGACAAGATTGTACCTCCAACGGCACCGAGTGTACACATCAGAACAGAAGCCCCTAAAATTGCTTGATTGCCTGCTTACCTCCACTCCTTGACTGAGTTTAAACACAGTGCTTACAATTTCAGGCTGCAGGACATTTTGACTTTAGTTTACCTCTTTTTCACACTGGACTTGGATGAAACTGGCTTTAAATATTTTGTTGCCTATAACTAAAGTGAGCTGCAGAAAACAATGAAGCTGAATTCTTTTGATTTTTTAAAGACTTGTATTTCTCTGTATTTCTCTGTCTGGAACGACTCTTACTCTTGTTTTCTTAATTTGTGAATAAGTGTAATGTGTCATTTATTATGTAGATGTCTGTCTCAATTGTTGTGTATGCCTTTTTGCACACGGGTCTCAATCTCAGTGAGACTGAGATCTGTTTAAGTAAAGAATTTAATAATAATAATAATAACCCTTCCAGTTCTGCAGTTGTTGTTTCCTGATGATAAACACAAGCAGTGATGTAGCCCTATGAGAATGCTGTGGATTGTCTGTGTCTGTGGGTTTTAGTAGTGAATCAGATGTAACATGCTGTTACTGATCTGTCGCAATCCATCAAAGTGATAAACACACCCCGACCTATACCCCCACCTTTCTTTCTGACCGAGCAGACTGAAAACATTTCCAACCTGAATCGGACACATTTGCTAAAACTACACAGTTCACCAAGCGAGGCGTGGCTGTTGGACTTGCAGCAATGTCTGCTATTTGAATGTCACCAAGTCTCCAGAGAGGGAAAGAAAAGGATCTTTGCTTTCAGCCATTGCTATTGTCATGACAACTGCTTTAAATGCCTCATCTGTGATTGATGTTCCACTGCTTCTTTCTACCTTGCCTCTTGTCATGTCAGAGAAGTTCAGTCATTCCTGCACATTGTGTATTCCTGTGAGAGATGTGCAGCCGAGCACAGCGGCATGTGATACATACAAAGCATATTCAGCATTTCTGTTATCAGCTGAGTGATAGTACAGCTTTTTATTTTGTTGTTAAGCAATTTACCTGCCTCCCCCTGCCTATTTCCAGCCTTCTGTGACTGTCTTCACTCCCCCCTTTCCCACTCTGTGATTGGGGTATATATCTTCCACAATGCTACACAACTTCACTCTTGCTCTACTCTTTAATGGAAGGTGTCACTGAGAAGCAGTCACCTCATTCCTGCTAAAACCAGCGTTTCCTCACCTGCTTTCTTGAAAGCTTTTAACCCGACTCGACGAGAAAAGGGCCAGCACACAAGAAAGGTGTGGAACCATTTCTACCCAGGCTTACTCTGTTGTGTCATTCTGATTCCTTTACCTTGATAATCTTTTGTTTAGCAGGTTACAAGATGTGACCAGCTGGTTGGACGGATTATACATAGGTAACTCTTTTTTTTCCCCAACCACTGCAGTCAGGGTTCAATCGCAAATCAAAGTATAGCTGGCTCAGTTATGCATTTGTCAGAAATGCAACTTAAAACCGATGCATTTCAACTGGGAAGTAAAGCTTTGCAGTCATCGGTGCTGGTTGCCTATGGCACTTGTGAAGAGTCAATGGAAACATACATCTTTTCCATTTTTCTGAACACTGTTCCTTGACCTAGAGTTTCAAAATGCCATGTGAAGAAAACAAGTTCATAAAAACTTTGGAAAAGACAAAAACATTGCCAAGACAGTCCAAGTGCATTACACAGCCAGAAGGGAATTACTCAGTGTCTTTTGTAATGAATACTCCTGTGCAGTCTATATTCAGTAAGATACCTATAAGAAAAAACAAAGGGACTGCAAACAAAGTGTTAATCACCTACATCACTTCTATTTTATTTATATAGCGCAATCACATGACCCCGTATAAACAAGCACTTGGCGAAAGTGAGAATAAAAAAACTCCCTATTAACAGGAAGAATCCTCCAGCAGAGCCAGGCTCAGGGAGCTGTTAGGAGTGAGTGGAAAGAGTAGAGCAAAGACAGAAAAGAAGGCGACCTATAGTAGGGAGAGGCATGTACTGTAATGAAAAAGTATTTCGGAGTATTTTTTATTTTTTTTGCATAATTATTCTAACATTTTATTTTCAAAAAGGATCAGGCAAAAGAGGATTTTTATAGAATACTGTTAAATGTTACTATATCATTAGAATCAGACTACTTTCATAATCCCTTAGGAAATTATGTCCATATGTTCGGACAAGATCGAGTGGGATCAAAACAGTGAGTGGGTCATTTACATTTGAAAGAAGCAAATTGAGTCTACTAATAAATTAAATGCTATATTTAAGTTCTGTGAAATCTACAGAAGGTTTTCTAGTTTTTCCTTGATGCAGCGCTCTCTCACTGTAGCCACATTAACTGAGATTAAGGTCTGTACTTGCACAGTCGTTTCACTGTAACGGGACTCATCAGCTCTGAATCAGAAGTGTGGACCAGCCCTCATATTGACCAGCAGGCCAATCCTCTGTCAGCACCTCAGTGACCTGATGTTGACTACATAGACAGGATCTAGTCCTTTAAACATTTCTAGTCTATTTGCATGAATATAAATTAAGTGGAGAATTTGTGGTGCGATGTGTAGCAGCAGTTATATCACCAGTCAGCTGTACGTGAGCCATCTCAACTGCTGCTGAGCTTGAATGAGTGGCACACTAATTCAGTGTGTGTGTGTGTGTGTAAGGAGTGGGTAGGAGATTTAACTGTGTGGTAGTCGCTGTGTACCTAAGCTTTCTGCTTTCCTGTTCCCCCCAGACCAGACACAGAGGTCCCCAGCTCCGTCATGATTCACAGACGCCACCATCACTCGTGAGTAATTATTTGAATGTTGTACATATGGGAATTTTATGCCCATGTGCTGAAGTGTTAAAGCTGTGAAGCAAAAAACATCCAATCAAGAGAAGGGAAAATGTGTGCTTGGAATGCTAAGTCCTAGCAATTGATCTAGTTTCTTATTTCTTCATATGAAGGAAGAAATAAGGAGGAAACACACAGTGCACTTTTTACTGTATGTATGCTGATCTGTGCATATGTTGTGTGTGCATGTTGTCAGCAACAAAAACAACCAGCGCTGCTCCTGGAGGCTAAAAAGTGGCTTCAACATTTTTCTGCTGCACTACAGAAGTAAAGCTGGACTTTATTTACGTAGCGCTGATGATGTCACACCAGAAGAGCTATTTTTAGAAAATGGTCTGAGGAAAACTGGTGGGGTTTTTTCTTCCTCTCCTTCTTCTTTCCTGCACATTTCCTGGAACATTATTACTATTCAGAGCCCTTCACATGTGCATGTTCTTCCCTCAGCGCGTTTAATCTCATTGTTTTGGTCAATTTAGAGAATCTATGAGCCACTGATTGCTTTCACAAAGCAAAGTTTGTCAGGCAACAAACACACACACACAGTCAACTTACTGTACAGAAGAATTTCCAGTGTGGTTTCATAATTACATGATACGTGTTGTTTATCATTTAAAGTGAGCGACTGCATATTAGTCTCAGTGCTAGCAGCCAGCAGGCATGATGGGAGATGCGGTGGGGTGGTGTTGACCTCCTGTTATTCCCACTACCCATCTGCCTACAAATCTCATCTGTTAGTCCCATGATCTTCATTAGGCGTTTTGTTTTCTCCGACATCCAGGGAGTCACATAAAAGTCATCATTTCTGCCTCACTAGTGCTGGATTGCATAAGAAAGAAGGAGCTTCCATCTGTTCCACCCAGGGCTGGCTTGCCTGCACTGAGCAGACTTTTCATCTTATTATCACACCAAAGCTGCCTCCCCCCTCCCACTAGAGCAAGGCACAGCAGCAAAGCTGTTCGTCTGTGATGGATGATCATGTGACCTGACCAAGCTCAAGGTCACTAGATTTCCTGAAGTTCCCCAGCTAAACATACCCTTCACGTGTCCAGCTGAGAAACATGGGCTTTCTTGTCTGCTTTAGTGTTAGAGAATATGTAAACCTACTTCCATGACCTTACATGCACTAAGTAGATGCAGGTGTGAAAAAGCTGATGGCTCTATTATAATGAAGTCCATCTGTGTAATACACTGCTGGCCTGAATTACCTTAAAAATGGAAGGCCACGCTGAGTGCTCAGCATATTCAACTTGAAGTATAATGATGGATGGGACATTAGAGTGCCAAGCAGAAAGCACCAGGTGCTGAAAAATGAAGCTCATGGAGAAGTGCCAAAAACTGCAGTACTACTCCTGGCCACTTGAGGTTGACTCCAGTGAGCCACTCCTTATACTTTCCCAATGACCAACAACTATCAAATTTAAATGATAAACAAAGAATAGATTAGGTGGCTATGCCTAATCCATTATAGTACATTCATGGTGGGAATATTTTTGACTGACAGATGGCCTGACATAGGCTGCTGTAGTCCTTGTTAGGCAAAGATACACAGTACTGTTGTGAAGCCTTGAACTGAGTATGATTTTACTTGGTGTTTTGAAGGTGGATGTGAAAACCAATGATTGGACTTGACTTTGAAACAGCAGCCATCTCATCCTCACTGGCTATCGATCTGTAAAGGATAATTAATATAATAGAGTAAGAAAGTGGATAATTGCCGACATTCTTACTTTATCAGTGACTATAGTTTACACACTTTTACTATTGCTCTCAGGATTAAACTTGGGATTAAAATAAGAATTTAGCCAATAAAGTCATCATCAGTCATAGAGCAAAGGAAAAAAACTATTTTAATTAGATTTATTATATTTTCGACATAATTCTTTTCATTTTTCAATGGGATGGTACAGGCAGTGCCACTGCAACTGCTGATGTTGCACTTACATTCAAATAATGTATTAAAAATTATCATAAAAGACCTTGTTTAAAGAGTTACTAAGAATCCCATTTGCAATTTGCACCTGTGATTTATGAATTTCAAATCAGCTTAAGTTTTTCAAGCAGAAAGAGGATTTAGTAGTGGATCCTAGAAAACTGATTCTGTTCATCTGGTTGTAGCATTTTCTGAGTTCCCTCTGAAAATGCTACAACCAGATGAACAGAATCAGTTTTATGTCACTCATACAAGTCACTTTTTCAATCTCAATTGACTGCAGGTTTGCCTAACCTTATAAATTGTACAGTTTAACAAGACCATTTAAGGAGACACTTGGTGTCATTTTGAACAGAAAACCTTTTTTACAGGAAGAATCCGCGAGCAGAACCAGGGTCAGGGAGGGTTCTGCCGCAGGTCATCCAGGCCTTTATGTCTTTAAGATTGGTGTGTGTCATCTGTCCTCTTGGATAGATAAACCATGGTATCATCTACATAGCAATGAAAATGTATATTGCCTTAGGAAATCTTTTTACATTTTTACGTAATGTAAAAAGAAGTGGTCCCAGCACAGAATCTTTTGGAACTAATTTTGTGAAAAAGACTCCCCATTTACATGAACAAATTGGATGGGAATCGATAAGAATTTAGCGATTCCGATTCCATTATCGATATCACTTATTGATTCGATTCCTTATCAATTCTCGTTGGTTTCTCATTGGCTCCACTTTGAGAGTCACCATCATCTCTAAGCAGTGTATCAAAGACATTAAATTAGTGCAAATTAATTACATGTTGTGTGGTCAAAAGTTTGTGGATGCTGGATGTATTTCCCCTTGCCTGTGATCAGCATTGGGATCATTACGCATATTACACAGAACACTTTTCTTAAAAGTAATGCATTACATTACTTAATTATTCCCAGGGGAAAATAACTTGTTGTAATACGTTACTTTCATGTTACTCTTCAAAATGACCTAAAAGGCACTGTCTGATAATTACCATTCAATAGTATAAACCTATAGGATACAGTCCTACACACCAACACAAATCCCTACCCTAAGGAGGATGCACATATGATCTTTCTATTAGTAGTACACAGAGCAGGCAAAGAAAAAAAAATAGCACAAAGGGGCTTTAAAGGGATCGCCACAGTGATTCTACGAAAGAAACACGAACAGCTAGAAACAGAGGCCGCAGCCTTACTGCTCATCAGTTTGTTCAAGTTCAGAGTCTGGCTGATGGGCTCGGTTCAGCATTCACTCAGCTTTAATATCACTCTAAGTTCATGGCTGGGTTCTTGCTGTATATGCAGATGCTTGCAAAGAGCCAAAGTTGCATGAGCAGCACTTTACCATTGCATTCTCATTGTTTTGCGCAGTTAAAAAGTAATGTCCATATCGACAGTGTAGACTGTTTCCTTCTCTGACACAAAAACTGAAATCAGCTGTAGGGCAAGGAATTGGACTGCTCAGATTCCCATCCCTACTGGAGTCTATGAAATAGATATGATTCAAACTACAGTGGCAAAATTCATTTGATACCAAAGGTACGTTCTAATCTCTCTGGTAAAATCTTGTGGTTAATGGTACTAAATGCAGCACTGACTTCTAACTAGACAAGCACAGTAACCATTAATAAAAATTCATCATATTTATGGTTTAAGTATTAAATACTATTTGAGCAGTCTGACAGAAATAGGGTCTAAAAGGTACATATATAAATGTTTTGGGGGGTTTTTTGTTACAATTTTATTGTGAAGCAATTCATGAAGTCATTACTAGCTAAAGTTAGGGGAATCCTCAAATCAACAGACCTAGGCTAGAGTGCTGAGAAGAAATCTGGGATTATTCTTGCTGTCGTCTTTCAGTGAGGAATTCTACGATCGTCTTGCTTCAGGGAAGGATTGTTTTTATAGAGCAAAGACCTGTTTTCTGGGCCAATCAAATCTTAAATACTGATTGCTTTACCGTAGAATATTAGCATTGTGGCGAGGAAGACACTGACATCGCTCTGTGAGGACAACATTATCATCCTTCCGGCAGAAGAGGGTAGATGCATGCTATTACTAGACCAGACAGACTGTCATGAGAAAATGTTCTCTTTTTAGTGACAAAAGTTCTTATGAGCCCTCGAAATGAGAACCTGGTGGCGAATACAGGAAAAGGGTAATAGATTAGATTAGTTTGTAAGAGATTGTAGGGTGACCCCACCCATGACAACATGACCACGCTCAACATCGACCACGTGTGTCTGTTCTTAGAACTGCAATAACATATTTCAAGTTGCTCCCTGATGCACCCATCAGAGTTTGAAAGTGTGTGAATGTTAGATATAAAGCACTTATATAGAAAAACCCTAGAAAAAGGTGCTTGTGTGAATGAGGCAAGCATGTCTTACTGAAAACTGATTGCAAGTCCGTTTTTTTCAGTTATGCCACATCACTATAGAAGTGGATCGCCTAAACTGGCTGCTGTTTTCTTTACCATTACCAATTGTGCTTGTGTTTTTATGGCTCTGCAAAGCCAAAATATCACCTGTGAAAGGAGTTCTTTCTTTTGGAGTTTCGTACTATGAGTGATGCTTTTTACAGGACACTTTTTAATCTATTCTTAATGTAAAAGATTGATTACTGCATTATAGAAATTACACTCGTCTGCCCATCTATGTACTGTAGCATACTTAGGTCATATTATTTTTCCTTACAATAATCAAATCAAGCAGGTAGAGCTGCAACACAGGGTTTTAAATTAATTGGTCTTTACCAGAATGTTCAGCATTTCTCCACAGAGCTTTCAGCAGGATCTTTGGGCATCGGTATTGTTCCCTATTTCCATTTATTGCAAAGGTAAATCTATCCACAGGTCTATAATGATGGACCACTGAAATATTTAAGGAGCCAGTGGTTAAACTTTAATGTGTGTCTCAGTGTTGCAGCTTTACATCTTGAAAGTTAGCTGTAGCTGTGTCGCATGGCCTTTTTGCATTACTTCAAACAGTTTAGGAATATGGCTAAATGATAAGGTAGTAAAGTAATCCTAAGCAGTACTGTCTTCCAGGTCCCTTTCTGCCTGTTGTTTTAGGCAGTGAGCATTTATGACTTGGTTTTGATACCCTCACTGTATTGTAGAGGAAAAGCTGTGTGTATCTACGTAATGTGCAGCAGTGTTGCTGTTGGCCATAGTGATATAAGAACTGGAAATTGTCCGATGGTGCATCAAACCAGACACTTCAGCTAATTAAGCATAACTTCATATATGTATTGTCATCATGCATAGAGAAGCTATAAATGGATTTGATATTTTACTGGTTCTCTGGTCACGGGTGTTTGTGCCAAACTGATGTAATTGTAAAGTCTCTCTCGTGGCAGTGCTGTGGACTATTAGAGATCAAAGACTTACTCTGTCATAAATCTGCATTGAGTAAATTTAACCCACTAGATACACTGCACTGTAAGAGTTGTTTATGCTTAAAATGCAAAATTAGGTAACCTTGACTCAAGAGTGCCAAGTTTTGCTAACCTATTTTGAGTCTGTCAAAGATACGTTGCATGAACTGAACTGTAGGAGGTTGTCATGGTTATGTGATTGCAGTCAGGCTGGAGCTGTCATTTTTATGTCATTTAAAATGATGGGTAGAGATGTTTATCTCAGCTCACTGTCATACACAGACCAGGCTCCTATAACATGGCTGTTATACAGGCAGCCTTTAAGCATTATAACTGTGTGTGTGATAGTATGTGTGTCTGTAATACAGTTTGTAAAAGTTATTACTATGCAGCCAGGTAACTTCTTCTTTTTTGACGGGGCTCCTACACAAACACAAAGCAGAAGAGGAAGCATCGCCAAATATGTTTCCAAACCAACTTCCTTCTAAGCCAAAGACTAGAAAATATGATGAAGAATATCTTGCCTTTGGCTTTACCTGCACAACGGTGGAGCCAAGGTGGGTATCCCAGACAGAATTTGTTTCTCCTGCGTCGGGAGCACGCGCCGGGCTGTCCAAATCACAGACAAACAGTATCCGACAGTTGTTTATGTTTTTTAAACCCATTTTGCACAGAGAGGGATTTTTTGAAAAATGTATTGATAGCAATGTTGAATATTCTTACAGTAAAAAAAAAAAAAATACACGTTTACAGAAAGATTTTCTTGCAAAACAAATGGGGGCCTAGAAAAAAAATTGGGAGCCACTGTGTTAGACAGTTAGACTGCGAAGACAGCATTCATTGTCTGCAGTGAAGCACTGAAACTTTTTCTTTCAGGTGAGTTAAACAAACCAGTCCTCTGATATGAATGCAACGCACAGGGAGGAGATCTATGCCTTTTATGCCTTTTATGGTCATTTTGTTATGATAGCTTTAGGCTCAAAAGCAGCCCTTTCAGCTCGAGGGAATCATTTGTATTTAGTTTTAAATAGAGGACCTTTGTCGTTATTACAGATTACAGTAATAAATTGGTGGTTAAGGTCAATTTAATTCAGTTCAATCCCAATTTAGCTTTTATAGCAAACCATAACATGAGTCATTTTGGGGCACTTTACATTTTGGGGTTAAGACTTTGTAGTGTTACAGAGAGAAGCAGCACTTGGCACAGTGGAGAGGATAAAGTCTCCATTAGCACTAAAAGAAGCAGAATTAGTTGTGGAGGTTTAAAGAAGAAAGAAAAAGAAAGAAATTTTAGAAATAACAGATATTTAACATTGAGCAAGCAGAGCATCAGTAGCTACAGATCCACATACTCAAAAAAATGAAACGTTGACTTTAATTAAAATTATTTTGTCAACAGGTTCCACGAAATTGAATTATGTTAGTTTAAAGCAAAAATCTTTAGTTCATCTAATTTAAAAAAACTACTTAAGATTAACAAGACATATTTAAGACTAACTAAATCAAGTTATGTTGTATGAACATAGATGATATATTTTCAGGTTAGATAGTTTAGATTAGTTACTTCAACACATTTCTTATTTGTGGCAGTAAAATGTTAAATTTAAGTTAGATTAATTCAAATATTATATTTTCAGCCACCTTGTGCTTTATTAATTAGTTTTACATAAATCTATTTTGTCAACAGGTTCCACACAAATGAATTAAGTACATCCAACTTATTTTTTAAAATTTATTTTATTGCCAACACATTCAGTGAGCATTTGTGTAAACCCAGTCCAAAATAAAACACAACAGCTCATTAGGGTTAGTAATTAACAGTATGTAGACAGATGCAACATCAAGACTTTAAATTAAATGTCTGTATCTACCAGAAATAGAAGAGAAAAAAAACGCATTGAAGATCACATAACACATTGATAAGATGACACTTGAGTTATGCACATGTGATGCTAGTAAGGTCTGTGAGTGTTTTTTTTCTTTTAGTGTCTAAAATGGATAGCAAAGTTGCTATTTGCAATGATTGCTTAGGGTCAGTCCAGTAACACAATGCCAATGAAGTGCTTTCCTTTAACAATGCAAAGTGAAGTGTCCACCTCAACAGCCACAATTTAAAAAAAAAAAAGTAACAACAACAACAACAACAACAATAATAATAATAAATAGTCCACTGATATTAGCAATCAAAGAAAATTACATCACCATCCCAAATAAAACTTTAACAAAACATGCCAACATTATGGTCTAACAATAAAACAGCTTGTCAGCGTTCAGTTTTTTTGCAACAGCACAGCAGTAACCATTTAACACTCGCCACTGTCAACATTTATTTTACCAGTGTTTGGGCAAAAAACTTCAGATGGAAACATTTTAACATGGAAACAATTGTTCGTCTTTAAAAGTCCACAAAATATACATTCATCCTGCATTCCCAACTTGGATGATCTGATATCCTCGTGTTGGTGTTGTTCCCAGACCATCATGAAAATGTTGTTCCAGGTTCAACATTGCAAGTGACCAATCACATTGTTGTGACGTTATTCTATTCCAAGCCATTCGTGCATTTATGAAATTCCAATGTTGCAAGGACAATATCAATTCTGCTTACTGTTTATTAAAGGGTTACGGTTAGGGTTAGGGTCAGTTGATCGGCGGACAGAGGCGGTTTCACGCAGCTTAAGTACAGTTTTTTTGTTTTACGCCGGTTTTTCCCGAAGTCGCAAAAGTATGACGTCACAACATTCTGATTGGTCACTTGCAATGTTGATCCTGGAACAACATTTAGTATGATGATCTGGGAACAACACCAACACGAGGATATCAGATCAACCTCCTAACTTACCCTTATTTTTAGTATGTATTGCAATTACCTTTACAATGCACACAATGTAACACAAACTGAATATGAACATATTTCTACCTCATAACAATATGCCTTGAACGCTAATATACACACCACCCTTCAACATTTCTGGTGCAGTATCATCTCTCAATTAAATCCTTTAAATCTCAATACTTTTGATTGTCTCTTAGCTTTCAGTCTTGAGGTTAACTGAGATTCAGTGCATATATCCCACCCATTAAGAGTGCACATGCAGAGGCCAGGTCTTCCAGGTCATGCAGGACACACTAGATGGTTATACCCACATCGGCTGGAGGAGTGCTGGCATCAGCTCTTTCGATGGTAAAGATAGCAAGGGTAATTTGTTCCAGCTCCCTCTGAACAGCTGTAGCTTAGACACAAAAACATAGAAAAATGGCATCCAGTTTTAAAAAAAGAAAGAAAAAGGGCCAAAGCTACCCTTTAATGACATAAACACAATATTAGGAACATGCACCCCAGTGCGCCACTATTTTAGACTACAGATTCAACGATAAATATAAATAGTTTGGGTATACAAGAAGATTTCCCAAAACATTTAAACAGGTTCCATGCAAATTACAACAACAACAACAACATTACAACATGCAACAACATTAGTTATTCAAAATTTGGTTTAATACAGATAAAAAACTAAACTAAAATTACCAACCAATTATTCTTTGAAGAGGATGCTTGGGTCTTCATTCAGGTAAAAAGGTAGTGCCCTGAGGACACACTCCCTCCCCTTTTCAATGGTTTCCTTCTGTAGAGAGTGGCAGAGATACAGGAAGAGAAAACAGATATACTTTAGGATGACAGAAACTCACATTATACGCAAAATGAATGACATATCCACTGCACAGATAGACATGTACACAAGACCAACTAATCATCACATGGACATGAATAGTTAACCTGTTGGGCAGGGTTTCCACCACATTATATATGTCCATAATGGAGGTAAAGACAAACTAATACATCATCTTTTTTGCATTCAAAACATAACATAAAAACATTCACTTCTGGTTTAACCTAAATCAAGGGATCAGATTTTACATATGTTTAGGTAATTTAAATTTTCCAACGTTTTGAGTACCAAACTTTGTCTTGCTTAATATAAATGTAAGTGCACTGTGCAGCTACCATACACTAGCTGTTTAAATTTGAAAATGATCTTATTAGCCATAATATTTTGCTACCAACAGAATAACGCACCTGTGTGGCTGGGGCCAAAGTTTGTCTAATTTTCTTCCCTGCAACGCCTCCTTTTTTCTTGAAGACTTTTATGAGCTGGTCAGTGTATTGGTCAAGTTGTGTAAAAAACCTTGGAACATGTGCAGCAGTAGTAATCCTCACATATTCTGCTTCCACCTGAAAATATGTCAACAAACACAACATACTGTACTGTAAATATACATACTATATGTACACATATACAAACTAAAACTAATGTAGAAAGACCTCATTAAAGCTATAATTTTAACACAAACATTTACACAAAATGCTAATGGAGCCATTACAGCTTTTATTGTTATTTATCAAGTTCCAAAAAATATTGATCACAGCTGATCTGAAAAGAATTTCATGCCTCAGGCCCTTGAACTGCAACCTTTACCATGGTTCAGATGTGGAGAAGAAATAACAGGGGCATGGGATGGGTCACAAAAGAAAACTTAACTTATAAAACAGTTTTGTTTTTAAAAGTATAACAGTTCACATACCACATACAAGCTCAGCAATACCACATACACCACATCAGTATAGGAGGGAGCAGGTAAAGGCAGGATCTGAGATTTATAAAGAAAAAAAAAATTAATTCCTTAATTTCAAGAAGCAAATTATTGTTTGAATTACAACTAAATAAAATACTACTCAGAAGAAAAGCAAGAGATTGACACTGCCATGTGCTAACTTTCTATAGAAGCAATTATCACCAGGTCTGTCGACCTCCATTGTCTGTCCACTCATATGTCTTGAATAATTTTATTAAAAAAATTAAGTGTGTACTTTCACAAACTGTAATTTATAACTACATTGATATGTATAACTCCGCTAGGAAACATGCTGTATTTACAGACCATTTTTACATAATACAGATTACTGATAGAGCAGAACAATGGTGTCACAGTGGCTTTCGCCCTTGACTTTTTGGATTTTAAATGTCACTTTATGCTATCCTTGCTATCCTATTCGATATTTCCGACTCTCGGATTACAGAAAAGGAATCCCAAGAAAGCAAATGGAAAAATAACCCCTTGAAAGAATAACCCCATGAACCCCTGTAGCTAATCCCTTAATAAAACAAAAAACAATAAAAATGTTTCTTACACAGTCCACAAAATAAGCATGTCCAGGACCCAGTAAAACTAATGTAAAACAAGCACACGCAAACGATATAACATGTCTTGTAAGACAAACGCAAAATATAACCATGCTGGACATATAGATACTACACAACATAGTCAAAGAAAAAAGTGGTCTTACCTCTCAAAGAAACAGCAGCTTGGCGCCAAAACAGCCTTTTTCAGTTAAATTTGAAGTCTTGTGCATGAGCAGGCACAAGCCGTGAAACCTTCTTGTTCTGCGCGGTTTCATTACAACTGTTTTTGCATTACTGCCACCTTGTGGATATACAAGGTATATCGATCCTCATTGACTTAACTTAAATGTTATGCGATCAAGTAACACATTAGTATTATGTACGTTGAATAATAGACACAATTACGTAGACTTGATTAGAAAAACATATGTTAACTTAACAAAAACATATATTTTAAGTAAAATGAAAATAAATAATTAATATACACTGAACAATCCACCTCATTCATTTTTTTGAGTGTAAAGAGATATTTGCAGAAAGACACAAGCTGCACTTGGCACAGGCTTCTTGACAGGAGCCACAAGAAGCCAACCAATGAATAATATTTAACAACAAAAAATGGAGAACAAAAGCTGATAGAAGAGAGGAACTGAGCGTAACACATATCCCGCAGCATACATCGATTTTCTTAATTTTATCCAAATTAGGGCAGGGGCGCTGGAACATGGGGGCACGGGGGAAATGAGATAGCTGCGAGTCTCACCCTGAGCATGTTTGTAGTCCAGTGCAGAGGTCCTCCAGCAGTCTTGGCATAGAGTTATATAACTACAGGACTGTTTAAGGCCACCTAATCAAACTGCAGTCTTATACGTTTCTTAAGATTGAGTCTTAACACAATTTTGTGGAGGAGAGAGTGTCTGCATCCTCAACTCAAACTCAGAGCTGGTTCCACAGGAGAGGGCTCTGAGAGCTAAAGCCTCTAGCTGCTGTTTTTCTTACTGTGGAACATTTAGTATTAAGAGAAATCGTTCAATTATCAGTGTGACTGCTGGCATGGCCTATGTCTACTAACCAGCAGGAACCAGTCTACTAACCGGTAGATATCCTTTCATTGACCTGTGTGATCTATGTAGACTTGCAATGAACTTTCACACATGCTGAACCAATGTGTAGAGGTCTTTAGACAAACTTTGTGGTTCTACAACATTTTACCTCATCGCTTACTCCTGTCCAAATAGCTCTAATATACAAATATCCCAACATATTACACAAAACTGCATGTAGATAAAGTTGAAATTCAGGTACCTTCTTATCAAACTGGCTTTGCTCTTTTCTCTGATGTGCCAGTATTAACGGTGTGCAACTACTGCAGTGTGTACTTATGCTCTAGATGGAGGATTTGGACAGAGAGATGGCCACAGGCAGGAATGATCATTCAGTGGTACATTTGTGTAATCTCAGTCTTTCACTGTAAATGCTCCTGGGACTGCCCAGTACGTCATGGAGTGGAATGGGGGGGGTTCTTAACTAAGATAACATCTGCCTGTCCAACACCAGCTTTAGAGAGTCCATCAGATCAGTTTATTGAGTCTCTTTCAACAGCATAAAATATGGTCAATAATTCTTTTTACCCTTTTTTCCTGCACCTTTGTATAACACTGTTTAAAATCAATGTGGAAAAGTACCCATGAACTTGACTTGCAGACATAAACGATTGCATAACATAATTGCACCAAATAACAACCGTTGCTGAGCTTTTATGGCAAACAGCTGCCATCGTTTAATCAGGAAGTCTTTTACAAGATCAATGCTGCACCCATCATTTTTTTCCATTATTTCCCTTTTAAAAAAATAAATGTACCACCACTGAAAAAATGGTTAGTGTGTCAGTTTAAAGTCATCCTCAAACAAAGCTATTGTGTCTATTTATAGCATTGGTAATTTGCAAAATTAAGGATCCCGGTTTCTTAAATAATAAACACTAATAGTTTTTTAAATTTTTTTAAATTTATTGAGTACAGCTCTCAAGTGCAGCGTAATTTCATTGTATATTTCTTTTACAATGACAATAAACATTTTTCAGTTTTGAATGACTTAAGTAACAGAAAAGATGTTAAGAGGACTTCATGCTAGTCTTCATGATGTGTGATCCTGAGCAATCAGGAACATTAATGAAAAAACAGATCGCTCTCAGGAGCTCACTGATTTCCAGTGTTGTACTGTGATAGGATGCCACCTGCGCAACAAGTCCAGTCGTAAAACTTCCTCGCTACTAAATATTCCACAGTCAGCTGTAGAGCAGGGCGATATGGCCAAAAACATTTATCACGATATATATTTGAAAATTTGCGATAACGATATAACTGACGATATAATTGATGCGAGACAAAATACAACTCCACAACATTACTAGCGCAAAAAGACAACCTTCCATTTATTTTCACTTAAATAAGAAGCTGGTTTTTATGTACATTAAAGCTTTATAAAAATGTAACAGTGCAAATGCTAATTCCTTGCTGAAAGTTTAACCAAAAGGCATTTCCAGTAGAAATGGGCTGACATATCCTGAGCATAACCATGTATAATATCCACTGAAGTTAAAAAGAGGTGCTTTGCAACATTAAACTGCAGTGTGCAGTACGTATTTTTTGGACCATAAGGTGCACGGGATTATAAGGCACATTAAGCGAAACAAAGCAGTCAGATAAATCAAACTTTATTAAACTCCTTCTTCTTGCTTCCTCCACTTCTGTACCATTGATTCATTAATGTTGAATTCTCTGGCAGCTGCTCTATTCCCATGTTGTTGCAGTATATTAATGACTAACCTCGTATTGTGGATGGATTATCTCAGTTGTTCTCCTGACTGAAGTTTGGTCCGTTTACAGCAGGGGTGCTCAATACGTCGATCGCGATCGACCAGTCGATCGCAAAGGTAGTATTGGTAGATCCCATGGCATTAAAAAAATAGATGCCAGCCTATCATCCATCCCGTCACTTGATTGATACAGGGAAGCCAGTCAGATGACAGCAGATTTTTTCTGACGCTTAGGTCGCTGCGCATGCGCAAACAGCGGCGCGAAGTGTAGTAAAACTGACAAGCTAGTCAGCGAGTTAACTCCAATTTTTAGCTCTCGGTTTTTTCTCTTAAACCTGGCCGTCAGCAGCTACTGTCCGGACTATGCATCCCTGGCTGATCCAATTCAGTGCAAGTCATCAGAGTAAACTCAGGTAATGACAAAAAATTTACATATTTAATTGTGTTGTGAAATATTGGATATTGCGGTTATGCATGTATATACATTGTAGATATAAAGAATCCTCAATATATTTATAAATAAGTATATGTTTTGGATTTTTGTAGTGGGTAGATCATTTTGACTTGGTCATTTTATAAGTAGCTCACATGCGGAAAAAGTGTGAGCACCCCTGGTTTACAGCATCCTGCCGTGCGATTGCATTTGTCTCTAACTATCAGGAACCTTCACGTTAACTTTTATAAGTGGAAAAGTGTTAGTGTTCGTCCTCCAGCTTCACTGTTTATGTTATGCTAACATAGCTGTGTCGCTAGCGATTACGTAGCACATCATTATATACCAGCTAGCCCAACTTCAGTAACCCTACAAACATCACTGCTGTTTAGTTTCCTATCTTCATTTATGTTGGAAGTGATAGCAGAGCTGTACGTTTGAATTTTTTCAGAAATCTCTCAGTCAGAACATGCTATATCAGGCTTAGGTAACTAGCGAAACTAGCGAGCTAACTTCCGCTAGCTTCCTGCTAACTTCTAACTCCGTTAAATGTAATAAATTTTGTTTTAATGGATGCCTGGAAGTTAAACTTCATAGTTACCCCTGGTAAAGCAGCAATGCTGATCGTTTTATTAAAGATGAAAGAATTTAGACAGTTTTTAACGCTCAGTGATGCTGCAGTGTTCGTTTGACCTGAAGCATATGGAGTTTAGGACCCAGATTACTCCCAGATTTAAGAGCATCTTAGTCCGACAAATACGACAATAACGACGGCCGCTTGCATGTTCTGCAAAAAAATGTGCTTTGTTGTGTATCTGACGGACAAACACCAAACCAGTTCCACATCACTGAAGTTGCACCATTTTTACAAACCAATTCTGGTTCATTTGTTTCACTCAACAATCGGCCATGTGCGTATGAAAACAAAGGCACTGCGCATGCGCGTTTTACTCATATTCTATCGCGATATTTCATTTTCCTATCGTTGCCTAACATTATACCGGTATTACCGTGAACGGTATAATATGGCCCAGCCCTAGTCAGCTGTATTATAACAAAGTGGAAGTGATTGGGAACAACAGTCACTCATTCAGGGATGACTCTGCTCTGATGTCTCCTTGGCACTTTCCAGGAGAACGTCACTCTTCTGACTGCATTGCCCCAAGTAAAAAAGACGGGGGGTTATTATGGTGTGGGGTTGTTTTTCAGGAGTTGGGCTTCGACCCTCAGTTCCAGTGAAATGAGCTCTTAATGCTTCAGCACACCAAGACATTATGGAATAATTCATGCTCCCAACTTTTGTGGGAACAATTTTGGGATGGGCCCTTTCTGTTCCAACATCTCTGCCCACTAGTGCACAAAGTAAGGTCCATAAAGACATGGATGATGTCTTTAGTGTGGAAGAACTTGACAACTAAATAGAACACATTTGGAATAAATGAGAGCAGAGATGACAAGACAGGCATTCATATTCCTATAAACACACTTCTAAACCTCGTGGAAAGCTTCCCCAGAAGAGCTGAAGCCATTATAGCTGCAAAGTGCGGGCCAGAATCATGTTAAACCCTATGGATTAAGCATAGGAGGCCACTCAGGTTCAGATTAGTGTGAAGGTAGATGAGTGAAAACTTTTGATAATATTAGTGTACACTCAGATGGAATATCAATGAATAACATGTTGAAATATAAATCTTAATGTTGGCCTTTTAACTTTACCTTTCAAATAAGGACGATAGTATACCTTTGCACTCTGCCTTTTGCAAGCTTTTGCATTCTAATGACAAAACACTCATGACAAAGCCGGTCGTCACTCCCTAAGGCTTCATCAGATCTGACCATTTGTGCTCCTCTTGCAAATATAGAAATCTTTATAAATACCAGCGTTAACTCCAAAAAGTCCATTAGAAGTTCCACCACACAAGGCTTGATTCTCACAGATTTCTAGCAGCTGACATGTATGTTCTATCTGAACTCTATGTAAAATAAATATGGGAAGGCAATGTTATCGGAGCATTTGTTGGTTTCTGAAAGAGGACTTATAAAGAACTTGACATTTTCTGGGCTAGACTGATAACATCTGATAACTGCCAAGTGGTTCTTGGTACAATATAGATTAGTAAAACAAGATCAATGCTGCACCCATCATGCTGACCATGCTGAGAAGAAATTTGTGAGAAAAGTAACCATTCAAAGGTCATTCTGAGCAGTCTTTAAAAGGCAATAATTAAATAGTACAAATTGATGAGTTTTTCGATATATATTTAACTAAAAACCTCTTAGCATGAATCTTACTGTAATAAACTTGATCTAATCCATTATATGTCTTTTTTTTTTTAAGTGTCACGCTTTTAAGATTTAACAAGTACAGTACAGTATTAAACTAATGACAGTGTGAATACAGGCACTGCTGACATTTTGCTTCACCTTTCATCTTGTTTGTGGCAATGCACTGACACACTTGCCACACACAAATACTTCAAAGACCGAGGCCCCAGTTCTACCTGCCTGAGGCAACAAAAACGCAGCGAGTCACGCCAGATGGTTACTTTATCTCTGCTCGGAACACAATTTCACAGCTCATTTTCATCCAAATCGATAAAAATGATGTGATCTGCAGCCTGATATAGCAGCCTTAGCAGTGAATCTCAAATGACATGCTGAGACACCCTGGAATGCCTGTAGAGAATTCCAGGTCTAACATCGCATTTTATGGCAAACATACATTAATATTGTAATATAAATCTATAGATGATGCTATGAATTCATTGTTAATTTCTATATCACATTTTTACTCCCTCATTTTCCATTTAAAATAGAAAAAAAAAGAAAATCTTAAGTTTTCTTTTAAAAATTATTGCCCAAGTCCCCCAAGCTGTCAACGTGACATGACAACGACCTTAATTAACAGAAAAGAGTATTTCAAAATATCAACTCCCTTTAGCCACATTTAGTACTTAGTTCTATGTACTTTAAGCAACTGTGTGGCACGGGAAGCTGTAAAAACTCTACAGAGAAAGGTCTCATTCAGCTCAAAACCAGAAACCTCTTGCTGTAAGGCAGAGTGTGAACCACTGCATCACTGTGCTCGACTTGGCTGATGCTTGGTGCCAAAGGCTTAGGAGGCACGTGCAACTTTAAATTTAGATACCACAAAAGGTTTGCAAAACTCTACAAAAAAAGAACTAATCATGTGATCACTCACCATAAAGAGGACAAGCTGAAGAACAACAAAGAGACTCTTCTCCAGCTCTGTAGATGTGGCTCATGGACAGTCCAAAAAGTTAGCATCGCTCAGTGCAGCCCTCCAGGAACAGTGTGTGGGACCTTCCATCTGTCTTTGGCTGTCGTCCTGCTTGGCACCTACTCATCAGTCTTCCAGGGCTGAACTGGTAATGTTTGGTTGAATGACTCTAAGATTTTTCACAGTGTTACTGGAAGTCAAAGTAATGTTATCCACAGCAAGTTAGAATGTTAAACACCATGTTCAAAGATTTTTAGGGCAGAATGAAAGAGTATCATTTTTGGTTCAATTTAAAAGTAGGAAATTAGAGCTCATTCTACCATTTTCCATTCTACCTGAGCTACTTGTCAAAGCAGTTATTGCAACCTTTGACCCACCTGGGGTGGCTGTAGCTCAGGAGGAAGAGCGGTTCGGCACTAATTGGAAGGATGGTGGTTTGATCCCTGGCAGTTACAGTCTGCCTTGGACTGGATACTGAACCCCGTTACTCTCTGATGTATTAAACAGGGTGAAAATGGACTAGATCTGCCTAACGTTCAACAATACTTCTTAGCCAGCAGGCTTCAGTTCATCTCAGGATGGTTAAAACATACACGCTCAGATGAGCCTTGGTCAGATGTAGAACAGGCACTATGCAATAATCTAGAGATTTCAGACCTACCATTTATCAGCTTAAACATCAAACGACATGAATGCTTTAAAAGCACTAACATCAGCTCTCCTCTGACAGCATGGTGGGAGTTTCTAAAAATTACGGAGTCTTCATTAATCCCATGCAAACGTACACCGCATTCCAAATTATTATGCAAATGATATTTTTCTCGGTTTTTCCTAAATAGACGATTCAAATGACATTCGGCATAATTTTCGAGTCATCTACCAATAGAGTACAATTCAAATGTTACTGAACAAAACTCCCAATGAAAACAGTATGTTTTTCAAAAATAAAAAACTTAAAATGCACTGTTCCAAATTATTATGCACACACAGTTTCAAAAGATTTTATAGGTTGTAGAGAATTGAAAATGGTCATTTGTTGAATTTGCAGCATTAGTAGATCAATTTCACTGAAATCAAAAGCTATTTCAATCCAAGTTATATATTAACATAGGACCCCTTATTTGATAGCAGTTTTACAATTCTTGCATCCATGGAACTTGTAAGTTTTTGGAAGGTTTCTACTTAAATGTCTTTGCAGGATGTCAGAATACCCTCCCAGAGCTGCTGTTTGGATGTGAACTCCAATGATGTAGAGGTATTCCTTGTAGCATGAGATGGTGCATTGTCTTGCATGAAGATAGTTGTGTTGCAGAAGGCACAGTTCTTCTCTTTCTACCAATGAAAGAACGTGGTCAGTCAGAAACTCCACATACTCCACTATTCTCACCAGCAGGAAATAGATTTTTCCCACAATTACATCTTTCAGATGGTACTTTCCACACCTTCAGGAACCCTAAAGGGGACGACCAGCTCTCTCCCCGTGACTCAAAACCTGACTCCACTGCATCCATCTGGACCATTCAGGGTTGCACTGCACTCATCAGTTAACAAGACTGTTTGAAAATTAGTCTTCATGTAGTTCTGGGCCCACTGCAGCTGTTTCTGCTTGTTAGGGGTGGCCGAATAGAGGGTTTATGCACAACTGCAAGTCCCTGGAGGATATACACCTTGATGTTCGCAGGGCTCCAGAGGCACCAGCAGCTTCAAATATCTGTTTGCTGCTTTGTTATAGCCTTTTAGCAGCTCCTCTCTTAATCTGATGTATTTGTCTGGCAGAAACCTTCATCATTGTGCCTTTATCTGCACGAACACGTGTGTGCTCAGCCACAAATCTCTTAACATTATGGTGATCACGCTTAAATTTTCGTGAAATACCTGAGGTTTTCATTGCATGTCCAAGGCATTCAACTATTTCACGCTTTTCAGCAGCAGAGAGATCATTTTTCTTTCCTATATTGCTTGAAAATGGTGGTCAGCTTAATAATGTGAAACATTCTTCTTTAGTAGTTTTTCCTTTAATTGGGCTCACCTGGCAAACTAGTGATCATAGGTGTCCGAGATTGATTTCAGTGATACAAAGAGTCATGAGACACAATTCCATCCATGGTTTTGAATGAAAAACAACTTATTTAATCTTTATGACACTTAAACACAATTTGCATAATAATTTGGAATGTGGTGTACACCTATCTGGAATAACCCTGACATATTACAAAACAATAACATGATTAATTTTCCAGATTGGAAAATTGTAAAGGAATGAAATACTTGGAACATATATTAGAAGGAACAGACTTTATTCCGACAGAGTAGTTATACAATATATGATCAACAAGAAAAGATTTCTAGAATATCAACAAATTAAATCCATAGTAAAAGAGAAATTTAAACCCGTGAGGGGCGTGGGGTTCTGGGATGCTTCAACTGGTAGGGAGGTGTTACATACTTGCAGAAGTTCACTCTGCAGGTGGGGGTGAGACATAGGAGAGGTGGAGAATAAACTGGTGTCTGGGCTGGGCGCTCAGGTATGTACCGGCTCACTCCCAGTGGCTGCTTGGCGGTGCCGGGTACCCTTGGCTCGGTTGGGCCTCCTCCGGGGGGGTGGGGGGTCCTCAGGCCTCTGGCCTCTGGGCCTGCGGCTCGGTTCACTCTGGCACAGCTGGCTGCCGGCAGAGCCCGCGGGAACGCCACTGCAGCCCCCTCTGGCTTCTGCTCCGTGGCTGCTGGGTGACCCCTCGTCTGGGGCTCTCCTCAGCTCTTCCCAGGAGGATGGCATGGATGCCCCTCCGGTGGTCCTCCTTGGGCTCTCGTACTCTGGGGCCTGGATCTCCTCCATGCCTGCTTCATTCCCTGGGGGACGGGGCTGTGGCTCCCTGCACCCTCTAGCAGATCGTTACATGAAGAAACCTTTTAAACATACAAGTGCATTCATCCACACAGGTGTGCACACAGGACAGACGCAAAAAACAAAAAACTAAAACAGAGTGTGAATGTTAGATAGGAAACACTTAAACACAACACAAAAGCTCCTGTGAAAGAAGCATATATTGTAAATGCTAGTGGTCCCAGTGTAAAACTCTGTGACATGTGTGATTTCATGTGTGATAAAGACTCCCCATTGTCTTCATCACCAACTGTGTCCTAATCTCTGTACTGAAATGTTGTGGTCAGCAGTGGAATGCTGCGATCTGATATCATCGTGGTTGTGTTGTTCCCACATCATCATAATAAATGTTGTTCCAGGTTCAACATTGCAAGTGACCAATCACATTGTTAAGACGTCATACTTTTGCGACTTCGGGAAAAAAAAACTTGCCTCTGTCTGCCGATCCAGCAGTTTGAGTTCTTTGCATTTCAGGATACTGTTCTTTGATAAACGGTAAGCATTATACATATTGTCCTTGCAACACTGGAATTTCATAAATGAATGAATCACTTGGCTTGCAAAAGTATGACATCACAACATTCTGATTGGTCACGTGCAATGTTGAACCTGGAACAACATTTATTATGATGATGTGGGAACAACACCGACACGACGATATCAGATCATCTGCACTAAAGTCGACCAAGACAAGCACAAAGATGAGTCTAAGAAGATCATTCATAACCTTCACCAGTGCTGTTTCTGCACTTTTTTTACTACCATTCTCTATAAAGCTGCATAACAAGTCTTTATTTTGAGATCCCAAACATATTTTGTATTATATCTTCATGCACAGTGTACATACTATTTATTAATGAAGTTTGTACTCCTTTCTTACACACATATTACGTGACTGTTTTTAACTAACTTCATTTTTACTTTTCTTTGGTTTTTATTACTAATGTAAATTCATACATTTCTGTATTATGGGTTTAGGGCAGGGTGGTACGTACAGGGATACGTAGAGAGTTGGTGTGACAGAGGAGGTGTCAAGGCTCGGCTGTGTGGCAGGCAGGAGGAGGACCCAAACGCAAAACTCACAGACACGGGGATGAACTCAAAATCACAGCTTTAATGCTGGAATGGCCGAACATAGGAAATACAAAACTAAACTGGGAAAAGTAAACTAACATACGCGAAGAGACACAGGGAGATCCACACAACATGAGGGACGACGTCACACTGAACAGAGGGAGACGCAGACAGAAATACACAGAGGGTTAACGAGGGAAGTGGGAACACACGGGGAACACAGGTGACACTGATAATCATAACGAGACAGGGTGGGGTGAACTGAACACTGACGGGAGAGGTGAAACAGGAAGTACAGGAGGAGAGAGAGCACGAGTAGAACACCAACGTAACAGGCAGGGGAGACATGGAATAAACACGAAAGGGGACGAGGGCTCATAAATACATAGAGGGCACACAGGGGGAAGAGAGAGCACAGGGAGAACTTAGACATAAAGGGCAGGGGAAGCATGGAATAAAATACAAACATACAAGGAAACTAAGAACACTGGGCCAACATGGCCCAGGACCATGACAGTACCCCCCCCTCAAGGGCTGGCTCCAGACAGCCCAAACACAGAAAAACAAAACCAAACAGAAAACAACCCAGGGCGGGCGGCGGGGGCCCAGGACGGAGGGCTCGGAACAGAAAACAAAAGAGCACAGCAAACACCGGAGCCCAAGAAAATAACTCAAACACAGAGCAGTTCAGGGGGCCGACCATGCGGAAGGCAACGGCGGAGACGTGGAAACAGTTCAGGAGGCCGGCCGTGCGCAAGGCAACGGCGGCGACGTGGAAACAGTTCAGGAGGCCGGCCGTGCGCAAGGCAACGGCGGCGGTGAAGGAGACGACGGAGCAGTTCAGGAGGCCGACCGCGCGGGAGGCGGCGGCGACGATGACAGCGCAGGTCCGGGGGCCGACCGTGCGGAAGGCGACGGCGGCCACCCAGGAGAAGAGGGTCCGGGGGCCGGCCGTGCGGAAGGCGACGGCGGCCACTCAGGCGATGACGGTGCAGTTCAGGGGGCCGGCCGCGCGGAAGGCAGCGGCGGCGGCCCTCCAGTGTCAGGCGTACTGGCCGAGGCCCGGTGGGCACAGGACCAGTCGAGACGGGACCAGGCGAAGCACAGGCTGAGGCGGCTGCAGCAGGCGAAGCACAGGCTGAGGCGGCTGCAGCAGGCGAAGCACAGGCTGAGGCGGCTGCAGCAGACGAAGGCTCTGAGGAGGCTGCAGCAGACGAAGGCTCTGAGGAGGCTGCAGCAGACGAAGGCTCTGAGGAGGCTGCAGCAGACGAGGACGCAGAGGCTGAGGCCGGGCCAGGCGAGGTTGCAGAGGCTGAGGCCGGGCCAGGCGAGGTTGCAGAGGCTGAGGCCGGGCCAGGCGAGGTTGCAGAGGCTGTCGCAGATGGCGGCTGGACAGGCTCCTCGGGCCCTCCAGCTGATGCGGCGTGAGGCTGAACGGGCCCCTCGGACCCTCCAGCGGAGACAGGAGGCTGAACGGGCCCCTCGGACCCTCCAGCGGAGACAGGAGGCTGAACGGGCCCCTCGGACCCTCCAGCGGAGACAGGAGGCTGAACGGGCCCCTCGGACCCTCCAGCGGAGACCAAAACAACGCCAACAGGCATGAAGTCCTTCGGCCGACATGAGGACAACTGGCGCTGCACTGAGCACTGACTCTGCCCAGGCAATGCGAACATGGTGCAGTTCTTAGGGGGCTGCTTAAACTTCAGGGGTCCAGAATCAGCTGGTGACTGAGACCTAGCCTCTGGGGAAGCCCTGGAGTGGCAAACTGTGCCAACGGCGGCTAAACCATGGAAAGTACCCTGAGTAGAAATCCAGTTACCTCTCTGCATGGAGTGAATGAGCAAAACTGGCGACACAGGAGACTGAGCGGAGAGTGGCTGCTGGGCAGCTAACTGAGTTACTGGAGACACGGGTGAGAGCGGGACCTGAGCTGCTGGACACACGGGGACCTGAGCTGCTGGACACACGGGGACCTGAGCTGCTGGACACACGGGGACCTGAGCTGCTGGACACACGGGGACCTGAGCTGCTGGACACACGGGGACCTGAGCTGCTAACGGTGGAGAAGTAAATGACTGCACAGGGGACTGAACTGATGTCTGTAGTAACGGTGGTGGTGAGAGTGGAGTAGGTGGTGGAGTTAATGACTTCACAGGGGAACGAACTAGAGGTAGTGACGGTTGTGGTGCTGGTGGTTGAGTGGGTGACTGTGCCAAAGGAGGCTGCACTGGGGACAGCAGGGCTGCAGGAGACTGCACTGGGGACACTGGAGACTGCACTGGGGACACTGGAGACTGCACTGGGGACACTGGAGACTGCACTGGGGACACTGGAGACTGCACTGGGGAAAGCAGAGCTGCAGGTGACTGCGCTAGAGACCGCAGTGATGGTTGTAGTGGAGGTGTGACGGGTGGAGGAGTGGCTGAAGTGGCTGCGGGTCGGGCGGCTAGTGGCTCAGCTACAGAGCATATTAACGGCAGGGCTGTGGGTTGAATGACTGACTGAGTAGCAGCCTGAGTGGCTGGGTGAAGCGACGGTTGTGGTGGAAGAGAAACAGGTGGTAGTGTGGATGATGGAGCTAAGGGCGACTGAGTGGCAGACCGAACTGATGACTGAAGCGATGGTAGAGGTGAAAATGGAGCTTGTGGTGGAGTTAATGGCTGAGCTAGCGGGGACACAGGAGACTGAACTGAGGGTGGCGGCGAGGGAGCTAACTGAGCTGCGGGTGGCGGCGAGGGAGCTAACTGAGCTGCGGGTGGCGGCGAGGGAGCTAACTGAGCTGCGGGTGGCGGCGAGGGAGCTAACGGAGCTGCGAAGGGCTGCGAGGGAGCTAACTGAGCTGGAAGTAGCAGCGAGGGAGCCGACGGAGCTTCTGGCAGCACAGAAGGTGAATTAGAAGGCCGAATGTCCGGCTGTGGGGTGGCGCGTCGGCGGCGTGAATGCCGTTTCTTTTTTGATGATGGCTCTGACGGGCCGAGCGGCTCCACATCCGGCCCTTCAGGCAGGTGGGTAGTAGCAGCTGGGGGATGAAGGTGGAGCTCGTTGCGGATTAAATCCTGTTCGAGTGGGTGGAGCGCACTGAGTAGCCAGGGAAGACCAGAGAACAAGCGCTGTAGTCTGGTTTCCACAGCACGGCGAAATTCCTTCCCCTCATGTTCGAGCCACAGATGCAGGAGTCTTTCCACGGAGTAGATTATGTCCAGACGCAGTTCTTCTGGTGGGTTGAGTGCTGCTGGGTCCATATCTGGTGACGTCGTACTGTCAAGGCTCGGCTGTGTGGCAGGCAGGAGGAGGACCCAAACGCAAAACTCACAGACACGGGGATGAACTCAAAATCACAGCTTTAATGCTGGAATGGCCGAACATAGGAAATACAAAACTAAACTGGGAAAAGTAAACTAACATACGCGAAGAGACACAGGGAGATCCACACAACATGAGGGACGACGTCACACTGAACAGAGGGAGACGCAGACAGAAATACACAGAGGGTTAACGAGGGAAGTGGGAACACACGGGGAACACAGGTGACACTGATAATCATAACGAGACAGGGTGGGGTGAACTGAACACTGACGGGAGAGGTGAAACAGGAAGTACAGGAGGAGAGAGAGCACGAGTAGAACACCAACGTAACAGGCAGGGGAGACATGGAATAAACACGAAAGGGGACGAGGGCTCATAAATACATAGAGGGCACACAGGGGGAAGAGAGAGCACAGGGAGAACTTAGACATAAAGGGCAGGGGAAGCATGGAATAAAATACAAACATACAAGGAAACTAAGAACACTGGGCCAACATGGCCCAGGACCATGACAGGAGGATGCTAGGGATAGGGGACATGGAGGTAGGTAACGCACCACTGCAACCCCTAAAGAGAGCAGCTGAAATAAGGAGCTAAGTTATGGTTACTTACTTACTGCCACCTTTAAAGCCTGTGTTACATAGTCTTTTATTATATTTAAAATTGAAGGATTAGTTAATAGAGATCCTTCTTTGAGCAGTCTGGTAGGAATGGGTTCTAAAAACATTTCGAGGGTTTAAAGGGAGAAAATTTAGACGTTAATTCATAAAGATTGATAGGAGAGAAACAGTTGATGTACTTAGTGACACTTGTGTGGGAATGCTGTGAATATTTTTTTCTCTAATGTTTGAAATGTTATTTCTGAAGAAATTCACGCAGTCATTAGTGTTTAAATCTAAAGCTCAACAGGGCTTTGACTCTGTCAGCCTGGCTGCAGTCCTGAAAAGAAAGCTGGGGTCACTCCTACTTTCTTTGTTTACGTGCGTTTGCGTACATACGATTTTCTGGAGGAGGACAGACATTTTTTTAGAACTCTTAAAGATGTCGAAGAAGCAAATTCCTTTAAGAAATTACTTTGGTGTTCCTCCACCTCCAAAGAAATGTCAGAAGGAGACCGAACAGCAAAAGAAGCGCGCATTCTTGGAAAAGTGGTTGCAGAAGGTGAGCTGGCTTCAAACAAATGATGAACGCACAGAGATGTGGTGCAGAATATGCTGTGAAAATCCCACTCTAGCGGACAAAAACACTGCCCTTATATGTACGCGAACGCGCATTGCAATTTTTTATCTGGTGCGCGTCTTTTATTTTGACAGCGAATGCGCACCTAAGTGCACATAAGTGGTCCGCACCACTTATGTACACCCCTGCAGAAGAAGGTGTGCTTTGATAAGGCATATGTAGACCACAACAGGAAGTGATATGATACAGCAGTGAGAGCCAATACCAAGTGTGGTTATATTCCAGTGTTACAGTCTGAGTTTTTCTTTTCGTCCTTGTGCATGAAGTGCAATAGCAAGTTCAGCCACAGCATCACTTTTTTGTACAAGTTGTTCTTTCTCTTCCCAGACCGTGAGCACTATACTGATCTACACTGTGTTTCGAGGCATCCTGTTGTCTTCTTACTTCTGTCTCCAAATAAACACAGTCATCCATTAAACTGAAATGACCTATGACCGGCCTCAAAATGCTCCACATGGTAATTGACCATTACCTACAGTCATTAATTCTCCAGAAAGTCATTCTCACATGTAAACAAACTGTCATGCATGGATGGATATGTGCGGTGATTAGATCATGAGGCAAATATCCCCAGATGGAGATCCCTAATGCAGTGAGCAAATGGCTCGACAAGGTGTCTAATTCCTGTGTTTATTTTTAGTTAGACTCAAAAACATTTTTTAAACCACGGGGGCTTTGTCCTTGTTGTCCCAATATACACTGTTCTGTGTTGTTTTTTCTATGTTTGTTTTGTGCAACTCCTAATTTTCCCAAATAGCTAAGAGAGTTGAAGAGTGAAAAGTTAGCACAGGGATAAATCAACCTGAGAAATAACAGAATTATCCTTTAATATGTTGAAGCATGGAAATGTTTTATTTATTTTTTACTTTGCTGATTATAAAAAAGTAACATTTTGAATTTTCTAAGCAAAATCGAAACATCTTGAGATCTTTATCATTATGTTTAGATCATCTTTTTACTTGATATTGAACAATATGAACATTGTGCTCTACTGGACAAGACTTTTCTTAACAGCTTGTTCAGTTCAGGGTTTCAGGAGAATGAAGCATATCCCTGCTGCCACAGGGCGAGATGCAGGGGACACACTGGACCACTGGCCGCCCACCAGTCCATCACAGGGCTAACGCAGACAGACAAGTATTCATGCTCACTGTCACACCTGGCCAATTTAGCGTTGTGCATTACCCGAACATGGATGTCTTTGCACTGTAGGACGAAGTCTACGAGAATTCATGCAATAAGAGGGAAAACATTTGAGCCCAGAACCTTCTTGTTATTAGGCGACTGTAATGACTACTTAACTACTGCACTGCTGTACACAAACAAAAGGTACACACTTTTAATTAATAGAAATGGAAACAAGGGCTATAACATGTATAGTCATGCAAGGTTTGACCCCAAAAAACGCAATAACACTGTATATTTAACCACCCTGTATCCAATGATTGTACTGCTCATGTGTCACTTACTCTTAATTACAGTATAATTATGAGTTAATGCCATCATTCAAGCAAGGCGCATTCTCATGAGGAAACAGTCTGTCTGTGATTTTTAGCAGCCACATCTCAGTGAAGTAAGCTCACATGAGGTGAAACACACTAGCATGTGTGAGGACACCTCTGTTGATGTTTACCCACCAGTGTAAGTCTTTAGGGCAGGAATCCACTAGGTGGAGCACAGCTCTAAGGCTTTGCTAATGTTCACCCGAGAGCATATTAATCCCCAGTCCAGAGGACTGGGAAGCTGCAGCGGTCGATGGAGATAAGGACAGTCTGGGAGAGAGCCACAGATGCTCCCTAATGCTGACTGAGGACTGCCTCGGGCATTAACAGTGTTATCTGCTCCACTTACTGATTAAAAGAGAGTCTTGAGGAGTGCAGAGTTAGATCTTTAAAGGTTGCATCTTCCCAGTATATTTATTTGTGGTGCTAAACCAAAGTTGTGTAATCCCGGAGCTAGACACCCAAAGGCATAAAAGGTAGCAAACACACAGAGCTTCAGGACACAGTTGGCCAAACAACAAGTGAGATTAGCCAGTTTCCTCCTGAAGCGTTTGGAAAATACACTCAGTCAGATTTCCAGTTTTCAAACATGTAGCGTAATTTATGTTTTGATATATTTGTATTATTTGTGCCTGAAAGATGGGGGTGAAAACAGTCTGATCATTTAATTATGGCAAACTGATCCTAATATAGACTAGGAGCTGTGTATTTTAATTATACTTTATTTGGCCAGTAAACATTCACCGTCAAACATCAGACTCTGCTCTCCAGTACATTAATTTAGCATTTAGTTGATAACCATGTTGATATTGAATACAAAAGATAATGAAGCATTGATAAGAAGCTAATTTGAAAAGGCTTTTATCAAAGCAGACATTTTGGCTTTCAGTAGTAAAAGCTGGTGTATTTCTGCTGTAATTAACACGTCATCTGTTCTGTTCGAGTGTAACAGTAATTATTTTCATTATTTACATATTTTTTTCTACTCTTATAAAATGTCTGCTGTCATGTTTTAGGAACTATGACCTGTTTGGGGTAAAAAATAAATAAATAAATAAAGTGCTATTTCTTTTGAAACATTCAATTCAATTGCATCAGATGAAGAGCTGTTTTTTGGTGTTGGTCTTTCTGTTGGAGGAGCCAGGGTGAGGGTTGAGTTTTCAAGAAGGTGTCTTGGACTCTGGGAGATGACAGCGAATCATTTCCATACAGTTACATGTTACATTGTGACTTGTGGTCTAAACCAGCAATTCACGACAAGGAACCAAGTTTTGTTTTCTTTCCCAACAAGCCCATCACGCTTTTATCTAAGGTTAGATAAAAGCATTGTTTCTGAGATGTTTCACTTGTTGAACTACTACACTGATGCCAGGTCCACATGCTCTGTGGCATTTTAGTTTCACAAACAATATTTTCCTAATTAATAGCTCTGAAATCCTGAAGCACCACTATACAAGCATCCTTTGAGTGTTATGTATCACCTGGAGTGGTAACTGAGCTGCTCAGGGGGGGTCCCACACACCAGGAACACACTACTCTGACTTCACAGAGACACTCTTTTTGTCAGGCTTCCAGCTTTAGATATTGCTCATAGCCAATTCCCTCGCTCTTGTCTCTGTGGGATTTCTCCCTTTTTCTTCACCCAAAAAAGAAACTGCCATACAATAGCTAAAAAATACAGATAGTGCAGTCTGCCTTTGGGTAATCCTCTGCAGTATCTAAAATAAATACCTTAAAAAGCTCTGTTTCACTCAAGTTTATTATTTAGAGCTTGTAGAAATCAGTCTTGGTACTTTTAACTCTTATAATTCATATGTTCACTTTCATATTTGATGTTGTAGCTGCTGAGACTTTCTAAGCTTATCCTTCAGCAGCTGTTTACAGGTCTCCATTATACAATGTTGGAGATGCTCATATATTACCAATAGTGAATAAAATTCAAATACAAAAAAATTTATTATACTAAGTCCATCCATCTTTTTCTGCTTCTTCAGTTGAGGCTCTTGGGGGGTGCTGGAGTCTATCTCCGTTGGCATGGGGTGGGAGGCAGAATACACCCTGGACAGGTCGCTAGTCTGTCTATAGAACCATTAACGTTCACACCTATGAGCAATTTAGACTCACTAATTAACCCAACCCCACTCGCCAAGAGGAGAGCATGCAAACTTAGTAAGACCTTCATGTTGTGATTCAACAGTGCTAACCACGGTACTAATATCAATCAATATGATTTAGAATAATAAGCTGGAAATGTAATTACATTATAGAAATTGCATTAAAGCAGAAATAAAAACATGTAACCCCATCTTCACTGCAATCAGTCGGAGTGCTCACAGGGTTAACCCTGGTGTCAGGATGGAAATGGGACAAAATGAGTCAGCCTTTTCTATTGAGCTTGAAATGTCAAACAACATCAAGCGAAAGCGACGGCTGCAGGATTTACTTGCTAGCTACAACTTTTATTTGATATAAGCTCTTAATATTTGGCCTAGCCATTATTGATAAAGGCAAACGAGACTTTCTGTGCTAGATAGAATCTGAATGTTTTCTATTCCAGAGATGTTTTAGTGTGGTGGTTTAGACAGTTCTGAACTTTCTTCGTTGCATGTGATATATGATGGATTGTATCAGGATTTCAAGCCATACTCAAGAAAGAGTGTCATCCAAAGCTTTGTTCAGTCAGTCCTAGAAGTCATAAGGAAAAGAGCTTTATCCTGTGGCAGATCCTGTGCTAAAGCTGAGGCAAATAGCCATCAATCAGTGCCTAGTGAGAGCCACGCGTGAAGGTAATCTGCCTTCACAACATAACCTTCTCATCTTTCTGCTCATCACTCCTTCTCAGACCTCAGCTGGCCTCACAATAGCTGCAATTACACAGGCAGCGGTCCCCTGGGTACCGACAGGCTCGCGGGGGCTGTTATGGCCGAGCAGGGACGCCGTGGGCCACCTTTGTTGGTGTCAGACCGTAGAGATAATGATAATGCCAGCGTTGACTGTTTATCACTCTGTAGAGAGAGCTGCGTGTTCTTCTTGAGGAATTATCACAGCATTCGAGCACAGCGGGTGAACGGGGAGGAAACCTCGTATCGGATAAGGAATCCTATTATGCCAGCAAATGACTTCTTTAATGAACTCCGAGGAGAGCAGGTCAGAGTTGAGGTGCTGCCCTGAGATAATGGCACAAATGTGGCTTTTCCCCCTCATGCTTCCTCAGTCATGCCTGTAAAGATGTTTCCTCTCATGCAGGGGGAACAAGGCATCAAACTCGTATTTTGATCATATCGTGCAAATTTCAGACTCCCTCTAAAGTCACCCGCAGCACTTCTCACTGGCTGTCTCAGACCTGCATTTGCTGAGAAAATGTACACCACGTGGTAAACCGTTAAATTTCCATGAGGATAAACAAGATAATAGGATCTGTTCTGCCAAATGAGTGAGCAGAATAGTATGACAGCTAGGAGAGGGTTTTTGCCAGAGGTTTTTTTGTTGTTGTTTTGCTTTTTTTAAGGAAATAAAAACTACTGTATTTTTCCAATACCCAGCTCTTGCTGGAGTGGCAGCACAACAGATTCAACAAACTGTGACTTTGCCTTTCTTCATTGCCTTTCTCAGCCTTCTTCTGTGTAATGTTGACAGAATTTCAATAATGATATTTCTTGGGGAGGAGCTTAAAGCACTCATCAAGCAGCAGCCTAACAAGCTTTTCACTGGCCGGGGAGGTGCTGAATAAAGCGTCTTACTCCTGTTATGTTTCGTTTTTCTGTAGGCATCATGTGGTTGCCACTTTGAACTAATGCTTTAGAGTTTTGTTGCCATGACGTTCTATCCAGCAGGGATTGCAGTTTGAAATAAAAATACTTTTATTCATGTGGAAAGAGAACCTGGAGGACAAACCCCCAATCTTTCTAATATTGTCAGATTCAATTAGAAATCAGCTTTGCAGAACTGAGCTGCATTGCTATGCACGTTGGTAAAAGACAAAAAGTGATTTTTACTTTCAGTTTGGATGATTCTTCAAAACATGATTTCCAATCTTTAAGCAATTCAAGAAATCCTACTTAGTATTCAGTCCAACAATGTTTCGCTAATGCCTGTTAGCTGCAACAGTGGCAAAAACAGCAGCACGTACCAACAGAAAAGTTCAAGCTATCCTCAACAATTCACCTCAGCATCACTTTACTTGGTCAGAAATGAGCTTCACTGGCTCATTGTCTCATATCAAACTTCAATTTTCACAAATAGATGTGGACACTCTGCATATTGCCACCGCAGCCACATTAAACAGTGAACAGTGAACAGTGGACAGCCTACACATGGATGGCAGCCACAGCTGTTTGTCCTATAGTGACCACTGTAGGATTATGAACTTAAATTGAGAGGGGTATGAAAATGAGATTTTACATACTGCATATTAAAAGTGGGGGGGATGCTATTTTATGGTTTATGCAGTACATCTGCGTCCAGAAGTGGGTAGATGTGCTGCATGGAGTCACTCTTTAAGCTGGGATGAAAAGCCTGTCAGTAAAAGGGGAAAACACCTCACACTTGTCTTTTCTTGGAGGTAGTCATGATATTGTTTTTGGTTGTGGACACAAAATAAAAAAGAAACTACTTTGTAGTGTGTCATTTCAAAAACCCTCAGACCAAATTAGTCACAGAATGCTTTTGAAATCATGAATTTGGTGGACAACTACCAGAATTTCCTTTTAAAAGTGTGACATTAGCCACTGTGCGTTTTACTCTGTGGTTTCCATGAATTTCAAGTGTATTGTGGCAGTCTTTATGTACATTACACAGTGAATAGGATACCCATATTGCTTGTTGTTCATGGCCTGCCGGAGGTACACCTGGTGTTGTAGCGTTGGGTTTGTTGTTTCCGAGACAGCTAAAGCCTGTGAACTAAAGAAGCTCAGCTGGAGTGAAGGGCTTGTCCTTCCCCAGGTGCCAAATGGAATCTGCAGTTATTACCATAATGCTTTCCTCCAGCTCATTTTACTCCAGCTTTCTGCTGGGTTCAGGAGTTAACCAGTTAAGCTAATGCAGCAGAATCTACTTTCTATCCTTCACTACTGGAACATATTCACTGATAGAAGATGTCAGGCTGTGAGATTAGCATCACATATCCAAAAACATGAGTTATACAGAAGTCTGTATTTTTACATACTATGTATGAATAATTACGAACGCTGGTGTGGGATTTCTATTGTCTACGCCTTGTGAGAGGTGAATGGTCACTGTGACATCTCACTTTGTCTGCTTACACACTTCAGGCTCTAGAAACCACATGATAGATGAGCTCCCATCTGACTGCATCACACCTCTCAATAATGTGCTGCTCCCATACCCCCACCCACCACCCCCCTCACTGCTCCTTAATAAGCTGAGAGGAACGTGTGTGGCTCAGTCCATGACCTGACCTCTGGTGGCCTTGAATAAAACAGGGACATTTACTGCAGTGTTGTTAGTGCCTGAATTCAAACACGCATTTCAGATAGCACATTGCAGTGTGACTGTAGACTTTTGAAAACTAACACATCAGGTTCAGCGTTTTGAAAAGCTATTTTATATCTGTCACTATGGTGATGGAAGATAGTATCTTAATATTCCAATTGGCTGGTACTGCCACAAAGATGAAGCTGCAAGGGGCTTTAAAAATGAACTTTTAAAGGAGTCGATCATGTGTGATCATGATTTAACCAGATTCATGCAAGCCCATAGGGGCTCTTGTTTGGATTTTGTGTGGGCAGGTCTAATAAGGGCAAGTGTGGTGTGCCCACAGATTGGCACTGAGGCTCAAAATGGCAAAACTGCTGTGGACCCCTTATAAGGTTGCCTTCATTGGCACCACATGTTTTTTCTGTGAGTAATCCTACCAACAAAATTCCCACTTCACGACCCAAATGGGCAAAACTGCTATAGGCCCCACATGAGGTAGCCTGCATTATCCCCACATGGGTTTTCTGTGAGGTTCTGTGAAGCACAATAGTGTAGGGCCCACAGGATTCCCCCATTAGGCCCCATAAAGGCAAAACTGCATTGGCTCATGAGCCTCACATGGACCCAAAATCGGTGCCACATTCTGTTGGCAAGCCAGTTATGGATTTGCCCATAGGAGCTGTGCTCCACACAGCCTCACACCTGCCCACTGTGGGCTCACACGGACATGCTTGCTGGTTAACAATATGCAGTAACACAAAACATTCAACAGTAAGGTAGCAAAGTTAACAAAATGCTTTTAGTTTACCTTTGCAAAGTGAACAAGTCAGTGAATGTTAGGCAGTGGGCCAAATTACTGGGAGCCAATATGAAGGGGATTTCATTTTTTAAAAAGCTTTCAGTGCATATTATTTTATTAATTAACATGTAAAATTATGTTTACAGTAGTGCACTGAAAACAGTCAAAATTCAGGAGGGTGATGACACCATAGGCATCTGTGTAAAAGTTACATTTTTCCAAAGCCTGGATGTCATGAAGTTCTTATTTAATCATTTGTAAATCTCTCAGTTTTATTAAAGAGAGGAAGAAATTCACTGGGAGCCCCTTTAACATTTCTGTCAAGCTTAGCTGGCCGGTTTGTTCACTTGGTGCTTCTATTCTAGTATAATGCTGTATAATTACCAAAGACTTCATATAAGTCATTAGTGTTATTAGTGTAGGCCTTTAACAACTGGCTCATCCACATAACACACAGAATAGGATTGCATTTTGAGTTTGCAGCATCATACTTCAGTGTACTGTTCATTACTGTAAACTTTTCTCTCACTCGCAGCCTTTTACAAAATGCTGTCTGTTCTCACTTCAAAGCTGTTTGCCCGGCTGAATAATTGCCGTATCGTTCCGTGTGGCTCCCCACCCAGCCCACTCTGTGGCTCTGTGAGCCGATGGAGCTGAAAGCTGTAGCAGTGATTGTCTTAAACCTGGCTGACAGGATGCTACTGACAGCTGAATCATCATGGCAGAGAGCAACACCGCCCATCCAACAGGGATATCTGTATTAAACAGAGTGATCATGGGACTTGTTTACACTGGTTACGATAAAACTGATTCACTTATCATCTCTTTGATTATTATGAAAGTATGTTTTTCTTTTTCCAAGTAAAACTTGTGGAGTAAAAATGGTGATATGTGAACACCATGATCCGTTGCAGGTTGTAGATTTGTACTTGGAAGAACACGTTATGATAAGCTAGTGACGGTGTTCCTGTATTCGTCATTAATTCATTCATGCACGTGAATCGTCTGTTCTCTTTTTTTGGCATCATTTTAATAATTTGTACATAAGACGTTTTTGATGTTGGAGCGTGTTTTGTTTGGTTGGGGATTTTTGTTCTTGGAAGGCTTCTGAGAACTCTTGAAATTGACCCTCACCTCTCATCTTCATTCAGTGAGAAAGATTCACATCAAGGGTCCATTACTTTCTGTAAATCCTGTGTTTGGAGTTGTCTTGGCAACCAGCTCAGGCTTTATGTGTACAAAACGTGATTGAGGTTGGCCCTCATGGGTACTTGCCTCGCCCCTCTGCGCACCATGTGCTGCTGCTGATTAGCCTCTCCCTGAGCAGGCTGGGCTGGTGCAGGCTGTGCAGCATCTGATAAAGCCTAATTGATACGGTCGCCGAGGGAGGCCTTTGTGTGCTTTGTTGGCCCAGCGAGGCGCAGCAGAGTCAGACCTTGTCAGTGTGGCTGCTTAGACAATAGGAGCAGCTGTAACTCAACTCTGAGGAGCAGCAATGATGGAAACTGAGACCATCTCTGCTATTGATTAACTTGAAAAGATTGAGCATGGTGGGACGGAGTAGGTTGAATCCACCATAAGATTGCCAAGGTGAACCTTTTGCTCAGGAACCCCAGACAGATCCACGGTGTCTGGTCTTTGACATCTCTATCACACCAAAAGGAGCTTATAACTGGACATATAGCACAGGACTGCAGGCGACCGCTCAGCGTTAACAAAGGCAGCAGCAGCAGAGGGATGCAGGTTCAACCCCCTCCATGTGGCCCAGAGACACACAGGCAGACGCTGAGATGGGATTGTACCATGTGGGGTGTCAGTGTTTTTGACATGCAGTCTGAACTGTGCATGATTTGTTTTGTTCCTCTAAATGTAAGCCATTCTTTTTAAGCAAGTTCTTTTTTTCCATGCAGAATGACATTTTTAGTCTAAGCCTTTTTAACTGGCTGACAAAATGTTGAAGTTCAAAGCTTTTTGTTTGGACTACTGGCAGTTCCTGTGTCTACAGCCTCTGCACGGTTTCTATAAAAGGTAAGATGCTCGCTGTGTTCATTAAGAGACTTCAGAATCTCACATTTTGCATGACTAGGGAAAAAGCCAGCTTACTAAAAGAAAGAATGTTTTGTCACATCACGTCAGTTCCTCTTGTGGAAATGCAATCATATATGTAGTCTTTTAGTTCCCATTTTAATTCCCACATGAACACAAAGTGTCATGTTTGACCCAGTCGTGGCTGACAGACAGCGGACACTTTTCACCCTCTCTGCTTTTTTTATGTCGAGAGAGGATGAAACGGGGACAAAGGACCCACGTGTCAGCGAGGTCAGCTGCTCTGAATGGAAGAGCTATTGTTGTGGTTTGCCTCGGACAAGCTCCAGCGCAGTATTCAGTCTATTGTATGTGTGGTCCCATCGGCTCAGGCAGCATGAGGAGGCACGTGCTCTGTGGTCCTTTGTCCAGCCCCAGTATTGCATCCAGATGGGGGTCTTTTGTTGTTGTTTGTTGTTGTTTATATTTTTTCTGAGTTTGTACAACAATATCCATGTTTACCTTCATGTACTTTATATAAACACATTTTAAAGAGTTTGTACAAAAACACTTATTAATTCCTGCTGGTTAAAGTAGAATTTTAGAGAATTCACACATCAGCAGCTGTACAGTCAATCTGGGAAGCTGTAGTACTCCGCTGGAAATCCATATCACACCCTGGAGGCTACAGTGTGGAAAACAACTTTATAGAGCTATTGAATTAAAAGAATATAATCAGATTATTTTGATCACTATTTTTTGCTTTAGTTTAATGTCTACATTATGAAGAAAAAACTATTTCTTTATGCCAATTATTTGTTTCCATGATAACTTTAAGTCCTGTTGGACCTCTCTCTCTATACTTGCTATAACCTACTTGCTACAAATAAATATATACCGTAAAACATCTGCGTGTAGAGAGAGAGAGTTGTTTTTTTTTATTAGCAACATCATCATTGAAACACACTTCTTATAACTGCTTCTGACAGTTTCAAGTATAGACATAAAACCTGCCGTGTGCTTGTCAGCTCCAATACAATACAAAGTCAAGCTCTTCGGAAAAGTTTGTTGTTGGTGGTGTTTTGTTTATCCATGTTCCAGGGCCCTATGTCGCAGTTTACACACATTAGCTAAATAGCTAAACCCCTAACCCTGTCCTGTAGCTGTTTGTGTTTTTCAACTTTCGTTTGGGAACCTGAACACGTAATGTGTTTCCATTATGTTCGTATAAATCAGCACAATATGAGACCTTGCCGATAACATATTAACATTAACAACTTGTTTTAATCATTGGTCCAAAGCATACTGGTTACAGTGTTATCTTCTGTGAGAGGGTTGCTATTTACCCCAAAATACTTACAGCATGTCAAAGATGTGTATGTTTAAGCTAATACAAAATTAATGATGATGACTTTTCTGTCAAAAACCTATCTGTTGGCTTTTAGTATGGTTACTAATGATCTATTACACCAGCAGGATGCTTTTTAATGCAAGAAATGAAATGAATTTTACACTGTGTGATAAGACAGCCAAAATCACTGACATGTTTGCTTCAAAGCTAATTTTGTTGTTTGTTTGTTTTCTGGCTTGTGTTTTATTTCATTTTGTAAAAGTAATGAGAAAGACTGCCCTGCGGGTTGGGTCAAGTGAAAAGAAAAAAGGGGAATATGTGATGTGGAGTTGATCATCTAAAAGGATGAACTGTCACACACCCCAAGGCCATCTTTATATCTATAATTGTTTTAGAGTCCACAAAAAATAGCATAACCCCCTCCTGATAACATGACTTAATACTCTGTTTTCCATTGAAGTACAAGTCAGTGTTTGCCTGGTGGAGACACATTTCATTATGCTTGAGGATGAGCCAAACTCAACAGCAGTGTTGTTTTGGAGTGTGGTGTAAATGGAAAATCTTCATTTGCTGTAGGCTTCTGAGCTCCGCTTTGGGAGCCAGACAGTAATGAGTTGCAGTTCTTTGCTTGGGTCAATAAGAGGTTGTATACAAAGAACACTGTTCAGTCTGTTAAAATGGAACAATCAGCAATATGCTGTATCTGTCTGTTTGCTGTTCCTCAGAGTTTTCACTTATGTGTAGAAAATTCAATGCATCTCTTTAATCTGAAAAATGCACATCAGAAAGTGAAATAGAGCCTTAAGGAGCCTTTAAATTAAACTTCTGATTTCAGGTTTCTGTGTTTCAGCCTCTGTGTTTTGCCTGTGATTCCAGTAGATCGGTGACCTTACTGATAATATTTCAACTCTTGCCCAGTGTCTGCTAATGGATTTATCTGTGTTTTAATAGCTATGGACGGACCACAATAACGGGTGTTGTGTTGATGGGACCAGAAACCTGTGATTGTGCCGTACTGAGAAATACATTTAAATATTGTCCAAACATGGCAGTTCATCAGCGCTGAAGCCCCCCCCCAACACACACACACACGCACACACACACACACACACACACACACACACACACACACACACACACACACAAGCCTCCCCCCACCTCTTTCATCATTCACACTGACTTGACTTCCTCATCCATTTTTCCTCATGTCGATGTGACCTGAGCCCCAACATGTACAGCTGCCAAGTCCTAACAGAATAATTGTCCGTATAAGTGGCTCATTTATGGATCTCAATTCGCCCGTACAAAGATTGAGACTTTGGCTTTTTCCTAAAGGATTCATCAGATTACAGTGTTTCTATCTGAAGTTAGCAGGCAGAGCAGTGGCTTTTTAATATTGCACATTCACTGTGGCCTGGATTGAGAGGGTTTCACTAAATGCATGACATCAAAAGCCATCCTAAAGGCATCAGGCAGGTCTGTGGTCCTTCTAAGACAGATCCCTGTGGAGTTTGCCCAAAGTCCTCGCAGACACCGATGAATCCTGATAAATCTCCAGATGCTTTTCAGATTCTTACCTACTCACCCAAGTGATTGAAGTGTTTTTTTATTTGTTTTTTATTTAGATGTACAAAAAAAATAAGCAAACTGTTTAACACTCACTATATAATATAGGTTACATTAGAAAGAGAGTTAATATAACTTAAAGTTGCATTAATGTTAGTGTGTTAAAATATATGCTCATTTTAATTTGATGCCAGCCACACTTTTCAGAAATGTGTTTCCTAATGTGTTGGACCACCTTTTTTAATCACAATCAGCAAAAAGTGACCAATTGCTGTCATTTTAAAAGCAAAACACGTTTGTTTGATACAAGATTTCGGCTGCTCGGCAGTTCAACGCCTCATTTGTCATGTTTCGTTTCAGACAGGCCAGTTTAGCACCCAGATGTTTTAGTGAACCATGTTGGTGGAATAAATGCAGAATGTGGTTTGACATGATCTTGCTGAAAAAAGCAAGACCTTTCATTGGATGGCAGTATACTGTATATTCCACCCCAACATGTAAATATCATTCAAGATTAATGAGTTAGTCGAGCCATGTGCACCAAATTACTGCCGTGTAATTACAGGTTACATAATATTACATCCAATGATCCTCTGCTTATTCAAAGGGGGTCTGTAAGTGTTCCTCAGCCAGTCTGTACTGACTGACCATGCAACTTTGTTAAAGAAATTACAGTGTGGACATTCTGGTGTTGTCTGGCCTGCGAGTGAACATTTTGTAGCTGATACACTAGCAGCTTGTTCGCCCAGACTGCACCACCCAGTAGCAGATATGGCTCGTAGCGGTCAGTTTGATATCAGTCACTCTTTCTGTGATTTTCTCCATGGCATGAAATGGAAACATCAAAGTACGAAGCCCCTGTCAAATCAATCTGCTGTGTGAATGTGTACAGAGTGTGGCAGTGCGAGCCTGGAGCTGCCGTCACTGTGGTTCACAGCTCTGGTGCCTGTGGCCACTGATTCTCCCTTTTGTTGATTAGCTTGCATTACATATTAATTATATCTGCCATTTTTCATCTGTTTCTGCTCTTGTTTCTTCATTGAATTGAAATATTGTGAAAATATTGTGAGTCTTTATCAAGCAGATAATTCACACTGACGTTTTTATACTGAAGCATTAGTATCAGCATTCATTCTAACTCTTAGTAGCTGACCCAGCCATGAGAGTGGAGGTCAAAGATAGACAGAGAAATGTTTGGCAGCTGCTCATATAGGAAGACACAGAGACCAGCAGGCAATGGAAATACTTGGTTATTCTTAAACATCTAAAATAACAAAGGCAAAGGTCTCAGATGGTCACTGTAAGGATTTCCTTTACTATGTGTCAGCATATCGTTTACATGCAGCTGAAGCTTGTTTGGAGCCGTTGATATGCCTAGCTGTTATGGTTATTTAGGTCACTACACTATAATACTCTAGTGTAGATGCTACCTACAAAAAGTAAATTCTAATCAGTTCTTTACCTTATAATATATGAATCGAACTCAAATACACTGTATATACAAACATAAGAAACCAAGGTATCTTATTTAACTTTCCAAAACATTTCAAAAGTTTGTACCTGTAACAAAGGATAGATTATAGATGTGTTTTTAAATACTGATATTTAAAATAAAATGATTTTTAATCCATTATATTCTGATAAACAAACAGGTAGTAATGATGATTAATGTCCAAGGGTGGTTTTATGTTTTCAAGTCCAGGATAAAAACAACATGCATGAATGCCAGCTTACTGTGTGAAAAAGATCCATTCAAATGGAGACTGCAGTATGCACTGAGGGCAACATCTACAGTCCTCACTCAGTGCCAAAATAAAAAAATAAATTCCAAGTAATCAGTCGTAGAAAGATGAGCTTTGGGAGAAAGCGCTAATAACCGGTGTCAACATTTAAACACGTACTGATGGAGGCTAGTTTTTTGTAACTCTCCCCATGAGTTCAGTTGAGCTTCTTTCAAGTCTTTGTCTGCATCACGAGTTACCCTGCATTCAAAGTTCAAGTTTCCTTTGCTGGAACACGGAGCACCTCTCCTCCTTTCTGTCATTCTTTGTAGAAGGATTTTCAGACTGCACAGCTGTTCGCAGCTAAAGCCCCTTCCAGACACGCAAGTCTTACTCTGATTGCAATTGAAGGTGTCAGTGTCATGTGTGGAAAAGCTGCTGACTTTTCTACAGAAGAAAGATCTTAGACCTCAGACCTGGTGATATTTATGCATTAGTATCATTACAGTAGAAGAGTGTGTGAATGCATTAACACTGGCAAATATGAATTAGTGGCATAAACTCCATAAAGGCAGTGTTTTTCTACTTCTTATTTAATAGCACCATTACATGACATTTTTCATTCGCTCCATCTAGCCTGTCCTTATCTTGCTTTTTAAATGCTCTTGAAGCATGAACAAGATTACCGCCAGACATGGCAGTTTAAGAAGTGATGCTTAAAAAGCTGCAACCTAATCCCAGACTGCACCCAAAGCAACAGTCTTTACAGAAAATCAGCTATTAAAAATATAAAAATAGGAGAGTAAATACTTGGTCCAGTTAACTCAGTTGCTTAACTGAACCGTAAACCCTCACGCGTTACACACTTGGTGCGTTGTCTCTCATGAGACAGATGATAAACACCAGACATCAAAGAGTTTTTTACTTTTTCTTTACATTCACTGACTCAGCATGTTGACTTGGATGTTTTATTTTCCTCTTACTGCTGTTTAAAGATAGCTGACGCATCACACCCACTGTAGCATGACCAAAATAATCTTATTCAGCTGCAGCATGTTTCACGATCCTTAGGTCAGATACCATCTATTGAGAGTTTGTGAAAAACAGTGAGACTTGACACCACAGGAGAAAACAATACCTGAACCTTTGCACATCCCGTACTCAGCCAGTGGGATGATTTAGAGGAGGAATGGCGTGGCAGCAGTAAAAGATAAGCTACTGAGGAAAGGGGCTGCAGCCAGCTAGTGGAATGTGAACACTCACTAGTGTTACACACTAAAGCAAGAAGGGATTTTCCTCCCTGTCTGGTCCACTTAGAAGCTGGCCTTACTTGGTAATGCTGGATAAGTCTCTGCTCTGCTCTCCTCAGACAAGAACAGCTTGTGTCTACTTTTGCAAATGTAGAATAAAGAAATGAAAAAAGAGGAACTCAGAAAGGAGCAGTGACTGAAAAAACCCAGCCTACAGGATGGAGAATTAGTCATTTTTTCTCAGGAGCGAGCAAAGACTAGTACATGTTTTGTGGTCAAGTGAGGAGAGAGAGAAGGAGTGGCATGGGTGGATGCTGCTTCTCCTGAGGCAGGCTTTTCCCAGCTCTGAGTTGCCTAAAAACATTTGGGTCTCTCACTCAAGAACTTAAACAAGCCAAATCTGTCCTGACGATGTCAGGGGCATGTGGAATCTAATGTGGAAATACTGCATTTCAGTGCGCACGATAAGGTAGGGGGATCCTCTTACTCCAGAGCTCAAAAGTGTGGTGTTGGTGTGTGGCTGGGAAAGCATTCGGGCTCATGCTGGTTCCTTCCCCGGGGTAACGCGTTTTAATAAAATTGGACACCTGTAGATCAGGGGTGGTAAGTTAGCCTTTTCTTTTTTTAAATAGATTATTGCAAGATGAGTTAGGCTGCACTGTGAGACTGTATGGTTTACCACAAGTTTTAAAACAAACAAACAAAGCTGTGGTATGCAATAAATCATCAGATGATTTAAGATCAAAAGTTGTTTAGTTGATTTCTTGTTGTTTTTTCTCTGTTTTAAATCATTTAAATCCTTTGTTTTCAACATTTAGTCCATCAAATGTTACAGAATAGTGAAAACATCCATCTTGAAACAAGTCATTTTTATACAAGAGCCCAAACATCCAAATGTATGGTACTTCAGATTGAAAGTACTCGTTTAATTAGCTTAGTGTTGATCCAGTAAATACTTTTCTTTGAAAAATGGCTGCTGAGCATGTGAGTGGTCCCTGTGACCTTTTGTGATTGAGTATCTACCAGTTTCTTAACAGCTATGATTTTTTTAATCATGTTCATCTTCCCAAATAAACAGAATTATATTATCCACGCTGTGACCCTCCAGTGCTGTCTGGGATTTAAAACTAGAGGTCTTTCAGTTACGCCGAGTTTTGGACTTCTTAATCTGAGATGTGTCCAAAGGGGTGATCCAAGCTCTGCAAGACCCAACTCTAATACAAAGATAATTAGATCTGTGTCAGGAAAATGAAACCCTACCCAACTTTATTAGACTAGAGCAGTTAATGTAGAATATGGTCCCAGTACGACACAGGTACAATCAGGTCAGGTCTCGATTCCTCTGAACCAACTGGACCCATAATGACCCCTATCAGGAACCACTTACTGAAAGTATTGATTATTAAATTAGTCGTATAATTTGATGACTTAATGGGCAAAGTGTTTCAGCAGTAGCTTAGAAAAACTGTTGTTTCTTTGGAGATGACTGGAAGAAGACTTACTATGCTTCGTTCCATGCAGTGCCCTCCATCTGTGTTGTCGTATTAAACATACTGAAGATGCTGCAGGGGATGGGCTGAAGCATTAATGGTTCCTCGCAGTGGTTTCACCACAGCAAGGCTAAAATTAGTGGCCACTGTGGCTAGAGCAGCCTGACTCAGCAGTAGACAATCACCATTCATAAACTGCTACGGCCTGTAATTCCAGTCTCCTTGGGTCTGCCGGCCACAACACAAATGTTCCTCCTGGGATTCTCAGCAAGTCCAGGCGTTATATTGAATTTCTGATCTCTGTCTGGTTCTGCGCACGCAAACAGCCTTGTGTAACTTGGCCATCAGACATTTTCCGTCCGTGCCGATTTCTCATGAATGCCACAGTTACATGCTTTTTCCTCTTGGCTTGGAGTCCCTTCTGTCTGCTCTGCTAAAATTGACAACACATTTACTCACACATGCACACATGATCTGGAGGCAAATGTGTGGTGTTTTTAAATAGCTGACTTTAATTAGCCTGGTCTATATTTACGCTAGAGTCTTTTTTTTGCCACTTTTTTGATAGTAACAGTGGCAGCAGAAGAAAATTCTAGCACAACATTTAAGAAGATCAACGTTTTCTGCTTTCCAGCATTGTCGTGGTGCTTCGTCTTCTTTTACCCACATCCACAAAATCTCTGTACAGGGAATGATGAGGTGGACTTTCAGTTCAATAAATATGTGAAAATTACAAGTAGTTGACACAGGATTTTTTGGCGTTCTTGGGTTGTTTTGCATAATTAAAACCTTTTGCAGTGTTATTGCTGTCTCTGGCAGAATGACCTTTTGTAGCCCTCCTCTCTCTGAGCTGATGGTAGAGCAGCATGTCTGCAGAACATTCCTGAGGACAGAAGTCATAGCTCAATAACTCACGTGCTCACATGCAGGTCCTCACCCTGTTTCTCTGATTCTTCTCCTGAATGTCTGTCTGCATACCAACCCCATCTGTGAGTGTGAGAGTGGTCCCCCCAGGTATTCACTCTCTGCAGGGAATTTTAACCTGCTTTTGTAATAAATTCCCTGTAAAGAGCCTGGCTGCACAGCAGAGGCTGTCCCAATCTTTGTTTGAACTCTTAGCAGACCGTGTTTAGTTCAAAGACTGTGTTCATGCAGCCCATTTAAAAAGGTTTGCCAGTGAAATAGTAGAAGCTAGCAAACCTGATCTGCTAGGAGTGCAGACATTATTTATTTAACTTGGGGACTCAGACTGGAGCTGCAGCCTGTTTGAGGTGACCTACAGTGGAGTACGTGTCTGTGTGTCTGCTTCCTGTGCTCCTAGTCTCCCCGACGAGAGGAAATACGGTTTCCCTCCTGAACTGGACAACAAACCCTCAGCTGTCTGGACAATTACTGTAGCTCTGCAGCTTCCTGGCATGCGTGTAAACACGGCAGTTGAGAGTTGTCTACAAGCAGATGTGCGCCTGTGTTGTGAATCGATACCCACCTGGTCCTCCATAAAGGCTGCACTTTAATGGTAAAGTCATTTCTGCCTTAAGCGGGGAGTGGTGGTGTAGAGGGCCTTGTGTAAAGAGTACGGAGCGGAGTCAGTGAGCTGTTGGCCATTCACTGTCTGACAGAAACTCCCTCTGCCCTGTCACTGGTGAAGAGCAGCTGCAGTATCTCAGGAGCTTTCTGCCGTCGAACACCTGAGGCAGGCAGGCGGGAGGCAGACGAGCTTTTAACACAACCGAGAGACAGACAGAGCACCTAGGAGGAGGCGTATGGTGAGTGTGGGTCTAATTCACTGGTGTCTGCTGAACGGATTGTTTAAGGAAATGCAGATGTTAATAGATGTTTGCTGGTCTGCAGCCTAGAATAATGTCACATGATGATAAAACTGCATTTTATGTTCTTGTGCTTTGTGTGTGCTGGGATGTCAGTCGGTATAACTGACGTGTGTCTGCATTACTGTGTCACTGCACTTCTGCCATTCCTCAGCAATTTCACACTTTTTGTCGTTAATGTGGAAGGAATTCTTTTCATCCTGATTAGGCTTGTTTGACTCACTGTGGTGTCACTGACGACCGATGCCACACTTACGATACAGAAACTCTATAGCTATAATCTAAATCTCTGCAACTAGACACAGTGTTGTGTTTAGCTGTTTCTGTCGTTACTTTTGAAGAAGTCGAACGTCAGGATAATGCACAAGTGCACATTTGTCCCTTAATAAGCTGCTTGTTGTTGGACTGCATGCCAATATTGTGTTATAAATAATTTAACACCACAGTGTCTTATTGCCGCCTGTAATTTGATCCAGGTCTTCTTTCCTGGACTCCTGTTTGGACTCTGTGTTTGTTTAATGTTTTTTCTCTCTCGTGTGTTTAAAATTTTTATCATATTTAATCCAAATGTGTTCACCTGGATCCTGATTGATAAAGTGAGCTACAGGGCTCAGCCCAAGACATTATCAGAGGCAAAAAATGGCAAGCCAGTACTAATTTACCTTTTAAATATTTCATAGTTTGTGTAGTTCATTTATTTTAAATGAACCAGCCTAAGGCAGTGCTAACTCAACATTAGCTCTAGTTCCCCCTCACCTTTACTCCTATGCCTAGTCTATATAAAACAAGAAGTGGTTAAACGCTCCAGCTGGTGAGTTATAGGCTAACCCCAAATATCATCATTTTCCTGTTTAATAAAGTTTAGAAATCAGTTTCACTGGTGAGAAATCTGAGCAAAAAGCCATATTATAATACAATAAGTACTTCAAGAGCTCAAACTTTCCTTTATTCTTTTGAAAAGTATTTCCAGAGGTTTGCAGTGAAATAAAAAATTTGAACCCTTTTTGATATACTTTACACAATATTTTATTTATGATGATATATACACGTGTAGCATTCATTTCATCGTTTACTTAAATATGTTTAAATGATTAATAATAAAGCTCAAGTGAAAACGGTTTTCTCAGGAACATTGTATGTGTATTCAGATTGTACAGTTACTGTAATGTACATGAAAACGCGTTATAAAATGAGTCTACTTCATTTACATGAGTGAGTGCCAGTTAAATGACTATGGAGGTTAAACATGGACACATTCTGTTGGTAGATGTCACATGTTCCTGCCCCTACTGAAACAGAGAGCATCTGAATGTTTAGCTTACAGTTCTGTAGGAAAAACGGGAGAAAAGAGGGAATAATGTTAATGTTTCATTTGAAACCTTCTTTTCACCATGTCTGCATATACACAGCAGGTGAGGAGATAAACCATAATATTTCAGTTAGACAAGATCTCTTTCTAATGATCTCAGTACATGCTTGGATGAAAGTATGATGGATTTAAATTGCCATAATCAAGAATAAATCTCTCAAAAATAATGGCGTGTCACTGTAGCTCAGGAAACTGCTGTGCTCTGAGTCCCTTTTTTAATCACTATCAGGTGCTACTACCGGTGGCCGATGGCCCGGTCAATAATGATCGGATAGTTGCTCTTGGGGGGAGGGGGACGCCACAGCCACCTGGGGTCCTCCTCCATCTTTTATACATGCCAGTGAGGCCAAGCTCATCAAACATTAATGGCCAAAGCTTGGATCGCTCTACCTCCGTCAGCTAGACTATGACCCTGAGCTGTCAGTGGTCCAGGAGAGGTACTCCCGACCCGGCCCTAGCTGCCCCGTGAAGCCTAAATTCACTCCGACTCTGGTAACAGCAATGTGCCACTTGGTCACGGCCCTCTGATGGATTAGAAGCTCGGCAGTGCTCTCATAGTATCCCATAACCAATTAAAATCTAAACTATTGAATGCTAACCATATTCACCAGGACCTTTCCCTTCCAAAGTGCTTTTCCCAGTATGGTGTGAGCCAGGCCATTATCCTCAGGAAGGGCTCCGCCTCCATCTTTGTAAACTCAGAAAGGATTGCTAGGTTCCAGCTGGAAGTGGCACTCACCAGCATTTACCAGTGTGAACACCCTGCTAACATCAGGCTAGTCACATATTATGCATTTGCAATTGTTTGAGTCGAGTTATCGCCCCAAACCTCTGGGTAGTCAAGTAGAAGGTTTTGAGAAGGAAACTTAAGCAGCTTATTAAACAGAATTTCGAATATTACTCTCTCGTTTAAAAAGTCTGAATTCATCTTCACCTGGAATGTGCGATTTAGCTTTTTGTTTCAGTTTTCATCTCATGAAAACAAAGGAGCAAAGCTATGAATGAATAAAAGAGAGAGGTTAAGCTCTCGGCTATTCACTTCATGAACATCTTAGTTAATATGACTGCAGCATAGTTTATAATGTTACGTAGCTAATCAATAGGGGGCTAATGGTTCCTGGAACACCTCCTGCTTCGTGCCCACACCCTTCGGCTTGTATTATGGGAGAGTATCGTTCACTGGCAGCTCGGGGTTTTTGTTTTCACTGTTGTGTAGCATATGCCAGGAGCGGCAGTGTGTCGACAGAGGATGGACATTAGTGCTATTACTGCTTGAGGAAATGCATGTTGTTAATGGTGTGGTGCATTTGCAAAGGCTGCAGGAACTGAGTGTTTTATTATATGTTTGGACTGCATGTTGTCACCCCATGTGTTTTGCATCGCACTGATTAATTGTGCAAATCTGAGAAATGCACTTTTACAATAGAATAATAACAGTAATTAGAGACACACTTTCCTTATTTGTAAGCTGCTGCATCAATTGTGTTTACCCTTTCTCCTCCCACTTCCACCTCCTGCTGGCCACCCGCCCTTTAAATAAACCCCCCATCCCCTAACTCACCCCACCCAGCTTTCATTCTCTTTCCCTCATCTCCTCCTCTTCATCCGCTTTTATTATTTCTGGTTGAAGTCTGCAATCAATTAGTATGAGAGAAGGCCCAATCAATTCCCACTCATTTGCAATTCCTGCCCGTTAAACACTTTCCTTTATTACCAATGTCATAATTAATGCGGAGGAGATTGAGGGGCGGGGGGTGGGGGGATTCTGGGGGTGGGGGAGTGGAAGGGGGTGGGAGAGTCTTTGCCTTATCGCCTGCTGCTCATCCAGACATCACTAATTATCAGTGTAGCGGGCCATGCTTGCTTTGTACAGCAGGCCCAACAGTAAAGAAGTGAAGCTGGACTTGGCGACAGACGCTTTACAGTTCTGTCCATATGACAGTCAGTGAATGCACTGCTATGGAGAAGTAAATATATATTGCGTATGTTCTGAACGTCGTCACAAGAGTAAACTCGAGCAGCCCGTGTTGGTAACTGTCCCCCAAGGACAAACTGTCCACAATGTCAGAATTTGCTCAAGGACATCCTTCATTTTTTTTTTATTAATTAATTTATTTTGCATGACATTTCTCTTCAGTGGAGTGTGATGCAGAAAACTGTTCGGGCCTTTTGTGCCAAACCTCTTGCAACAAAGATAAGCACATTTTCTGCAGTGCTGCAACCCCAAATGACTGCAAATTATGCTCTCGCGTTTTTGGCTCATTTAAAATCAAGCCAGAAAAAGAAAAAAGAAAATGTTGAAAGGTGATTACAGCTGAAATCATTATCACTTAGAAATGCCTGAAATGTTCCTACACTTGTCCTGAGCCTGTGGACCTGTGGTTTTGGTTTGGATTATTATCTTATGTTTAAAGTTAATTCATGTTAAGATTTTCTTGTTCTTAGGTTTGGTTTCTGTTTTGTATTTTGAGCTCCTTTTGTTCTGTGTCTCTGTGTTTCCTTCCTGTTGCCATGTCTTATGTCTCGTGTCTGTGCGTGCCTGTTGTACCTCCTGTTTTACTTTGATAGTCCCTGTCCTGTGTGTAGTGTGCCTGGTTTTGCTTCCTCTTGTCTCGTCAGCTCTGATTTCTCCCAGTTGTGTTTCCCTCCTGTCTCCCATTCCCTGATTGCTCCTGTGTGTATATAAGCCTCGTGTTTTCTTCTGCTTGTTACTGGTCCATCTGCGTTACCTCCACGTGTCATCCTGTGTTCCACTCTTTATGGTTTCCTGTGAGTTATGGTTTTAGATTTGTTGGTTAGATTGTCCCAGTTTAGGTTTGTTCTTAGCTTCCGTCTGTCCCATCTTGGCTCTGTCTGTATTATTACCTCATGTCAATAAAGCTCACTCATTGCATCATCAGTGCCTGCGATTGGGTCCTTTTCCCTTCGACTTCACATGGCTGCCGCGGCAGTCGTGACAACACTATCTACAAAACAAGTCTACAAGTAAAATTAGATTAGTGAAACCCGTGCATTGGCTGCTTACTATTAACCAGCATGCATGTTAATGAATCAGAATAATTTTAAATCAAACTTTCAATCTGCTATCGCAAACACCACCAGTCCCCAACTTTCATGGTGTTACAGGATTCAAATGTGTGACTTCTGTGACTATAGAAACTGACATAATAGGGTCCAAGAAGGAAGTCACAAAAGACAAAGTTTCCTTGGGAGTGGTGATGGTTCACTAATGTTTTTAACGAGATTTCAGATAATAAAATAAATCCTGTATTTGTGTGTGCACTGTTTGAATGTAGTCATACACTCTCCAGAGTATATGACCAAGTTTATTGCACAATGAGTTTTCCAGCAATGCTACACAAAATAATAAAAGCACAGAGTAAGGGCTATAAACAAGTACAACATTTCCACAGAAACGCACAAAAAAAATCACAAATTAACAAAACATGAAAACAGCTGTGAAACCACCACGCAGAGATTCAAACTGACTGCAAACGGCCCTCGCGTCCTCAATGTGACGTTTCCAGGGGTCCATTGTCTCAGATAGGGTCTATGGCTAGTAGATGTGCACAGCTGTGTGGAAGCATGTTTTATGAGCAGCAGGATGAGATGGTAGTGTGACTGGGGAGGGAGGGTGCAGGTGGTGGACCAGTGGTAATTACTGGGAAGCCCTGCTGCTCAGTTAGTGGTCCCAACACACCAGTCTGTCTTCTTCTGGACCCTAATGAAAAGCCTTTTAATATCTGATTAGCTTTTAATGTCACTCTGTGGGAGTGGGTGTGGTCTGGAGACTTTTATTAGAGACTAGGAAAATGGGCCTGCTTGCCGGCAGTTTGTCATTTTTGATTGAAGAGCCGAGGGATGCAGGTGGAGATATAATTACACCGGAGGTCAGTAATGTTTTCATAAGTGTGCGGTTGCGTGTTTATGTGCAGCCTTTTATGGTTTCTTCCTAGTCTCCATTTCGGCCCGCAGAGGTGTCCCTTTGATGGATTGTACAGATAAAGTATTTGATGACACAGGAGAGCCCGGGCCCATTAGAAATTCATAGCAGATTATCCACACAGCTCAAATGAAAATGGACATCAGAGACATAATGGCTGTCGTTGGCATTTTCCACCACTTTCTGTGATATTGTTTCCTTTTCGTGACTTAACCACTCTAATTTTTGAAAACAACAATTCTTCAAAGAGTCTCTAACAATCATATTGTTCTGCTTGTGCTTCACGCCGGCAGCTTTCATCCGATCGCCTCTATCAAGTCACGGTGACAAGAGCTCTCTTGCAGAAATGAGCTCTCATGCTGCATCAATACGAGTTGTCTTTGAAGGAAGTCCATGCAAACAATTTGTGGACTTTTTGTTGTATTCTATTTCTATTTGTTCTTTTTTCAAAGGTTTGTTTTCACTCTTTGACTAAAACCTCGTCACAGATGTCGCTGAATCATCATTTTTCACCAGAGACAGCACTTTGGAAGGATGCTTTGTAGTGACAGTGCAGAAGCATGCCACACATTATTTAATATCTGGCTGCGCAAAGCAGCCAGGACCTAAAGGTAGTGGGTTTTTGCCGGGCTGTTTGATTGCCGCTCAGCTGTAGCTGTGTGTGTGTGCTGTGTGAAATGTGTTCAGCTGTTATGGTGCATCCTGCATACTTGTTAAATATAAATGGCCGCCAAACTGATCGTGGCAGGTGAACACTAAAGCTCAAAGGAAATTCCTGTCCAAGTTTTAATACATTTGCACATGATTCAGTAGCCCATTTGCTGACCTGTTTAAACCTGAAACATGGGTCAAAGCGGTTTTTTTAAACACTTACATACCTTGATTTGTTTCTAACTTAAGACAATGTCAAAGTCATTTTACATTGCAGGCCACGTACAGCCCACTTTGATCTTATTTGGTTAGGGTTAGAGATAGCTTGATATGAGAAAAAGAAGTGAAGTTTCAACATTGAGTCTCAGTTTTTCTACATGATAAAAAAAATGCTCTGCTCTGTCAGCACCCCTCTTTGGGCTTAAATTGTTAGAAGTAAATGTGTAAAATTAAGAACTCTGTAATTACACAATTTGGTGTAGTATGAATGGCCATGGGGGACATCTTTGTCACTAGGAAAAGCTATAAAACTTGTAAAAAAAATAGAGTGAAAAGTCCAGAATTTATGTCCTACTTCACATTTTTCAAAGCCATCCAATGAGCCACATTGACTGGGGCTGACTCTGGCTCCTGGGCCTTATGTTTGACATCCCTGGATTAGGCCAATGTATCAGAATCCTGTTGCCCGTGAACTTTCCAAGGTGTATCATTCAAAATAATAAAGAAGCAGAAACATATTTCCTTTAAAACGATAAATTTGTCCGTGTATCCTCCACAGACTCGTCTTTCAAACAGCCTGCTCTGACTCGTCACAGAGTCACAGCAGCCACAGCGATCATCAATTAGTCACTTGCTTGGTTGATGCTGTTTATGATGCAATCCATGGATGTCTTCAAGGGGCATCAATTAAGTGAAAGTCACTGGCATGTCTGTTTTGCACAAGGTATCCTTTAGCAGCAGTGAATGATGCACCAGTTTATGCTATTAGTGAGACATATCTGTCACTCCCAGCTCACCTTTTTTCTGCATGCAGGATCGCTATTGTGATGAGACATATTTTACCCCAAACCAAGATCTTGTCCTGAATCTACTCTGTCAGAGTAGATTTGAGTGCTTTAATCTCCCCACAGAGGTTTTTTTGTATATGGGCAAATCTTTTAAATGTTTAAATTTATGGAATGAATGCACACATGCACGGCACATGTTCGATAGCAGACTTGATCTCAGGACTAAAATCTCTCAATAACCAACGTCAAGGCAGCAATGCTAAAGAATGCCTTCTTCATAATGAAAAGAAGCAGATAGCATCAGATTAAACTGCATTTCATGAAAACCTGCCATAAGAATATGTCGTCTTAGCCCACTGGGCAATCCACTGATCCCTAAGGTTCACGTGGCTTGCGTGTCTTTAGCATACCCTAGTGTGTCAGAACACGCTTGCTCAGACACGGACCAGTTGGAATGGACACAGTGCACGTCTGTTGTGGTCGCTAATATGCAAGGAACACTCAAGCACTGCTTCTATGCAGCAGCATTAAAAATTGCCGCATGAACACACTGATTAATTTATAAGTCATGCGAGAGGGGCATAGGCAGCGCACCCAAAAAAATCCCAGATAAGCTGCATAGTGTGAGAGTTCTTTTCTTCTACACAGACAGATTGTGATTTGCGTGTCTGTGCGTGTAAATGGGTATGAGAGAGAGAGAGAGAGAGAGAGAGCATGAAACTGAGATGCTCCTTTCAGTTCAGGATGAAGAGAAAAAAAGAGGCCTGAAATATTTGGGGAAGTGGGGATTGGTAAGGGGGGGACTGGTAGGGGGGGATTGGCTTCTAGTCTTCTCATATCTTATAGAAAGACTTGGAGACTCTTTCCAAAGAATGATTCTGCCATTGTCCCACTCTGGCTCTGCTTTTAAATGATCAGATCATCTGATGAAAACCCCTCCCTACAGTCAGTAGCAGTACATCTGCATTTATGGTTTGTTAGCATCCAAACTGTTATATTGAAGACGTTTCTCTCACAAATCCAGCAACAGTACGCTTCTTATTGAACTCTCGTACTACATCAGATTTATCTTTAAAGTGATGCATGGCGTCGGGCCATGAGGTGGCACTCAGCTGCCTGACGGTAAACACTCATTAATTCCAGCTCTGCCAGAACACACAAACATCTGCCGTCTGTTGCCGTGGTGACTCAATGGACCCCATCCAGCAGGCACCGTAGCATGCCTTTCTGCGCACCGTATTTCAGTGCACACAATGCCAGCCGGTCCTGGTACCAAAACAAAGCAGCCGCCTCCTCGTGGCTTGAAGCAGGTCCGCTGTGTGTTAGAGGGAATCCCGGATCCTGCGCAGAGCCTGCTGCTTGCTCACATGTGCGTGGACGGATGTTTAAATGCTCCGACAGAAGCCCTGACGCAGCACAACCCAGGCCCTCGCTGCCTTTCTGCAGACGGCGTCCGTCCTGATATCGCAGGCTGTGGGGCAAGGCCTGGTTTCATTTTCGAGGATTCTCCTCAGATTCTGTTTCCTGTACAGAGGTGCTTTTCTGAGGAAGTGACTTATCATTTCTATCAAAGTGATAACATCAACCTGGTCTGTGTGAAGTGTCTGCTTAGATTTGTGCAGCCGTTATCAGCTTGAGCTGCTTTATTCATTGTACCACAAAAAGTAAAAGTCACAATTCAATTTGTGGTTCCAGGAGGCCGCTGTGAGAAAGCAGACATGCTGTGAGCGCTGTCTTTAGTAGCGTGTTACATCTGGACACCTTAATGTTGTGACAGGCTGTCAGGAGACGGTGTCTTGCTTTCTTACGCCGACTCGTTTCTCTTCGTGGCGTTGAAGCCGACAGTGCTGATGTGGTGTCAGAAGTAGTGCCAGCACAACACCAAGCCGCTGGGCTGCGGGCGCCTCTAATGAGCTCCCCTGAGTGGTAAGCAGGCCGATGGAGATGGCCCGTCCTCTCTCCTCCCCCTCGCTCAGCGTGCTCGCCTCTAATTGGTGGGAGAAGAAAGAGGGACTTCACTCTAACAGGAGACAAAGCTTTGTTTAAAGTGAGTGACACAAAAAGTAAAAGAAAAATCTATTTCTGCCTCATGTGAAAGCAGGTCCTCTCACCCCAATTATAATTTCTGGCAAAGGCCCGAGGTTTACGTCGTCCAGTATGTCCTGAGCCCGAGGAGAAAGACATGGGTGACGCGAGCAGAGTCAGGTGTTCGTTTTGGACGATGGGAGACTCTGATGTGCCAAATGAATGCTGCTTTTTCACCTAGTTTTAATCACACTGTTGGCTCTTAATGTCAAAGTGCTCTTTGGAATGACTGGAATAATGACGCCCTCTACTGCTCAGTTAGCAACACAGCCAACAGAGGGAAACAAAATCAACAGGGGACCGTGGTACATGTTAGCTCAGCTCAACCACCAAAGGATCCAGAGGGAAACACAGTGAAATGTCTTTATTTTTTTATTAATTCTAGTAAAGGCATGGCTGTGGTTTAAGAGGTGGAGCAAGCCATTTCTCATATTGTTGCTATGAGACACGTCTGGACAGTGTTCAGTGTGTGTGTGTGTGTGTGTGTGAATGCAGCTCAAAGCAGAGGCTTGATAACTGCTCAGGGCGTGAAGCTCAGGCAATTATGACATGAAATCTTTGTGTTTCGGTTCTCTTTATCAAAGCAAGCTTGTGGCAACATTATTCAAAGACATATTTTGGATTTTAAAAATGTATTTAAGCATTCTGGTGTCACAGTAGCACACCCACGTGTGCCAAGATCCAGGGTTTCCAGGAAGAACAGTGTACTCGTGTCATTTGGCTCACCAAATTGTGTGCACACATCACATTACGTGGATACAAAATGTGCGGAAACAAACTAAATTCTTATGCAAAGTGTGATAAAGTATTAGCAAGAAGAAAAATGGATGCTTAAATAAATTAAAAGGCCTGGTGTGTTGATTCTGTTGATCATCCATATTTATTAGTCATTTAGTCCATCACTTGCACAGCCAAATTAAATTGCTGCTTGGGGGCCAAAAATGAGCTGCTGGGTTCTTTTGCTCTGTTATCTTTAGAAGCTGATTTCTAAAACACCAATGATGCACAAGCAGTAAGTTAGCGTCCAATAAAATTCCTTTCTTAGGTTAGTCATATATGAATTTCTCCACAAAAACCTTTGAATCTACAAACATTTTACATTTACTGTGGTTATAGTTGATTATCATACACATTCAGAGTCAGAGAGTGTTTATTATATTGATCTCTGAGTGTATCGGAGCCTCGTGAAAGATTGGTGACCTGTCCGGGGTGGCCCCTGCCTTTCACCTTAACAATAGATGGATGGCAGAAAATGGTAAAAGTTCTTCTACCTCAGCCTTCATCAGGATGAAATTGCAGCTTCTTTTGCTCTGGATTGTTTGCCCGGTGTGAAAATATTAATTGAAAACCACACAAAAGTACTTACAGTGTACGCTTCAGTGGACTACACTGTGCTACTATGTTCTGAAGCACTGTTACCATAGTGTGAACCCGGAGCTTCAGAGAAACCAGTCTTGATCATTTAAAACGCTCTGTTACATCAACTATTTCTCGAGGCTGTACCTCTGTTATGTAACTCCTACATCTGCCCAGCTCTAATTACAAACCCCGTCTGAGCTGTCTCAAGGATGTCACGCCTAAAACTTTTCCTTGATCTTCTTCTGTATGGCACTGACTTTACTTCTACTCCACTCTCTCTCGTGTTTCTGAGATCACTCTGTGTCATGCATTCAAGGCCGTTTTTCAGAAGTCGGCTGGATACAATAAACTCTCATTTTCTGTGTGAATGCCTTCCATTTAAATGCATTCACACTAAGCTTAAGAATGGTCGGCCAACATAAACTTTAACCTGCCTATTTGTGTCTGGATTCATCTTTGTATTCAATAAATGCCTGCAGTAATTCTGTTCTCAACTCTGAGATGATGCATTCACATTTCTTTTCTTTAATTCAATCCAAAGTTTAGAAATCCGAAAATATTACACAAAATATATCAAACAAAATGTGAAAAATCAGCGCGTTGCTAATTGGCTAATGTTTGGATTTATTCATCACAAACCTGTGATCATGAGTCTTACTGTGCAAAAATGATGATTGGCTAATTTCATATGAAGCGTAGTGCTGGCTGCTTCAGGCCAGTATAGCACGGTGGCTGCTGTCACTCCAAGGTGCTTTGCAACCCACCTCAACCCTTTATATTATTCATGCTATGTCATGTCATGGTTGTTGATATCTGCTCTATTTTTAAAGGGAGTTTTGTTGCTTCTCTCCCTGTATTTTGGCCTTCAGGGTATGAAATTGGATAGGTGTGGAAGTCTTTGAACAGAGCTGTAAAACCAAATATGTATAACTGCCATATGGTTAATTTTCATGTAATTAGTCTTACAGCCCAGACCCAGAACTTAGCCACTGAGCACTTGCTGCTGCTTAAAGTGACTTGACACTCTGGGGGCACTGCTTGTTGAGATTTATAAACTGTAAGTGAAGCTGAAAATGTGAGTGAAGAGGGGACAGTGTGTTGTTGGCTCAACCTGTGAATGATCTAAGAAGCAGCTAGCCAACTAGCCAGAGAGCTTCATAATTACGTCACCACCTATCATCCTGATATAATCTGTTCTTGTTTCTAAGAACTGCTGTTTTAGCAAAGTGAATATGCTGCTCTAAAATTATGCAGTACTTAGATAGTCAAGACTTGGTGGAGTGGTTTCAGATCAGGTTTCTTCTTCCTCCTTTCTTCTTCTACTTTTGTTTCTACTTTTTTCACCTGCTCCCTTCAGGGGTCACCACAGGGGATCATCTGGCTCCATTCACAACAACCCCAACATCCTCCTTCATAACATCAACTCTCTGCATGTCACTACATGCAAGAACCCCCTCTGTGGTCTTCCTCTTTTCCTCCTGCCTGGCAGTTCCGTCTTCAACATCCTTTGTCCAATATATCCACTATCCCTGCTCTGCACATGTCCAGACCATTTCAATCATTCCTCCTCCAAACTGCTCAACCTGAGCTGTCCCTGTGATGTACTCTTGGTCATTCTGATTGGAAACCTGAACATCTTAACCTCTTCAGCTCTGCCACCTCCAAACTTAAACTGGATTCAAACTGGAAAGTCTTACCATATACTAAAAAAATATACTTTTTAAAAATTGCACTTTTTTAAAATTATCAGCCTTTTCCAACTAGATTTAAAAGGCTGAAAGATCTCTCTGGCTTTCTTCGTGCTCTTCCTCTGGTTTGCTCTGCAACATTTGAAGCGCTGCCGCTGATGCCTGTGATGTCACAGGCTGTCCTGCTTTCAGAGGCTTATGGAGAAACGATAACAAGCTCCTTTATCCTCATTAGCGCCATTACATTATGACGTAGCCTCTAGCTATTGTTGTCTTTCTCCGTCTCCCCTTTGTTTTCCTTCCCTTCCCTGCCTGAGACACAACCAGCCAGACAAGCTGTATCTTAGTTAACTTTGTCTGGAGAAGAGACACGTGAGGAAAGCATAACATTGTCGAGGAAATCTCAGGGCTGCCTGCTACAACTCTGTCCCACTAGAAATGGTGGAAACAGAAAAAGTACATTTGCTCAAGAGAAAGGTGCTAAAAGCAACTCCTGAGTGTCTCTTTAAAACAGATATTCTGATATACATTAGATGGACATGTAAAATCAAATCAATGTTTCTGACCCAGAGCTTATTCCATATCTTTTTATACAGTCTGTGCTTCTGACTGGTGGAATTCAGTTAGTGTTGTTAAAGCTAATATGAGAGCACATACAGTTTTTCCCCTAACTGAACAGCAACTTCTAAGACTGAGAAATGAAGCTAGTGTGGAAGTTGAAATAGCTGCCGTGAGGCTGACTGCATCATTCCCCACAGAAAGCTCATAGGGGTTATTCTTAAACTTGTTCAGGCTCGAATTTGTGCATTATTATATTCGGTCTCCGTTGAGTGTCAGATGGGATCCTGCTAGGTTTTTGTTAGCTCAGCTAATACCTCTCTGAACTCGACCTCTCTCTTGTGTAATGCTGTTTGTGGCTTTTGGAGCATTTTAGTGGAAATAATTTGACCTGCTGTGGGGTTAAACTCATCCATGCTTCAGGTTTTCTGACTAAAATCCTAGCATTGTATTAGCCTACATAGGTAGGTATATGTACTCCAAATCCACCCGTTTGCCCTGTCTTTCTGTTTTTGCTGTCTTGAGTTCCATCTTTTAGAAACAGCAAACTAAAAACACGATTTGATTCAGTAATCTGGCTTTCTTCAAGGTGCTGTCATGTCGGTGTCACTTGTTTGCAGAATGAATTATTTGAAGCTACTAGTAGTTATTTTTATTCTCGCTGCAGGGAACACGCTGGTGTAAACAGCTAAGGCAGGTTTTTTTGGCAGCACATGGAAGAGAAATATTTAAACCTAGGTGATGTGATCTAAACTGGGACGCCACCTGTCAGGAGGAGCCATTAGTGGGAAATCCCATTACTAGTAATCCTATAGGCCCAGTGATAGGAGCACAGTAAGTAGTCTCCACTCTCTCCTTATGTCAGTTTCTCGTGGCCTCGCTGTATAAACAGTAGTGGCCACAAGCCTGTGAGTGCCAGTCTTGGAAGAGGACATGACCCTTGGCAAACTTTCAGCAAGTGGACAGAGAAACGAGCTCAGGATATTAATGCCGTTCCATGCCAGCTGCAGTTCATTGTCGAAACAGTGAGTCGTACACTCTTAGAAGCTCCTTCATTTAAAAAAAGAACGCTTCTCTCTGTTAGTCTGTTTAATTGACTTCCATCGTCTGTCAGATGCAGGACTGCGTGCTTCATCACCACCTTTCAGCCAGTTTTGTCAGCTTCAGCAGTGCTTATCACCTCACAGTTTTAGCTAAATTTAGACCATTGGCTTAATGCCACGCTGCTGTGTTATTGTTGTTGATGGTGGTGGTGTTGTAGTAATGGGTTTCAGCTAAACATAGAAACCAAGTAGAGCTCAAAGTCAGTACTAATGGTAGTACTTAACTTTAGTAATGATTTGGAGGTATTTTCAATTCAGATACTTTGGGTTATTATCCAAAAAGTAGCATTATCTCACAGCTAGAAGGCAGCTGGTTCAAACCTCCTGGTAGGTAAAGGCACATCTCTGTGTGTTTCTCTGTGAGTTTCCACAGTTAAGTTGTTACGTTATCTGGTAATTCAAAATTTGCCATGAGTGTAATACAAGGTAGATAAATTGCTCAAGTGCGTGGATTCATAAATGCATGTGAAAAAGGTAATATGGCTTTTTAAATACCACTTCATTCCAATCCACAAATAGTCAAAGTTCTTAAATGAAAGCATTTAAAATTGGTCAAATCACAAAAGGTTACCAATGTGCCAAAGCATCCTGACCACCTAAGTAGCTAATATGCTGTCAGTCTTTGTGTCACGGCTCGGCTGTGTGGCAGGCAGGAGGAGGACGAGGAGAGACGAGGGCTCACAGATACACAGAGGGGCACACAGGGAGACATGAAGGGCAAGGGATCAAAACTAGAAGCCATAAAATAAAATCACACACAAGTACAATAATACGAAAATCACAAAGAACTAAAAACGCTGGGTCAGGAGACCCAGGACCGTGACAGTACCCCCCCCTCAAGGGCTGGCTCCAGACAGCCCAAACACAGAGAAACAAAACCAAACAGAAAACAACCCAGGGCGGGCGGCGGGGGCCCAGGACGGAGGGCTCGGAACAGAAAACAAAGAGCACAGAAAACACCGGAGCCCAAGAAAACAACCCAAAACACAGAGCAGTTCAGGAGGCCGACCGTGCGCAAGGCAACGGCGGCGACGCGGAAACAGTTCAGGAGGCCGGCCGTGCGCAAGGCAGCGAAGGAGACGACGGAGCAGTTCAGGAGGCCGGCCGCGCGGACGGCGGCGGCGGCCCTCCAGTCCCAGGCGTGCCGGCCATGGCCCGGTGGGCGCAGGGCCAGACGAGGCAGCTGATGAGGATGCCGGACCAGACGAGGCAGCTGATGAGGATGCCGGACCAGACGAGGCAGCTGATGAGGAGGCCGGACCAGACGAGGCAGCTGATGAGGAGGCCGGACCAGACGAGGCAGCTGATGAGGAGGCCGGACCAGACGAGGCAGCTGAAGAGGAGGCCGGACCAGACGAGGCAGCTGAAGAGGAGGCTGCGGCAGACGAGGCAGCTGAAGAGGAGGCTGCGGCAGACGAAGGCTCTGAAGAGGAGGCTGCGGCAGACGAAGGCTCTGAAGAGGAGGCTGCGGCAGACGAAGGCTCTGAAGAGGAGGCTGCGGCAGACGAAGGCTCTGAAGAGGAGGCTGCGGCAGACGAAGACCCGGAGGCCGGGCCAGGCGAGGTTGCAGAGGCTGAGGCCGGGCCAGGCGAGGTTGCAGAGGCTGAGGCCGGGCCAGGCGAGGTTGCAGAGGCTGAGGCCGGGCCAGGCGAGGTTGCAGAGGCTGAGGCCGGGCCAGGCGAGGTTGCAGAGGCTGAGGCCGGACCAGGCGGAGCTGCAGAGGCTGAGGCCGGACCAGGCGGAGCTGCAGAGGCTGAGGCTGGCCCAGGCGATGACGAAGCGGTCGCAGATGGCGGCTGGACAGGCCCTTCGGGCCCTCCAGCTGATGCGGCGTGAGGCTGAACGGGCCCCTCGGACCCTCCAGCGGAGACAGGAGGCTGAACGGGCCCCTCGGACCCTCCAGCGGAGACAGGAGGCTGAACGGGCCCCTCGGACCCTCCAGCGGAGACAGGAGGCTGAACGGGCCCCTCGGACCCTCCAGCGGAGACAGGAGGCTGAACGGGCCCCTCGGACCCTCCAGCGGAGACAGGGAGGTGCTGGCCGGGCTCACTGGAACCCCCAGCGGACGAGGTAGATGGCGGCGTGGGAGCCGCGGAGTCCTGGATGAGCTCATCCGAGCTTCCAGCAGGAGCTGATGTAGAGCCAGAGAGGTTTGGGACCCCTGGCTGAATGTTAAGCCGAACAGAAGACCGTATTGCTATCGGGGACTGGGCCAATGGTTCAGGTGCGAGCTGAGCTGCTGGACACACGGGGACCTGAGCTGCTGGACACACGGGGACCTGAGCTGCTAACGGTGGAGAAGTAAATGACTGCACAGGGGACTGAACTGATGTCTGTAGTAACGGTGGTGGTGAGAGTGGAGTAGGTGGTGGAGTTAATGACTGCACAGGGGAATGAACTAGAGGTAGTGATGGTTGTGGTGGTTGAGTGGGAGACTGCACTGGGGACTGCACTGGGGACTGCACTGGGGACTGCACTGGGGACTGCACTGGGGACACTGGAGACTGCACTGGGGACACTGGAGACTGCACTGGGGACACTGGAGACTGCGCTGCGGGTGGCGGCGAGGGAGCTAACTGAGCTGCGGGTGGCGGCGAGGGAGCTAACTGAGCTGTCGATAAGGCTGATGATTCCTCTACCAACTGAGCTATTGATTGGGCTAAGGATTGAAATAAAGTTTGTAGTAAGTCAGGCTGTGGATGTGACTGTGCTATGGGAAGCGAGGCTGAATGTGGTGGAGGTGGCGACTGAGCTTCGGGCCGGGCGGCTGACAGAGCTTCGGGCCGGGCGGCTGACAGAGCTTCGGGCGAAAATGGTGGTGGTGGAGTTGGTGTCTGGGCTACAGGCGGCTTCTGAAAAACAGCGGACTCAGGAGCAGAATATTGTCCGAGTTGGTCCGACTTGGAAGTGGCATGGAAGAAACAGTTAGTGTCACTCACCACCGGAGTTTGCTCAGAAACGTTAGGGCGGCGGCGGCGTGAGCGCCGTTTTCGCCGAGAGGGGGGAGGAGATGAGCCGGGCCGCGAATCCTCCAGCGGACCGGGCTGAACGTCCTCCGACCCCTCACACTGGAGAGGCAGCTCCGGGCGGACGCCTACGGTGGAAACAAGGAAGTCCCGGATGTGGGGGTGCAGCGCGCCGAACAGCCACGGGAGTCCGGACACCATCCGCTGTAGACGGGCGGCTACGACCTCCCGGTGTTCGTCTCCTGGCAGCGCCTCCCACTCCTGACAGTGGTACTCCACCGTATAGATCAAATCCTCCCGGAGCTCAGCGGAGGGGTTGTGAGTTGCTGGGTCCATTACTGGTGACGTCGTACTGTCACGGCTCGGCTGTGTGGCAGGCAGGAGGAGGACCCAAACGCAAAACTCACAGACACGGGGATGAACTCAAAATCACAGCTTTAATGCTGGAATGGCCGAACATAGGAAATACAAAACTAAACTGGGAAAAGTAAACTAACATACGCGAAGAGACACAGGGAGATCCACACAACATGAGGGACGACGTCACACTGAACAGAGGGAGACGCAGACAGAAATACACAGAGGGTTAACGAGGGGAGTGGGAACACACGGGGAACACAGGTGACACTGATAATCATAACGAGACAGGGCGGGGTGAACTGAACACTGACGGGAGAGGTGAAACAGGAAGTACAGAGGAGAGAGAGCACGAGTAGAACACCAACGTAACAGGCAGGGGAGACACGGAATAAACACGAAAGGGGACGAGGGCTCATAAATACATAGAGGGCACACAGGGGGAAGAGAGCACGGGGAGAACTTAGACATAATGGGCAGGGGAAGCATGGAATAAAACATAAGGAGAGACGAGGGCTCACAGATACACAGAGGGGCACACAGGGAGACATGAAGGGCAAGGGATCAAAACTAGAAGCCATAAAATAAAATCACACACAAGTACAATAATACGAAAATCACAAAGAACTAAAAACGCTGGGTCAGGAGACCCAGGACCGTGACACTTTGCATGCAGCCAAATTACCTCTAACCGATCACAGGTCTTCTAGAGTCCAGGCCTCGAAGATTCCTCTATCTATCTGGTGCCAAGACATTAGCAGCACATCCTATAGGTCATGTAAGCTGTGACTTAGAATGGGATGAGGCTTATTCCAACACTTCCTCCAACATCCTGCTGCTGTTGATGGTAAGTCACACCACCATCAGAATGTGGTCTCTCTACTGTCAAATTACCATCATGTGAACTTTGCAGTTTGGGTCCTGCCTTTTTCAATCATATCTTTATACCTGCTGATTGATCCCACATACAACATGGAGGTAATATTTTTTTTGTTTTGGCTCAATGGAGTAAATATACACCTTTTTTTTTCTCCAAGCAAGCTATCAGTTATTGGCATCACTGTCAGTCTAAAATCTTCACAATATCAAACTCAGAGGCTTACTCAGCAAAAACAGATCATTTCTTGTTCAGTCATACGGATTAAATTCACCATTTTCCCAGAAGAATCACTGATGTTTACGTCTCTTTATTTCCCACTTTGCTGTCTGCATGTTTCCCTGCAATCAAACTCGGAGCAGTTCATCTCATTAATTACTGCACATTCGCCCAGAGAGGAGAATAAGCCGCTGCACGCACTCAGGTCTCAGTGCTGCCTCCCTCTCTCTCGCTCTCTGTCAGTGTGAAGGACTAGGTGCAGAGAAAAACCTTGACCTTGCTGTGCTGCCAGCGAGCGGCAAGGACTTGCCGGGCTGCGTCAGGCTGGACACACAACTCCACTGAGAGGGAGGGAGTGAGTGGGGGTTAGAGAGAGAGAAACAGAGAGTTAGAGAAAGGGAATAGAGGAGGGGCTATGCTGAGAGAGTGACAGAAAGTGGTGGTGGTGTTGAGGGGACTCAGAGTACAGCAGGGCCCGAGCTGTCTCTCTCTCTCTGAAGCTGGAGGTGAATGTGGACGGATGGTCCCCTGCCTTCACGCTGCCAGTGTCGACCATATGCCGGGCTGCTCGCTGTCTCTCCCTGCCGGTAGGGCTGCTTCTCCTCGTGCTTCTGTTATTTTCATTTTCTGTCATGTCATACCTGCATATTGGCCTAGCTGGGACTGCTTTTTCTTCTTTTCTAATCTTTGGAGTGTGTGTGAGGTGAGAGCAGAGACGGAGAAAGAGAGTGCTTGCGGGCTACGTATGATCTTGTTTACACCCGCTGCCTGAGCAGGTGTCTGGCAGGGATGACTGCAGCAGCTGCAAATGCACTGTGCCCACCCCCCACCCTACGCCCCACCACTTCCACCCTCGCTCATCACTCCCTCTTCCCATCTCTCTCGAATAGTCTGATGTCATGGCAGCTGATGTTTGCTGCCTGCTGCTCGCTGTAGCAAACTGGGGTTGAAGGGACAGTCCAACTTCTCAGACAGCGCCTGGACTGTTGTTGTCCTTTATCTCTCTCTCTCCCCCCATCTGCTCTCCCTCTATGCAGAGGCAGATGTGTCCTCCGAGCAGCCTTGCAAACCAGGGGTTGTGCACTTGTTGTTGATGTTTTTTTTCTTTGGTGTTGTCTTTAACTCTGCTGCATCCCGGTTCTACTTTTGCTGAGGGCAGGCGTTCGTGTGATGAATTCCTATTGATCATTTAAACAGACCCAGGAATAGTTCATTACATCAGGCTTCTCTCTGCTGACCTAGACAGCATTCAGCGTACAAAGTGGACAGGCTCCTGTGCCATACTAACCATTATTGCAAATGAGATGGAGGGTCCTCAGCAGTCACTCCCCTCTGCCTTGTACCAGTACTCATTGGCTTGCATGTCTTAATACGGTTTAATAATATTAATTCAATATTAATTCATCCTGCTTTGGCCCGCAGCACAGGATTACGTCTAACTTGTGTGATTTTTTTTTCCCTGTATGTAGCCTGACAGCCCACATCCAGGGCTTTCAGGCTCTGAGGCCAGAACTGCTTTTTCGGTTCTTGGTTTCTGTCCTCAGGGGCAGGATTTTCAGGTTGGGTAGATTATGCAGCATTAAGCTGCTTGGTATCAGATAATTCTACAATGATGAAATCCTCTAGGGTTATGAATTAAAATGGGTTGAGCTCTGCCGTTGTGTTGCACTCATGAGAATGTTTGTGACTCTACACTTTTTTTAGGGTTTAGATTCAGTGCATCACAGCTGTTGCTAAACAGGAAATTTGTTGCCTTGTCCAACGTTTAGGAAGACATTTCCTGCCTGTTTTGAATCTGCAGCTCGGGTGCAGAAAATAAAGCGGATGGTGCCATAAGTGTTCTGAGAAGAGAACGCATCCAAATCACTCCAAGAGTGAAGCAGGCAGAAAGGTTTAGGCTGTTTTTTTAATGCAAACTACATCAGCGAGTGCTCGATAAATCACAGGCTCATCAGAAGGAGGAGGACGAATCAAAGGAGGTGAAAAGGAGCCAGGAAGCTTTGACAAGCTCCTGATGACTCATCTTGCATATGATTTGAAAGGCATTAGGTATGGGCCCAGCCGGCCGGACAGAGGCTCACTCTGCTGGCCCATCAGTCATTATCACTCCAAGGAGACTCGACTCCAGGATAATGATTCTGATTGGAGTTTGCTGAGGTTGAATGGAATCCAAAATCTGATACACAGAGTCATCAGAGCCACATTTGTTCTCATCTTTAAATTTGAGTTGCCCTCTTTGTGTTTGGTCAAGTGAATCATATGCAGCAAGAATGCTAGAGTGATATCACTCAAAGCATCCTGAATAGAAATGTTGAGAGATTTTTTAGATTATAGTTACTCTTTACATTTTTGCACATGCACAGTCCAACCTTTCTCATTCGCAGAGTGTCATTGACCATTTGGTCAAAGCATGTGGTCTGCCAGTTTATGCACACAAGATGTCCTTCAGTGGTGGAGCGTGAGGCACAGGGTGAGACAGGCCTTTCACTCCAAACTGGTGCAGGCTCACTGTGAAGGGAACAAACTTGTTCAAGTCCAAGCCGTCATGTTTTGGAACCACCACAATTTCCCATTCTTGTTGTCTTTTTTATTGCCGTGCTTGATGACCACTCGTGACTTTTGACCCCTGCATGGTTCTAGAGAACAGGCACACAAATGGCCTTATGGTGGCCGTGCACTTCTGATTGTTGTGTTACTAATTGATTGGCTCTACGTTATACCTGAGGATGTGGGCATTACTGTTTAGACGAAAGTACAAGTCTTTGTATACACACAATTCTCCACCTCTCAAATGCCCAGTGATAAGACGTATGGTTCCAGCCAGTCTGCCATAGAGATTACAGCCTGTTTATGCCTGCCCAGCATTGGTCCACTGAGTCTCTAGGATTGGTGTCAACAGGCTGCCATAAAGCCCAATAACATGTGGCAGGGAAAGGCTGCAGGGGATTATTATGCTGGTGCTCACCTCGTCTCTTCCTATTATTACCACAATTACTGTCAGCAGCTATAACAGGGGTTCTTGAGATGCTCTAAATTGTGGACGATCGTGTGTCATAGTGATTTAGTTTCACTACTACAATGCATTTTTGATGCAGAATGGCAAACCCACTACAGGAATGAGTATTCTGCATGCTGTAACAGGCTGACAGTTTCCTGTGGGATTAAATCAGGCCTTTAAATAAAGGGTGGTTTAAGGGGTGGGAGTGACAATCAAGTGAAAAAGAAAGTTTTTACCCTACTCTGTGTCGTCATGTGAAAAATATAGTATATCCCATTATTCTGTATCATTTTCTCTACCTCACTATGGAGCAATCTTGTTTTTGCCAAGTTGCTTCAGTTCATTGACATTTGCAGGGATTTGTACATGCACAGCTCTCTTATGGTCCTGATACAGCATTTCAGTCATGTTGAGAAATGAAAGCAGTAACAGAATGCTTAGGTTTCTGCGGACCATGCAGACTTCTGTGTAAACTTTCTTCTTCATGTGACTGTGTTTTTCTTGTTGGGTGTGTAACCTTGCAAAGGAGATTCCTCCATTTGATCTGTTTTTGATGTGCTCGTGGTCTAAGTCCCCCTTAATCCCTAACCCTAGTTCTAATCCTAACCCTACATGAAAGTGTAAATTGTCTTAGGAAAACTGTTCATCAAAGTCCAGAAAAGCAAAACAGCAAATATTAAAAATAAAACTTGGGTGTTTGTTTACCCAAACCTAAATGAACCTAAACTCATAGAACTAAAAAAAAACAAAAAAACAAAAGACATTCATAAACTTCTTCTGTTCGTGGCTTTCAAAATGTGCAAACACACTGTAACGACATACAAATGAAGCTTGTTTTTGTGACTCTAATGGTTCAAATAAATCCACACTGTACCTCTGTGTTGTTACAAACATAAAGTGAATGGAGCTTTCATAGCGGCCATACTTTTCCTGTACTCTCGCCAAGGAAAATGGGAATACGATTGTGTGCTTTGCATTTAGGATCAGTGGAAAATCTCCTCACACGCTTTGTGTGCTGCTTAAGATTATCTATCCCTGTGTCAGTGTGAACCATGTGGTTCTATCCCGGCTCATTTGTCCACATAAACAAAAACCAAACATTCAATAAACAGATGCTTAAGCTGAAGTAACTTACTGGCCCTCTGGGAATTAATGCACTGATTATGAATTGTAATATCTCATGTTCTCTGTCCCCTTGCACCCTGTCATTTCTCTGAGTTAGCTGAAATGTTATTGTTGAGTTATAAAGTACAGTGTATCCTGAGTCTACAGCATGTGGTGTGAAAAGTTGGAACAGTTTTTTTCCATTTGTACTCTAGGTCTGCACCAGATTGGCCATGGTGACTGTGGCTTGGCAGCTGGGTTTTCCACATTTCTACTCAAGGAAAACATTTCCACAGGTGCAGCTAGTCAGCTTCCAATTGCTGGAATGTGAAGAGAGAGGATGTACCGCTGGATGTAATGCTTAAAAGAAAGACTTATTAGAGCTGTTGGAATTTCATGATAAGCAAATAGCAGCTCATTTGCAGACTAATTTTTGTTATTTCTCAAATGAGACTTGATGTGATTCTTAAGGCAGACTGAGGTCAGATAGGCAAATAATTTCGGCCATGTGCTTTGTGCTCTACATCAAGTAGGTGACCTTCATTGAATATGGATTTTCAAATAGATTCCTAACTGGAATTAAAACTGCTAAATGAGCTTAAAGTGAAGAATGTAATGCTGTTAAATGCTTAATTGATGCACCCAACTGGACGTTCAGCAGCTGAAACAATTGTGTGAGACATTTACAATCTCTATTTAGTCTAAGAAATGTTAGCCATTTTCTCAGACCCAAAAAAACATGTTTGTTGGAATGAATTAATGACAAAATTTAGATTTCTTTTTGAGCGTGATGAGTTTTGGCACCCAGCTGCTGGAGTTGGCATCAAATTCCCGCTTGTTGGTAAAGATGTAGTCCACATTCATCTCTTATTTCCAGCTTAGTACAATTTAGGATGAACTGAGGGTTGTACTGAGCCTGAAACATTGTTTTAGCATTATTTCCCCTGTTTTAAAGCAAGCTTCCATCCCACTGGCTGTCCTTTACACACAAAAGTTTAAAACAAAGGTAGGCGGGGCTTTAGTGCAATCAGCCAAGCTGTGTGAAAATGTGCATATGAGACACTCCCAGTTTGTATGAAATAGAGAACCGAGTTGAGAAAAAACTGAACTAAAAGATAAACATGAAGTAATTTGGTTTAAATGGAAAATGCATAAAAAATAAACTTTGCTGAGAATCATCACCGTTTTTAAGTTTTAAAGAAGTGCAAGGACAGTCTCACAGCACCATAGCAAACATGAACTGTTGCTAATTTGGTGTCAAAATGTCACAGTTCTGTGGGGGAGTGGGGGGGCTCATTAGGGGATGAAACAATTTTGAGTTTGTACTCAAGAAATTATTTCTTGAATATATTAGCTGTGTATATGGGAAATTTCAGAATCAGTTCAGTAGATCGTGGTGATAATCTCGCTTCTTGGAAAGAAAATGTCATGTCGTTAAGCGTACACGTAACCTTGTGAAGGGGAGGGAGTGGATGGATGTGCCTGGCAATCGTGTTCAAACCTACAGGTCTTATCAGGCCATTCAGCTGCCTGCTTGGAAAGATATTCAAATGGTGTATTCATAGTCTCAGGAGACAGAAAAAGATGATTGTCTTCTGGGAAATCTTGCTGCTGGGAATCCACCTCAGTAGGATTTTTTTTAGAAAACAGCCACTAGTCATCGGTACCTCACAGTCTGCTTTTTCCACCAAACACTTCAGAACACTAGTTGACAAATAGTTTCTAGGGACACGTGATGCTCACTTCACTAAAAAGCTTTTGCTAGTTCTTGAGATTGAGGCCCACAACAGTGTAGGAAATGATGAGTGGAAATGTTCCTTCCTCTTCTTTTTGATATATCGTGCTGTTCACCTTCTCATTCTTAAAAACAATTCCATCTCCTTCCTTTTCATGACATCCATATTTTGTTTAGCTTAGGGAAATAACTTCTAACTGTCCAAATCATATTTCCCTGAAATTTACGGTTATTCTACAGTGATTTTTTTGCACTTGTACGTCAGCAGTAGTACTTGCATGTTTTAACACCACCCAGTCTGCCTGCTCAGATTTGTCATGTTTTGAAGTGTTTCAGGTTTCCTTTACATGCTAGAGTAAGAGCGAACTGTGGAAAAGGGGCCCCTTGGCGTGTAGATTTGTAGAGGAAATGCTGGTTCAAAAGGTTAGCAGCATTCCCATTTGAAGAGGAAGCGTTCAAGGTGAGGAGAATGGATCTCTCGGGGAGAAGGAGTGAACCAAAAATCCTTTCATCAGTCTAAGGATCTATTTGGGAAAGAGTAAGCATTTTCAGTGGCCCCTGGTTGACCTCTGCTTGGCTGAGTCTTTTCAGCATGTGCTGTCTTGAATGGCATTAAAATAAATTTGCGCTTGCCTCTGTTACCTAACTGGCAGTGTATATGTTGGTATGCATGTTGGACCTCTTTGTCCTGCTCATTAAAACTAATATCGACAGCTCGGCCAGCTGGCCAATTACTTATGCTACACAAATGTACAGGATAAAATGTGCCTGGCAACATACATCATGAATGCAAATGAAATGTTTAAAGCCTTAACAACAAGTACATGCCGCAGAGCATGATTGAAAGTGGCCATTTCAAAGCCTGTATCAGCAAATTAATGGGAAATAAATTATACTGATTGACTTTAACATATGGTAGATTGCTTTTTGAAGTATTAAGGATTAGGCTATAGCTGAGGCAGTGAATGGGAGTTATATGATTGAACTGCAGCAAAAGTTTTAAATTAGTGTAGAGTGGGTGATGGTGTATAAGCTCAGTTTCTGTCTGGAGAACAGAAAAAAGAATGAGGGTCTTTAACTGCACTGTATATTTCTTGTAGCTGTTTTGTCTGAGGATTTATTACACTTGTTTTGACTGAACATGGCTGCTGACTGTTGGTGGAACTGATCTTTATGCTTTTAGCTGGCTAGCTAACATTTTAACAGGTCTGAGTACCTTGAGAATTCACCTAGCTTTATTTGAAGGTCTTTGTGTAAAGACCACGCACATGTCTTCAATGCAAATCAGAAAATTTAAAAAATACACATATATTTGGGACAGTACAATAAGAAAGTGCTATTTCTCCCACTTAGATGCTTCAGATCATCAAACAGATTTTAATATTAGACATACAGACGATTGATGCTATTTTCAGTGAACGTAGCTGTTGATGCTAGTTGGAATTGCTGCTGATGTTGTAGCTGCATCTTTAAATCTGGAGTTGTCTTATGTAAACATTGTTATGTTCTTCGCTGGCTTGCTAACCAAAGCTCTGAGAACATTCAGAAGTCACTTAGCTCTATTTGAACTTGGTGGTCACTCATCCAAACTGGATAGCTGCCTGTCTGTTAATCTAGAATCTTGTTTTCTGTTTCTACACATGTTAAATGCAAGATACAAGGTGTGTGTGGAGGATTTAGAGTTGGTTAGTCTACCTGACAGAGGTGGGGTCAGTTGTAAAAGTAAAGCACATTACTTTTATTGGTAGGCAGTAATAAAGCTCATTCTGCATTCTTTGGACCTCATTTAATCTAACAGCTAACTAAATCACATGCTAGCTCACCAGCATTCAGCAAAAAAACAACAACAAGATATCGTGAAACATTTTCTAAAGGGATCACAGTTGGATATAGACAATGGTTGCAAAACAAAACATTGTATCTTAAAGTCACTGCGTATATCTGTGTCATAAACTGTATATAAAAGATGAAAATAGCATTTAGTTTCTGGACTCAATGCTAGCAAGCTTAGTTAGTTAGCTACATCACATAGAAGTAGATAGTACTAAGTAACAGACCAATAATATACTAGCATTTCACCAAAACTGAAAGAACAGACTTCTTGAATGGCCTGCACCACGCAGGAAATTCTCAAGTTTATCCCATTAAAAGAACAACTAAAGGTACCAACATGACAAATGCAGTCGAGAGGTCCCAGTGAGAAAGAGACCTAGTAATCAACTTATCTGTCTGATTAATCTTTAACAAAATCAAACAGGTAAGAAATCCCTTAACATTGCATTTTTATGAATTTGTAAAGTTGGGCATTTGGGTACTCGAATCGGGTTGGCTTTTTTTAGCGCCAGCCTCCAGTGGCCAAAAGAGTAACTGCAGTTTAAGGAACTTTTATGAATGTGTGCATTGGTTTTCTTTGTTTTCTTCAGGTTGCACTTGATCTGTGTTTGATGGATTTTGCCACTTCCCTGCCCCTTCAGTAGACTAGTGGCAGATTATTCTGTCTATTCAATTCAAACTGGACATGAACGCACATACAGTGGGGCAAAAAAGTATTTAGTCAGCCACCGATTGTGCAAGTTCCCCCACCTAAAATGATGACAGAGGTCAGTAATTTGCACCAGAGGTACACTTCAACTGTGAGAGACAGAATGTGAAAAAAAAAATCCATGAATCCACATGGTAGGATTTGTAAAGAATTTATTCGTAAATCAGGGTGGAAAATAAGTATTTGGTCAATAACAAAAATACAACTCAATTTTATTTTATTCTATCCATGTAATGTTTACAAGACTTCCAGCTGTGCCTACTGAAGATACAGGAAGTATGTACAATTTCATCCCATTGCAGTGCAGCTTGTAATGTCTTGATCTTTGTGTTAAACCATCTTTACATGGGACTTTCTTCATTCTAAAAGAAAAGGCCATCCCAGCTTTTTCAAGCCTGATGTTAAAAAAAATGAAAAGTCTACTCAGGTCAGTAAAATGCTAGAAGGAACTTTTCGGTAGTTAGTGTGGATTTAGGATTTTGTTGTCTTCTGGCAAAATATGGTAGTAATCAGCCATGTTTTTTTTCTGTCCAAGTACTTTTAGGGCATTCCAGATGGCTAAGCCGTGAAGCTATTTTGTGGCTCGCCCCACTGATTATCAATAGTTAATTATCTGCAATTAGATTAAGAATGGAAACTCCATTATTACTCGCAAACCACGCAAGTTACCATGTGCTGTTCCAGAAATGCTGATAACTCTAACTTACTGCCACTCCTACTGAACTCACTGTTTCTTGAAGTTCGCACAGGGTGTCAGTTGACAGGGTGTCATATGTTGCACTTTAAAAAGATTGGTTATGTGATAGCGTGTTTTCCTCTAAATAAAACAGGGTAATTTGATGTCAGATGAACGATGGTCAACTAATGCAACGAGTGGAAGAGGTAATTATAGGAGAAAACGCAGTATAGTGTTTCGCTTTTATTAGGGTGCCAGTAGAAGCCAAAAATAATCCCCAATCAGCCAGTGTAATTGAGTGTGTCACACCAGGCTGCCACTCCCTTCCCCTGACAGGCAGGCACACACAGGCGGCACAATGCCGTCATACAACCTTTCTTCCATTTCAGCCTTGCAGCTCTCCTTGGCAGAGGTGAAAACTCCAGCGGGAAGGCAGGAGTGCACAGCAAAGAGAAAGGCGGTCTTTATTACAGATGCCAACATCAGCAGCGCCCAAAGCCAGCGTGTATAGACAGAGGTGCTGCCTGTCCTTCACAGCCTCAGTGTGTATATGTGTGTGTATGTTCTACATCACAGAAAAAGGGGCGGGAAAGGAGCCGTCTACTACTCACACTAACCAGAACTAGAGCCGTGCTTCTCTGGAAGTCTGTCGGTGTAGAGTGGTAGTAGCGTCAGCCGGTGCCCTGCTGCCACAGGCTGTCTGGACTTGTCAATGAACAGTCTAGCTGGGTCTCCCTAGGTCGAGACAGGCCTCTGTCCTTATTGAGCTTCTCTACAATGAAGGTAGGTTCATGTTCTTAGCGTAATCTTGCCGTGGCTTTAGTTTGTCTTTAAACCTCTGGTGTCTTTGGTTTTCTTCGTGTCAACAGTCGTACAGCATGCGTGCTTCACAGAGAACGAATTTTCTCTTCTGTTTTCATTTTCTTTCTTTAACACAGAATGACATTTCATTTCTTTGTTAGTTTAAGGTCCTGATTATTTCCATTTCTTGTCCTGTATCATCTGTGACATTTTGGGAACTATCCTGTTAGGCCTGAACCAGATGGGTTTCGTCTCTTCTCCTGGTTGATAATAGAGCACCCACACACCCCCACTCCACCACCACCACCTCCATCATTTGTGTCTTGCAGCAGATGATGTACAGGTGCTTCTCCTGAGCCTCTGAATTGTTTCCCTTGTCTGGATAAAATGCCCTTGAAACCAGCAGGGGCAGCAGGCAAATCCATAACCTGTCATGATCGCTCAGCCAGGATCTCAGACTGCATAATTTTGGCCTGATGGTCCTGCTCAGAGCGGACAGCGGAGGGTGCTGCCCATCAGTCACTTTGGCAGCAGTGCTGCCCACTCGGTGCCAGCGATGAGCAATGGATAGTAGAGAAGGGACATAAAGAGAAAGGGGAGGTGATCCGAGGGACCCGTGAAGGGTATTCAGCCGTCATCAGTTTCTCTCATTTCCTGTGGCCCGGCAGAAAGCAAAGAAGTTTGTCTTCAGTTTGTAAAATCTAAACCATAACCTTTTACTAAACTTGACTTTGTAGTTCTCTTGCCTAAAACTAACCAAAGAACAACTGAAAATGGGAAAAGACTTGAAAGTCAGTCTTGTATGCGACGTCCTGTGTTTTAGCCATCCATCCATGTCTGTTTCCCTTTATGCCCTTTATCCCAACAGCATTCACACCAACCAGTCAAATTCTGCAGACACTACAATGCAGTTTTTCAGAATTTCACTTATCAGTGTTTATTACCTTTATGCAAACTGATATTTAATTTGCCTGTAAAGGGTGTAAATGTGCAGTCTATAAAAGCTAAGTTAAAAGTTGCAACAGAAGGACACAGCTTCTTCATAAGCGTGTGGAAGCTTCAGGGAAAAGGAAACTTGGCAGCGCGTCTCTGCTCCACCTAGAATTAAATCCCATTTCACTAGTTTGTTACCAGGAAGCAACTTTCACATTCAGAGGTTACTGAATACCAAAGCTCAGTCTACTGATTCACTTCTAGGGAGTTTGCTTAGCCGTTGTTGCTTTCGATTTTATACAGTCTCAAGCCATCTGATAGTTAGTGTGGGTGGGTAATACCAAACCACAGTGGGTTGAAACTTTGACTTTCCCTCTTCTCTCTTCTTCCAAGACTTGTTCATTTTAAAACAACATTGTCATAACATGCAAAAAATGCAAGGCTTTAGTGGAACAAGGTAGCAGATGTTAGTTTCATATGCAGCAACTTCTTATAGGTTGAAACTTGTGTGAGTATGCCACCTGACATCAGAACTTTAGATAAGAATTTCAAAAACAAGCACAGTTAATAATGATGATCGGCACACCACTGGTTGTTAGTAGTTACACTTTGATATGCTGTGAACTGACCAGTGGACAATAACTGGATTGGGTAAAAATTTTGGAAGAAATAAAAATTGCTTTTATGCACAAGGCAAATGAGGAAAGATTTGGAAAGTCAAAATTGTCCCAGTAAAGTGCGGACTGAGTGTTTCAGCATCCTTGTTGTGAACCGTGTTCCTATCCTGTTTCAGTTTATCTGAAGTCAGCGCGCCTTGTTTTTTTTATTCCCCTTGGTACTTTTGCATTTTCCCATCACGCATAGCCAGTGTCCAGCCATTCTCAGACTCAAACTGAGCACACTCAGCCAGCCGCTCTGCCTGGAATAGAAAAATGTTTATGAATACTAATGAAGCAGCAGCAGCTTTACAGAGAGCGCCTCAGGTTTACGCCACTGCAAGATGCTCATCTGTTTTTACTGCAAACTAAACGTGTCGGGATCTGCCATGTGTTCTGTCTGAGACACCGACACGATGAGCTTCAGTAAATGTTATCTACTGTCATTTGGTTGGATGAAATCTGATTGTTTTTTCTTTTGTTTTTCTTAATGGAAAAAAATCTGTAAAAAAGAATGACGAGACAGCATCACCATCTGTGGGGGACATCTGAAAAATACTTCCTGTCTTGAATCACCTGATAGCATCATGGTTTGGGTGGATTGAATGCACAGACATTACAACAACAAATACTGAAGATAGGATGCGGTTCTAAAAGCTCAGCCCTGTTTTGGAACACATACATAAAGTAGAACTTAACACCATGCACGGACTTATACCCGAGAGTGACACTGGTTGATTTTAGAATCCGAGGCAGCGATAAATCTTGTTTACTAGAGCTGGGAATAAACTGGCTTGATTAACAGATATGTGTGGTTTATTAAAACTTTGGTTTTATTTTAAGTAATACTGGAAACCTTTAGCAGATTTGAAAAGATTTTAAAATATAGTTGGATTGGTTTAGTCAAACTTCTACTGATGAGGAAAATAAAAATAAATCAACCAGGGTCAAATAATCTTGACATTTACTATAAACACTTTATCTGAACAGATTAAACCTTTACAGTGCCCTTAAATGTCATATTATATTAAAAAGTATTATTTGTATTTGTTAATGTAGAAAGTAACATCAGCAAGTTGTTGCAAGTGCAAGCATATCACTGTGAATTTATGTGATCGGCTATCTGCCACGACTGGGCAGCCTCCCTGAGCCTGGTTCTGCCGAAGGTTTCTTCCTGTTAAAAGGGAGTTTTTCCTTCCCACTGTCACCAAAGTGCTTGCTCATAAGGGGTCATATGATTGTTGGGTTTCTCTATGTATGTGTTATTGTGAGGTCTACCTTACAATATAAAGCACCTTGAGGTGACTGTTGTTGTGATTTGGCGCTGTATAAATAAAATTGAATTGAATTGAATTATGTGACCTCTGCAAGGAAGATCCCAAACTGAGTAAAACTGACGTCAACTGTTTTTGAGAAATATATTAATTTGTTTTCTACATAAGAGCAAAGTAGGAGAATATTTCTTTTATTCTCTAAGAGAGGCCTACATTGTATCCTGGTGAGTGCTGCAGAACCACTGATCCAGCATCCATCACTGTGTTCATAGCTCTTAAAAGTGAAACGATACATGATAAGACTCGGGTTGTAATAACGTCCTGTGATGCTGCTCAATATTTACTTCTCCCTGTGCTGCTGTGAGTTAACGGTTTGGTATTAGAGCTCATGGGCAGCTCAGATACAGGATGGAGGAAGAGTTATGGCTTGAGGATTAGAGGAGATAAGCTAAATAACTGCGTGGTGGTCGGAGGAGCTACAACAGCAGAGCATAAACGTGAACAGATATTATTCCATAAGGACACCAACAAACCATCAAGTATGTTTTCATCTGCCAGCTCTTGTATCTGCAGTATGTGTGTGTTTGTTTCATAGCTTTTAATGGGTGATGCTTGCATGTGAATGTTATTTGTTTTTAAGTAATGTGAGCTGTGCGCTGCATGTGCTCTGTTGCTGGCTAGGAGCAACATGACCAGCACAGAGCATGAGAACCAGCGGTTAGTTAAGTTAATCCTCCCTCTCTCGCTCTCTGTCTCTCTCTCTCATGAAGAGGCTTGAGGCTGAGAGGGCAGGGCCACCGCCTCCCCGTGAAGGCCACACGTGGGTGGGTTCTGTGCTCAGGGATTACAGGGCTGAAGTGGAGCCAAACAGCTTTAGAACGGGCAGCCAGACGCCCTGTCTGCTTTCTGGGTTGGGCCTGAGGAGCGCTCAGTTTGGGTTGTGGGTGGTGTGACCAGCTCCAACAGAGCACAAGGGCCTGGATCTTTGTTTTCACTTCTACATGAACGTATTCCCTAGCGTCTGTAAACAGGAGATAATTAGGAATGAGCTGGTACTTGTGAAAATATGCTACAGCTTCTGCTCCAAGTCGGTGTAGGTTAATGGAAAAACGGCTTTTATGGCTCCACTGAATTTTTGAAATGGTGCCTGTTTGTGTACGTTTAGTTCTGACCCATAATTAAAGTGAAGTGGCTTGTAAAAAGAATCAGTTCAAATATAATCTCATATTTCTAACTATAACAAAGACATTCTCAACTCTGAAAATATTTTTACTTCCTGAGTCACATCAGTGTTTCCCATAGAATTAGACTTTGTTGTGGTGGTAACGGGGGGGAGGGAGTGCACCGCAGACCATGCTTATTGTATAGCAACTGCAAACAAGGTTGTGTTTTACTCTTTGTGAAATCTTCCAAGCACCTTGAAAAGTGAGTTTTCCTTCTCACTTTTTTACATTTTTACATGTATGAAAACAGCTTGGTAGAAAAAAATGGGGGAAAAGGTGATTCGTTGCTGTAACTGAATGAGGTCAGCTGCTGATAAAATGAAAAGAAAATATTTTTAGAAGATCTCTTATTCAGTATGATCTTATTCAAGATCATATTCTCATGAATCACATTCAATGGAAGAGCTGTCATTTCTACCATACCTCTATGGTTCCTGCTGAATCACCTCGAGTGTGTCAAAACAATGCCTCAACTTTCAGGCACTCAAGTGTGGCAAGTGATCTGGTGATTAGCCGGGATTGTGTTGGTTTGGCTAAAAATCTCCTGAAAAGCTCTAAGCCAGCACACAAGTGCACTGTGGCACTGCTCTGGGTTCTCAGAAATTACAGTAGAGCTCAACATTGACAGTCTCACCCTAGAAGATGAATTCTTGGTGAATGTCAGACAAAAAGAAGATGCACTCTCTGAACATTCAGCCACTATCCGGCCTGGAAACCTCGGGTCCTTCAACCCAATCGTAGCTGGAGGAACAGCTCTCGTAACCAGTGATGCAACATTTGAGTCTGTTTGAAACAGAAGCTGATATTTGTTCTCTGTGCGAGAGTGCAACTCATCAGAATAGAACTTACAGGAAGTAAACAGAAACTAAAAATAGCAGCTCCATGGCTGTGACCAAGCTTCCTTAAGTTTTTCAGATGTGTCTGTAAAAATGTTTCCCTGCTATGCGGGTTATCTAACTGTCAGGTTATTTAACTAGCAATGATCTAACACAGGGAAAAGCATCAGGCCCCCAGATCTTTAAAGCTGATGATCTCATTATTTGATGCGACTTATTCATCACCTCTCCCTGTGAAAAATGTCTCTCCTCTGAGACTCTGCCTAGTGAATCCGGGTAAGCTCCCTGAGCTTCTAATCAGTGCTGCTGTTGTTTTAAACCACAGATCAGAGCATCTGGGGAAGGTGGACATGCAGACACATTTGTCTCCAGGTACCCGACTCACACAGACTGCTCAATTTACTTACCAAGTGAAGCAGAAAATGTAGTGTCTGTCAATGACTCTATTTTTGCCCCCGCTGGTGTCTCGTGCAGTATGTGAAATGTGCCACACCCACACAGCTGTGGGTGTGGCATGTTGTCATCCTGGCTGTATAAGGAGGTGTTGGTAGTGAGAAGAGCTAAGGTTTGCCTGCCGTAGACGGAGACTGAAGTGTGTGTAAGACGAGAGTAAGATCTGGTCGTTATAGTTGGACCGGAGCTGTCACACCCTCCGTCCTCAGCGCTGAGGAACTGGAAGTGATATAGGGATTAATACAAGGACAAGGAGCACTGCTGTTCCCACTTTGGAGTCTAGACAGAGTGTGACAGGTGTGTCTGTAACTCAAGCCCTTAAAAGAGCCATCCTGTGATGAGTTGTCACTCTTTAAACTCGCTTTGAATGCACTCAATTGAAACTGTTTGGCTGTTTGAAAAAGACCAGCTGCTTTATGAATTCCTCCGTGTGCTTTTGTGTCGGATCAATAAAGGGTAAACACACGAGGACGCACATACCAGTGCAGTGAAAAATGGGAGTTAACTGTAAGCACAGAAAAGCTAGCTTACCTTAAAAAACTGACAACATGTCTGTAAATCAACACATTTGTAATATTAATGTTCTGAGTTATTCCTGTCACATACAGACATTCAGATGATGTGATTCTGCTCACGTAGCTCAAAGGTCACAGGGGGAACCTGATGTAAGGTGGTGTGGGGGAGAAGTAGACAGCACTGGATGAATAATAAGATCTGTTGTGTCATATGTATTTTAATGGCTCACACAGTGAGTACTAAATTTTGAATTTTATTTTATTTCACAAACTATTGATTGTCTCTTAGTTGTGCTGAAATTTTAATATAAAAATTATATGTATGTCCTTGTTGCTTAATTTAGAGAGTATGTGAAAACTATATCAAGATGTAAATTGGTTAGCTTAAAGTGAGCAATGGTTCAACCTTGGAAATAGCTTGAAGGTCCAGCAATGCTACAGTCACACTAGCTAAAATAGTGTCAGTCAAACATGTTCAAACCGTCTTTGATGCATCGAGACGGCAATAAAACAAAAGCTGTACCAATCCGCCTGCGATAATACAGTGATTAGGTGTGATATAGCTGTGAATATCTCTTGCCATTGATTGCAAATTTGTTGCGTCTCCATACACAGAAATTCACATTAGTTAACATCTTAGATTAGGGATCCAGCTGGAACCCTAATCTAAGATGAATGAGAGGCAATCAGCAACTTTGCTTTTATATGGAGCAGGCAACACTTAAGATTATTTTAATGTTTTTACCAAGCTGCAGTGTGTTTACGAGTCCTTCCATGTCAGCTTATCGCACTGTCTCAAACTCATCTGGGAGGTAAGAATACATCCCATCTCTGTTAACTACTGTACCGTAATCGCTGTCACGATAGAGATGCGAGAGACCAAAATAACCCAAGGTCTGATCAAAGGCAGCTGGCTCCAACTGTCCCTCTCTGCATTCAAGCAGAGTGAGTGTTAAATGCTGCTGCTCTACCTTAAGCTGCGCAGTCATGATTAAAGCTAAAGGAGAACCAGGTTCCCCCGGCGATGTTCAGTGGGGGTGAATACTTTAATTAATAAATAATGACTCAGCCAGTGACGGGGACTTTGTGGGATTTTCAGATCTTATCCAGGTTTTTGCATCACTTGAGCTCAGTTCAGACCCGTTTTAGTTCAATATTCTTCTGCTGTGAAAACATTTCTGCTGCTAGCTGAGCTTCCCTTGTGTACCACAGATAGCAGTAATGAATGCTAAACTCTTATCACTACACTCTGCTGCACCATATATAAAACCTCCATAAGGGAGACATTTTGTCCTCTTTTCTAAGTTCTGTAATGGCTTATTCACTTCATACTCTATCTTTATTTTTACCTTTGACTTATTGTATTCAGGATTATTTTCCATTATTCTTTGTTTCCTTGAGGGGAAATAGGATATAAGATGTGTAACCAGAGAGGCCTTACAGTCCCAGCTACCACTGTTAGCTGTCTTATCACACTGCTTTACTATATGTGGTTGATATAATCTTTGGTCCACACCCATCTTTTTTGGGGGGGAGAGGTAATGATGTCATGAACCGGAAGTGGAGGGGCCCTCCTCAGGGCTTTAGTTTATGTGGTTGAGGTGGGAACATCATCAGCACAAAGATGCAAAGAGTTGTGAGTCAAACATTCCCTCTAAACTCGGATTGTTTGTTTAAAGGATGGTTGAGCCAGTCAGCTGGCTGAGCAGCTGTTCCTTGGGTAATGTTGGCTGGAAAGCTGTGGCTGTGATACTATCTTCTAATGCACACTTTCAAGGCCTTTGATCAGCAGTCCTAGAGAGCTGATTATCAGGTGCTGATTAAAGCTGAACGTTGGGCAGATCTACTGAGGTGAACTGATATTAATGCAATCCCAACTCCAGCTAAAACGCTATATCCAGGGGGTTTTTCCCAGGCCTCATCCTTACTGCAGTTCTCTCTCACCACCAGAGTTTTCTCCCTCTCTGTCCAGTTTTAACTTCTTGCCCCTTCCTGCTAAAGACCCTCCAAATCCATGGGACACTAGTGCCCCCGCTGCCACACGACCCAGTTTTCCTCTGGAGGAATTCCCTCCCTCTTCCTGCGAACGCCCCTCCTCACAAGCCGAGAAGGGAGGCCAGAGCTTTAGTGGAGAAGAGTTGAAGGAGAGGGGAGCCGTCCTCTGTCAGAACACAGCACAGTCAGCCAGCAAATGAACATTTAGCCCAGGGATGGAGTAAGCGAGGTCAGGGCGGTGATGGGTCTAGAGTAGGGGCTCGCAGGGTAACATGTGGTGTCTGCAGTGTGCCTCTGACAGGACTCAGTCCTTACTGGAGCTGGAGTCATACAGCTGGTAAGTGTGCGTGCTTGCTCTGAGTCTTTTAATAGCTGCTGGACACGTACTTAGCTTCTGATTTGGCTCTGAACGGGTCTCGTGATGCAGCTTGAACATTTCACTAATGGCAGCTGCTGTATTTAGGGGCCACTGCCAGCTCAATTGAAAAAGCATTAATAAATGTCCAACAAAACTGCTGGTACTGCTTATTAGATGAATTGCATTTAATGAAGTAGATTTTTGTGCCAGGGTGTAGCTGCTGATGAAGAAGCCCGCTTTGCATGAAAGCCTTTGATTTTCCCACTGAGTGCCAAGCAAGTGAATGCAGCTGACTCATATTTTACTGTTCCCAACTCAGTGCCCTCTAACTCAGGTTTCATCAAGTTAGGCTTAATCAGCTCACGATGAAACGTACAAGTCAGCGTGGCTGCACGGCAAACGTGTGAGTGGCAGGTCGCAGTAATTAATTCATCACTGCAGAGTGACACAGTGAGAAGAGACTCTGGTTTTTGAAGAAGTCACACAGCAGCACAGGGAGGATGTCTCCAGGGGAGGTGGTGACACCAGCACTGTCCTCGCATCACCTGCCCTCCCTCCCCCTCCCTCCCCCTCCACTTGCTCTGACACACCAGCGCCCGCTACCAACACATCATTAAAATTCTATCAGGCCGCAATTTATGCACTGTCATGGGACTCTGAGGCACTTTGTGAGTTTCTGATTCGAAACGGCAGCTGTAATGAAACAAGAGGGAAGGTGCACCCTGGAGGAAATGTGGGTGTGATTGTTTGTGTTAAGACTTCACGTTTTAACACCACATCTGGCACCTCTGCTGGACGGCAGGACCTCTAAACGTCAGGAAGAGGTTAATATTTTGAAATGGTGAAAAGAGTTGCGTAATGTCTTCAGTGGCTCCAGTGGAGTTTTCTGAAACCTGAGATTTGCGACGTCACTGGAGTAATGTTAGCTTGAACCAGGAGACTGAAGTTTTATCATGGAAAGCGGAAGAAGCGGCTGTTTATAAAACAGGGCGGGTCTAATGTGCAGAGCGTCTCACCGATTCAGCCACTCTGTAAATAAATCGTTCGCTTTGGACCATTTCTCAAATGGACTTTCCAGACAGGGAAGAAAACAACTCCTTACGTGATTTTCTGGGGTTGTCGCGATATTATTGGTTTGGGTTTGTGTTATACACACGTGGGTGGCTGTTATGTTAGGGCTTCCTTACAGCTCGTTACAGCCATGCTGAGGATTTCAGAGAACTTTGGCATCTAATTTAGACCAGGCGGTGCAGGAAGTTGGGTATTACGTGTAAGACCTTTGCAGTCCTGTTAAACACTCGTTATCTTATCCTTGACATGAAGGGAGAGCAGTTCTCTGATCTCGGCATCAGACCAATTTCTGCATGTATTTGCAGTCAAACTGACTGTTTCCAAGTGAAATCTGGCAGTAAGGCCCAGTATTATGTATCTGACTCCCTGACATAAGAGGAAGTTACACTTTCTTTACATTTCTTTCCACAGAAATGTAAATACCGTGACGTGCAATGTCTTGTCTCAGAGTGATGCTGAAAAACTGCTTCATGTATGTATTATTTCTAGGCTGGATTATTGTAAATAATTATTATCAGGCTGTCCTAAAACCTCCCTTAAAAGGCTTCAGTTGAGAGTACTGGCAGGGAAAGAGACAGCACATTTCTCCCATAGGGGATTCTCTTTATTGGCTCCCTGTTAAATTAAGAATTAAGTTTTAAATCCTTCTCGTCACATACAAGGTCTTGAGTAATCAGCCCCAACTAATCTTACAGACCTCATGATGCACTGAGTCTTTCTTCTTTGCTTACCTCTTTTCACACTCTCCCTTTAATCGTTAGTTATCAATAATTAGTGTGTCTTTTGCCCTGTCTCATGTTTCTTCCTGTTAAAAGGGAGTTTTTGCTTCCCACAGTCGCCAAGTTTGATTGTTGGGGTTTTCTCTGTATTATAGTAGGCTCTTTACCTTACAATAGAAAGTGCCTTGAGGTGACTGCTGCTGTGATTTGCCATTATATAAAGAAAATTGAATGGAACTGAATTATGCACGTCTGTCATAGTAACAGTGAAATATCTGCACTCAGATGCAGCTGTTTGTTGAATCAGATTTATTATTAACACATAGTAGAAAAGAGGTTGGATGGATATATAATTCAAACTAAGTATTCTTAAACTAATTTCTAAAATAATCAATGCAAATAAACAAATGCCTGCCGTACAAAGAGTCCTCCTGGGGGAATTCTGCTAAGGATTAGGCTCTAGGATTATGTCACGTGGCTGTTAGGCGTTTGTCAGTTGTCAACTGCATTCGTGTTTGTTCTGCACTGAAACTCATTCAGAAATGTTACTCGGTCTAATGTAGTAACAAGATGGCTGTCAATCACTGAAATATGAGCGGGGTGTTCAGATGTAAGGCTGAAATGTTCCACTGCTAACAGGATAAGTGAAATAGAAAGAGCTACTCTTATGAAAGCAGTTCAATTATTCAACTGGCTGACATTTTGGAAGCTGTAGCAGTGTGTTAGGTTGAAGCCAGATTATAGTTAACACAAGTGGAGTCCCAACACAGTAACACTGATACACTTAGCTTAAACAAATATCAGTGATCCGGGTACTTCCTGCTTCAGTCATGCTCCCCACAGTCGCTGCTGCACCTCAGTTTATGGTCCAGCACTGATCCAAACACGTACCAAACTGCGGTAGTGGAATTACCTCCATCAGCATCTCAAACATTGGAGGTGCCAATCCCAGTTCTTCCAGCATCTTTATGATATCTCTTTAGCAATAATATGTAGTTACATTCTTTTTAGAAGTTTGCTAGTTAATTGGCTACATGTATAACCTCTAATTAATATGCACCTATACAGTACTACAGTATGAAGACTGGAGCTATCTAGGAAGGAGATCCTTTTGCGTTTTCTAAAACCTGTCACACTCATTCTTCCTGCTCTGAACAAATCTCTCTCTCTCCCTCTCTGACTGCTGGGGATATTTCAACATATACTTCATATATGTTGAAATATAAGCAACATACTCTTCAGTCATTCTCATGCAACATAACCAGCTAACTGAAGACATCAGCATGCTGTAAGTGGTTTGAGTTTGGTGCCACGTTTCGAGCATGCCAAGCTCTTCTTCCGTCTAACGGAATTGATATTTCCAATTAAACTTCCTCTGCTGGAGCAGATGTATTATGGCCCGCCCTTCAGTCTAATTAAAGGGCTCTCTCTGTCTGATTAGATTAGTTCCTTTAAAAATTAAAAATGTGTTGAGGGTGCACAGGGAAGGGAATGAAAATGCTGAAAGTGGTTTTAAAATGAGCGTGAGTGTCCAGCTTGGAGAGCGGGGACGTTTTCCCTAATGAGAGATGTTATCACGTGACAGAGAAACTGTCGTTCATTACAGTGACTTGGCCAAATAAACATTATTGCAAAGTATCCCACAGGAATGTGCGGCCTTCCAAATTTGTTCTAAATGCCACTACTAAGCTATTGTTAATTTTAGGCACTTTTTTTTTTCCCCAGTACAAACTTGAGCTTAAAGTTTTGAAGAAGGGAGAAATAGTTAACGTAGCTCCTCTCAGTGTTTAAATATCTGTCGACTCACTCATCTCAAAGTTCACAAACTAACACAACCCTTCTTTTTTTTGTTTAAATGTTTTACACAGAGCAAAACAGGAACACAGTAGTTTGTGGTTTCAGGAGAAGTTACACCACAGCTGTTTTTCAGAGTTGTTTAAACTCCATACTAACCATGCAAGGACAGGAGTAGAAAGGTTTCCATGTCAGCGAAGCATTATTGGAACCAAATTGGAACTTGTCCAAAGACTAGACTGAAAGAATAAAATTGCACAAACAAATGTTAGAAATGGACTTCTCAGATTGTGTGGGTCAGAGTAGAGCGGACACCTCCCAGTGTGGAGATGAACACACATTTGGTTCTTTAGAGCATCTGAACAAATGAATCATTTTTCAGATTTATCTCAGAACACCACCAATATAAAATGTAGCTGTTTTGCTTTGATATGTCATATTTCTCAGCAGAAGTCTAACTTATGTGAATGTAGCCCCATTTAAATATCATCCTCTTCAGAATGATGACAGGAATCATTAGTCTACCGCTTTGACCCTATCCTGGATGTCAAATCTCTTTCCTGTTCAAACTTTTACTTCACCCTTTATTATCTAATTTTGACACATTCTCCCACAGAGATGAGCCTTTCCACCTCACCCATCACACTGATGACAAAAGGAACATTTTTGTTTTAAGAGAAAACTGCTGAAATCTGGTCAAACTGATTATGCATTGTTTTTAAAGTCAGACCCCACCACGTCCTGGCTTGATGAAGCACTGACACGTTTCTGTCTCTGACTGACTGTTCAGGTCAGATGGTACACAGCCAACAATAGGCCAACATCCTGCAACATGGATGTCTTGTTTTTTCTGACATTGCCGTTGTGTACTGCTGTGTGAAATGAATTGATAATGAAAAGCATATCTGCTAAGTGTTTCTGGATGTCTCACTCCTCATGCCAGTGCAGTAGTTGGTGTGATCTTTTACAAATCACGATTGCACATGAAGCTATTGGCAACTTTCTGATTTGTGTGATGTCTCAGCCTGGTTGCTGGTTGCTGGTGGACTTGTAAATTTGCTTCCTGAGGGCCGAAAAAGAGAGTCTGTCATGCAGAAATAATTGTTTAGGAGATGCAGATGAAGAGTAACAACCATGGATGCATGTTACAAAATATCAAGAATTGGGGAACAAATGTTACATCCCATTCTTCTGCACTGATACCACAGAGTTTCTTAAACAGCAGTTCTCCACATACAGAAATATGCCTACACACTATGTATAAGCAGCTGGGCTGTCCTTTAAGTACCCCACTTGAGCCAAAACACATCAATGGTCAGAGGCCAAGCTCTAGGCTAATCTATTTTTCAGGCCTCCCCAAAGTGAGACCTCACCAAATAAACCAAAAAAAAGTCATGATATATACCACATGTGGTTCTTAGATGGAGGTGGTGAACAGAGGGGTTCGCAGCCAGCCTTAATGATAGGCTTGTCTTTTTTTTTGTTGATTAGCAATTTAATGTAGTGTTCTGCCTAATTTAGAAGTGAGCTCGACTGCAGTTGACGGCTTACACTAATAGGAAGTAGCAATTGGAGTTGTACTATATTATACCTGTTCTTGTAGTGTTGATTGATATCTTTCACAAAACAATGTAGACACAAAAATTCAGTTAAGCTGTCTCCAGTGGTTGCTGTCTAAATGATTAGTACTGAAGAGCAACTCAGACTCATATGTGAGAACTACAACAAAAGATACAAGTGTAGTTGTGCACCATGATTATTATCCCCACCTCACTGCATATTAAGAGGCCACCAACCTGAGGTGTTCACCAATTGCTTCAGTGTGATCTCCTTCTTGTTGTTTTTGCAACAAATAATTCCATGACTACATTCACGGGAAAATGGCATGTGCAGAAAGCAAACCAACTGCATGCATGAGAAACATTCCACTGTGAACATATCAGCAGTCACCTTTTGTTGGATTGTATTTGCAGTTCAATCAAAACCACGGCATTTAAAGAGAGGCAGCTATTTCATCTGCTGTCATTTATATTTGGCTGTGTAGCTCTGTTCTGGGACCTCCACACATGTGCATACATGGAACACCATGGAGTAAGAGCATCAGCAAGACCCAGTGCAGAACAGAGCAGGAATCAGTGACATGATGGCATGAAAGGAGGAGCTGGGGTGGAGGGGGATTGCAAAGCTAATGAACCTTTAGTAGTTGCAGTAATGCTTAAGTAGTAATGCTTGTTTAAAGGATGTAGAGTTTAAAGGATGATTCATGTCGTGGACCTAAAGTCATGTCTCCCAGCTGTAAGTCATTAGAATACCCATCAAAGCTAGCCAAACGTCTTTTTTAAACACCTGTATTAGGCTAACAGGTTTCCTTTAATTTTGTCTCTGCCATTAGTATTTCAGCTCCTTATGGTAAGTTCCCAGTAGATATGCCCTTCCTGTTTTGGTAGCCATCATCATCATACAAGGTGATAAACAGAATTGCATAGTAAATGTGTGACTGATAGGGAACACGCATGTTCTCATTATTATAGCCACTACATTGTGAAATGAACATTTATTCCAAAATGAAGAAGTAAAAAGAGAAGTAAAAGGAAGCCTGCCGATAGCAACTTTAAAGTGAGCCACACAGCTGTCCAGCTGTATGACCGACACGCTGCTGTCACCTGCAACTCTATACTTTGTGTTTTAAGTGTGTAGATAGCAGTGGATAGTATAAGCCGTAAATGAGCAAAAAATGATTTGCAACTATTGGGAGGGAGGAAGTGCAGTTTCACTTTGATTCATGATAGATTCATTTGCCATCTTTTTTTTTTTCTATCGTCAGCAATCCTCATTTCAGCTTCCTTCCTTTTTTTGACTAAAATGTTTATCTGCAGTCTCATAAGCATTTAATGTCCTTACATTGACATCCAGTCTTGTACAAAGAAAAAGTTTCTTAAATCAAACATTTGTCAGTGGAGAGGAAGATCTCACTACGTCAAACATTCAAAAAGCAGTCAGATCAGTCCTGTAAGGCAGAATCTTTGATTCTTTACAGGAATACTTATGGAGCTGTCTTTGAGAATATATGGTAGAAAATCACAACAGTGTAAGATGTGTGGAGACCAGCTGTATGCTGGGAGAACCGATCTATAGTCTGGAACGAGCCGGTCGGTCATTGCCAGTTTATCCAAACTGATGTTTGAACTTCTGTGAGAGAACAAAGGTCTGTATTGATCTCAATATTCAAGGCACTACTTCACATGCTTTAATCAGTTCTGACATGGTGCCCCTTTGTTTATAGTAAGATTGGGTTTCTGATAATGTTGTGGTAATTTCAGCATCGGTGGAGTTAAAGTGTGTCTTTAACAGTCAGCTTTTATTCACAGTCATTTCATTTGTTTTAATTAAGACATAGTGCCTCGCTCGTACGGCTGCTTGGGATAGCCTGAGGTTTTTCCTGCTCTGGAAAGAGAATGTGTAAAGACGACAGGCTGCACACTGACTGCTGCTATAAATTCACTCGCTCGCATTTATACCCTGCCAGCAGTATCAAAGTTCACTTTTTCCATCTGTCACGTGCTCTGTGCTGACACACACAAGGGAGTGTGTGCACTCAGGAAAATGACTAAGCAGACTAACTTGGCGTGCTCTCTGTGTTTGTGTGCCGCAGTGTGGAAGGTGATGCTCCAGGAACTGAAGTGGGAGCTTCTGTGGACCCTAGTGGTGGCTACAGTTGTGTCCCAGTGACCCACAGCGGCGGGCTCGGCCCCGACCACCTGGACAGCCAGCTCTACGGGCACATCTTGCTGCCAGGCCACCCACGGCCCAGACGGCCCAAGCTTCAGCACTCTCAGTCCATCCTCCGCAAGCAAGCAGAAGAGGAGGCAATCAAGCGCTCCCGCTCGCTGTCAGAGAGCTATGAGCTCTCATCTGACCTACAGGACAAGCAGGTGAGACGGGAAAGGGCCACACTAACTTAAATTTGTTAAAACTTAGAGTAATGAGTAGCTTGAACACAGAGGCATTATGAGCAGATGTGTAGTAGATCCTAGTTTTTCGTGGCACATCAAAGGAGAATTATTAGCCAAAACTGCAGTTCCCTGCCAAGGTTTTTCCATTTTTCACTTTCTGACTGATTCATTCTGAAAGTATAAAAACAAAACTTCTGTCAACATTAAAAAAAATTGCAACCTGTTGTTTGCTGCCCACCATTATCTATTAGCTTTACACCCCATGATATCTGATGTGGTGCATCAAGTCCTTCTAGTTTGGAAGTCCAGTTAGTTTGTAATGTGTATTTAGGGCCGTGCAGACTGTTACAGGCTTTCAACACATAAAAAATTCATAGTCAGAGTCATTTCTTTTTCCAGCAGTAGTAGGCATGGATGGTTTGCTTGGTCTTCAGCCATGTACTAAGGCTCCACATGACAGTGAATCCCTCCATTTTTTCCAGAGGACACCAATAACTTAATTAGCAGCAAAATTAGGCATCAACACAGTCAAAGGGTCCTGTTCAGTGACTTAAATAGGAGTAAGTTGAGCGTATATTGAGATTTGCTACCATCCTCAAGTACCGTACTCATTAGAGGAACTGAAGTTTTTGGCATTTTAAAGTCGACTTCATTGTTCAGCCTCAGAGGTTGTGGCTTGACCACAACATGGAGAGGACTATGGGTAGTGGAAACCATACAGCGTATTATCTGTAAGCAAGCCCAAAGAAAAAGCAGGCAACTAGGCATTAAAGTGTGTTGCTGAGTAGAATTTGAGACTCTTGTATAAGGACATGACAGGAAAATATGTGCATGGCCTTTAGAAGAACTACATAAAAGATCATCTAGTGACTTTGGTGACCCCAGTAGAGAGCATCATTCCCTCCTTAGCTCTGGTTGTGTGCCAACCAAACAGACTCACAGCATAGTTTGTTTATATAGAGTATCTAGAGTCTGTTTGCATTTATTTATTACTTCTATAGTTTCATATAGCTGAAGCCCACAGGAAAGCACTAAGAACTTAGAATGAACCAGAAAGACCAGAGTTACTAAGCACACTGTCAAATGTAGCTAAATGCTCTTCTGAGTTATTTATCACATGACACGTCAAACTGTCATTGTTTCAAAATAATAGTGTTTCAATAATAAATAGCATCTGTATGACATCTATATTAGTAATACATTATCGATAGGAAATGATATCACCGCTTAATCCTTTTGTCACTGCTTAACTTCTTGCATTGAAACTTCCTGTCATGTTCCATTTGTGGCAAGTATAAACCCACTCGCCTCCTTGGCCGTCCCATACAGAAGTGGTATAGATTTAGTGTCATTTTTTACCCCCATGAGTCCATAGGTGGAAACCAGGTCAGTGTAAGCGGTACGGGAATGAGAGGGGGACAATGCAATTCAGCCCTGACATTATTCTAATTAGAGGCATATAGTTTGAGACTTTTCAGTATAGTCATATACAGAATACAAGACAGGATACTGTTTCTCTCAAGCACTGCAATGATTCAGTAGGATTTGTTCTTTTCAGTTTCAGAGAAAAAAGCAGTTTCTGGTTATCTTACATTTATGTTAATGAACTAAAGTGGTCATACAGTTAGAAAATGTACTGTTTCTCATAAAACAAGCCACCTGTACCTATTGTGCTTACAGGCTGTGGCGTACAGACACACATTTTGTTGTTTTGGACAGAAGGATTAGAATCCTTGCTAGTTTTTTCAGAGCTTTCAGCTGTTACTCCCAAGGCTTCATTCAGTGAACAAAGCTTGTTTAGTTATTGGTGTTAGCATCTCTTAAAAATAATGTGGTCAAGTGTCTTTAATTAGACTGTGTGATCATAGATGAACCATCTTTATCATAACGATGTTTTTTGTGTGTCAGACAAATATATTTTGCCAGAGAGCTCAGGAAATTAGCTTTCTGGGTTTTCTTATTTTTGTTTAGTTTTTGGTTTTTTGCTTCGGTTGTACCATTGTAGGATGCTTTTGCAAGTCTCAAGTCTCGTAAGAACACGTCTAAAGGGACTATTGAGGAAAGTGTTCCCATGTTTCCAATACGTTTTCATTTCTCTCAAATTCCCCTCCTTTCCCTACAGGTGGAGATGCTAGAGCGCAAATATGGTGGGCGTTTCATAACCCGGCATGCTGCCCGCACCATACAGACAGCTTTCCGCCAATACCAGATGAACAAAAACTTTGAGCGTCTTAGAAGCTCTATGTCTGAGAACCGTATGTCCAGACGGATCGTCCTATCCAATATGAGAATGCAGTTTTCCTTTGAAGGACCTGAAAAAGTCCATAGCTCCTACTTCGAGGGAAAGCAGGTCTCTCTCACAGATGATGGCACTAAAATTGGTGCACTAAGGCAGTCAGACCATGGCGGGGAGATGGGTGTGCAGGCCAAGACCCCCACCACACAGAGCGACTTCACAGATGCCATCACAGAACTAGAAGATGCCTTTTCAAGGCAGGTGAAATCTCTAGCCGAGTCCATAGATGATGCTCTGAACTGCCGCAGCCTACATGGTGAAGACAGTCAGTCAGAGCCAGGGAGAGGCCTCCAGGATATGGACAGAGAGGTCACCTGTCAGGTGAAACCCTCCCACAGCGCCTCAGAACACCGTAAACTCGATGAGATGACAGCGTCTTACAGCGATGTCACCCTGTACATCGACGAAGAGGAGTTATCACCACCCCTTCCTCTTTCTCAGTCTGTAGACCGGCCCTCAAGCACAGAATCAGACTTGCGCCAGCGTTCGCTCAACTCCTCACAAGATTATTGGTCTCTTGCTCATAAGGATGAAAAAGGGGACACCGATACCAGCTGCCGCAGTACACCTTCCTTGGAATGCCAAGAGCAACGTCTACGGGTAGATCACCTACCCTTATTGACCATAGAGCCTCCCAGTGATAGCTCAGTGGAGCTGAGTGATCGTTCTGACCGCAGCTCTTTAAAGAGACAGAATGCCTACGAACGAAGCATCAGCAACCAGCAGAGTAGCCCTAAACAAGTCAGCCACAGCCTGCCACCTCGAGGGCCTTCCAGAGAAGAAGACACTTCCCGACATCGATCGCGACAGCTGGAGGCCCATCTGGCAATCAATGGTACAGCAAACCGGCAGAGCAAGTCAGAGTCGGATTTCTCAGATGGCGACAATGACAGCATCAACAGCACATCGAACTCCAACGATACCATCAATTGTAGTTCTGAATCCTCGTCCAGGGACAGCCTGCGTGAACAGACGCTCAGCAAGCAGACGTACCACAAAGAAACTCGCAACAGCTGGGACTCACCTGCATTCAGCAATGACATCATTCGCAAGAGGCATTACCGCATTGGCCTAAATCTCTTCAACAAGTACGTCCACACGATAGAACGTCACTTAACACATGATACATTCACACTCTTTGGCTTGTTCAAATTCGATGCAGTTCATTTCACATGACTTACAAAATGGGATTTTTGTGTTTGTTTTGTCTTAGAAACTCGAAATGAACCTCACATTAAAATGCAATGAAGTTGTTTGGAACAAGAACTATCTCTGCCTGTTCTGCGTAAAGTGCAAGCAAGCTTCAAACTCATTCTGCTCCAGTTCGTTTGAGCCCGGCTGAATCTGTTTAATCATTGCTGATTGTGGATTTGGTTGCTTTCTGAGCCCGCTATAAAATGCCTTTTAATCATTTGTGATCAACACCGTAGAGAGTTGTAACTCTCTCCTGGCTTCCCTACGTCCTGTCCCTCATGCGACACACATTTGGCCGGGTTAGGAGCGCAACGGGATAATCACAGATTTGGAATGTGTCCTCACCCACTCTCATTTTGCCTCTTTCTTTTTTGGTCTCTCTTTCTCTACTCTTTCCTGTGTCTCTAGGAAGCCAGAAAAAGGCATTCAGTATCTGATAGAGCGAAACTTTGTTCCAGACACTCCGGTGGGTGTGGCCCACTTCCTGCTCCAGAGGAAAGGCTTGAGTAGGCAGATGATTGGCGAGTTCCTGGGTAATCGGCAGAAACAGTTCAACCGGGATGTCCTCGAGTGAGTCTGCAGCAGATCATGCCGGTGTACTCTTTTGGAATATTTGTATTTGAGGATGAATCATTTCAGGCTTTTGATTTAAGTTGCCAACTATGCCAGTGCACAGAATGTTAGTTTATTTGCCTCCTGGGAACATAAATATAAATCATCATTTAGTTGCACATAAGGTTGGCAGTTTGTAATTTACCCTCATTCACACTGTCTAAGGACTATATAATGACTCAAGTTACATGCAGGAAATAAGCAGAAATGGAATCCACTCAGGAAATTGCCATGATGCTCAGATAAACATACAGATCCTCTTTATAGTTTCCAGGTTTTTTGATATGAGAGAGCAGTCGTATAGATTGTCTACTCTCCACTCCTTTGTATCATTCCAATAGTGCCTCATGCTTTAGATTGCACAGACTTATCTTAGACCCACTTGAAATACACCAGCTCTGTCAGAGCCTATTGAGATTCATTGGAGGATAAGGCCAGAAAAGGTCCGCTGGTGTCAGTTTGACAGGCATAACTAAAGGGCTCCTTGAGAAAATGTCTATAAATCCAGACATGCAAGGTATCACTGCTCTGGAGTGCTGAGTCACAATCCTCTTCTCAGCAGAGGAAGAAATGAACATTTCTTCTACTTAAGTAAGTGTCAAGTGAGCAGAAAAACTCTTGCTCCCTTTCATGTCCTGCATATAATCTGAAAAATCAACAGCAGATCAGCTTACTCACTGACAACAGCCAAGTTTGTAGTCATCCTTAATCTTAAACTTCTGCAACTGTTCTTCACCTACGTGGCCAAAAAAAACCCAACAACTTCTAAAATATTCTCAGTTGAACTGGCAGGTGCTTGTTACACTCCCAAACTTCCTGCTCACTGTGAACTCGTGTGTTTTTCACCAGCTGCGTAGTGGATGAAATGGACTTCTCAGCTATGGAGCTGGATGAAGCGCTCAGGAAATTCCAGGCACACATCAGAGTCCAAGGGGAAGCACAGAAGGTAGAGCGACTGATAGAGGCCTTCAGGTAAGGCATGCTTTTAAAAGTTGGGTGCAAAACCATGGCTTTAGTTCCCAAACCAATGTAGGTAGCTTAAATCTAAACCACTTCATGTGCCTTTCTGTAGAAAGGAGGTGTAAAATGATGTTTTTGCAAATAGGGTCATACATCAATTTAGACTAACTGATTATGTGACAGGATGGTCATTATGGGGTTCATTGCCGTGTCTAGTATTTACCACCAATATAGCGTTTATGATTAATGGATAGCACAAACCAGCTTTGCTCCATTTCAACAACACCATTATCCTCTAAAACAAAGGTGACACCAAAAAGTCTAAATGTAACGGTCGCGAGCAGAAAGCAATAGAGCGGTGCAAAGCCATTTCAAATCCAGACTTTTGTTCGACCAAGGCATTGTAGAAAATGATTTAGAGAAAATTAGTTCAAAGAGTGAAGGAATACCTCCCTCAGGGCTGCTGATAGATGTTGTTTGTGCCTCATTTACTTTTCCAAAACTTCCAGCAGAAAAGGTGCCCTCGTGTGCATAGAGAATTCGCTTCGATCAGCAGTGAGCAAGGACATTTCGGCCTCAGTAAACAGCACAGTTACAGGGGAGATAGTGATGACTGCTCATCTGGTGCTCACCTGCAGCCATATCCAGATATGAGTACAAGCTCCCTTTGTGGTGGTTCAGAAATTGCCCGTGTAATACATGGAGGCTGTATTGACAAATGTTACTGTACTTGCACATTATTTCTTTGACTGCAGAACAGATAGCAGAGAGCTCAATATTAATATCAGGTGAAGCATTGATACCTATGCCCCGAACTAATCGCTTACAGGGAAGCTTACACCTTTACTTTGCCAGTAAGTTGTCTTACTGATGCCTTCTTATCAACTAGCTCCTATGTTCAAGCAAAACATTGCATTGTAACTTTCCAGAATGCATCTAACATAAGTCAAAGTGAAATTGATGTAATATTATTTGTGTTATTTCAGTAGCATTAAGGTCATTTTTAGAAACTGGCTCAGGTCTCAAGTCTTTGGGTAGTCTAAATGAGCTAATTAGTCTAGCGTGCTAATTTTAGCATATTGTCACCTACTGTACGTTAGTCAGTACTGATGCATTTGGTATTTGGTATTTGGTATTTATTTATTTATTGTCATTGTCAAGAACAATGAAATTGCGTTTGGGGCTTCCATACAACCCAAAAAAAAGAAGAAAATAATAAATAAATACCCCTTAAAACCCAAGTGTACATATTTAACCCAGTGTGACTCCAATGCAATAAGACAATCCTTAGCAATAATGTTCGTAGAAATTCAGACAAAGACCTGAGAAACATGACAAAATACAACAATGCAACCCATTCAATATTATTGTACTGTGAGATATGATATCAGATATGATAGTTATCTATTTAAGAAAGAGGGGGGGGGGGGCAGGAGGGGGAAGAGAATAAAGATATGATGCACCAATGCAGACCAGTTCATTGCTATTAAGAAGTTGGATATGGTTATTGTCCGTGAGAGGGGGGCAGAGAGTTCAGGAGCCTCACAGCCTGTGGATACAGGCTGTTGGCCAGTCTGGATGTTCTGGCCTGTATAGACCTGTACCTTCTCCCTGAGGGCAGCAGATGGAAAAGGTGGCGCGCAGGGTGATGTTGGTCCCGCAGGATACTGTGCACCCTCCTCAGACAGCGAGTAGGGAAGATATTACTGATCTCTGGCAGACTTGTTCCAATAATTCTGCCAGCTTCTTTCACCACCCGCTGGAGTGCTTGCTGATCGGCCTTGGTGCAGCTGGGGAACCACACTAGAAATCCATACGTCAGAACGCTGCTGATGGCACAGTTGTAGAAGTTCAACATCAGAGATCTGGGAATGTGTGCGCTCCGCAGTCTCCTCAGGTAGTAGAGGCGCTGTTGGGCCTTCCGTACAACTGAGGTGATATGGTTGCCCCAGGACAGGTCCTCGGTCACAGTTACCCCCAAGAATTTAAAACTGCTCACCCTCTCCACCGCCTCACTGCCAATGAAGAGAGGCAGATGGTTGTTATGACCCCTCTTCCGGAAATCTACAATGATCTCCTTGGTCTTTTTGGTGTTTAAGACCAAGTTATTGTCGTGGCACCATGACTCTAGTTGTTGCACCTCTGTCTGTTAATGTAATGCTTATATTTAGATGTAGACTATGTAAAGACATCATAGTAAATTCTTATAATACATACAATAGCTCTGTTAATATATTAGTTTATCTAGCTAAAGTTAGCAATGGCTGCACTTTGATAGCACAGTTGTGCTATTAAAGTAAATAGTTTTGCTTTTGTCTGTTAGGGGTAAATATAGGTGGATTAATGGCCCAAATATTAATTTACACACATATTGTTTTTATCAGAACAATGATTTTTGCATTCAGTTTCTGCTCCTTACATATTCTTCCCAGCCAGCGTTACTGCATCTGCAACCCCGGTGTGGTGCGACAATTCAGGAACCCCGACACCATCTTCATCCTTGCCTTTGCAATCATCCTCCTCAACACTGACATGTACAGCCCCAACGTCAAGCCTGAGAGGAAGATGAAGCTGGAGGACTTTGTTAAGAACCTTAGAGGTACTTTGTTCTCCCTCACTGCACCACATCCAACGTTCTGTCACAAAACCAGTATTCCCCTGACACATTACTGTTTCTCTGAGGATAAATATTCATCTTAAAATTGAGTTTTGTGCATGCACATTGCCTTGATTAATGGCCATGTCAATAAGGTATTTATTTTTTTGGAAGTCATGGCCAAGAAAGCTTTCCTGTCGAAGCAAAGTACTTTTTAGTTGTCCTCAACAGATTTTGAGGGTATTAGGAAATGGCTTTATGGCATGACTGAATAATTTTTCTGCCTATTGAAGTGTCTGTAATTAAAGTACAGTATTGAATGGAGGAGAAAATACTTGTCCACAAAGAGCTTTGAAGGACATTTCTGTATGTATTTTGAGATACATAAGCAATGCAGCAAGTAAGTATATTTAGAGGTTTGGCTTGCATAAATCTGCAATTTAATCATTAATCCCTCTTTTTTTCTCTATTTCTCTTTTCCTCTTATCCCCCGGCAGGAGTCGATGATGGGGAGGACATCCCCCGAGAGATGCTCGTAGGGATATACGAACGGATTCGCAAGCGGGAGCTCAAGACAAATGAAGACCACGTTTCCCAGGTTCAGAAAGTGGAAAAGCTAATCGTTGGAAAAAAGCCAGTAAGTTGGAGTTTGACCTTGGACAGCTACATGTGAAGTGTAACTCCTTTTCCTTTAAAAACCTCCACTCAAGAGCTGAATCCAAGCAGGAGCATTAACACTAAATTACCCAGTGTGCCTCTGAACTGCTATAGTGTGATGGTTAATTCATGGCCAGCTTTCTTCACCGTGCGACCCTTCAGGGCTACTATACCATTGTGAATTACTGCAGTATGTTGTTTGCCCTGAGTACCAACCACAAGAAAAGTCTGAGCTAACAAGCTGTGTAAAAATGAGATAAACAGCCTCGCTCATAATGATCTTGAAGCCGTTTATTTGAAAACTACTCCTGTGAGTCGATACCTGAGAGATGATCCTTATGATGTCATGACCATTATGGGGGACGGAGTCGGAAAAGAGGAAAGTGAAGGACTCTGGCAGCGTGGTTCTGTCATCCGTAAAACTGTTTTGGTTTTTAATTTGGTCTTAAACATTGCTTGAAACTTCTTATCATTCTTGTTGCATACATTTTCACATGTGTCCCTCAAGCTCTGAAATGTGTTTTGTTTGATTTCTTACTCCTTAGATTGGCTCTTTACATCATGGTCTTGGCTGTGTAAGTATTTCCTTTCAATTATTTTCATATTAGCACTGAGTGGGATTTTTCTGTTATTCCTCAAGGCTGTATGAGGCATAAAGTTTGAAGCAGCATGTTTGAAAGCTCTCTGTGAAGCACCAAGAGACAGAATAAGAAATTATACTGTATTGTGTTGTGCAGGTACTATCTCTACCCCACCGGAGACTGGTCTGTTACTGCAGACTTTTTGAAGTGCCCGACCCCAACAAACCTCAAAAGTTGGGCCTGCACCAAAGGGAGATCTTCCTTTTCAATGACTTGCTAGTGGTACGGCAGATGTTACTTTCAGTAAAAAGAGAACAAACTCTGTTTTAGAGTGAAAGACTCTTAAAAAGAGTGTGTGCTTTGCTTTTTTCACAGGTTACAAAAATCTTCCAGAAGAAAAAGAATTCTGTGACATACAGCTTTCGACAGTCCTTCTCTCTTTATGGCATGCAAGTCCTCCTCTTTGAGAATCAGTGTAAGTAGTATTTGCATGAAGCACTCACTGTGATATAGATGTGTGTCCACTGAGAGTCCCCAGACCCCTTAGTTCTAGGAACTAATGTTAGGGAACTAATGTTAGGGAACCACAAGTTTCTTCAGCCCTGTTTTTGGTCTGATCTCATAACGCAAATTGATTAGCGGACATTTTCAGAAACTATTACTTTTAAACTGCATCTTTTTAAATTATTATTACGAATGTTAAAGCTGACTTTCTCATTGTAGGCTGTTGTGTCAAATTTCATTTCATTTGATTCGTTTTTATTTATATAGCACCGACAAAAGTCATGCTTGAAAATCCGGTTTGATGCCTTTCTATGCAAAAACTTCCTAGACAGTTCAGGACTTCCTCTGTAGCTCCATGACTTTTCAAAGCTAAGCGGGCACAAAAAATAACTGTTTGCAGTTGCAGGTTCTTATAAATGGCCAATGGACACTAGTGGGAAAATACAAGAATACAAATGAACAAAGTCAAAGATCCCAAATGTTCCATCAACAGAACCTCCTAAACAAGGACTGTTTGAAGGTTAAACTCTCGCACTTAAACTTAAGTCACATGGTTCCTTTAACAGAAATCCCAATGGGAAAGTCTATTGGAAAGTTCCTTTTTGATGGATAACAGCCAACCTCAGAGCTTGCCATCATGGAAACTTTGAATTATATCTATAATCCAAGTCACATACTCCACATACACATACTTTAATATCCTAAATCTGTTGTCTCTGATGGTAGTTCTGATATCCCGCAGCTGGTTTCAGATCCTATTATGTCCTACTGGTAACATCAGTCCTAACTCTAATAGACTTCAATAGTATAATGTCTGAAATGTTATTTTCATCATTCTTTAGACTATCCCAATGGCGTTCGCCTGACTTCAGCCATTCCTGGAGCTGATATCAAAGTCCTCATCAACTTCAATGCACCCAATCCTCAGGACCGCAAAAAGTTCACTGATGATTTGCGAGAATCTATTGCAGAAGTCCAAGAGATGGAGAAGTACCGGATAGAATGTGAGTAAATTGTTCCCATTTTTTATAGACGATATCAGCAGCTGTCTCGCATCAGTAGAAAATATGTGGAAGCCAGGAGTATATGGCACATATGTATTTTCTCCTTGCACAGCTGAGCTGGAAAAACAGAAGGGCGTGGTGAGGCCTAGCATGTCCCAGAGCTCCGGGTTAAAGAAGGATGCAGGAAACGGAAACCTGAGCCGAGCAAGCCTCGACGACAGCTATGCCATCGGTGAAGGTCTGAAGAGAAGCGCCCTCAGCAGCTCCCTACGCGATCTCTCAGATGCAGGTAAAGTCAGGGGTTGCCATAGTAACATGCTGTCTCATCCCTCATCTAGGCTGAGTAGATTGTGTACCTGTGCTAGATGCTGGCATGACACTGTTTACTCCTTCTGGATGTTAATCGATTTAGAAACTTGGAATACGGCATGGCGGCCATCCTGCCGGTACAGAGTGTCTGAGCCAGTGAAGCAAGGAGATAGAGATGGGTGTGTTTGCTAATGGGCCTACGTATAATTTACCAGAGGCTATCAACTAATAATCCTGCATCGCAAGGGGGAGGAGGCAGAGCTATGTAGGTCAGTGCGATCAATTTGAGAGTCTTAGCAGTAAGAGGAATTAATGTTACCATTCAGGCGGGGTGTAGACAGTCGGCTCTGCACAAGCACACTCAATGACCTCAAAGTGAGGAAGCAACCTCGAAGACTGAAGTGAGCTGTCGTTTTTTATCAGTGTGTCTTTTTGGTAAATGAGGGGACAGCCTTTAAAAGCCTGATCAATATCTGGATTTCGGAAGCCTAGATGTTCTCGGGGAACGTTCTCTATCTTTAAAGGGGAGCTCTACACATCTACCAGTACCAGTTATGAGGAGAGCCACAGTTTTGTGGGTGTAATAGTTCCTTTGAGAATTTTAGACCATCAGCCTGAGTCAGTAACATTCATTGACATTCCTTAGTTAGTGACATTGAGTTTAAAACACTGAATATTGCTTATAATTGCATATTTTAGCCCCTGATTTCACCCAGTCTTTTTTAGAACTGTCCCTTGGGAGTCTTTCATCTTAATGGACATGAGAATCATTTTCTTGCAGTCAGATCAGTTGTTTTGCTGATGGGAAGGTTTCCTGCCAGCAGTGACTCAAGTTGACTGCACAGATTTATCTCTGACCTTGTTTCGGAGCAGTGTCTTGTTCCTTTCCCATTTCCTTTAGTTCTTATTCGCCTCCCTCTGCCACGCTAGTCTGCCACCAGCTAGCCGTGTACCACTTTAGCGTGTTAGCATCCTGCCGTCGCAGACAAGAAATATGTGCACCTCCATATTTTAACCAGGCATGTCTTATCTGTCATGTTACATGTTCTGGGCAGGCAAGCGTGGGAGACGCAGCAGTGCAGGATCACTAGACAGCAATATGGAAGTAAGTTTGGATCAACTGATGCTGAGCTGTCCTCCGACTTTACGTTGCTCACTGTGATCACAAGTTTCTGTTTCATTGTTTCTTTGTAGTGTTTTTCTCTCTTTTTTTGAGTGTCTGTGTTTTAGTCGTGAGCATATTGGCTGCTGTGCATGTTTTGAGTAGAACGGGAATGATGTTGCATCTAGCATGTTAACCCTTCACGTACACAGCATGGCACGACTAATAAAGTCCTGACAGCTCCGTTGATGATCGGCTCTTACGTTTGAGTTATCTTGGCTTTTGTAGTGGGAACAGTTTTTAGCCATTACCCGAATGTTGTCCTTTTTTGATCACTCAGGATGATCCTGACAGTTCTACTGCATGCTGACACAGTTTGAAGTTTCTTTTACAGACCTCTGACATCAACAAGAAAGTCCTTTCCTTTTTCACTGTTGCACTTATCCAACATAGAGGATGATATGTTGTACCTACTCAGAGTGGGACTGTTCTGAACTTCCTCCAGTTTGTGCTCCAGTCCAGTGTTCTGCATTACCTTTGTATTACAGGATAATATGGAAGTTTTTACCCTATTGTTTGCATTGATAACTTATGTTAGCAGATTCAGATGAGTAATTCAAAAATAAAAAAATGATACTGTAAATTATAAAGTAATGAGAACATGACCTGGTCTGTTTTATATATGGCTGACAGAGTTAACTTGATTTAATGATTTGAGACTAGCATACATTTTTAGTTTACTTCAATGCTAGCTTGAATCTAACTATTACTACACAAGTCCCATGAAGAGATACCACAACTTACTATTTCTCCATCTCTGAAAAGCTTCAGACTAGATTCAGAATCACTGGGACTGAAGCATGATCGCTACGTTACCATTTTTTAAAATGTATTTTATGTTTTAGAACAGAACACAGAAATATTAAAGGCTTTAAAACACATTTAAAACACATTTACTTTGAATCTACTCCATCCCTTCTCCCCCAAGCTGTACTGGAGGTTTCTTCCTGTTAAAAGGGAGTTTTTCCTTCCCACTGTCACCAAGGGCTTCCACATAGAGGTCATCTGATTATTGGAGTTTTCTCTGTATTTTTGCAGTCTTTACCCTACATTATATCGTACTTTGAGGTGACTGTTGTTGTGATTTGACGCCGTATAAATAGATTGATTTAAATTCCTTCAGCACTATAAACCAACATCACAAGTCAATTAGTTCCAGCTCAAAGTGTTTAACTTTTAAAAACAGTTCACAACTACCCTTCCTTGTCATTTAAATAAAATGCACTACCTTCAAAGCACGCTGACACCATCGCAAATCATTCAGAATATTATGCAACTCTGTTAATTTAGCAGTATTCATGTGTAAAAACACACGTATAGATCATAATTAAATAGGCTGAACTTTTGGATTTTGAAGATCATCTATTATAAGTTCATTGTGCACTTTATGCATGGCTTTATTAATTTTGGTTAGACTGTGTTGTATTTATCTTATGTTATATTTATCGTTTATTGTGTGTTTTGTGCTATGAAAATGTAAAGAAAATGTACAAATTACTTCTTCACCAGGCTTGGGGGAAATTTCTGTTTTAAGTTAAAGACAGTAAATCTAAAAGTATGAGCTGCATGCAAATGGCAAAAAACCTTATTCAGGTCTGCAGTGTCAGATTGTTGTCCACAGATCCATAAGTGATTTTACATGTATTTAGAGAGCTCAGAAACCAGAGGTAGGAGTGATGAAAACTCACAAAAGCATCTGCTGTCAGAGCTGAAGACGTACAAGCTGTGTGTCTACTCATGACAGCGCAGACACTGCAGGCTCTGACAGGCTCGGCAAGCTGAGCCTCCAGACCATTTAGGGAGAGTGGAGCGTGAGATGTTAGCATGGATAGACAAACAAAGGCAGTGAACTGGAAAAGGAAATGGCGATGCTTTTCCACAAGGCAGCACAAGCAATCATGGGAGATTTGAGATCAGCTGTAGCTGGTCATGTGGTCGGTGTCGCTGTGAAAAGAATTGAGCGAGGCTGTGCACGCTGCAGAGCATACGAAAGTGCAGGTGTGCGTTTGTCTGCTGTGGATCTCGTGATTGTCTGTGTGATCTGACAGCCTTCTCTCTTGCAGGGGTCCATCATTAGCAGTCCTCACATGCGGCGGAGAGCCCCGTCCAGCCGAGACTGCCCATCCCGTCACAGCGCCCAGTCCCTGCCCAACTCTTCCTCGTTGCTCGGATCGTTGTTCGGCACCAGGCGTGTGAAGTCGCCAAGCCCCACCCCTCAGCCCCAGCTGCACCCTACTCTCATCTCCCACACCCCGCACCCAGCCAACCTGCACCACACAGCCCGCGTGGAGACGGAAGGACCGGTGCCCATGCACCCGCACCACGCCCAGTTCTGCCACATGACCCAGAACCCACCCCCTTATCACCACCATCACCACTACCACCCGCCGGCCCACTTGCAGCACCCACCGCACCAGTACCACCCTCCCCCGTCTCACAGCCAGCAGCAGCCGTACCCGGCTCATCCTCACGGGCCCCATGGGCACGGGAGCCACCCACCGCACTCCTCCACCCACCCCACTCACGGCCCTCCCCACCACCACGGCGCACCGCCACCATCCTCCCAGGGACCCAGCAGCACCAAGCCCAAGCACAGCGGCATCAGCACAGTGGTGTGAGGGGCAGGTCGTCCTCTCTGGACCCTGCAGCTGAACTTTTTCCTCCTGGGCTGACATGATGGTGGCACTGTGCATCGCCGGTCTGGGGCTACGAAGCCAGACGAGATCCCGTTGTGCCTCCTTCAGATTTTTTTCCTTTCTTGTAGAGCCGCTTCTATCATTTTGTTTCAGGACATAAGACATGTCTACCCGCTTCAGGAGCAACAGACAAGAGCATGCACAAAGACCACAACTACTGTTTGTTTCTCAGTAAACTACCGGAACTCGCTTACTAGTATTTTACACAAGAAGTACATATTAATCTTCACACAGTAACTTTAAACGTTGTCAAGACGGTTTGGCTGAACAGACACGAAGACGACAGCTCAGCCTCAGCCGTGGCTGTGCAAGTATTTAATGTAGCAGTAGCTCACAGTGCACTGTGATATCTCTGTTAGCAGTGATAAATGTGCCAATTATTAAAGCATTTACTAATTTAGTCACACAGATTGCTTTATGTATATTGTGCATAGTATTTTGTAAAATAATAATATCAAATGTTATTATTATAGTTATTACTACAGAACAAACAGCATCGATGAAAACTCTCAGTATTATACTTGCACATAGATGGCGTAGTTTCACTGTTAAGAAACCAATCAAAGCTTTTCTTAGTTAGGCAGTCGGACGCAAGAGTACTGCTGTGAATGGTTGCCTTTGAGCTAGAAGTTAGATTGTTGAGGGCTGCTGCACTCCAGCCCACCTACAGTCTCATCCACTGCACGTGTCTCCGGGCCGGAGCTCTCTCTCTCCCCTGCTCTGAAAGCAAAGGAAGCCAGCGGCACTCGCTGCTTGCCTGCCCTCCTTTTATTTTTTTAACTATTTTTTTAGAATCCAATGAACAATACGAATATATAAAGGCTGTCCTGCAGCCTGGTGGGACTCTGCAAGTCTGTCCTGCAGGGGGAGGAGGACGACGCTGGATGTTTTTCATGTGGAAACTGAGGGAGAAACTGTGCAGCAGGGAAACATGTCCCACTGTGGAAGCTCTCAGCTGGCTGAGCGTGGCCTCTCCCTCTTCGGTTTCCCCGTGCGTCTGCTGGAACGGCGAGCGTGCCGTAACTGACTGTTTTGTTTTGTCTTGAGGTTTTTTCCCTGGGATGGACGCCACAGAGCAAAAATCAATAATTATCATTCTGTGATGGTGACAGCGCCCTTATGCTTGACTCATTACGGAGAGCGGTTTTATATCAATCATCTTTCTGACATATTATGGGATGGCTGCTTGTACCTCCCGGTCATCCCGTGCACAGTATCTGTGGTGTGTGTGTGGAGCGGAGGCAGGGGGGCTGCTGTCCTGGAGCATATTTTCTGTTTCTGAAAGCAACAGATGCAGCGCTCATTCTACATAGCTGATATCAATGGCAGGAGTTAGTCTGTATCTGCTTAAAGACTGTGAGATGCATTTTTTAAACTAGTGCAATATGTATTTACTGTTTTTTGTTGTTGTTGTTGTTTGTTTTTGTTGAAGAACAAGTTCAATCTGTTGGTCGTTCTGTTAGTTTCGCCCTTTACTTTCTCCCTCCGGCGTCCTCTGGCATTTCTTTCTCAGTGTTTCAGTGAAGTGCAAGTATCCACATGGATTTGGAGGAACTGGACCTTTCACACTGATGCAGAGTGTCACAGAAAAGAACTGCATGTAACGTTATATCTTGAGGCTATTTTCAAACTGTGTACTCCCAAACTATATCAGTGTTACAGTTGACAGTTGTTTAAAAAAAAAAGAATGGTAGAATAGTTTTGACTTCTTCAAATACAGCTAACCGAAGTCAGCGATGTGTTCATGTCACTCCAGACGATAAGTAACCAAATCTGTATTTTAACCCGATCCACATGCAGTACAGTAGTTAAACTGGATCGTTAGTGTTCAACTGTAGTTAAAGCAGGACCTGATCAAAGCTGTAACGGGGAAGCTCTGTGTGTTCTGTCATTTGAAAATCAGAGTGATAATCGATTATTTAAAAAGGAAACTTTTATCTTCACATTTTCTCTCTGTCTGTCAGCGGCGCACACGTTACCATTTTCAAGTGGTGTCCAGTAGATCAGTATTCTTAAATATATATGCCCTCAGTTAAAGCCACACTTTGTACTTGCTTCATAATGTTTGATTGAATAATACGCTTAGAAATGCTCTTTGTATTCATTATAAGACAACTTTTGGGTTGCCAGGTTCTGGAAAGTGTCTTGTGGCCTAATGTTTACCCAGTTATACAGGAAATTACACATTTTTATGATATACTATAAATTACACGTTTTTAAGGTTTCTCTCTAACAGTCTAGTAGTTTACACATTCACCCAACAAGCCAAACGTCCCCTCTTCAACCCAGAGAAGAGACACAGATCCCTTGGTGTTTGTGTAAGGACGGGCATCAAACATGAGGCGCTAACTGCTTTGGCAAAGAGCAGCCAAAAGTAGCTTTTTTTTCCAGGAATCTGTAGTCTGCAGCTGGCTGATTATTATAAATGGTATTTGCTACACTGTTTTTTAGCTCTCTGCTTTTATTGCAGTAGCTTTGCATGCTTTTCACTGTTCAGAATAATCCATTACATACTCAGTTTAGCGCTGTCTGAAACAAGCAGTTACAGCTCTGTTCTCCTTCTTTTTAAGCCATTTAGTTTCTGATTGGCTGCACAATGTTATCAGTATATAGATTTTCAAATGTAATTTTCAAATTTTTTCCACAGGCTAAAGGTGCTCTGTTGAGTTTCCAAACATTAGTAGGTTTAATAAGCAATTTTATATGATTCCACTCTGGTTTGGAAAGCACAAGTAAAACTTCCCACGTGTGCAAGCAGAATTTAGAGTTTGTGCAAAGTCCATAGGGCAGTTTCAAGTGATTTTCGTTGATATACAAAGCAGGTTCCACACTTGGCACAGTTTCCCCTCCACTCTCACATAAAACAGTATAACCTGCCTCTTATTGAGGTGATACTCTAAGCAAATAAGATACAAAAACTATGAGAACTGCTTCAATATTTCCTGGAAATGTTCAGTGAGGATGTAGATTTGCCAAGACCTTACAACCTGGCAACCCAGAGCTTGTGCTTCTTAAAGTTTTATTACTGATTTTGTAAAGCATTTAGTAATGTTTTTAAAAAAAAACAATTAGATTCTTTCTTTTTTTTTCTTTTTTTTTTGTAGAAAAAGTAAAATTTTATTTAAAGGTACGTATTTAAAATCTATTCCATTAGAATAAAAAACTTCTGAAATGAACTGAAGCTGTCAAATAATGTGGGGGGGGAAACCAAATACTATGACTTCATCGACGTCATCTCTGTATGGGATTAACCCTGAAAAGCCTGAACCAAGAAATAACTGCCAGAAAATTCATTTGAGAGTGTTTATTCAACCTCACTTTTCATTTTTTACAAAAAAAGAAGTGAAATATCAATTTGCATATATGAGTTTTAATTTATTGCTACAACTGGCATTTTTATGCAATTTATTGCTTAAAATTTTATTGTGCAGTTTATTCAGGTTTTTCAGGAAAAAATAAATCACACTGATAATGTAAGGGTCTAAAAATCTCATGTATCAGTTATGATATACTTGGCGTTACAGGGTTAAGTTAAAATAAGGCCCAGCCGTACTTTCATGCAATGCACATTTGTTCCACAAGATGGTGCTGAAATAAATGTAACTTTACAACTTGTAAATCAGGTAAATCATTACGAAAACATTCCTATTTGCAATGGTAGCCTGCAAAAGGCAACACAATAAAAAACATAAAAAATGAAAAGAACGACGCCTCCGTAAACATTTCAACACACCTGCTGAGAAAACCACTGCCTCCTGGTGGTGAAAGTTTTATTAACGCATGTGTACAATTTGCAATATGTCCTTACAAAAAGTACCTTTAAAATAGATTTTGTTGTGTCCGTGCACTGTAGGCTCCTGTAACTTTCACACCTTATAGTTGGCTGCAGTTTCTGTGCTACAGTGTCAGGAAAGTGCCAATATTGCATTGTTAAAATCAGTTTAACATGAAATCTACTGCGGGCTGTATTTAAAACCCAACGCTGTACCCGACCAATCACAAAGTTTGTCTTCAGACCAGGATTCGAACACCAACAGGCTATTAGAGAGTAAAGGTACAGGCAGATCCCAAAAAAGGAGCCCGAGTTACTTTTATTACCCTACAACCTTCCAGTTCCTTCAGAGCACTGATCTATTGTGAAACCTGTCCAGATTCCATGTGAGGTGCTTTGCTGCATGCCATTGATGCCTACTGTTTCTTTCTTCTACTCTCTTTTTTTGGTTTCATTTGTTGTTGTTTTTTCAACCGTTGCTCTGTCAAGCGGCGTGCTTGACTAGAACTTAACCTTCCAGCATAGCTACGACTTCCCTGACTTGTGCTTGTTTACATCTAGACGAGTTTTGGCCTGCTAGTGTGTCTTTTTGTTTGTGCATCATTCTCCTCCGGCATGCATTTCACCCATATTTCCACTGTAGAGTATAAAGACCTGGCAGGGTACTGCTGAGTGTAAATATGGAATCTAATGTGACTTGAAGTAAAAGTAAAGAGGGCTGGACATGGAGGAAATATTTTAATGGCAAGCTGGTAATAAAGAATGAGTAACATATGTAAATAGTCTGTAAATTATTGTTATTAATTATTCTTATTATTACTATTCAGTGTCTACAGTTACATTGAAGGTGCATTCCTGCTCCCTTGTGATCTTTACATAATCAAACTGCTTCTCTCTGCCTCCGACAGGACTGAATTATCATAGGATCTAGAGATGAACAGCCAATTGTTACACGGCTAACACCGTTTCTGTCGTCTTTCCTGAGATGCTTCTGTTTTCTCACACTCACAGCCAGACTTCTGAAGTCAAAGGGAAGAGAGGAGTGCTCTTATTTTATTATGCATTCTGTTTCTAAGTAGAAAAATACCCATTGATGTAAAACTAGTACTGTGACAATGTTGAGAACGCAAAATAAAATGATATACAGTCAAATCGGAGCAGTTGTCTGCCTGTTTGCATCCTGCTTGGTATTTCTTGGTGTCAGATGAATGACTGGGAAGATCAAGGAGCTACACTTCTTGTAGGCTGAATTCAGATCCCTAAATGAGTGAATGCGTGAAAGCAGATGGAGAGGAGGAAGTAAATATGGCTGAGCTGTAGGCTCCTCTGTACCCTGACCTGAAGGCTGCATTCCTGCTTTGCTGTACAGCTTTATTGTCCTTTTTTTGTAATGCAAAAGTGTCTGCATCCCAGAACTGAACTGGCATAGTCTTCCAGATCAGTCTCACCTGCAAACATTTCCCAGGTCAGTCTTGCAGTATTGCAGGTTACTGTTTTGACTGCAGGTCTTTCACTGCAGATCTGTGGTGTATACATTAGAACCAGAGTTAAGCAGATATGTTCTAATAGCCTCAGCTGTGCAGATAGATGTGCCTTATGAGCTCTCTGTATATTTGCTTTACCACTCCCTTTAATGTCCACACTCATTCTGTAATGAAATATGATTTCTCACCTGTTACTGTGTCTTAAGCTGGTTTGAACAACCAACCAAGAGCAGACGCTGGCAGGTTTAGATGTTTATTGAAGTGCAGCAAGACGGATACTGGTAAGAGTGAGAGTTTTCAAGTGTCTTACTCAGAACTCAGGAGGTATACTTGGTTAGCTAGTTGCTGAGAGGAGATGGGTGGAGAGCTGGCAAGCAGGTGGAGAAGAGGTTAGTCCTTTGAGGGTGACTGTGCTGGCATGCCAGAGCTGAGAAAAGCAGCTGATGGTGCTCACAGTCTTCAGGAATGTGTGACTTGGAGGCAGCATGTTCACAGAGAAAGAGCATTACACAGGCACAGGAGATTACAGACAACCACAGCAAGGACAATCACCACCCATCAACAAAATTATTCATTAATCACACCATTAGGAACAGGCGTGGGAAGAACTGTCCAGACAGGAAAACCTGAGACTTAATGCCAGTCCAACAACTCCACCTGAGACTGAGAGCAAAAGGTTACCAAAAAATGAGGAAAATATAAGAAACTAAAGCGCATCCAGACAAAACATGTCAAAGTGGCCACTTTGGACTCTATCAGGTGCCAACAGTTGAAAATAAATACACCAGGCTTTTCTACTTCAAAGGGTTCTGTGTCGGGAATTGAGAAGGTTTTTCCTAACCTCAAACATGGTGTGGTGGCTGAGAATCTGGGAACTCTATATGAGTCCAAAACATCTTAGGACAGCATCTCTGTGATGCAGTCATCCTAGTCATGTGACCAGACTTCCTCAAGACTTCTTCCTTGGCACCTTTGGAGAACCAGCCTTGTTTTAGAGTTTTAGAACCAAACACTGTCATGGAAGCTGCAGTGACTCCAATGGGAAAGGAAATGTTAGCACACTGGATCAGCAATCACCCGTGAATTTCTTCTGATTGCCAATGATCTTTGGGGTACAAATTTAAGACCAGCATGTGGGGCTTTTCTGTAGCAGTGTGGTCTTTAAAGAGTTTAAAGAGTTCTATTTTAGCCACTGGCACTGCATCAGTGGAAAAGATGTACTAGAGCTCCAGAACCTCTGGCTGCTTCTTCATTCTTCTTAAAGGTGTCAGTATTACATTTCTGAGAGAAGTCATAGAATATTCTCAAGAGTGCTTTAAAGGCTTCTCTACGCAATGATGGTCCCATAGCTGTAGAAACTAGGGCCTTTAAAGAACTGTTTTTTAATATGTATATGTGATATATTCAGTCTTTATAGCCTATTCTTCTTAAAAGTGTCCCTTATGTAGATTTTACTGAATTAAAATAGACTGCATAGTTGTGGAACCAGACATTTTTTGGCTTTTGTATACTCAGCCTACAGCCAGTGTGACAGTACACAGTCTACTCTAGCAGGATAAAGTGCTTTGAAATATCTAGCACTGCCAGTGTTTACACTTTGGGGATCAACGTCTTGCTCAAGAGCAGGGGTTAAAACTATTAACCCTGTTAGTTAACCACTGGCTCCTGAAACAGAGTGTGCAAGGACAGGACTATCTACAGTAACTGAGACTAGATTAGCTCAGAATTGGTCTTCTTAGAGTGTTTCCATTATTAGATTTAGTGCACACTATGCATGTATTCGTGCATTTACGTATTATCTTGTATTGGTCATGAACTTTCATGCAAACCTGAAACTCCACATCCTCACTTTGACCTGACAACATCATCTAGATTTTATTTTCAGCTTTAAATTCAGCAGCACAGAAAACATTGTACAAGTACTCCAACAGGGCGAGTACTACCTTGTGACGAATAAAATGACCTTTATGTGTGAATTTAGTGGAACTCCCCTTTAAAATCCCTACATTCCATGAAACAATAGTGAGGATATGATATCCACTGTAGCTATATTGTCCTGCCCATGAGTGATACATATGTGTTTCTATTTTCCTCCCCTTCACGTAGCTCCAACAATACAGAGGCCACCAGGGACGCTGAGATATTTCTATCAACCTAAACAAAATTCTCAGGAAGTTGAAGCCTCTGATGAAGGTCACAACTGCAGTACTCTTATTCTTTTTTCAGTCTCGCACAGCCAGCATGCCTTGGCTACTTGCCTAACTGTGGCAGGTGGTCTGAGTGACAGTTTGCCCTGTTTGTCTGTCTGGCCCTTGAGGCTGGATCTAAAAATAGATTCCAGCAATGAGGGCCACATCCATAGTGTCAGCAGGACAACGTCATCATGCGGCCTGGGAGGGACCAAGTACAGGGCTTCATTTCCTCTGCCAGCAAAGAACAGCATGTATTAGACAAGTACACATTCAATGATACAGAAGCAAACCAGCTCCAGGTTTTTATTTCTGTCAGTAGGGTGTGTGCAAATTTTTTTTTATTTCTTTTATTTATACAGCTTTTAAATATCTTTGTTGGTGGTGAAAATTATTCTACACACATGTAGATAAAGAAAAGAAAAAAGTTATTGTCCATAATTTAGGTCCAGTTTCCAGCACAAGTCAGAAGCAGAGCCCTCTCTACTCTAGGGCTGAGTGGTTTCTTTGCAGAATACGTCATCTAGTGGAGTCCTGCATGTATTGCTATGATATGTTCAAGTACCGTCGGAAAATTCGAAAAACCATTGGCACTAGTATTCATGACGTACACGAAATTTAATTCTTTGAAGGTCTTGTGCTTTCCAACTTTAAATTCGAGGGCTTATAGTCAGCGAGACGGAGGATCATGGAGTCACGTATGGGTTTGTTTTTGTTTTTTTCCTGGGATTGCTCTACTTGAAAGCTACAAATACGAATTGCATATTTTTAGTAATAAAACATGAGTGAACATATACATTATATACAGATAACATGGTAAATAAAATAAAATACAATTCAACAAACACTTTTTAAAAGTCACAGTCTTTATGACCGCGGTCTTCTGTAAAGAACACGTGAAAAATAAAAATCAAAGTTGGTAAGAGAGTTATTTTTTACAAAGATATTGATTTTTTTTTGTAAACACAAACACAAACAAAACAAAACATAATTTTTATTCAAAGTTACACTACCAGTAAGCTCGGTATGTATGTGTTAGAAGACCCATAGAAGACCGTTCACATTTGTAAGTCTGTAGTTTACATGGGTCAGAGAACGCCTCTCGAACATATCTCTTACGTCATCAGCATGGGACAGAAACGGGTGAAAGGTACTTTGCTGCTTGGGTTCGGGAGCAGACCGATGGCTGTATGAAGTAGAGATCTTTGCTAATAGAATGATGAACATGAACAGATTAATCGTCTCTCGAACCTTTCGAATCGGAGAGCGGTTGCTTGGCTGTCACGCGAGGCATGCTGGGCAAGAAGAGCTGAGACTGCAGCAGCGGAGGAGCATTAAAACTCACTGCAGACACCTGGCGTATGCGAAGGATCTGTTCCTCGGTCAAGTGAACAAGGTAAAGGAAAAGAGCTGCCAGAAAGCCTCTCCAAAGTTAGTGACGGGCGGAGGAAGTCGTCTCAGAAAAGACTTTGTACTTTAGATGATAACTATATTCAAAGCTAACAATCACCAGCGTTCTAGCTTTGAAAGAAGTATCGTTTACGAAACAAAGGGCCTTAGACGCAACACCAGAAAAATAAGACGCATAAAATGCAGGGAAGCTTGAAAAAACTGAGGCTGAGGCACTGTCTCACCTGTTTGGGGTAAATGGTGAAAGAGACTTTAAATATCTACCCAAAGTAAAACCAGCTACCGTGTAGGAAGGTCGGTTTATCTCACACAGTGGAAACGTCTTTCTTTAGAGTCCTCCATGTTGACATGAATCATCACACCGTTCACGCTTTCAGTCTCCCTCTATAACACATCCCAAGGCCTCTCTGCAGGATTTGTTTCTGGAGTCTGGAAAAGGCCATTAAAAGAGGGTAAATCATGGCGATAAAGGGATGCACATGGTTACCAACAACCCTTACAGTGCTGTGATTGCTTCAAGGATCTCAGAGTGTGGAGAGAAAAGATTCCCTACACAGCAACATCAGTCTTTACTTTTGGCACAAGGCAGGTCAGCACAGGGGAATCGTGCTCTTGATTCACCACACCAGCTTTTACTTTTCAGTCACGTTTCTGCTGCCTGCAGTCTTACAGTTCTGTACCTGCCACTCACTGCGTGGTTTCTGCACCATTCTGAGTAAACCCTGGATGCTGATGGGCAGGTGAGCTGGTTCAGAATCATTTAAAACCAGCCCAGGCCACAGTCAGAATTACAGACATGACCTTTTTCTCCTTTCTCATAGTTAATATGAACATCAGCTTTATCTGCAGGATTTCATGCTTCACACTGTCACCACATGATGGATTAGAAGCATATAACTATATAACACAAAAATATGACTTGGACGGTAACATAGATGCATAACCCTGTTACGATCTCTAAAAAGGCCTGTTTCGTTCTCCAGGCTGAGGTCTTCCCTTATCCAGAAATTGGAAATGATGAGGTGGAGGAGATAAAGCAGCTTGTTGCACCGGTAGAGAAGTTCTTCAGTGATGATGGTGAGGTGGGAATTGAGTACATGCACGTGATTAATGACTTTCAGATATGATTTATCAGAGGAATTAAATGACTGACATTGGAATTGCTGGATTTTGTTTGTTTTTGTTTTGGGGTTTCTTTGCCAGTTGACTCAGCAAAAATTGACAGAGAGGCCACAATTCCCCTGGAGACTCTGCAGGGGTTGAAGGATCTCGGGCTGTTTGGAATCATGATTCCTGAAGAATACGGTGAGATGATTTTAACAAAGCCCTTCTAAAAGATAGTCTCGTGTCTCGGGATCCATCTGAAAATATGAGTGAAAATTGATTTCAAAGCATTTTTGAGATGAACTTTAACTCCACCCGACTTTGCCCCAAAGTGAAGTTAGAAGTTAAGAGCAATGTTCTGGACATTATACTAATACTTTGATCTGTGTTGTTACTTATTTTTACATTCTTTTATTTAGGGTATTTTTTAAGGACGACACCTCCCTCATATAATTTGTGTGACTATGTAGCTTTTATACACAACTCTTCTAAGGCTACTAGTTAGTTTCAACATTGCACTATACATAACAGATGGATGCAGCTCCTTCTTTCTGAAAAGCAAAGTGCCTGAAACTTGCACTCTTTTCATTGGCCAGCAGAGGGCAACTTCCTCCTGTGGTTGCAGAAAAGAAGTCTGATTGTGTGGACACCCGTAGTGGCATTTATTTCAACTCACTTTTATTTATTTATATATTTATACAGCACCAAATCACAAGAACAGTCACCTCAAGGTATTTTATATTGGCAGACCCTACAAAAATACATACAGAGAAAAACCCAACAATCATATGACCCCCTATGAGCAAGCACTTTGGCAACAGTGGGAAGGAAAAACTCCCTTTTAACAGGAAGAAACCTCCGGCAGAACCAGGCTCAGGGAGGGGCGGGGCCATCTGCTGCGACCGGTTGGGGTGAGAGAAGGAAGACAGGATAAAAGACATGCTGTGGAAGAGAGACAGAGGTTAATAACAGATATGATTCAATGCCGAGAGGTCTGTTAATACATAGTGAGTGAGAAAGGTGACTGAAGAAGAAAAACTCAATGCATCATGGGAATCCCCGGCAGCCTACGTCTATTGCAGCATAACTAAGGGAGGATTCAGGGTCACCTGGTCCAGCCCTAACTATAAGCTTTAGCAAAAAGGAAAGTTTTAAGCCTAATCTTGAAAGTAGAGATAGTGTCTGTCTCCTGAATCCAAACTGGAAGCTGGTTCCACAGAAGAGGGGCCTGAAAACTGAAGGCTCTGCCTCACATTCTACTTTTAAATACTCTAGGAACAACAAGTAGGCCTGCAGAGCGAGAGCGAAGTGCTCTAATAGGGTGATATGGTACTACAAGGTCATTAAGATAAGATGGGGCCTGATTATTTAAGACCTTGTATGTGAGGAGCAGGATTTTGAATTCAATTCTGGATTTAACAGGAAGCCAATGAAGGGAAGCCAAAACAGGAGAAATCTGCTCTCTCTTTCTAGTCCCTGTCAGGACTCTTGCTGCAGCATTTTGGATTAGCTGAAGGCTTTTCAGTGAGGAAGTAATAAATGCATGAACTAGTTTTTCAGCGTCACTCTGAGACAGGATATTTCTAATTTTAGAGATGTTGCGCAAATGGAAGAACGCAGTCTTACATATTTGTTTAATATGTGCGTTGAAGGACATGTCCTGGTCAAAAATGACTCCAAGGTTCCTCACAGCGTTACTGGAGGCCAAGGTAATGCCATCCAGAGTAAGAATCTGCTTAGATACCATATTTCTAAGCTTTTCAGGGCCGAGTACAATAACCTCAGTTTGATCTGAATTAAGAAGTAGAAAGTTAGCGGCCATCCAGGTCTTTATGTCTTTAAGACATTCCTGCAGTTTAACTAATTGGTGTGTGTTATCTGGCTTCATGCATAGCAGTGAAAATGTATGTGATGCCTTCTAATGATACTTCCTAATGGAAGCATATATAATGTAAACAGAATTGGTCCTAGCACTGAACCCTGTGGAACTCCATAATTAAACTTGGTGTGTAATTGGATATGATACAAACCACAACCACCAACCTTTGGTTTCTCAGTCAGACCCACATTTAGCTCATAACAGCTGGTTTCAGAAAACCAAGATGGCAACATTCAAAGCATGACGTCACAGTGGCTGGATCCATATTTTATATATAATCTATGGTTTCAAGCTAGTGATTTACACTAATGTGCTGGAGCTGTCCTTCATTTCTTTACATTCTGCTCAGAAAATGGGAAATACATGGAGAGATTTATTGAAATGTGTAAACATAACAAACACAGTTTGTACAATTCCAATAATGTTGGAACTCCATATTCGTATGACTGTCTGAACTATCTCAGGCAGCTTTGTTTAAGTGTTCTTCAGGAATATCTCTCCAGGCTGTTTGGATGATATTCAAAGCTCTTGTTTGGATGTCGGCTGCCTTTCGTTCTGTGTTGATGATCTCGATAATGTTGGGGTCTGGGCTCTAGGGAGGCCAGTGCATGACCTATAGTGTGCACTGCGTCTTTGTCTCTCCGGGTATGGCTTTACTGCGCTGCTACTGTGTTTGGATTCATTATCATGCTAAAAAATGAGGCAGTTGTCAATCAGATGCTTTCCAGATGGTATTACATCTGGTCAGGAGGTTGCAAGCTAGTGTTCACTTAGTGCCAGCCAACACTGGATAATGGAAGGGTTGCATCAGGAACTACATCTGGCATCATATCTGTGCCAAATCAAATATGTAGCTGCACCCACTGCGGGGATTTAACTTCCCAGAACATTTTTTTTTAATGTATGTCAGTTTAAAACAAAGCATTCATCTCGTGGCACGGCTGATGACAATTGTATGGTATTAGAGAGAAGCCCAGCAATCCCCTGTAATCAAGCACTTTGCAACTGTGGGGAGGAAGAACTCCTTTTTAATTGGCATATCCAGGCTCAGTGATGGCAGCCATCTGCTATGGCAGGTCTGGTGTTGAGGATAGACAGAAGAAGAAGAAGATCACAGACTCTACAAACAGCTTTGTTTTACACATGGAGACATGAATCCCAGAGCGCAGTTTAAAATACTGAAATACTGTTTGAATGGACTTTAAACATTTAACGTCATTACTTTATGAGTATATTAGTATGTTATCTGCTGTTAATCAGCAGCGTTTCAAGTATCAGGTCAGTATATTTGGGTGTATTTTATGGCACAAGAGGTTCAATTAAGCTCTCACACTTGACATCTAAATGGTACTCTGTCTGAGCTCAGCGCAGAAATGCTTTAATGAACAGGTGGCATGCTGTTAGATTTAGATATGGTTCCTGCCTCAGTGCAGCTTCTACACGTACAGATTCAAGTCAAAGCTACATATCGACTGTAGTGGGGTTTCCCTGAAACATCACTACGATCCTGACTTCATCATGGCTCCACAGCTGTCTCTCTGACACATCCATGCTAGATGGAAATGCAGAAACTGCCCCACTGCGAGACACAGTGGGGCAGTTTCTGTTTTTATTGTTTATCATTTGTTTTTCAATCCCAGGGGGTCTTGGATTATCCCACACCTTTTATGCACGACTGAATGAGATCATCGCCTTAGACGGCTCCATCGCCGTCACACTGGCTGCTCATCAAGCCATTGGACTGAAGGTAAAAATACAATACGGAGTTGTGTCTGCAATGTGGACAATCTGGAGGATTTGCTAACACATTTGTGGGCTCTCAGGGGATCCTGATAGCAGGCAATGAAGCCCAGAAGAAAAAGTATCTGCCCAAGCTGGCCTCAGGGGAGCACATCGCAGCTTTCTGTCTGACAGAGCCCGGAAGGTAAAGAACACCATGCACATGTCATCCGCAGCGTTCTCCTCTGTGGCTCCAACTCTGCTCATACAGCAGTGAAGCACAGTCTGATGAACACAAATAACAGGTTATCTCTACACCCACTGGCCACTTCATTAGGTACACCTGTTGAACTATTATTAGAACAAATATCTGATCGTCCAGTCACAAGGCAGCAACTCAATATCAGAGTCATTTAGGCATATAAACTCGTTCAAACCCAGCATCAGAGTGGGGAAGAAGGGTGGTTTTAGTGCCGTTGAATGTGGCCTGGATCTTGTATCTCAGAAACTACTAGGATTGTCTCATACAACCATCTGTAGGGTTTAGTCAGAAAAAGAGAAACTATCCAGTGAGTGACAGCTGCCTGCGAGAAAATGTCAGAGGAGAGTCGCCAAACTGCTGTGAGCTAAAAGGAAGGCAACAGTAACTCAAACAAACACTCACTATGCAGAAGAACATAGCTCTACGAACCCTCTATGAACACACAACATTTTGAACCTTGAAGCAGATGTGGTACAACAGCAGAAAAGCTAACAAACAGAAAGCTGAAGCTACATTTCACACAGGTTTAACAAAGCTGGACAGGAGAAGACTAGTAAAACATCTGAGGTAGGCGGCGTGGCCCCTCTAATTTTTGAATAAGATAACCTGAGAACGAGGTGACGTAGGTACAGCTACTGAAAATCTCAGACGAGCAGTGATCCTGGAGATCTTGACCTCAAAATCAGATGTCAGCTTTCCTAAAAATCACATTTATTCTACGTTTGCATCTACTAGGGGGCTGTGGGGTAGCCTGGCAACTGTCAGTAGACTCCCAGTATGAAAACTGTCAGTGTGCGTCAGGCTCCATCCAGGTAACTGGCTGCAGTTTACGTTTTAAAACCCAGCAACCTGAAAATAAGCGTCTCAGCTGATTGTATCTGCAGGTTCATTCTCAGTCACTGCTCAGCGTTGACGCCCACAGGGCACCAAACGGTGGTTAAAGATGGCGGTTACAGGATTCAGGACACTGTACAGAGCACCACGATTACAGCCTAAATCAGGACATTGTTTAATCAAGATAAAGACTGATGTCACAGATGTTGAATCACTTCCCAATGACTTTAGAAATACTATGTATTGATAGAGACCATTAGCTGTTTGGATTGGACTCCACAGAAACACCCACAGAACCAGTGTTCCCACTTTTCCTTCCTCTGATTAGTACTTGGTGATAAAGGCTCATTGTGTTATTTGCTTGAAGTGAACTAAACAGTGAGGTTGTTTTCAAGTCACTGCAAGCCAAAGTCATCATTGAAAACCCAATGTGATGCATCAGCCAGCGTTAACACAGTGATGATGGCATCTACGCCATGTGCCTGAGCACGTAGCTGTCTTTGCTCCACTGACACTCAGCCTGTCCGTTACAGTGGCAGTGACGCAGCCTCCATTCAGACCCGTGCAACCCTGTCTGAAGATGGAAAACATTACCTGATCAACGGCTCCAAGGTGAGAGGAACAGTTTCCACCAAGTTTTAATTCAGACTTCAACTCAGCCTCTGACTGAAGCTCCTGACTTGAATCATGTTGTCAGATCTGGATTTCAAACGGAGGCATGGCGGACATCATGACCGTGTTCGCCAGGACTGAGGTGGAAGTAGATGGTGTAAAGAAAGACAAGATATCTGCATTCATCGTGGAGAGGGCTTTTGGAGGGATCGCCAGCGGCAAGCCTGAGGACAAACTGGGCATCAGGGGATCCAACAGTAAGCCTTTCATCAACACTTAAAGGCAGTTTGATAGACGCTGGGCCATTTTCATGTCATTTATGTTTCAACGCTGTAACCTTTCAGCCTGTGAGCTGTCCTTCGATAATGTCCCAGTACCAGTAGAGAACGTGATCGGAGAAATTGGAGGTGGATTTAAGGTAAGCTCTAAAGCCAGCTTCATCTGTCTACACAATGGAGATTCTGTAATATTTGTAAACATGTGCTGCGTGTCGGACAGATCGCCATGAACATCCTGAACTCGGGGAGGTTCAGTATGGGCAGCTCCTGTGCTGGAATGATTAAAAAGCTGATCGGTAAGCACTCAGCTGTTGTTTTAACTGGGTAGCGGTTGTGAGTGTTTTAAGTTTATTAAGTCTGGCTTCTCTGTCTGGCCTTCTGTAGAGCTGACATCTGAGTATGCTGCTACCAGGAAGCAGTTTAACAAAAGCCTGAGTGAGTTTGGTATGATCCAGGTATGCTCTCCCCTCACTTGGAAGCTTGTGACACCTTCCAGTCTGATCAGAAGTGACTAAATACTGTGATTTCTATGCTTTCTGTAGGAGAAGTTTGCAATGATGGCCCTCAATGCCTTCGTGATGGAGAGCATGGCATACCTGACAGCAGGGATGATGGACAGACCGGGCGTTCCAGACTGTTCTCTGGAGGCAGCCATGGTCAAGGTACCACTTGCTCTGTCGTCTGTGTTCAGGTGAAACTTTTATGAAACTACTCACGGTGTGTGTTCCTCATCTTCGGTACAGGTGTTCAGCTCGGAGGGAGGCTGGATTTGTGTGAGCGAGGCTCTTCAGGTGCTCGGAGGTCTGGGTTATACCAAGAACTATCCCTTTGAGCGCTTCGTCAGGGACTGCCGCATCCTGCCCATCTTTGAGGTACTCATACATAAGTGTTTAAACTCTGAGGGCTAGATATAGTCTTGGTTTGTGCTAGAGTGAAACCGTATGTATTTGTTTCCTTTTCAAAAAACGAATCTTGCCTGCCCTTCAGCTTTTTGCCCAGCCATAGTTAAGATGAACTCTGTGCCCCCCTCTCCTCTCCATGACACACATCAAAAAACTGTTAACAGTTCATTTGTTAAACCTTGTCTTCCAAACTGTAATGCTGTATCAAATCCCAGTATTTTTATGGTCATTGGGAATTTGAATCTTCTGCTTAACCTTGTCAGGGTCGCTGGAGCCGATCCCAGCTGTCTTAGGGCGAGAGGCAGGGTACACCCTGGACAGGTCACCAGTCTGTTACAGGGCTAACAACACATAGAGACAAACAAACATTTGCACTCACATTCACACCTATTATCCTAACCCCACTAACTGCATGTCTTTGGACTGTGGGAGGAAGCTGGGGGCATATTTTACTGTTGAAACAAAGCTCTTAATAGATGAAATTGAAGTAAACAGTTAATTTTGAGGTGAAACACATCATCTTCGGGCACTTTACATAGAAAGCTCCAGACCCATCATTATCAAAGCCCCTCACTGTGTCAGTCAGTCACACTCACTGTTACTGATAGAAAGTTTAAAATTTGAAAATACAATGTAGCAAAATTCCCTGCTTTCCTACAGCAGAGAATCCCACACACTCCTACACGCACACCTGCGGGGTACAGTGCGAGGGAAGTTCAACGCGGCCATCCGTTCTTCGTTAGTCAGAGATAACAGGTTTCACTTTGGTGGTTATTGACTGTGCAGCTGAGGTCGGCTTGGTTTGTGTGTTCTGTGATTAGAATCAAGTGTATAAACATTTTCTGCATCACCAAATCAGTACATGTAACTTTACAGCTGGGCTTCATTTGTGATGTGAGTATGGTACAGCCTGCACGAATAAAACGTGCTCCCCAGCAGAGAATCAGCATTTCACTTAAGACATGCAGTAAATAAAAGAAATCGTTAAAACGTCACGTTTCCAGCTGATTTTGAAAGCAAAACATTGCCTGCTCACAACCGAGTTCTCTGTTCAACCATCAGAGAGCCACTTCCCGTGACACAGAAAACTCTTAACTTAAGTCCAATTCCACTGTTTGCTCACAGGGTACCAATGAAATCCTGAGGATGTACATCGCTCTCACTGGAATGCAGTACGCTGGCAAAATCCTCACAGGGAAAATAAAGTAAGAATCTGAAGGTGTTGTTGAGGTTTGAAGGTTTTTGCTTTTAAGTCCTACATCGCCCCTTCTGTTAGTTGTGTTGTGTTCACACTTCCTAAGAAAAATATGGAGCTGTTTGCCTGTGCTTAGAGGCGCGTGGTTGTTTGTGCCCTCAGGGAGATGAAGAAAGGAAATATAGGTCTTGCGATAGGCATGGTCGGCAAGAAACTGAGGACCTCGCTTGGAGCTTCAGTAGACCTCGGCCTGACGGGGAAAGATGGAGTGGTGCATCCCAGCTTGGAAGTAAGAGAATTGTGGTGTTAGATGAGTGAAGTGTTTTTTGTCGAAGCTCTTCAATCTTCTGTTTCCGTTTGCAGGACAGTGCAAAGAAGCTGGAGCAGAACGTCAGCCTGTTTGGGTCGACTGTGGAGAGCCTGCTCTACAGATATGGAAAGGTAGCGTTTGATTCTGGAAAAGCAGCTGTGGGATTTTCCCGCTCAAAGCTTTCCAGTTTCTATGAGCAAATTTCCCATTCATCATGTAAATATGAAAGTTGTTTCATAATGAGCGGTGGTGTTTGTCTGTTACACAGCTGCTTCAAATTGTGTTTCGCGACTGTGCTTTTGTAATCACAGCTTTACCCAAAGAAGCTATAAACCTTTTGGTAGCCGGAAAGTTTTCCAGATTCTGTTCCTGTATCATTTGACTGGTTTAGATCCAGCACACACAAACTTTCCTCAGAGGACTTAAATGTTTGCCAAGAGTTTGAATATCGAGGTTCAGGCTGCTTACATGTAAGAAAATAAGCAGTGAAAAGTTTGAAGGCTAACAGCACATGCAAATCATTTCTTCTTCTCTTTAATGATATTTTCAGGAAATTTGGAAAAGCTATTAAAGAAGATGGTCTCATTGCAGGCAGGGTGGAGGAACTGATGCATTTAAGTAGAAAATTGTTGCTATGGATCAAAGCCGTGCTCTAACAGCTCATGCTGTAATTGTACAGTGTCATTACAGGACTGATTATCTGTAGTGTTACAATGCAGGGAAAACTCATTCCTTAGCTCTACGTGTTAACTGCCCATCAGCCCCAAGCTGCTATTTCACTCTGAAATCTAGATGGAAATGGAAACTATGTCAGTTTATTCATTTGATTAGTTTTACTCACATGTTTTACCCATGGCAACAGGACAACAATAAAGCTCGATGCTAGTTAACCGTGTGCTTCTTCAGTACTTGCACAGTGACTCGACTAGGTTTTCGTCACTAAAATACAAAAGCTAAAGTTGAGGTAACTGTCCCTCACATGTCTCTCCTCCTCTCCCCCGATGATGTCAGACCATAGTGGACGAACAGCTCGTCCTGAAGAGGGTGGCAGACGTGCTGATCCACATGTACGCTATGACAGCCGTCCTGTCCAGAGCGAGCCGCTCCATTAGCATCGGCCTCAGGAATCACGACCACGAGGTTTGTACGCTCTGTGCACACTCACACAGTTTAGAAGTCTCGCACACGCAGAATAAATATTCATATTGAACTTGTTTGTTTGCCACAACGAGAGCAGTTTTCCATCGATCTCATAGGATTTCTGTACACATCACTTCCTCTGTGTTTACGCTGTTTAAGGCTGACAGTAAACAGCTGCCTCACTTAGCCCACACTATAAGCATCGGTATGTTCACTGCAGAGCCTGCAGCAGCCCAGCTCACACCTACAGCGGCTGAGTTAATGTTTTCACGTGCGTGAGGAGTCTGTAAAGAATTGGAGTTTACACAACTGTAATTTCAGCTTGCGTCTTAGTGTTGGAGGAAAATGCAGCAGGTGAAATTTTGAGCCATGCCAACCACTTCTGGACAACATTTCAACACGAATGCTAGAGAACTGCTCATCCACATTTATCGTAAGAAACTAAAGACAAAAAGATTCAGATTAAATCGTGTTCACTTGTCCAGCTGTCTCTGTAGGACCCACTTTGAGTTTTCGACCGTCAGCATGAGGACACTTTGGTTACAAGTAGTTTCTTTTGGCAGTGTTTCCCTTGAACGGCTCATTGGAGGGGCCTAACCGGACAAACTTTCTCAACGTATGACGAATCACATTCAGCAAAGCACTTACTCAGGTCCCCAGTAACACACATGCCACGTACACATGAAGTGGACCGGATGTAGAGCTTCCTGATTTATTAGTAAGATGCAAGAAGAAAATCTCCCAAACATGCAGTGCAGTCACACTCTGCTGTTGGCCAAACACTCAAGACTTTCACACTAACAGCAGCATAAAGCAGGATATGTCTCAGCTCTTTGAGGTGAATTACAAATTTAGTCACACAGCCAATCTTATCAAATTTAATCCTTTTTCATTATCGTATTGTGTAATTGTTTTGAACTGTGTGTGTACACAAACGTCTACCCTACTTATTGATATGGTATAGTGCTTTATTTGTGAGTTTGATGGTTACCACCCAAACTGATGTTTGTGGCTAGACTAGTTCTTTGACATCACACAGATGAGGTTTCTACAGGAGCACGTCATCATTCACACATTTCAGAGTCTAGCAGCTCGTGTGAAGTTTACTTTGGATGGTTCCAGCATTACGGCTCATAATCAAAGTCCCCACGGAGAACTTGAACGTGATTTTTATTCCTCACTATTAGGCTCTATTAAATCATATAATCTTATCTGGTGTGGTTTGTTTTGGCTGTTTTCACTTACTGCAGGACAGCGGTTCCTTCTGCAAACAATTAAAACAGCTCCACGTCTGTTATTCTCTATTTGTGTGTTTTTCTTTTCTTTTTTTTTTTTCCTTTCACTTGCTGACGTGTTTAATTAGGCTTTTGATCAGCTTGTGTTTAGACTTGTTAAATAAAACTCGCCGTCACTTTTATTACTTTCACTTTACTATTTGATCGAGGTAAAAGCTGTAGCACACTACCTTCATTTGAACAGCGGTTGTTCCTGGAGCAGATTTAGGTGAAGGGCAGGACGATGGAGTGTAAAGACGACTGAAAAAGAGTCCTGTTCGTAATGAGAAACAGCGATGCAAAACAAAACCTCAACACAAAGACTTTAAGAAAGAAAGCCTTTAAAGAGGGCAGCGAATGCTTCATATTATCCTCTGTGTTTCAGATGGGCAGCGCTGTGCTGTCTCTGCACTGTAGTTAAAAGCCATAAATGTGAGGGTGCACGCAATACACCTTTGGTTTTCAGTAATTATATGTACAGTATTTGCAGATAGAGGTGCCAAATGTTTACTGGTGTTGCTTTTTTAGGTGCTGCTTGCGAACACATTCTGCAACGATGCCTTCTTTAAGAACAATTACTGGATGGTTCAGCTGCAAAAACGTAAGTACAACACAAAACTGTAATTGAGAACAGCACCGTGATCCGTGTGGGACTTTTTTTTTTCTTCTTTCAGCAACATCTTAGTACAAAAGACTTGCATGTGTTGTGGAATTTCCCCACCAAACAGCACATACCAACACTGGAACCACCCGCTGCTTTTCATTTTCACACCGTGCACTTTTTTAATGACCTCTAAGCTAACCAGCGCTATGATCAAGTGCTGTGTTTACGTCTGATCGGAGTGTGTGGCGTGGTTTGTGATTCTTGTCTCAATTCGTTTCAGACTCTCCTGAGAACAACGATGCCAACATCAAGAAGATTGCCAAACAGGTCCTGGAGAACAGAGCCTACATCTGCTCTCACCCTCTCGAAAGAACTTACTGAGCTCTCCACTGAGACCATAATACTGTTTCCTGTATTCTGATTGGACTATTTTGACCAGTCCCAATGATGCGTCTCCAATCTTGTATTAGTGGTTGTTTTTACATTCAGTAAAACATGAAGAGATTAATATTAGCTGTTTTATATTAATAATAACTTCAGTGGGTCAGACTTCTACTCTGATGGCATTACATGAAACTCAATCCTAAGTGCTCTTTCACTTTAATGCTATAATGAATAATTTTGCAGGATAGCAGTTTTAATGAGCCTGTTTGGACACCAGGTTTTCCTGAATGGCTGACCTTTACTGTTGTTTAATGCTACTTTTGAAACCTGAAGATGCTCCTCTCCCTGTCTGTCAGAGGCAGGGCAGTCCGCTTGTACAAAAATGAATGCTGCTCACAGAATCCACTGTAAGAGGCAACAGAAAAAAAGCATATATTACTTCAGAAATCTTTCTTTCATTTCTCCAGCATTTGCCTTTTCAAACAGCACTTGAGCTCACTTGTAGTGGTACTTGCTGTACTGAGAGTTGTGTCTGGGAAAGGCGTTTCTTCCCAGGCTGCAGGCCACGCATGGGCCTGGAGCCAGAGGCACTCTCTCCCTTTCCTCTGCTTTGTTGTCAGCAGCGTTCATCACGGACAGTTGAGGAAAAGGCTGTAACACAAAATGCAGCTCTTGGCTCAAAGATTTCCTCAGTTAGGTGCAAGAAGAGCCACGACGATAAAAGAAAAACAAGTATACAAGATCTAAACTAAACGTGTGTAGCATAAATGGCCTTTAAAGTTGCATTTTTGTTAACACTTTTGTGAACTGCTGTAGCTGGAAAAAAATGCATGGGACTTCAAGTGGACATCAAAGTAGCGTGACAGGACCTGGCCATCGGATCCCCAGCTGTCTGCGTCCACAGTGGATTATAATCTAGGCTTAATGTGTTTTTGATTGGTTGATTGATCATACTTTATTCATCCCGAGGGAAATTGGGTTAAGGCTACCAGCCGTGCCAGCGCCATCACTATTTTGTCACTATGGCTAGTTTCTCCTTCCATAGCAACCTCCTAAACAAGAAGCGCTAGCTTCTGGACTTCACTGAGGTACCACCTTTGCTAATTTAAGGGAGTGAACCAGACCTCTAGTCCATAATTGTCTAATCTAGCAAGTTTGTGCTCCAAATTTGGAGAGTGAAATTATTCAATTTTATTTATACAGCGTGAAATCACAAAAGTTGCTTCAAGGTATTGCAAGGTAGACCCTACAATAATACATACAGAGAAAAACCCAACAATCCTATGAGCCCCTATGAGCAAGCACTTTGGCGACAGTGGGAAGGAAAAACTCCCTTTTAACAGGAAGAGACTGTCAATAGACACACAGTGAGTGAGAAAGGTGACTGAAGAAGAAATACTCAATTGTGGGAATCCCCCAGCAAGATACACCTATAGGGTCACCTGATCCAGCCCAAATTATATGCTTTAGCAAAAAGGAAAGTTTTAACCCTAAACTTAAAAGTTAAAAAATACCTTAATTCCAAACTGGAAGCTGGTTCCATAGAAGAGGGGCCTGAAAACTGAAGGCTCTGCCTCCCATTCTACTTTTAAATACTCTAGGAACTATATTAAATATTAAAAGTATTTTATTAATATTGGATTCATTGAGTGTTCATGTATTACACCTGTACAGTTTTGTGTTGCTGACCAAGCATTAACTGATAATCTCAGCCTCTTGTCTGGTATGGTGACTTCAGGGTCCCACAAAAAAAAAACAAAAAATGCATCTTTGACACAGGTGACTTCACAGTTTTATATACAGTCTATGCTATTTGAAACTGAACCATGTAATATATGAAAGATTTATCCAATAATAATAAATAAAATCTTGATTATCAAGCCATTTGTCATGAGAATATTATTGTAACCCTTGAATAAACACAAATGCAGGTCTGTGAAATAAATAAAACACTTTATAGTCATGAATAAACACACCTAGCTGCTCGTTTGTTAAGTGCCTCTAGCTTACCGTAAGCTAATCCAGTCACATACAAGAGTTCTGACCTTAACTTTCCCTTAATGATCAGTTTTAGTTGTCTGCATGGTTATTCTGAAGGCTTTTCATGTTGTTGAGCTGTACTCTTTTGTACTGAATTCTGAGTGCCACTTGGAATGAGTGGAAATGCTGTACCTTAAGTATCATGCCTGGTTTCCTCAGTGAATATTTCTTTTGCAGATCTTTCAGTATATCCTGAGTTCTCTCCAGGTTTCCTTTCATGTGACACTTGAATTGTTGGACGGGGCTGTTGTCTGCTGAGTTAACGTTGCTGCCGTCAGGAAGCAGCTGCTTCTTCCAGCGGCTGTACTGAGCTCTGGCTGCTTGGAGCTGCTCCTGCTGTAGACGATCTCCTGAGGATCAACAGCGCACACGCTTAACTCTGTGGATCAACAACTCCAAAGAGTTCATCCTGTAAACTTCATACAGCTGATAAACTTAACAGGCGTGGTGTGGTTTTAGCTTACAACAGAGTTGGAAAAATATAACATGGCACACATTAACGAGTAACTCTGTACACTGCTGAGATCAATTAAGCTTCTGCCCGACCAAATTTATTCTCCAGCTCAGTCTGGGAGTGTGTTACTCAGCAGCAAAGACTTCTACTGGCTTAAATATCTGCCATCTGGAGCTTCAATCAAAATGGATCAATACTGGCCTTTAGTACAGTGAAAAAGCTTGCAGCGTACACAGACATAGGAAAATCCACTCTTAGATATTCTGTGCTTTGCTAGATGTTGGCTTTGAGACTATAGGCTGTAACTGTCACATGATGTATGCTCCCATGTTTTTGTCCAGTTTTGTCTGCTTTTAAAAATGAAGCTGAGCCTAGTCTTCTCATGAAGTTGCAGACAAACTGCAATAAAGTTGCAGACAAACAGTTCGTGAGTGGAGAAAAGTAAAAGTGCATCACAGCTCCACTGAAGACTTGACAGACTGAAAAAGACAACATTTCAACCCCATCAGAATTACAACAAGACCCCAAACTGTGACATTATTACATGCACTTTTGTGAATTCAACTAAACTTCATATGGTCTTCTGACAATGTGTTTCTCTGTCTCACTTAATATTAAGGCATTTTTGGACATATGTATTTGAAGTAGGGGAGCTATCCCTGATCTGCACTTACATATCTAATTCACAGTGTCCCTGAACAAAACACATACATGAAATGTAAGCACACCGTATGTCTCATTAAATGTTACCAAACATGTAACTCACTCGAGATCATAACTCATGTCATAGTGCTGAAATCTAAGAAATATGTTTTTTGTTAGTTGGACAGATCACAGATCTGCCTTTGTGCCACAGGAAAATAGTTCCATGGTGGAGTTACATCTGAAAGGAAAACTGTCTCTTGAAAATGCATTAAAGATGTTGCCCTCTGTTGTGAATGTTTAAAACCTTATAGGAGTGCTGTGTTGTGGTTTTTGTTAACTGCTTTCATTTGGCGTTTGTTTATTTCTGTCTGACAACCTGCTGGCATGCCGGGATACATCATCCACTGGAACCACTGTGTCTAATTTCCAACTAATATAAAATTTTTTAATATTTAATCATTATTATGTTCATGTAAATAGGTCACTTACTACATACTTTTTTCCTTAAACTAATTCTTGGGTGCTTTGTTTTGATCAGAATCAGGAAAATCAATGTAGCTCTACGTCAGCAGTACAGCTTTAAATGAAACCTTGTGGTTTCATGACATGCTTGTATACTGAGTTAGTGTCTGCATCACTTGTGAACTAAAGAATTGTGGGATTTTTCACCTTTCTGAAAGGTCAAAAAGGACCCTCTTACACAAATAAAATAGATAAACTACTCTCGGTCAGATACCAGTAAGGCACAACATTATGAGCACCTGCCTAGTATTGTGTTGGTCCCCCCCTTTTGCTGACCCATCATCAAATCCATTACACACCTGAAGGTGTGCTGTGGTATCTGAGCCAAGATGTTCACAAAGGATCTGGGGAAGGTTAAGTCAAGAGCTCAAACTCATTGTTGTGACTCAAAAACTATTCCTGAATCATTTTTCTTTGTGGCAGGGTGGATTATGGTCTGCAGCAATGCTTAAGTAGGTGACAAGCATTTCACTACATATCGTACTGTGTATGACTGTGTACGTGACAAATAAAATTTGAATTTGAATTTGAATTTGAATTTGACACATGTTAAAGTAGCATCCACATGGGTGAAGGAGGACCCAAGGTTTCCCAGCAGAACATTGTCCAAAGCATCACACTGCCTCCATTGACTTGCTTTCTTCCTATCATGCATCCTTGTGCCAGGTGTTACCCAAGTAACCAATGCACATGCACCCAGCCATCCACGTGATATGAAAGAAAACACAATTAATCACACCAGGACACCTTCTTCCATTGCTCCGTGGTCCAGTTCTGATCCTCACATGCCCATTGTTACAAGATTCAGCGTGAGCACCCTGACTGCTCTGCGGCCCCATGCACAACAAACTGATGTGTTGTGGGGAGGCTGTAGCTCAGGAGTTAGAACAAGTCATCTGCTAATCAGAGAGATGGTGGTTCAACTCTTTGCTACTCCAGTCTGCCAAATATTCTTGGGCAAGATGTTGAATCTAAAGTTCTGTTCTGTTCAGTTGAGTAAGAATGTGATAGCAGGGCGCTAGACTAACTTTTTGCCATGGGTGCAAATATTTGGTTGCACCTGTGCGACCAACTGTTCGGGTAGCAAAAAAAAAAAAAAAATCTGCAACCTTCCCTATGGTCAACAACAGACACACATTTTGCCCCTATCGTGGACTAAACCAATCAGAGATAGTCAGGGGCGGGACCTCTCTGATTGGCCGTGGTCCAGTTGAAAGTGCAGGTGGAAGTGGGAGGTGAGTAGCTTGAATAAAGCGATATCAATTCATTAAATCCTGAATCGACTTTTAAATATAACTGTGTTTTGCCAGAAACACCAGATTCTCAGATTAAAGCTCACAAAACCATTTCAACAACAACCGAACAGCAGATGAGCGCAGGTACACGGACTCCACACAAAGACGTAAACACAGACCCGACGCATCAGAATCAACTTTGTCTTTCTCGGCTTTCTCACCCGATGGCCCGTAGACGGTCACGCTGTTGGAGCTCAGCGATTCTGATGCGTGCGGTCCGCACTGTGTTTACGTCTTTTTGCGCTGATTCTGAGCTGCAGGTTTTGTCTCTCTCCAACCAAAATTCACCGAGCCAGCAGCAAAAGAAGCAGCAAACTGCGCTTCACATTTGATCAATGTCGTCATGAATTTTGCTGTTTTGCTTCCACGACTATTAAAATCACACTCCATGCACAGCTAGCTCTCTCTCTCTCTCTCTCTCTCTCTCTGTACTTCAAGAACAGTTTCTCGTCTCCAATCTGTTTTCTGTATTATTCATTCGCTTATTACCCACCAGTCTACCGCTGTTTACAGCGCTGTCGGCTGCTGTCTTTTTCTTTTCTTGTTTTCACTTAAATGACCTCGGACAAGAAAGCCTGTTTTTTCTGTTGTTCAATACTGAAGAAATTTAAACTTTATATGCAGAACATTGTAGAATATTTTTAAGGTTATCTGCTATAAAAAGCCAGACCAGGAAAATCTCCTTCATGTTTTCCTGTGTTTTATTCTCAGTTACTTTCACACAAAGGCATCTGCTGTGATGTTCACAATTCTGATGAAGTCAGTACTGATAAATGATCAGAATTATAATATTTCTGACTGTCTGAGGCTAAATTGAATCGAATCGGGACTTTGAAAACCAGAATCGAATGGATTATAGAAATCAGTGATGATACCCAGCCCTAGTGAGCAGCCTAGGCACGACAGAAGTGGATGTAGCTGTAATAGGAAAAGAACTATTGCTAACTTTTCTGTTAAGGCCAGATCCTTCTGAAATTCATAGCCAGTGCTCTGACACGGTGGCATCAATCTTTGAATGCTGAAAAAGCACAGTGTATCCAGAAAAACACATTATATTATATAAATTATTATAAAATTTGTGTGCGCCTAACTTTTGTGCCGGTACGCCTAACTTTTTAAAGTTAGGCGTACCGGTACGCCCATGGCAAAAAGTTAGTCTAGAGCCCTGCTCTAAGGGCATTTTACGACACTGGGGTGGCATCTGCTATCTTTTATGCTGTGGTCTGCTGGAGGAGTGGATTGGCAGAGAGGGACAGGGGGAAACTCAACAAACTGGTCAAGAGGGCCAGCTCTGTCCTGGACTGTCCGCAGAAGTCCATCGAGCAGGTTGGGGAGGAGAGGATGTTGTCTAAGCTAACATCCATCATGTGAGACTGTACAAGCACCGAGCAGCTCGTTCAGCAGTAGACTTTTACACCCACAGTGTAGGAAGGAGCGCTACCGCAGGTCATTCTTACCAGAAGCTGTCAGCCTCTATAACACAGTTTAACATCCTTTGGTCATCTTACTCACCAGCTGTTTGTTCACTGTACATTTTATACTGTACATATCCCTGTACAATTTTTCTATACATATTTCTGTACATTGTTACCTGTGTATACGAACTTCAGTTGCTTATGTATATAGGACCACTTTGTGTCTTCCTTTTATATTTTATATTCCCCTTGCTATAAGAGCTGTGTAACACCGAAATTTCACTTTCTATTCTATTCTATTCTATTCTATTCTATTCTATTCTATTCTATTCTAACTAGTTAAAGTCAGGGTGATATTTCTCTGGACCAAGGGAGTCTGAATAGAATGTCCCAGACTAGGGATGTTCGATATAACGATATATATCGGATGACGATATAAAAACGTCTATCGTTTTATTTTACACTATCGTTTGTTTCGTGGTGTCGCAAAATAAACTGTTTACGGCAATATTTTTTCATGGTTTTGATGGTCACTGTAGTGGCTAAATTAATTTCTTAAAGTTTTCTCTTTCTCTTATATTTAATATAACCACACTACGGACGGATAAGCGACTGTTTTTATGCATTGTCGTTAGCAACAACGACGGTAAAACCATCCCGTGTCCGCTTGTTTATTTTCCACATAAGCCTTTCACAATAAAGCTCAAGATCGTGTTGAGACTTTTCAAAATAAACTGAATTACGTGAAAGAGTATGCCGTGTTTATGGATGAGAAGCAAAAAAGAGCCGCCAGGTGCTAAAAAATAAACCTTAGACTCAAACGTTAGAACAGGCTTTTCCCCGCAGCACGCCGTGTAATAAATACTCACAAAGAAAACTGCGGCCGTTACTTATGTCTAAAAATGTATCGTTTCATGCATCAGTTAAAACACTGCTCCAAGTACACGACGCCCAGCTGGAAACACTTCACGCAAGTCGAGCTGCCCGAGATTCACAGAATTTACAGAAAATGTTACATTTTGTGATTTATATTGTTATCGGGAAGATAGATGTCTTATATTGGGATATGAGATTTTGGTCATATCGCACAGCCCTATCCCAGACTAATACACAAGAACGGTCAAAGAAAAATGAAGATAATGTTTTGGAATGTCCAAATTAAAGGTGTGACCTTAATCAAAGAGAAGTGTTGAGAAATAACAGGAATGATGAGTGGACTAGTTCTTATATAGTGCTCTACCTGTCTCATTCGCCCATTCTTTCAATGCTTAAGCCCTGTCTTTCTAAAGCTGACACATCAAAGAGCAACTTGGGGGTCTGAAGTACTTCCAGGGATTGAACCATCAACCGCTCAATTAATAGATGACCTGCTGCTACAGCTATCCCAGTTATACTTGAAAAAAGGAACAAGTATAATTATCTCTACTTGGAAATTGTATATTTACACAATTGCTGAGGGGTTTGTGAGCTTTTTCTTGCAACTGTAACTACTTTAGTGCAGATCATGGATTTTGTCTGTTTCTCGATGAACTCCACAATACTAGTAAGATGAATGCAATAAAAATCCTCAGGTACGAACACTAAGTTCCAGATGATGCTGCAGTCATCGAATAAAACACAGATGTAACCACATCGTTTCAATTATGACCATTCATTCATTTCTACCATCCTGCAGCAAAGCATTTCATAACAGTGCGAGCTAAAGGACAATTTGTGTTTTCATATAAAGATAAACTCTTTCATTTGAAATATCAGCAACTGTATATGGTCTTAGAGGGTTGGGGCAGCTTTTTACTTTTTTGAATGTTGTTTGTCTGATATGCCACGTGAGGCTGCATATTACATTTTTAGTAAGATTCAGTCATTAATCTACACACTTCAGATCTGTCCTTTTAATTGCTAAAATTTACATACATCTTAATATTGTCTACAATACTTTGCCTCACAGAGTTCAGGCTGTGCTGAAGAATAAAGGTGGTCATACAAAATACTGACTTCCAAGTGGATGAGAAATGTCTGTTTTTGGCTCATATAAAGTATTTCCATGTATATTTGAACATGTTTTGCTTCTCAAGCAGCTCAAGACTTTTGCACAGTACTGTGTAACAGATATAGTACTACAGAAAAGAGTAAGAAATGTACATTAAGTGCCACTTCTCTGAAGACACATCTGCAATAAAGACAGTGAGGCCAGCCACAAACACACCTCTGTCCATGCTTTTCATTTACAAACTTGACACGGCGCCTCTTTAGTAAATCCTGACAATAAATGTTCAACCCTAAACGTTGGTTTTACACTTTAGTAAATCTGGATTTCCATTTGAGGAACCAGAGTCTAAACAAAAAGATTCACATAGACTTGCCACACACGAAAGTGTGTACAGTGAGGTTGTGCTTTCCAAGAGTTCAGGAACTCTGATGATGCACTGAATCTACAGTGATTGGTCAAATATGCTAGATTTTTTTCTCCTGTCATTTTTAAATACTACATCTGCCAACACATTAAGTTTGTTCGTGTATGGTCTTAATGATGGAGAAAGATTTAATGATACTGGGACTGCAGGCAAAGTTCAGACATTCAGAGGAACCTTGTTGTGCTTTGGACTCTTCAGAGGGTAAATAAGCATAAAAAGGCACTTAAAGATCCTGCACTTCAGCTATTAAGTTCCTTAATTGTGTCCATACCAGCCAGGTAGATGGTCACGGGAGAGGTGCTGAAGAACCGGGGAGGTTTCCTGTAGAGCTCAAAGTCCTCCGAGTGTTGAGTCCAGGGCCATGTGTCGCGTGAAAGTGTGGGTTTCAGTGTGTTGGCATGTAGGATGTTCTCCCTCCACGGCTGGAAGCACACTGAATTATCAACTACAAAACACTATCATCACATAACCTTTGAAGATTAGGCAGATGTTTCAAAGAACTTACAAATGTTTTCTTACTGCCATTGGATAATAAATAATTGTGTGCTCACGACAACTGAAGCAACAGAAGGGCTAATATTATTAGTCATGTCATATTACATGCTATTCTATACCTAACCTAAACATACTGGCTCATGGTCATGGTCATCCTTGTCCCATGTGTATTCATAGTAATACCAATAAACCTATTTCTCTTCTGTTGCACAGTACTTGCAAATGAACTTTACCTTTCTCAGCTCTTCCACACGAGCTTCATCTGGGTGGTTAGGGTGCACTTTGGACTTGCTCGTGCTAATATTCCAAAATGTAGATGTAGAAGAAGATCTAGCATTGGTTTTCCATGGAATGTCTCCTGGGTCCACTGTTGCACTGTTATACCGTTGACTGTAGGTAAACCTGCGCCCAGGCACCTGAGGCAGTCAGAAAAATTACTTAGCTTCATTATGTTCATTATGTATAGACTATTCTGCAAGCTAGAATGACACCGTGTGTCAGAAAAGGTTGAAAAATACATTTAAAGATACACTAAGTCATTCTTGAGGTTATTTAATAGAAAAAAAAATGTTGTACTCATAAATATACATTGATTAGGTTTGTGTGTAATTACATTTATTCCATTAAAAATACACAGGCGCAGGTGCCGGTTGGATCCCCGCCATCTGGAATACAGCGGCCGAGGTGGATAGCACCATTCCGCCTAATCACATTTTATGTATAAGGCTAATAATCAGCCACATGTGTAGCACACCTCATAAGTTATTTTTAAATGACTCTTTTAACGAGAGAGCAGTGGTGGAAGAAGAGAAAAACCCAATGTTAATGACAATATTTTATGTCTTTATGATGTGACTGGAAAAGCTGGTCAAATCCATGAGATTGTACAGACAGAGGGCTTTCTTACAATGGCATTGTAAGAACACCTTACAATGGTACTTTCTTGGTACTATACTATACTCTGATATGTTAGAGACAGCATGCTACACACACCTTGGCCATCTCTTTGCAGAGCAGTTCCCTAGCTCGCTCATTTGAGTTGAAGGTCTGGATGCTGTAGTTGTGTGCTGTTCTTCCTGCAGCCATGTCTATCCTTAACACTGCAGCCTCTGGCTTCTGCAACTGCTCTCTCTGCTCTTGCACCTTTTTAATATTTTCCTGGAATATAATGATACACATGACTGGATCTGTTAATAAAACGCTTCAAGTAAGTGTATAGTACTATAGGATATCACAAACCTGAACAAAGTCTTTCAGCTGCTGGAGAGGCCTGTTCTGTTTCCATGTGATGTACTCTGTGTTATGTGTGCTGATGGGCCCATGTCTTTTCATCCTGATAGGCAGAGTGGGAATGCTCCCTTCAGTGTTTGCCCGAACCTTTTGCTCCCTCTTCTCAGCATATAAACCAAATACACTGCTCAAGCTGAGAATCATGTCAGCTGAGGGGAACAGGTTGTACTCCACCACCTCTTTAAGCTGCTTCACTTGACAAAGCTGGCTTAACCTAAGAAAAAGGATAAATTACACAATTTATACATTTTATACCGAATTGTTTGTTTTATATTTGACATATTCATTTTGATCCAAGGGTCCTTTACTAGCCAACTAACCAAAGACGAGAGTCTTTTCAGATCAACTTGGTTAGCAAGAAGTGAATCTGACTCTGAAACTGAGTACACCACACAGTCACTGTATACATAAAATGTAAAACAAAACAAAAGAACAAAAAAATGCCAAATATCCAGTATAAGGTGGAAGCAGTCAGTCAATGTGAACCTCTCAATAAGACATGCAAATTTTTGCTAGCTGTCAGCTCATTGTTCTGGTTTAACAGCTTGCACCTTTCTTTGCTCTTTTTCTGTTTACTCCCATTAACTCTGATTTTCAGGTGCAGTTGTCTTTACTGGCAACCCTTTACTTTATTAAATGTAGGCTCCAGATTGTAGAACAAAACAGTTGGGGACTACCTGATGAATAGAGAACAGCAGTTAACTTTAACTTAAGGGCTGGATATAAATAGAAGCTGGTGAAGACCAAATCATATTTAAAAAGGGACTGAGCTTTGGAGTTACACACACCAAGTAGCAATGTGGTTTCCAAAAAACACGTCAAATCGAAAGCTACGGTTGTTCTGGCTCATCCTCCCACCACCATTATTCACTTAAAATAAATATGTCTAATTCAGCTACCTTGACAAAGCCTGAAAGCAGGGTTGGGGGATCGTGCCTCTAACGTAGATCTGAGACTTTTTCATGATGGTCTCTAGTGACTGACTCAGATGGATAGGACTCAGGCTCATGTCTAGTGAGTCATAGATGCGTCTGAAGAAAACCAGGTTTGAATTATATAGCACTGTCACCTGCTCCTCCTCACTCCCACGTAGCCTGCAAAACATCACACAAACTACAGCACCCTCAATGGAATCTCAACACTTTATCCAGCAGGCAGCACAGGTGAAAATTGTTAACACCGGCTGTTGGGACAAGACAGCACGGGTTGGCTTACTTCATAGGAATGGCTTCCCAGAGTCTCTTCACTGTTTTTTGTTTGAGCCCTTCAAGGACAAAGATGTGGGTCTTCTTATCTATCACATGAAACCCTGAAACAAAATCCAGATCCTTGGTCTCACTGTGCTCAAAATTCATTTGGTAATTTGACAGGGCTGTCTCTATGTTTTCCACTGAGCGTGAGCCCAGATGGAAAGCTGCCGCATTGATTTGCAGTATCTCCGACCTCAGCTTGGTCATCGCAGAGGAGTTGCTGTATCCAAAGAGGTAGACAATGCGGCCAAACGGACCCTTACAGGAGTCCTCATCACAGCTGTCATTCTGAACACTGAATGGGCAAGTTATCTCGACTTTGACTTTGAGTTGAGAATTGGCAGAGTAATAATGGCCTTGCGGCATTGGCTTCTCTGACATCTTCCTCTTGTGTGGGCTTCGCTCCCTGTCCAGTAGCAAAGGGCTGCATTTAACTGGCAAGCACACCTTTAGACTTTTCTTCCCCAGCAGTAGCTCAGAGAGGTTTAGTTTTGCAATACCATGAGGATTAATGGCTGAAGACTTCTGCTGTAATACCGATCCACCGAACTGGATGTCATGCTCTGACACAGTCCCAAGTGTCTGGGTTTTCAGCGCTTCCGATTTCTGGTCACGATCATGAACCTCTATCTCCAGAGGTGGACCGGATAGGAACTCGTATAGCTCTTTACGACTCATCAAACCAGTCAAGATTACATTCACATCTCTGAAGTAGATGTTGGTGTCCTGCTTGTGATAGTTTGTCCTGTGTTCATTTAAATTATGGAACTTATACTGGCAATAAACGGGCATACATTTCTCCTGAAAAAGAAATCATCCAGAAAATGACTCAGAGCTGAAAGTTGAAACCACAGCCCACTACCAGAAAGGGCAGACTGGGTAAGAAATAAATTGAACACATAGAAAGGTGTCAAAACTAAAACGATGTGTACATCCCACCTGTAGGATGTGAAAAGGCACTGACGATGAAGGCAGTGAAGTGGCTGACAAAATTGTGATAACAAGAGGATTGAGTTCAGCCTTCAGTTGGTCTGACATCAGTGGTTCATCCAGAGAAATGTTGAAGATGATCTCAAAAACCCCAGAAGAACAGACTGGGATGTTCTCAGTCAGTGAGTTCTCACCTGACAGTCAGAAAATACAAGCTTACATAAGAAAATAGGAACAGTGCTTTGTTTTCAGCTGACCAGCACTGGTCCAGGCTGTGCCCGTGATTATGAGATTGACTCACCTGCCAACAAACAAACAGGGCTGATTTCAAATGATGCAGTGCCACTATCTCTGATGGCATCGAGGTCATGATAATCACTCGTGGTTTTTTCAAAACCTGTTTTAAGTTTGAAAAAATGTATTCATTAAGAAGTATAAAAGTATGACACACTGATATACATAAAATATTCATTGTTGTAATGCACATACCCGTTTCTGGTCCCACATCTGGACTGAGATCAACACAAAAATTGCTTCTTTGTCTTTTAGATGTGTGTGTCTTATTTTCACACAGGCTCCTCAGCTTGTTCACCATCGTCTCAATACAACCTGAGTAAAAATATAAAGTTCATAATTCCATAACACAATAGGAGGGTTTTTCCTGGCTCACGCCGGGTTTCCGGGCTTTGGATGGTGACTAATCACAGAGACTGTGTTTCCTTACTTAACAGACGTCTCTGTAGTCCCCTGTAATTTCTGGCCATTTGATTCTTGAGTCAATTGAAGCCCTTGTAAATCAAACTGGTTAAAGCATTTCTATCCCTCTAAAGACAAGTGTGTCATATTTGATACACGGGTTTTTGTGATTATAAATTGCCAATGGGTGTGAATGGTTGCCAGCCTCTTTGTGCTAGAGACAGCAAATCTGTCCAGGCTGTACCCTGCCTCTCGATCTATGATAGCTGAGGTAGGCTCCAGCCCCCTGCGACCCCAATAAGGATAAGCGGAAGAAAATGAATGGATATAATTTTCTGGCGATTACTTCATGGTTCAGACAGAAAGCTGAAAACTCTTTTTATGCTGAATAGGTGTAATATTTTGATCATTTTTAAGAAAATTGGAAATGGATGCTCACCGCACTCTGTTTCATCCTCAGACAGCTCCTGTGACAGTTTGAAGGCTCTGACTCTTTCGTAGCGGGCTTGGCTGCAAAGTTTATCCTTAGTGTTCCAAATCTGAAGCCTGATCTTATGAGGTAGAAGACTGATGAGCACATCCCTGTTGAGTCCGATGTTAAACTTCTGGGCCCAGCCAACCCAAATCTGATCTCCCTCAAGCCACGTTCTTAGAATCTGTTCACATTTATTTTTGCATTAGACAAACTCAAAGTTGTATTCAACAGCAGCCTGAGCAGTCAACTATTTACCGTAACTCTACACCACGAGATACTCCCATCCACTTATGATGTTCATGAATTGTTCATTAATGTCACACACACACATACACAAACAAAGAGGATCCTATTTACCTTGCACTCGTCTTCTCTGTATATTTTTGCTGCCGGCCCAAATACTAGTATGTCCACTTTAACTGTCTCAGTATCACCTGGCAACAATTTGTATTCAATATGATAGCAGCTCTGAGCTTTGTGGACCGACACATTCTTTGATTTCATTGCTTTCTCAGAATCTTCAGGAGCACTGACTTCCCCTGCAAGAGGCCAAATGTGCAGGAATGAGATTTAGAATCAAAACACTATTACATTACAGCAGATATGTAGAGCCTGTCAAATTCAACCGTCTCACTCTGACCATCTAAACAGAGCTAATAATAATTGTTTATATGTTCTGTGGACCATCTTACCCTGTGGAACGGCTAGAGCTATGTAAACTGTCCATGTGACGTAGTAGGCACTGTCATCTGTTTGCACTTTAATATCCTCATATGAATCGGTGCTGGACAACAGTTCAGTCTCAAAGACGAGGACTTCTTTCTGTTCTTTCTCTGAAATGTTTTCGTCATCACAGGTTGGGTTACAAACACTCTTCTCTGACATGTTGCCTTTTGGGTCAGACTTTGCTGGAATAGTTTCCCTGGAAAACACTGAAAGAAAACAGCAAATGAAGCTACGCCAAAACCTTTTGGGATTTTCTTACCTGGATGATTGAGCATGCATCAAGACAAATGATGATACATTTTACATGGAAATGTGTAATTGTGAGGAAGCAGCTTATCACAATCCTAGCCCAATCCCTTGCTTGACCGCTATGCTGAGTGGATCAGGCAGTTTTCTTATGCAAGGGGGTTTGACACCAAGGTCTGGCTCCACTTTTCTCTTTGAAAGAAAGAGTTGCTGCAAATCCAAACTGTTCTGTGTAATCAAGTTTATCCTGTGATGTAACATTTCTATCCTGATGAAAATGCCTCATCCACAGTGCACAGAGGCTCGCTGAATGGTTTGATGAGGACAATATGATTCACAGATCTAAAGCAAGATGGAAGGTTTTAGATAGAGCTCTCCACTACCCTCATCAGACAACCAAATGAGAGAATATCCTTTGTTAGAATGGTTTTCAGCCTTCAAGTAGCACAGAGGTAAAGCAGAGAATCAATATACAGGCCTGATGTGTTCATGGAAAGATGGCCCAACACTGTCCTTTGTGTATCATTGTGTAGCATGAATTTGTCCTTTGACACATGTTTATGAAACAGGTATAAAACTAAAAATATTCTTACTTATTTATTCCCTGAAAAAAATGCCAAGCAAACAATCTAGAGCAAGATGCTTGACTACATCTTAATGACACTAATTTTAAGTAACAGAAACAAAAGCTGACCAATACCTTGATCTCAATAACCTTTAATAAGCAGATTTGAAACACTAATACGAGTGTAACAATTTCCAAAGAAAATATGTTTTGGTTCGCACTGAAGTAGATGAATGAATGAAACTTTTTCTTACAAGCTTGATCCTTTGATTATGACATGGAACATGAACAAAAAATAGACTCCTTAATTGTTACTGTTATGTACATATTTTCAGTTCACTAAATACCTAAATCATTTTTGAGAAAACTATTCACCTGACCAGTACACCCTGACACAGATATCAGTGTGGTATGTGCAGCTGGAATTGGGAGATGATATAACTGATGTTTTTCTTGCAGTTTGTGGTGTTGGTTTCAGAATTATCACAGCCCCGCAAACAAATCAGAGATTACTGAGAGATATCCTTATTAAACAAAAGCACAGTAAGTAAGCAACTGAGTTGCATTGTCAAATGTCAAGATACACAAGGGATTAATTACTTATGTAATTGTTCTTGAAGGAAATCTAACTGGAGAGAGGTGGTCCAACCTGTACGTGTGCCATCGCCCTGCCATGTGGCTGTTTCAGCAGGACAATGCCCGCCGCCCCCACCCCGCCTTTGCCAGAGTACCGTAGGTCTTTCTGGCTCAGGTTCGTACCCAGAAACAGCCAGCATTTAGTCCCAATTATTCATGAAAGGCAGCCGGCTCAAATTTGAGTACAAAAATTTGATTTCAGTTTTGCACGGCAATTTCCGCAAAATGTGTAACAGGCCTATAAATATTACAAATTAATTATTAGCATACTTTACCGCCTTCGCTCGGTCTCTTTCGTCTCAGATGAAGGTTAGCTTACAGCTTCCTGCAGCCTTTAGAGTCCATTAACTTCAGCGTCACTCACTGTAAACCCGTGACCATGACAAGAGTTTACATTATATCTCAGTTTATATAAATTACACAACGAAACGACATAAAAAGTTCAACCTACGTGATTTTCAGGAGTGCAACGCATGGTGACAACGCAGTGGTTGTCCATGGCAACGGCTGTAGTGAAGGACGTCAGGCGCACCCCTGCCCTCACGCGCCGTTCAGATAAGGAGGCAGCGTCTTTTCCTTCGCTTTCTTTCTTTCTTTCCTTTTTTTTTTTTTTGTTTCTTTTCCAAGTTTAATGACAAGTCCAAAATATCCTAGGTTCAAAGTTTTAGGCGGGCTCAGCGCCCAATAATAATATCACGCAGGCAGTGCCTTAATTGATATTTAGGGAATATGCTGTTTGCAATCGTAATCAACCCTTTTCACATTTACAAACCTCAGTTTAACTGGATAAACATTACAATGATACCTTCAAAAGCAACTGAGTTAGTTGGATAACCGGTTGTGGTGTCTAAGAATATGTCTTGGTCTGAGTGAATAATCAGAGATTTCAATTTAATCCACCCGTTTTAGGGTGGAGCCTTTAGTTATCGACCCCAAGGCGAAATGGCTCAGTCATTAAAGAGGTTAAAGAACTATTTGTGGCAAAGCAGATAAGATGAGAAACATGCACAGCATTATTTCACTCTCTTAATCGCAGAAACTGGAAAATCACCATACCACTCCACAGACCTATTTACTGAGCAAACTAGCAACAGAGGGGGTTTTTATATCAGTTTTTGAATTCATACACTACAAAACCTCCCTTTATTATGCAGACTCGGCATTATGTATCTCAGTTTCAGGAGTGGAGAACAACTTTGTAGTCCATCACATGAAAGTAGTGGCAGCCATCCTGTTCAGCCATGTTTCAGTGGGAATCCTGTAAATTGCTGCCATTAATATTCATTTTCTGTACAGAATATTCAGCATTTTAAGTGTGTTACTGGAAAACATGCAAAAAACCCATGAAAAATATGAAAAATGTTATAGCATAACATTCTGAGCTTGATCAGTATGTTTTTTTCTAATAGTTTATCAAGCTCTCTTTCCCATTAAATGATAAAATTGTGGATATTGCTAAATTTTGCTAATACGCTCGGCCTTTCAAATTGAGTCTCACACACTTTGCCATTGCAGTATTTATTTTATTTTATTTTATTTGTTACAAGCTTTTAAATTTGGGATTAGAAGAAGAGGCAGGTGTTTACCGAACCTGAAGTCCCGTCCCTAGCTCTAACCTTTGATGCTGGGTGACTTGGTGGACATTAAATATATTAATAGCTCACTTATTGGGAGGATCAACAGGCTTACATGTAAGTAGATGCGATTTTTCAGGGTACCAGCACTTAAAATAAAATGAAAATCAACAGGGAAAAGTACAGAAGATAACTACAGAACAAAAATGTAACTCCACAGACCGAGCTCACGCATTACATCATGCACAAAGCAAGGTGCAAAAAGTACAAACCCCCCCATAGAAGAGTGTGTTTTCCCTGCACACAGACCATGGAGTGGAATTTTCTTCAGCTTAAAATAAAAGACATTATGCAGCACGGGCTGTAAGTCTCTGGGGCGCCTTACATCTTAACAAAGTCTAACCCAAGTGAATGAGAAAAGTTTACACACCTGGTGCCAATTACAGTCAGACGCACGGCAGTTGGAGGCCGTTATAATACGCGGAGTGTTGGAGCTGCATTGCTGAGCGCTGTTTGGGACCCCTTGTTGTGGATTTTGGGGGCAGTGCTAAATTCAAATCTGCTCGGGCTCAACACACGCCTCGTTTCGAGCTGCGCCACTGTGCTCCAGGTTTTCGCGCAGAGCGAGAAACGAAACGCACACGGGATGCTGCGAGGAGAAACACAGCAACTCCAGTTCAGTTCGAGGAAATATGACTTTGCTCAGTAGAAATGATGGATGCGATAGACTCCGTTGATCCATACAGCCGACCAGCGCGCAGGACACAATGGATAGTCAGCACCCTGGCTTACCATTACGGACTGGACCGGGGAGTGGAGAACGAGATTATTGTTTTGGCCACCGGGTTGGATCAGTATCTGCAGGAGATTTTCCACCACATGGACTATCAAGGTGCAGGCAAAATCCCCGTGGAGGAGTTTAACATCCTGTGTGAAGTTTTGGGACTGGACAAAGACTCGGAGGACACAGAATGCGTCGACGTTTTAGACAATTTGCCCAGCGAACTCACTTTCAGACAGTTCCACGCCAAACTGTGCGGGTATTTCAGCACTAAGGCTGGCTGCCAGTATGAGAACGGCCGGCTGCTGGTCGGGATGGACAGCGAGCACATAGAGACTCAGATCCGCTTGAGGAGCCCGCTGAAGCGCCGAGAGAAGCTGTTGTCTGTGGGAGCGAGCAGCGGCCCCTCTCCTCTCCCGGAGGGGCGGCACGCCTCCGGCTGCAGGCTTGGCTCCTGCACCCGGGAGTGCTACGAGGAGATCGTGGCCCTGGAGGAAGCGGAGGATCGAATAGCCAAACTGGAGGATGAGAATGCGAGTTTGAGGGAGTTGATCGAGGACATGCGAGCCGCACTTCAGAGCAGTGATGCCCGCTGTTTGGCTCTGCAGGTGAGAAGCGGGATTTTAAATACTCTGTCTGTCCATATAGTGTAATTTTTAGGATGTAATATCTTTCACTTGGATCTTCCAAGCCCATAAAAATATGCAATATGCGTCCATAGGCCTTTTGTAAAAGAACAGGAGTGCTGCTGGGGCCCAAGCTTTACTGAGGGGACCAACGCTAGGAAGTAGTTATTCGTGACTTTGAAATTGTTAATACATAATTTCTAACAACTAATTACTGACAAGAAAGCAGATCCCATTTTTCTGGTTTCTCCTGCAGGAAATATGAACATGTCTCCTGTGGTCTCACTCCCCAGAAAACCCCCCAAAAGCCACAGACTCAGCCCCCTTCGTTACTTTGGACAATTTCATTCATTAGGAACAGTGACCAGTAAATGTCGACTGAGTCCTAAATTGTGAGTTTGTTTCCTGGCCGGTGTTGTGGATGGGTCCATTGTCAGACTTTATGAATTAGCACCAGCTAAGACACATGTTGTTTCAGCTTTACAGGCTTGTTTGCACAGGGCTTATGAGGACTTGGCAGGGCTGGAGAAAGGGTTCATATTCAGATGGTCATAGGAGGGGTTCAATCTGGACCTCCTAACAGGTTCAAGCAGCTCCTCTGCAGTTGTAAGCATTCATAAGGTTTTAATGAAAAGCAAAATACATTAGCATTAAACTAAAATGTCTGCTAGACGAAGTTAAAAAGCTAGTCAAGTTTAAAATAAATTCATTTATATTTATAGAGTACCACTTCACAGCAACAGTTGTCACTGTTTAAATTGTAAAGACCCTACAACATTAGAGAGAGAACTGCAATGATCAGACGATCCATAACCAGAGGTTTAAACAACTGTTTAACAGGAAGAGACCTCCTTCAAAAAAATCAGTCAGGGATGGGGAACACTCTGCCACAGGGGAAAAGAGACCAACTTGGCAACCTATAGCTTATACAATTTCACATCTCATTTATTCATTAAGAAATGAATTCAAGCTTAGCAACCCTTTATAAAGGGTGAGAAACTCATAAACAGCTGTCAACAAATCACGATGAGATGTAATCCTGATACTAGTTTTCAAGAGAAACATTACATTCCTGGTTTTTATTTTGATATGTGCCAGTTAAAATGTTTGTTTATTGGTACAGGGATTGGGGAGACTTGGAACAACAATTTCCAAAACCCACATATTTCATATTCTGATAGCACATACAGCACAAGAGCAAGTTGGTTTTAGATATATGATTGCTGACACCTTAACACCAAGAGATGTTTTTCACAGCCTCGCAGCCCAAAGGAGTTATTCATTTTCGCAATCTATTAAAACAACACTTCTTTATGGTTTCCTACAAATGCAAGACCTGCTTAGTCATGTTTTAGTAAGTTATGGGAATATCTCAGTTATTTCATTTGTTTCGATTCAGGTCGGACTGTGGAAAAGCCACTCCAAACACAAAGCAGACGAAGGCTGTTTTGTCGCTCACCAGAAGCAAGCCATGCAGAAAAAAATGGCCAACACCAACCTGAAAAGCTTACAGAACATAATCCACGAAATAGAGCTGCTGCGTAGCTCGCAAGATCGGCAGGTGGAGGAAGCCATGCGTTGTAATCAGAGACTGGAGCAGGAACTGTGGAGCTCTAAAGAGACTGTGGCTGCGTTGGAGGACTGCAACAGGGCACTGAAGAGGGAGCAGGTGGCCATGAGAAGGAAGGTGGAGGAGGCCCGACAGGCGCTGCTCAGCGGGCTGGGTAAAGTGAAGGAACTGGAGGCAAAGGCAAATCATGTATCAGCACTGCAGAGACACATCCTTCAGCTGGAATCAGAGCTCCTCTACTACAGGTGAAAACTCTCAGCTTCACATGTAGCATTTAAGTCTGAGCAAACAGCAGTATTTTAATGTTTGGGTTGGAGTATAGAATTTTGTCAAGACTCGATCCTGCACCATGTTGACTGAACTACTATTGGTTTTATATTAACTACTTATTGTAGTGATAGCAGTTGCTTGGAACAGTTAACTTACTTTCTGACGTACTGTTATTCCCAAACACTAGTTCTATTTTTTACCAGAACGCAGTCTTCAGTCTGTAAAAAAACATCTTAATGACATTTATTCCTTTATAAAACATTTGCCGCATCTTTAATTTCTCATATCCTGCATTTACATTTTCTTGGTGGCCTGTTTCTTTGTCATTGCTTCAGTTCTTGGCAGTCATTAGAACAGGGGAAGCAAAAACATAAGGTCTGAGTTTGCTTCTACAATGGCTAACTGCATTCATGCATACCCCTCATTAGATTTACCTGCACAATGCAGTTTTGCTCATTGTGGTTCCATCACATACAAAACCTTCACAGATTCTTAATAGATGGAAAGAAAAAAAAACTCAGTTGTGTTTGTAGTCTGTGTCATTTATTTGGAAAAGTTTTCTTTAATGGCAGTCCACTGTTTAAAAAACAAAACAAAAGAAAACACACAATGTATTCGAGTTACAGAAGTTTTTTTTTTTCCCCATCTTTTTGAAATGACATTAGTGATGAAGAAAATTAGTAGCATAGCTCACAAGCTGGCAAGCACATCCACCAGGAGATTGGAGAAGCAGTTTCACCATGGTTGGCGTCACCAATTGGTACAAGTTTATTAGATTTATTGTGGAGGGTAAACTGATGATTATCATACAAACATAAATATATTTCCAGAAAATCTGCCAAAACAAAAATGCATGTCATTTAATGCATTGTTGTTCTGAGCTGGATGGTCAAGATTTAACAGCTGGTCAAATTCTCTTGGTTTTTTTAACTACAAATGACTCAGTGTATCTTTGTACCTTTACATAAAGATGTGGGGTGATGACACTACATGTTTATAGAGAGAGCGCGTAGACTAGACATAAGCCTTTCTGCTAGGTTCAACCAGCTGTTAAACCCCCAGCATAGCAAGTGTCATGAGAAGCAAGGGCTTGTTTTGGCACGTTATTGCATTAGAAAGGCCTTTGTGGCGAGAATCAACCATAACGAATTACAATTCCTCCTACAGTAGGTTGAAATGACTCTATTTACCTCTGGCTTCATGCCTGGAAAGCTCTCCCATGCTATTTATAAAGGCTTGATGTGGCCTTACTATTCCAATTTTCAGTCTTGTTGTGTTTGAGTTTATTGAATGAGGCTTCGTGTGTGGCAGGTCAGTCTTGCCTGAGCTCCACTACTGTTGGGAACTATTCATTTTGGTGGAAGTAAGGGTGTAATTGCACTTTTAAAGTACAAAGCCTTTGGTTTAATGTTTATCTCTGGGTCTGTTGTCCCCACTGCAACCATGTAATCAAGTCTGCAGGTCTGGCAGATGTCTCTAAATGCTTGTAATGTCTACATAATGCTGCTATTATAGCGTCATGGACAACCAGAGCTGTATGATTAAAGTCTTCACTCCTACCTGCATATATAGGTAAAATCACTTTTAGCAGCCAAGGTGCCCTTCCTTTTTTAACCCTAAACACTGCTAATATATGCACACTGTGTTTCAAAGGCTTTTCACTGCCCCTCCATTGATGCCCTAATGGCGAATAATTCAATAACACAAAGGCGAGAGAGAGTTCCATTGAGTAGGAGCCTGAACAGACTGACCGTTCTCATCAATCTTTGTTCACTTCTTTCACTCTGCTCCCACATGAGCAATAGCACATAGGCACCCCCAACCTATGGAACTTAGCAACCAAGCCCCTATTCTCAACGAAAGCCTCAAAGCTTGCTCGCTCACAATATATCCAAGGACACAGTAAGAAGAAACATGTGAGAACTTTCTGGTGCTCTTTTATGTCTTTCATCAAAATGATGTTTCTTTAAAATAAAATCATGATTCTTTCAATTTGCTGTCTGAAATATCACAGATGATATGTTTTGACAGGCAAAATAGGTCTTTGAAATGATTGACTATAACTTTATCCCCACGGCTTATTTCTAAAATGCTGTGACAAGTAATAAGATTATCTCTGACGCTGCTGGATTTTCAGAGATTCTGCTACAGAGCCGTAGGAAAGGTACAGCAGAAGCAATTTAGAACCAGATAATCACACATCCTTATGATGATGAATCCTTATAGTGTTCACCTTAACTTGACAGGGCAACAACTGATTTTTTTTAGACTGCTTTGAGTTTGAAGAAAGCTTATAAAGATGAGGATATTTGAGGAGATTTTACTATGAGAAACTTCTCATAGTAAGATGGGTTTACAGTCTGATCAGCTGAAAGGGTTGATCAGCCATATTTTGTATAATAAGCAGGAAATTTACCTGAGAAAATGTAAAACGCACATCCTTCTAAGCATTAATCCACCAATTTTTTAAAAAAAAAACGTTTGACCAACTAAGACTACCAGCTTTCCACAGTCAAAGATAATAAGTAATAATAAATTGTTCCACTAATTCATCAATTCTTCATCCTTGATTGACTCTGCACATTCTTTTTACATACTAATTACACCTGTGTTTATTTACTTTTATCAGAATTTGCTGCCATTCCTTTAGGCAGCGTTCTGGAGGAAGTCCTTAATAGAGAAATGAGCTAAAATAAATACACTTTTTCAGTAGTTTAACAATTTTTTTTTTTTTTTTTTTTTGTCATGTCAGTTTTGTTTTTTTTTGGGGGGGGGGGGTTGTTGTTGTTGGGTTTTACAATGACTGTGATTGTTTTTTTCCTAGAAAATGGTAGAAATATACTAATGAATAGTCACTGGCCAGTTATAGATTTAAAACCAATAGGGCATGCTTGATGGCATCTCTTTCAAAACCACTACGTTTATAATGGACCTTATTATAAGTGTGGTAAAATCAAACCAGAAATAGCTGCTTGTTATTATCAGTGATGACAATTACCAAAGAAATCTGTTTTCTTTCAGTTTTCTACCAAAAGCCATTAAAAAAATTGCTGCTCTCAAAAATACTTGTGATTATATTAAAGTTACTGTCTAGCTTTAGAACAATGGCATGAAACCAAGTGCAAGTTAGCTTAGCAAAGGGTAACCAGTGTACACAGAGGGAAATATCTAAAAAAACATTATTTTGTTTTAATATTATAATATAGATACTATTTTAATACAATAAACATATATTAGTACAATAAACATCAACAATGTCGTAAGCTTACCGCTAGCTGTTTAATGCTAACAATCTGTGGGAAACACAGCAACATATTAGCCAATACGTTACATTTTGTTTTGCATGGTATGCTGAGCTTAGTTATCTCTTGGGTACTTGGGGTGGCTGTAGCTCAGGTGGCAGAGCAGGTCAGCCACTAATCAGAAGGTCGGTGGTTCGATCCCAGGCTGCATCCTGGCTGCATGCCAAATATCCTTGGGCAAGATACTAACCAGTTTGCCTACTGGTGGTGGTCAGAGGGCCCGGTGGCGCCTCTGTCAGTGCACCCCAGGGCAGCTGTGGCTACAATGTAGCTTGCCATTGCCAGTGTGTGAATGTGTGTGTGAATGGGTGAATGACTGAATGTAGTGTAAAGCGCTTTGGGGTCCTATGGACTAGAAAAGTGCTATACAAATGCAGGCCACTTACCATTTATGCAGTGAATGGTCATGAGAGCGAATACCAGTCTTTCTAATATTATCCATGGTAACGAAGCCAATACGCATTTCAGAAAAAGTAGCCTTTTCCTTTATTAGGCTTTCTTATAACTTTTCCTTCATGTGTTCTTTTTTTAGCATTCAGTGATATACAAGTTTCTTTTCTAGAAAAATCCCTTCTCAACTTTCCATCAGTATCCCAGCAGAGGTCCAATGTGCTCATCGTTACGTGGGTGTTGTTGCATAACATGTCTGCCATTACTTTGGATTGAATGCGAGAACAGAGCAGAGGCTGAGATTCAAGTGGGAACCACACCCTCAGGAGGACTTGATCAAGCACATCTCTGGAGAAGTCTTGGTGCAGCTGCAATGATATAAATTTGTTACTTTTGGTTCAGTTTGTGCTCTTTAGTTCCAGGAGTCAAACTGAGCTTAAATCAGTCACTGCAGTGTGTAGAGCTCTGTGGGCCAGACATACTAGACAATGGGAAGCACAGCGAGAGGAACAAAATGAGATGAGGGGGGGAGGAAAGCTTACCATCTGGAGGAAGAAGCAAACACTCAGCTGTTTGTTCATGAAATGACGGACACTTTTGCAAGGGACGAAAGTGAGAGGGACAGATGTGTTCATTAGTTTCGAGTCCCAGAGAAAAGACATGAAGCAGAGAGTGCAAATAAGTCATTAAAAGTGAACTTTGGCTGCTTTTTATTCAAAACTTCTTGACCTTTAATAGTCATGTAGATCCAGGTGTCTCACTTTATAAAGTCCAGGGATTTCTAGCAAGCATACCAAGCACATGCGTACTACATGTGCAAGTTTAAAACTCACTCACTTTCATTTGCTGGCTTCTTCTAACCTCAGGCCATCTGAAGCCAGGCCCCAAGGGAGGCATAATCTCCTGGCCCTTTCATGCTCTCTGTATGGTGCCTGAGAGCAGAAAGAAGAGGAGGGTCTAGCATACCATTTATCTGCCTCAGCTCTAGAGCTGCAACATTGTGGGGAGCAGGTGCTGCCATGGCTTTCCTACCCTTTAAATAATGTGGAAAACACACTTGGGGATGTCTGGGACCTGTGGCATTCTGCTGTTGCTATCTCGCTGTAGTTCTTGAGCAGCCTTCAAAGCCCCACACTGCCAAGTGGACTCATTTTCACGCTGAAGTGCTGCCCTGTTCTCTCTGGTTTGGAGGTATGCTGACATCAGCAGAAAAACATGGCACACAAAATATCTTATAGGCGTGCGCCACCCACCCTCACTGGACTTCTCTCCCTTTAAAACTTCCCTCTGCTTTTAATACCGTCGTTTGTTTGACTTTAGAGGTTTCTTTGCACTTTGCTTGCTAAGGAAAGTTTAACCACCCTCTGTAAATGTTACAGCCATTAGTTTTTGGATTAAGTTCTCAGCTAGAGCAAAACAATAATCTGATCCCTAGAAGTGCTTTATTTGTATCCCAGAAACCAGCACATTGTTGGGCAGCCCAAGAGGACTTGATTAATAACCGTCAGCTATGTAAACAAAGCCCCCTCGCCTTTCCCTGTCAAGCTGCAGGGCATCGACAACTGACAAACTTCAAGTGCAAGCTCAGGTTTACAGTGTGCCCTCAGTTTTAACCTGCAGGGAAAGCGGACTGTCATTGACTGATGACACCTGAAAAAGGGAAACTGCTCTCGTGGGAGTGGAGGCAGGTCGACGATGATGGGGGAGGGGAGGTTATGTTGATGAAAAGTTCACTTCAGCGCCATGCTGTAATAAACACAGGGAGGACTCTGGGTGTCCTGGCTCTAACAACAAGCAGCTGGACTACCTCCCACCAGCCGAAAGAATGGCTTTCAGCTTTTGCTAATACAGTGCAGGATGCTATTAATTACAAAAGTCATGACATAGCACAGTAAAACTCTGTGTGTGTGTGTGTGTGTGTGTGTGTGTGTGTGTGTGTGTGTGTGTGTGTGTGTGTGTGTCTTTAGGGATCAATGATAATTAGGGTATATTATATTCCAACAAAAGAGCATTTTTCACTGTCAATATCAAATCAATAATACATGTAGCTCTATAAATGCATTTGTTGCTCCTGGCACATACATGTACTTTATTGAATTTCCCACATTAACATTATGAGCTCGTTCCAGGTCTAAATTTCATTTTGGCTAGAGATCAACCAGAAAGTGCTTTTTGATACATGAATCTGGTAAAAGAGAGTGAGAAGGAGAAATTGATCAGCCTCTCTATCGGTCCCGCTTGTAGAGTACTTCCTCCAAAATGATAAAGTCTGTTTTAAGTTTCCAGCAGATGTACATGACTAAATTCTGCCTTGATTCTCCAGCTGATTTATACCATACCCACGACCTCAGTTTGTTTCTGTTTTCTCCTTTTTTCTTATGAAGTGACAAAAAAGCTATTCTTAAAGGGGACATGTGCCCCAGATTTTTGTCCTTCTAGAGCAGCTTTGTGTGATTGATAGTTCAAATTAATCCTTATTGTGTTTTACTGGGCCTTGGTACAGGCCCTCAATTCATCCTCTGTCTGCAACACACCACTTTCCACTCCATTTAAGCCAACTTTCATTTGACTCGCTGCCTCTTATAAACCTACATTTTGAACAGCAAGTGGGAGAGGTGTCTTGGTTTGACATGAATGTAGGTGCCATGCACTGTCAGTTTGGACATTTGCTTCCTGCTGTTGGGTACCGGTGCAGTAGTAAATGGTCAGCCTTTTCACTGCCAAGAACATACTGTAGATTCGTTTAGTTATAGTAAACAACAGTAATGCTTTTTGAAATTGTTACTGACCATCTCTGCAAATGACTGCCAGCCCAATAATATTTCTTAAGATGAAATAAATATATGAGGTGAAATTGTTTTTTCAAACACTGGAATTTCCCCACATGCAATACTGTTCACACATCTTGAGCACGTTACCACTTATTGTTTTTTATTTTACTAGGAAAATTTTTACTAGCAAAATACATCAGTATTTGGTATGACCACCTTTATTCATCAATACAGCCTGAACTCTATTGCTAGCTTTATAGATGCCTGTAGACACTCTCTCCTGACCTCCTCCAGACATACTGATGACGATGATTTGAACCAAAAATTTCAAATATGAGTTCATTACGCTATAAAATTGGTTACAGCTTATTTTCAGTCCAGTCCTTGTGCAGTTTTGTATACCTCAGCTCTTCTCTTTGTTTCTTAACTGTCACTGAGACCACAGTGAGGCTTCAGTGAACAGTAGATGGATCAACCAAAGGGCCAAATGTGTCTCTCGGTTCCTATATCAGGTGTTTGTAGCTACTTCTTACAGACAAGACTTTTGGATATTGTTCATCTACTGTAGATAGTTTTTGTTTGTTTGTTTTTTAGTGCTGATTCTTCTTCTTGGCCTTCTACTGTTATCCACACTGGATTCTTATAAGGACGGTGCACACCATATTGAGAGATTCCAAATTTTCAACTAATAGCTCTTTGAGAATCTCCTTGTTGGTCCAAACCATGTTATTTCTGTCTAACTGTGTTGTCTTTGGCATGTTTTATTGATTCACCTAAAGAAATGGAAACAAATGATGTGTTTTGTGACAGGCTATTAACAGTTTTCTTAGATACAACACTGATTCATCCTTTGACTTTGTTACCTTTTTATGTTTTAATGATGGACAGATCAGTGTTAAGTGGCTTAACAAAACAGAAGTAAAAAAACAACAACATTGTACCTCACCATTTTCAGAGCAATTGACTGAAATGAGTGAAAAACGGTGTCAAAAGAAAAACAATGAAACAGCTTCAGAAAGTCTGGAGAAGTACTGCTTAAGAAAAAAATCCCAATAAAGTCTGAAGAAATAAAAAAAAAAAAAATGCCTCAAAACCTTCGCACAGTGCTGTATAATAAAATCTGCAGCATCTTTTTTTTCCTTCTCTGCCTCTCAACAAAACACATTAATAGTTATTTTTCATTTTGGCAGGTCAGACACATCCATGCTGGCCGATTGACAAGAATAATTGCTGATCAAATTTTGACTATGTCTGCTGCATCCCACAGACTAACCACTATCTGGGACGTCTGCCTGGACTCCTTTCAGGTGTCTCTACTCATCCAGTTGGAATTCCCACATTCAGCACTGCCACCACCAAACACTGTCAAAACATGTGATGGAAGCTTTCTTTAAACAGAATAAATCGCCTGAAAAGGCACACGTAGATGCAGATGCAAACTAAGTGAAGTAAACAAAAGTTGGGGAAACAGAGAAGAGGGACAGGCGAACAGTCAGGACACAGCAGACAACCTCAATGTTGGGAAACAAGGCAGTAACCTCCAGAGTTGAAAATGAAGCTACTATGGCAGTACTATTATTTATTTATGTATGTATGTATGTATGTATGTATGTATATGTGTGTGTGTGTGTGTGTGTGTGTGTGTGTGTGTGTGTGTGTGTGTGTGTGTATATATGTATGTGTGTGTGTGTGTATGTATGTGTGTGTGTGTGTGTGTGTGTGTGTGTGTGTGTATGTATGTGTATATATATATATATATATATATTAGGGGTGCAACGATACTCATATCGATATTGAACCGTTCGATACAGTGCTTTCGGTTCGGTACGCATATGTATCGAACAATACAAAATTTGTAATTTATTTTATCAACTTTCCTTCTGACGATGCTGTCTGTGTTGAGCGCTCAGTGAATCTGCGTTCGACTACTCCGCCTAGGCTGCACTGTTGAGCGCAGATCCACTGAGCGCTCAACACAGACAGCATCGTCAGAAGGAAGAGCGCAGGGCAAGCCAGCGAGACAGAAGTTAAGCTCTCCTTGCAACATGGCAAACTGAACCTCCCCCACCCTCATTCAGATCTGGCGTTTGGAATTATTTTGGTTTTCATGTGACGTATGACCCTGAAGGTAAGCGCGTCATGGACTAAAGTATAAGCATGTATGTTGGATGTGCCACGCAATGCTCAATTACATGGGTGGGAACTAGTGTTAGCGCAGTTAGCTCGTTAATGTGTTGGCCGTCTAGCTCCACGCACGGGGCGATCAGGGGTAGCTCGTTAAAGGAGATTGCCGTGTTGTGGCGTTAACGTCATTTCAACGAGATTAACGCTGACAGCACTAGTGGGAACACAACGAATATGACTGCACATTTACGCCGACATCATTCTAGTGGAAAGACAAAAACAACAAGCATGCTACTAACTTTAGCCGAGTCATTTAGACAGCCGTTAGCACATGATTCTCCTTATGGGGACCTGATATGTTTAATATTGTGGCGAGCTCAGACAAGGTGGAGACGGAGGTGTCGTTTGGTCTTGCTTCCCGTGAGCTAGCCAGGGAGCACAGCGGTTTATTGACATCTGCAGAAGAACACTGCCGCTAGCTAACTGCTCAGCGCGGCAACCGCACAGCAACAACAACAACACCACACAGGGCGCCCTCTGACCCCGGAAGGACACACCGTCGCAGCGAGAGGGCGTCACCCGTCACTATGGCAACATAAACAAAACATAACTGTACAAACAGAACCCCGAACAGCCCTGACCCGCTACATAGCCCCCACCTAAGGGGTCAGTCGTCCCCGACGACCCCATTACCCCACACAAAGTCCTGCAAATGTCCAGGTGCCTTCTTACGGCGCACCGGCCGGTCACGACCGGCGGGGGAAAAGTCACTCGGGTCAGAACATGGGGTGCCACCATCATCCCACTTCTGACACCAATGTGGCGAGCTCAGACAAGGAGGAGACGGAGGTGTCGTTTGGTCTTGCTTCCCGTGAGCTAGCCAGGGAGCACAGCCGTTTATTGACATCTGCAGAAGAACACTGCCGCTAGCTAACTGCTCAGCGCGGCAACCGCACAGCAACAACAACAACAACACACAGGGCGCCCTCTGACCCCGGAAGGACACACCGTCGCAGCGAGAGGGCGTCACCCGTCACTATGGCAACATAAACAAAACATAACTGCCCTGACCCGCTACAATATGCTGCTGAGAATATAGCCCAGAAGAAGCGTATAGTATAGCTTTTATTTTGGAAAGAGCCATTTCTCTGTAATAAACTCTCTTTTCCAAAGATGAGTGATTCCTCAATCAGATACAGGGCTGGCAAAATCGCTAGCCCGACGTCCCGGGGCTAGCGATTTTTCCAGTCAGGCTACCAAAATCTATCTCTGCCCTGCCCGTCGGGCTATTGTAGGAAGGAAAAATATATGTCAATGCTTTTGCATTCTTTCGGAAATGTAGCTGGGTAATTATGTCATTGGCATCGGTGAGCCACTGTCAATATGTGACATATTGAAATCGCGTTTGAATTTGCGCTTGTTTTTTGCTTTCACTTTGCAATCGCGCGAACTGCGTATAGAGAGCGACAGCACTGATTGGTGAGTGACGATAATTTGTGCACCAATTCCTCTGACATCGTCTTATCAATCGTTAGCTTACACTGCAAACATGACAAGTGAAATCTCCCGCAGCTTAAACATGTGAGAGGCTGATCGCGCAGAGAATCGCTGAGCTTATGTGAGTGCGCGTGTAAAAGCAGCAGGATATATATTTTAGTTCTGCTGAGCCAAATAAGACAGGTCAGGGTGAAGAAGTGACAGCCAAAGAAAAGCTTACCACAAAACGGAGAAGTTATGACAAATCAGACTATAAGGCAAAAAGAAAGTGCAGCTTTATGGTTTCATGGACAAAATAATTTCTGTGGCTGCGATATGATGAGCTAAATAACCAGGGCTGCACATAAGTGGTCCGCAGGTGCGCATTCGCTGTCAAAATAAAAAACGCGCACAAGATAAGTTGCAACACGTGTTTGCATACATAAGATTTTCTGGAGGAGGACAGACATTTGTTTAGAACTCTTAAAGATGTCGAAGAAGCTCCTTTAAGCAATTACTTTGGTGTTCCTCCACCTCCAAAGAAATGTCAGTAGGAGTCCGAACCACAAAAGAAGCGCGTATTCTCGGAAAAGTGGTTGCAGGAGGTGAGCTGGCTTCAAACAAATGATGAACGCACAGAGATGTGGTGCAGAATGTGCTGTGAAAATTCCACTCTAGCGGACAAAAACAGTGCTTTTTATATGGACGCAAACGCGCCCTGCAACTTCTTATCTGGTGCGTCTTTTATTTTGACAGCGAATGCGCACATGCGGACCACTTATGTGCACCCGTGTAAATAACATAATGTTCTGCCGGGTGTGTTGTTGGTTTTCTCTCGATTTCTGAGTCGACAAGCGCCTTTGTTACTGGGACCAGTCATTTTAAGAAAGCCCCCATTAGAACCCATGAGAAATGCAAGAAATGCATTATTGCTCAGTCTGCAATATCTTTCAGTTCATAGAAATTTCTGTTCAATTAGAACCAAGTATTTGAGTTGATGATTGTAATTTTTATACAATGTTGTAATTTGTTTTTCAACAATTTTTTGATTAATGTTTTGTTTCCTTTACAATATTATACTTTAATGTATAATATTATAAAGGAAACAAAACATCAATCAAAAAATTGCTCTCTTTTTTATTCGGGCTACTTAAATTTATTTTGGGCTACCAAAAACTGAAGAGCCCCTGCCCGAAGGGCTACCAGGGATTTTGAAATTTTGAGAGCCCTGAGATATATTTATTTTTTTAATTACTTTTGTTTCAGCAACAATAAATTTAAAAACTGTACTTTTGAGTTAAAATATATATTTCTAATTTTAATAAATGACAAATTAAAAAGGCATGAAAATTTTTTTTGTATCGAAAAAATATCAAACCGTGACACCAAAGTATCGAACCGAACCGTGAATTTTGTGTATCGTTGCACCCCTAATTTATTTATATATATATATATATATATATATATATATATATATATATATATATATATATATATATACACAATTTTTTTTTTTTTTTTTTTTTTTTTTAGTAACTCAATTCAGATAGAGTGTAGGGTGTCTCCTTTTTATTGACAAATGTCCTCACAAGCAGTTGCAGCTAGCTGCCTGTTAAGCCTTACTTCCACTAGTATCAGTATCACTATGTTACTTAGTTACTTAAATAGGAGATATTGATGTCGGTGCATGTTATATGGGTAGTTTGTGGATGCAGCCTGCTAGCTGACTATATTAACATCAAAGTCCTGATCCTGCGGCTGTGGCCTACTGTTAGCCTCCCTTTAACCGTTGCCAATTAAAGTGCAATCAGTCACATGAAGCCTGTATTTGAAAAAGCCTTCCACCGTTTTGCTTAAGAGTCCGAGTGTCTCCACAGCAACCAGTTGAATTTTGTGTGTGTTCTTGTCTGTGCTGGTGTGACTACAGCTGCTCCTTCTTTCTTCCAACGTGGCGCCCTCTATAACTTAAACACGACTCTCTGATTGATTGCCTGAAATCTTGCTAAAGTTAACAAGTGACTTCAGTGGTTTCTCTCCAGTGTTGCACAAAGCTAGAGTAATCCACAGATGCAGAGCATAATGTCATCTTACAGCAGGGTTTGCCTTGTGCCAACAGGATATAAGCATGAGTTCTCTGTGACTCTTAAAAAAATTAATTGTTTTTTCAGAGAGTTAGGCTGCTGAAACTCTTTCCGAGATTTTCTCTCTGCTTTTTTTTTTCTTGGGCAAGACATCATCATCTGGAAACACTTATTCTGTGATTTATGAAGGCCCCATATCGGATTTCCCCCAACACAAAAGAGCAGACAGCAGAAGAAGCCTAGAAAATTCAAACCATTACAGAACGATTGATCCGCCCAAACTCAGCCTCAGTCTTTTTTTTTTTCAGGAGGGAATGTTTGAATGTGATCATGACATGAGGAAATATGTGAAATATACACTAAAGGTCTTACACATCTTCTCCTCTGCAGATCAAAAGAAACGTTGCACTTAAAAGTCTTGCATGCTTTACCTCACATCTTGCAAACTCCTGCTAACTCCTGCACACTTAGAGTGGCTCTCTACCACTGACCCACTTTACTGTAAAAATGCCTTAAAGATACAATGTCTGGCTTCAATTACCCCACCCAGATTTGGCGTACAGCATCACAGGCCTCCATAAAATTATCATGGCGGTTGTAGATGTGGCGTAATACACACTCCCTTGTGTTACATGATATGTTCTCTTTGATGTTGGCAATTGGTTTGGACGGAACTTTTCTCATCTGTGCAAATGTGACGAGCGGTTTTAGCCCCTTTGGCCACTGTCAGCTTACATGCAGCAGCACATGTGACTATATTTGCAAAAAAAAATGCTGAACTCGCAGCGCTTTCTTTCAGGTCAGAAGTGTCGAAACTACAACTCCCAGGCAGCACCAGTGCAGAGCAGCAGCTGAGTGTCAGCAGCAGGCCAGGACAGAGATGCTGCCTGGATACCCAGCACGACCGCTGTTCCCCGACAGGATGTGCTGTAACGACTCCAGACAAGAGTAAGACAATATTGAATATTAAAGTACAGAATGTTTTTTCTGATACTAGCCACTCATGTATGAGCTTCAATGCAAGTCTAAGCAAAATAAATACTGAGCTTGCAGGTAAGGTAATACTTACCCCATTTTGAAGTGGTCATCATATTCATTAAATATGCTTATACACGCCTATGTTGTTTTGAGGCAACAAACTACACCACATTTTAATTCACTTGTACCTGTAGCACCAACTAACATATATATTTATACTGGAAGCTTAACTCTGCAATATTAGAGAGAGAACCCTCACAGTCTACTGCTGGCAGGTACTTGCTAAGAGTGGGGGGGGCACTGTACAATTAATTTTTGTTAATGAAGACCTCTGGCTAATACCCTTTGCAATGATCGCAATAACAGTTGGTGATGATGATGATGATGATAACAATTATGTACTGTATGTATTGTCCAGTGGAGGAGCAGCTGTTTCGGTCAGTGGAGGGCCAGGCAGCCTCTGACGAAGAAGATGACAAGTGGACTGGAGATCAACAGAGACAAGTGGATGAGGTGAAGAGGATCTTAGCCAGGCTATCCTGCTGTGGGGAAAGGTATTGCATGTTCATGTTATCATAAAATATATCATATATCTGATTGCAGGAATAAGTTAGATTATGGAAGTCTTAATCTGTTACCTCAGTAAACATTGCTAGTCACTACTTTCTATTCATCATGAATGAATGATTTTCTGTTTGGTTCTATTTAAATTAAACAGACAGTTAAAACAACATCATAGTTATATTGTAATTGACAGTAAATGCTCCTCTGGAGTTTTCAGGAAAATCCAACCTTATTCAATCATGGCAATGCTAAAAAAAAAAAGGTCCACAATCCAAAAGGTGATGTCACAGTGTCCATGTCCGTCTCTTGTATACAGTTTGTGGGTCGGTCTGACTGACTTTCCATCTTCTATTATATGTTCCTTAATAAGGTGCGAGGACAAGGCATTCAAAAAGTTAATGTCTAATTTCGGGAGCTCGAGAAGCGAAGAGAGCTGCAGTGCTGTGTTGGAGCTCCTTGAGAGAGTGACCAGGTTGCATAAGCAGCTGGAGCTGAAGGAAAGCCAGGCTGAGATAAACATGGACCAGGTACAACCCAACTCTGTCATTCCTCACCCTAGGGTGGGTTTCTGTGGTGCCACCTGCCCTCTGTTGGATCTATTTCTATGAAAGGTTCTGTTATTGATATTGTTCTGCTTGCCTTCAATCCCAAGCCTTTTTGTGGCTCTGCACGGTGTGAAACTAGATTAGAGATGACTGCTAAAGGTTCTTCTGAAAGTGGAGGTCTTCATAGGCTAAACCACAGCTAATGCTACAATCCTTCAACTTAAGATAAGATAACCTTTATTAGTCCCACACGTGGGAAATTTGTTCCACCTAACCAAACCACCAGGCCGTCCCACACACAGACACGCCTCCCTCTTTCTGGGTGTGGGTGTGTTTGCAGCTGTTTGCCACTGGAGCCGACCACAGAAACACTCCCCTCTTTGTTGCTCCATGACACTTAAAAAAATATAATGAATTTAAAGCCCTCTCGTCACAGTCGAGTGGTATTTTCACAACACAGGAAGACAGGCAGAAGGGGAACCGTGATGTAATGTGTTCCCAGAACATCTCAGCACTCAGAGAGGAAAAGTTCAAACCAAACAAAGTCCTGACAGCGAGGCTTTGTTTATGAGCAGGATGTGTGGGGTGAGACCTTTGTCCTTCAATACACCATGACGTAAAGGTGCACTGCAGGGACTAACATTTCTTACAGAAACCTACAAAAATGGGTTGAATTTTAATGTATTTACAGTTACAGTTGTAGGATAAAGACATGCTGTGGAAGAGAGCCAGAGATTAATAGCAAGTATGATCCAATGCAGAGAAGTGTATTAGCACATAGTGAGTGAGAAAGGTGGCTGAAGAAGAAATGCTAAAGCCTAATCTTGAAAGTAGAGATAGTGTCTGTCTCCTGAATCCAAACTGAAAGCTGGTTCCATAGAAAACTGAATGCTCTGCCTCCCATTCTACTTTTAAATACTGTAAAGTGCTGTAATGGGGTGAAATGGTACTATAAGGTCATTATTGGACCTGATTATTCAAGACCTTGTATGTGAGGAGCAAGATTTTTAATTCAATTTAACAGGAAGCCAATGAAGGGAAGCCAATACAGGAGAAATATGCTCTCTCTTTCTAGTCCCTGTCAGGACTCTTGCTGCAGCATTTTGGATTAGCTGAAGGCTTTTCAGTGAGTTTTTTGGACATCCTGATAATAATGAATTACAGTCGTCCAGCCTGGAAGTAATAAATGCATGAACTAGTTTTTTCAGCGTCACTCTGAGACAGGATATTTCTAATTTTAGAGATGTTGCGCAAATGGAAGAACGCAGTCTTACATATTTGTTTAATATGTGCTTTGAAGGACATGTCCTGGTCAAAAACGACTCCAAGGTTCCTCACAGCGTTACTGGAGGCCAAGGTAATGCCATCCAGAGTAAGAATCTGGTTAGATACCATATTTCTAAGATTTTCAGGGCCGAGTACAATAACCTCAGTTTGATCTGAATTAAGAAGCAGAAATTTAGCGGCCATCCAGGTCTTTATGTCTTTAAGACATTCCTGCAGTTTAACTAATTGGTGTGTGTTATCTGGCTTCATGGACAGATAGAGCTGGGTGTCATCAGCAAAGCAGTGTAAATGTATGCTATGTCTTCTAATGATGCTGCCTAAGGGAAGCACGTATAATGTAAACGGAATTGGTCCTAGCACTGAACCCTGTGGAACTCCATAATTAACCTTAGTTCTTTGTTAGTTTTGGACATAATTAATTAAGTACAAAACCAACAAAGAAGTGGTCTCACATCTTGTGGATCAAAAGCACTGGAGGTCTACAGACCTAAAATAAAAAGTTGTTAGTTAGCCTCATTGTTGTACTGGGTGACATGTTCATTCATTACTTGTAATATATAATAATTTTAACTGCAATTTTTCCATTCGTTGTCTTGCCATTGAAAATGCTTTAATACCAAATCAGTGTTAATGAAAGTCCTTATATTTAAGGATGTCTTCAAAGACCAGATGTTCTTCTAAGATGAACTCACAATGTGATTCTTGATTCTGATGCCAGGAGTAACTGGTTCTTGTGCCATGTCTTCCAGATGAAGGACTCCCTGATGCAGGAGCTGCAGCAGAAGGCTGAGGAGACTGAGCTGCTTCAGATGGAGCTGCAGATGCTGGAGACAGAGAGGGTCCGTCTGTCTCTGGTGGAGGAGAAGCTCGTGGACATCCTGCAGCTTCTCCAGCAGCTCAGAGACCTGGTTAGTCACAAGGTTTTGGTTTTTTAATTGTTGAGATAAATTTAGAAAGGACGTTTTGACTTTGTAAGGATATTCAAATATTTTTAATTCATTTTAAGGCAGGAAAATCTTGCAAACAAGCATTCAATCCATCATGTGAACTGAATTTCAAAGTAATGAAAATCATTTGCAGGGTTGATAGTTGAGAGATATCCACTGATGGCGCACTGGAATTAATTTGTTCTGGTCAGATATCAAATAGGAAAACAAACAGAAAGCATTTTCCTTGCTACAGGCAAATTCTCCACATGGGAATGTTTTCAAAATAAAAGGCAGCTTTGTGCTGTTGAGGTTTTTATACATTCTTTTGTGTCTGCACTATCCCTTGTCAAACATATGTGAAAGCTTTGCAGTTACAAGATGCAGTTTTCTCATGAAAGTGGCTGTTAAGCACCTGATTTTGTCATCTGGCTCTCTGCTGATTTCAGAACGTCTCACGGAGGTCTCTCGGGAAAATCTTGCTCAGCACTCTGGAGTCTTGCAGCGACCCGCAGCACGGTTAGTAGACCTCACACACCCAATGAAATCAATACAACTCTTGTGACATGAAACCATGAAAATTTACAGTTACTTGTGGGAGGGAGTTAAATGGAAATAAACTGAATGGCCTGTCATGTGACTTCCTCAGAAATATCACATCTGTTCTGTTTTTAACACAGGCAAGGCCCATATTCTGGAGGTGCTCAATGCCCTCTATCATGAACTTACTGCTTGTGAGATTCTGTCTTCTGGTAGACCTTTGGAAAAGACACACAGTCAGCAGTCTCTTGATGCCCTCATCATCTCCTGCTAAACAAGACTGCCTCCTGCTGGCCTCGGAAAATGCAAGCGTCTTTTTGGAGGACACTGAAAGCTCAATAGTTTTGATATATGAAGCTGATTGATGTGTATAGTGTATTATATTATGGCGATTATAAGCCTCTTGCCCTGTATCTATAAAGGGATGTTAATCTAGAATTATTGTAGCAAAGAGCTTTATTACATATAACTGAAATACATGCTCACAGATTTTTTTAAAAGCTTCTATTGCACATAAACTTTCAGGATGCAAAAAAAAAAATTGTTTCATTTGAACTTTTTCACAAAAGATACGTAAATGTGAAAATTCAGAAGTGAGTTTAACTTTAACAGGACATAGTACTCAACCTCTGCTGGTCAACCTCAACCTCTGACATAACCATTCCACATCTGCTTTTTAAGATGAAATAAGCTGAAAAGATGATAGGCTACGCAAACTGTAGAGAAATATGCAATCTACAGTGTATTTTACCATCTCAGGAGACCACACATGCTTTTATTTTGCAGCCCTTAGGATGCCTCCGTGTTGGGAGATAATGTGGGATCATTAGCCACTTTGTATCTAACTGTGTTGACATGGTCATCTGCGACTATTAAGCAATAAATAAAAATTTGGATAGAAAATGTATTTCTGCTCAACTTACTCAAGTTCCTCTTACTCACTTTTTGAACACAACACAGTCTTCATCAGCATTACTAATCACCTGACAAATTGTACAGAGCTAATGCCACTGGTTGTCTTCTAGCTGCTGACAACACATCCTTATCCTGCCACATCTTAAAGCTGTATCTCATGAGCGCACTATTTAATCTGGAATTCACCATCTTTACCTCTTCTACTGAAATCATTTTAAATATTTCTTGTAACATCAACTATTAGTAGCCTACATACAATCATAGACTGTATAACAAAAACAAGCTATCAACAACTTATTTTGGCAAACTTTATTTTCTAAGAAGTAAATAATACTCACCATACCACTTTTGATTAAAAGGGAATAAGATTTTTCATTCAGGCTCATATTTATTGTGCTCTCAAGTAACAGTGGTGAGTGATGCACAAGTTAACTGTTGAGTATGAGAACAAAATTTGGTGAATAAAATGCACTCTGCTAAATTTTTTTACATTTCACTATTTAAAGGATTTTGTAGCCTACTCTAAAACTAACCAACAACCTGGTCAGTGACATAATTTTTAACGCAGTTTAAAAAAATAACTGGAAGGTCAACAGAAATGAAACAACTAGAGGTGGGCGGATCGATCCAAATATGGATAGTATGGATAACAACTCTAGCACTGGTATCGGATCGATACTAGCACGATTGGATCAATACTTTGCTTTTTAAGTTCAGCATGTAGCCCGCTGAACTGTGTTAATTATTTCTCTGGAAAAAATAATCCTCAAACATGCACTATGAAAAATGTCCGAACATTTTTGTGTGCTTTAGAGACAGAACATTTTACATTTGAGGTCTCCGAAAACCCAGTTTCAAAACACACGAAAAGCTGTTGAAATTTCCAGGCAAGTATATACATGTTAAATGACAAGATATAGTGTTCAAATAGCATCAATTAAAAACTTCAGGTTTTTTATTTCTATATGACAATTTTTCGTGATTAAACAATAAGAACAAGTAGTCTGATGTTTTGTAATCATTACATTGTAATCACAGTCCCCTCTGTGCATCCTCCGACATGCCAAAAAGGGAGGCTGTAAAAAGAACAAAACCAATAAATATGAGTAAAGTAACAAAATAACTCACCTTATAAACACAAGGATTTAGGATCCTTTAGCATCTGCTGTTATTTTCAATCAATTCATCCAAAAAAATAAAATAAATACATAAATAAATAATAGATGTGCTTACAGTCTGAGGAGATTGTCCCCAACACCACAGATCGCACTCACAACACTGTCCAGTGATGCTGCATTTCCCTGCAAACGATCATCTCCTCCTCTCTCAGGCACCTCACAGCCATCACCTTCTCAAAGACCTTTCTCTTTGTCTGGAGGTCAGCAGCAGCTACAGTTTATCAACATCAGAAGGGAAAACATAATAGCATATTATCATTCAAGAACAGAACATCCAACTGCTGCTCAGATACTGGGAATTTGTTTAAACAGGATACATTTGAAATATTTATAAATGAAGAGCTTACATTCACTTGTGCTCTGCCAGGGCCAAATGTCGGTCTGGATGAGGGCATCACTGGACACAATTTGCTTTGTTGGTTCAGCAAGCTTGGTTCTTCTCATCTAAGATGACCTTGTGAATTCTTTGTCGCCTCTTGTTGCTATCTGTAAATAATCATAAAAAAGGCACACCTTCACATAATGTATATATTTAGATTAGAATCCACACTCTTCAATTTGTTTGCTAGAACATGCATCACATCCAGCTAAAACAAACCTGGATAAGATTTTATTCTGTTTACAAAGTAGCCGTACATGCACCAAACTGCAAAAGTATCAAACGGCCCATTTCAAAGAAACAGGGACATACCACTTTGTCTTTGTTTGTAAAGATTTTGTTTGCACTCTGATGATGGCGACAAACTCCTCTATTCGTGCCTGCAACGCTCCAAGGCTGCCATCGGTTTGATCAGTTTCTAAGTGAGAGGAATATTAATAAGAATACAGGATGAGTATAATACATAAAACTGATCACTCACATTCAGCAATCAGTCTTTGAAGCAGAATTTCCAGAGCTAGACTTTCCCTTTAAGGGGGGCGGTACTTTTCACACAAATGTCATAAGTGTATTGTTTCATTTAAGTGGCTGAGACATAACTCCATGTGCCTTTCCAAGAATACTGTAGAAAAGCTGTACTACGTGTGCTATATAGGGTTTGAAATTATCACCAACCAAATGCAGGAAATCTAAACTACTATAACGCACACAAAGTTAACAACGCAGCGTATGCTGTACAGTGTAGCGAGCAATGCTCAGACCTCTACATTGGAGAGACCAAACAGCCACTTCATAAGCACATGGCACAACATAGAAGAGCCAAATCCAGGGGCCAAGACTCGGCTGTCCATCTCCATCTAAAGGACAAAGGTCACTCTTTTGAGGATGCCAACATTCACATTTTGGACAGAGAGGACAGATGGTCTTAAAGAGGAGTGAAAGAAGCCATTTATGTCCACTGTGAGCGACCATCTTTGAACAGAGGCGGTGGTTTACGACACCAACTGTCTGCCATCTATAATCCAGTTTTGAGATCCTTCCCAGACGCCTTAAAGCCCACTCACATCCTGGGCCATCTGACTTCAATAAATAACATAATACGGTGGGGCTAGGTTTCACAATGGGTTCACCCAAAACCTTGGCTGATTGGGACCTACAACTGTTTTCACATCTTGGCTAATGATAGTGGATAAATGATGATAGAGGATAAATAGGGGGTCCATGTCCCTCTTGAGGGGACACTCCCATAGGGCTTAAAATCTGGGACTCTCCACCATTTGACCTTAGAACTGAAGAAGCTTTTCAGATGAGAAAAGATGAGATGAACATCTTCAGGGAAACTTAAAGTCCAGAGGCTTTTCTTTCCAAGCTCCTTAGACTTCGATGACCTGGATGACTGAGAACCTTCACAGACAGACTACCAAGTGTGATGCAGAGAGAATGAAAATAATACCATAAAAGAACATAATAACTCTCTTTGTTCAGCCTAATGTTACTCTACAGTTCTGTTGTACATCAGTGAGGTGTATGGACTGAACTACAGTGCAGTCTGTTATCATTGACTTGACAGATATTGATTATAAGACATCTGTAGCCTTCATGCGCTGCATTATCATGAGACAACAAGTACGTTGGTGTTCAGGTTTATAAAACCATCTTGTACAACAGCATTTCAATCCAGGTACAATCCCATTTGATCAAATGCAACAACTCTGCCACAAATTCTGCTTTTACAAGCCTTATGTTTCATTGTTGACACTGTCAGAAAGATATTAACTCTACCTTTAGTTCATTAATGAGGCCATGGTGGGTCCTATCATTGTATAGGTGTGCATTATATTGAGAGTCACCTTCAGCCCAGTTCTGCACATCAACCACCTATTGCTGTAGTGTGTTGTCATCCACATTTAGGCTCTCCACTTGTTCTCTAAGGATCCTCTGATCTAATAATACATTAATAAATGTCATTCACTTTGACATTTTTAGAGTACTGGTGCTTTTCCCCATTACCACACACATCAAAATTAGTGTTGAAAAACTTACCTTTAGATATCTCTGGCTCAAAGTGCAGCCCAGCTGCTTCACTTTCCTTTTGTTCCACCCCAAAGTCAGGTGGGTCAGCATGTCTGTTCACCCTGCATTTTAGTTAGTCTACAAATAATAATTAATCAGCAGGAAACTAAGTGGAATCTCACACACAGACACATTAGGACCACATTAGGCCACAGCAGGTGCAGCTCACCATTGAGAGGCAGCTGGCATTGAGAGGTTATAACGGCCTGTAGGACGGATAAGTTTAAGTTAATAAATTAAGTAACAGGTTAAGGTCAACAGCACCTACGCCACCAAGGAGCCCACAAGTATGTATGCCTGGCATGTATGTATGTCAGTACTAAGCAAAATATTTTGACCTAGTTTTATCTTTTTTTTCATGTTGCTTTCAAATCAGTCTGGTAAATCCAAATGACCTTTGATAGGTGCATATACCGTGGGCCAAGGGTAATTCCAAACAAGATAGCAATGCACAGTATGCACTAAAACCTGTAAACACGTCTATTGTGTATGTATTGTGTGACAAAAGGGCCACTTACCATTTATGGTTACAAGAGCCACTATTGCGCCAGGTGAACCCTCAACGTTACCTGCTGTGCAGCCACACACATCATCTGGCCTTTGCACAGGCAACAGCCGCACTAACATTAAAACACACAATATATATAAAAAGAATTGGAAGTCCACTGATACACAATAAATATACAATAACAGCACCCACTCATAGTGCATAGTAAGGAATGTATAGGACTTAAAAACTGTACCTATTTGCTGGTGAAACTCTGATGAAGGCTGCAAAAACCCTCCTGTTACTGCCTCTCTGTTGTGCAGGACAAAGCGTGTGTGAACTGCAATATCACAGTGGGCACAAAGGAATGGAAGAGGCAGTCAGTCCAGGCACCTCACAACAACTTGTTTGCCACACTGACACACACTGTGTGGCTGTGGAGCCAGAGGAGCTAACATATTGTCAATAAGACAAGGCCTGGCCTCTTTCTACTTTTGCAAGGACACCATGTTTCTGATTTCCCAGTGAGTAGCAGCCAACTCAGACGACGTCTCACAAGTCACAGCTGCATCCTCTTCTCCATCCTCCAACAACTGAAGGAGCTGCTGACGAAGCAACTCAGTTCCAGGCACTAACAGAAAAAAAACATTAAGAAATAAAGAAACTGCCACAAAGTGAACTAAATACTCTAGGCAGTGTGGCTTAGGTTGGAACAATGACCTTGTCCAGCTATGCCGTGGCTTTGGTGAGAGAAGCTTTGGTGCAGAAACTGATGAGTCAGTAAGATAACTAAATCAGTACCTAAGACTGAAGCTCCTTGAATGAGTTACTTCAATATGGCAGGGTGAAATGTCACTTTGATGCACCACCAGAAAACATGGATCAGGTAACCTGCATACCTGCACTTTAAAGAAACTGGAGAACCTGAAGGACACATGAACACTTCGAACAATCCACAGCTATGACAAGTGCACAGAAATCTGCAGTAACTCCACATTTAAACATGTTCAGTTGCTTCATTCAACAACCTGTCTTTAGATGAGTGACTGTGACAGCATAAAACTTTTTTCTCACCTTCCTTTTTACTCCAAACCTGGAAGCACACACGACACAGGAAATATAATCAGATCTCTGACAGTGAAGACAAATAAACGATCTCGACTTAGCTCTGCTAATAATGACTCAGAGAAACAAAAATGTACATGTGTGTGTGCAGATTATTTATACACTTATTCACAAAAAAGATTACATTTGTTCATTTTTCATTCACCAGTTCACTAAACCAGTCTTGGCTACATAAAAATGCACAATAAAGCAAAACTGGAGAAACCAATAGACATTTTTAATCCTTCTCTTATATGGTAAATGGACTGGTTCTTATATAGCGCTTTTCTACTCTTCTGAGCACTCAAAGCGCTTTACACAACTTGTGCATTCACCCATTCACACCCATTCGCACAAGCACATTGTTCTAAGTGTTCTAAGTGCTTTCTAAGAAGCATTCACACACATTCATACTCCGATGGATGCATTGAAAAGCAATTTGGGGTTAATATCTTGCCCAAGGATATTTGGCATGCAGACTAGGGGAAGCCAGGAAACCTGGCAACCTTCCTATCAGTAGATGACCTGCTCTACCGCCTGAGCTACAGCCACCCCTATATATGTTCTCATTTTATTTTTACCTATAAACTGAAGCACAAGCGTAAAGACACACAGACATTTGAATCTGTCTGAATGTAAAGATCTTATCTCTCAGTCTCTTTTCTTCTTGAGTTTCTAACAAAAAAATGTATTGATTTGCTGTAATTACACTGTAACATTACTTTTTCATTGTGAATTTCAGCCTCCTTTTTCACATTTCTGCTGCTATTCTTATGCAATCAGACTGTCACAGATTTCATGTTCCTCATTTGTTACCAGCTAGAGTTGGTATTAATTAATTAGGTTGGTTCTCAGGAAGCTATGGTGTTAAATCCTTACCTCCCTGCTTTATATTTTGCTGCATATTTCGTATACAGCACCTCCTTCTGAACGAAAAGGGATTGTTACAACAACGAATCCAGAAAGAAAAAAATCCTAAAACAATAGAGGCAATATCCTTGTTAGAACTGGCCGATTTATTTATGTCCTCTTTTATGGACATTTGCTTTTGTTCTAGGGATTGAAAGATTCTATGGGCTCAAATATTTATGACCACAATTTGAGCCCATATCGAATCCGTATCGTCGATACCACTCTGAATTTTACCTGGTATCGGATCGGAAAGGAAATCAGTGGTATGCACATCACTAGAAACAACGGTCTGGAAACACCTTACGAGTTCTCGTGGTCTCGCGGGATTTCCCAGCGTTGCCTAGCGACGTGACTCTCAATCGGTTCCGCGAGGGCTTTTCTGGCTTTCAGAAGCATTAATGTTTTCTGGAAGTGTTTGTTATGCGCAGAGACACTCTTCAGTTTTCAAGTCTGCTGCTGCTGGCATATTATTATTTTTTTAAGTGACATCTAAAAATGTCTTTTGTAGTTGCTCAGTCCCATTTCATTTTCGGTGTACGGACTGGTGTGAGGAACAATTTGTGTTTCTTTGACGAGCAAACCGTCGTCTTCCCCAGCGGAAACAGCTGCGTGTGTTTCAACACTGTCCAACGATGGCAGCGGTTCATTTCAGGTGCGCTCATTTTTAGATGTCTAAGTCATAACTAACTAACATAAGTAACCTAAATTTCTACCCTGGTGGTGCTCTTGATATAAGTACGAAAGTTGTTTTTTTTAGTATTTAACAGCATTTATTTCTGTTGGTGTCGTCTCTCCAGGCTCAGAGAGAAGTCAGGGAATGCGTGCTATGACCATCAGCTCCAACAGACGCTACCTGGCAGTGTCAGATTATGGAGAGAGAGCCACCGTCACTGTGTTTGACCTGCAGCATGAGCAGGGCAGAAAGAGAAAGGTTTTGAGTGCAGGAGACATGTCTGTTCAAGAGTTTATCTGCATTGCTTTCTCTCCTGATTCCAAGTACCTGATAGGCCTGACAGGGAGCCCCGAGTGGATGCTGATCCTCTGGCTTTGGGAGAAACACAAACTCCTGGCAACACTGAAGACAACAAACACAAATAATCCTGTCACCCAGGTGAGTCATCTGTGCTGCATCAGTGAAGCTTGTATAAATGCAGGCATACACATGCTGAACACGTTGTTATTATTATAGTAACTGTTTCTCATCAGGTCAGCTTCAACCCTTACAGCAACACACAGCTCTGTGTGAGCGGAACCGGTGTTTTCAAGCTGTTCCGCTACTCAGAGGGGGCCCTGAAACCAAGCAGTGTTGCAAAGGTTGAGTCCATCAATTTCCTGTGCCACACCTGGGTGTCAGAGCACAGGGTGATCGCTGGCACAGACACTGGCAGACTGCTGGTGTTTGAGTCTGGAGACCTGCGAAGAGAGATCAGCATGACTTGTGTGCAGGGCCAGCCTGCCAGGTGAGAAAGCTGGACCACATGAACTGGTGCTATTTTACATGAAGCAGCCTCTGTAACTCATCTCCACCCCATGCTGTTCCTGCCATTTTTGACCCAATCAGGGTCAAGTCCATAATCATAATGGTGAATAATCTGACCTCAAAACCAACTAATTTTATTGAATTCTGTCGGTTGTACCCCAAAAATATCTAGCATAGAGCTTTTCATGGCTACCAAAAGCACCTGCTAAACTGGGCAGATGGGCAAATATAAATGATTCCTGGTGTCTAACTTCATTGTTGTCCAACAAATACACGTTTTATGTAATATTTATTACATAAAACTCAGAACTAGGCATCAGTTATGTTACACGTTTGTGCAGTTATATATGTTCTTGGTTTATCAAATAAAGACTTTAAATGTCTGAGCAGCTAGTATCACTCATAACGTGTGGCAATGATTTAAAAAAGTAGTGGAAAAATTGGCAGACATGTTAAAACATGGAATGGAAATGCGTATAACAAATGATAACCAGCTGATCTCAGACCAGATGAATGGGTTCACTGTGGTCACTGCAGCGATCCATCTTTGATGAGTGATGTTCTTGCTTATACCCGCTTCACTCTGCACAGGCAGGTGGAGGTAAAGAAGATCAAAGATGCTAATGTGAATGAAGGTCCCTCTGTCCCTTCCATCACAGCAATCCTGTCCTACTCCAAAGGCTTTGCATGCTCTAGAGGTCCTGGCACCGTTTTTCTGTTTGAGCAGACAGATGAGAATGGTTACAGAAAGACCAGGGAGATAAAGGTAAATGTTCAAGCTTTATTTCAGAAAAGGTGGAAAGTGAAGTCTTTGTGTGCACATGGGTATGCTTGTGTCAGATCCCTCTAGATGCATACTGCAGCGGTGTGACCTTGGCAGAATACCAGCAGATTGACACCATATGCATCAGTCCAGCAGAGGAGACTTTGGCCATCAGCACAAACCGAGGACAGCTGTACAGTGTCAGCCTGTCCTCTGTGGACATGAACAAGGTGCTCTGCAGTTACACCTACCAGCACCACCAATGACGGGGTTCATCATTTGTATAAGTGAAATTACTGCATCAACTGTCCTAGCTGGTATTTTATTTTCTTCCACATGCCCCCATCAATTCAGATTATGTAGAGCTGTTTGCTACATCCATTCTCACACTGACCTCCTCTGTACTTGAAACATTACTATAGTAGCTGGTCGGCAGTCAGAAATACATACATATTATTTTGCTGTTTTACTTTTTCTTCTATGTATGATCTCACTTCCTGTTGGGTCTGTGTTTCCACAAGCCCCGCTAATTCTAGAGACTTATTCATCATGAAGAAAACAAGACAGTCGATCGATCAAACACTTGCGCAAGGGAGGCCTGTGTCCACCACGAAAATGACCTCTACCACGACCTCCCTTGCTGCCCTTTTTATTGAGACACAGTTCACACAAAACACGTCAGAACAAAGCCACGCCCCCTTGGTTCTGAGACAAAGCATTTGTATGTATATGTGTGAACTTCTGTAAGAAAGTGTGTGTGTGTGTGTGTGTGTGTGTGTGTGTGTGTGTGTGTGTGTGTGTGTGTGTGTCAGACCTCCTGCTGACCAAAGGGTCGTAAACCCAGGAAGCTTACAAAAAAAGAAACAGATCTTTCAGATAGGATGTATCTACAATAAAACCTCCCCGAGCACAGAATGGTTGGAGAGGTGGTCAGGATCAAAGGAATGGCTTTGATCCTACTGCTTGAACTAAGACTGTACAAATTTAAGAAACACAATGGCAACATTCAACAATTAGACTTAACACTTCCTCTTCTTTTTTTTGGTGGATCAATTGTGCTAATTTCCAGTTGGATATTTTTAACAGTCTTTGTATGCTGTAGCAAAGAAAACAGTAGCGAAGTCTTGTGAATGAAAAGAAAAAGGTCAATCCAAGAAACATGGAAAACAGTTCAAATAATCCAGCAAAAAATAATTTTGTCTTTATTTGCAGCTCCATATTTTTATTCATGGACTTTGTTAGAGTAGTTGTCTTATACTAGGCCTCGATACATCCCCTCAGTTCATTTTTTATCTGAAACAAGCTTCTCTGCCTTTAAGTTAGTTCTCTAAGGTAACCTTTTTACAGATATTTCCTCTCTTTGACATCATCTAGAGTAGATGTGGCCCACATGAGGTCAGTGGTAGATTAGGATTTAAATGTAAAGACATTGCACCCTTTGATAAACTCCCCATCAGAATTGATTTGAGAATATAGGCTGAACTCAATTCTGATGTAGCATGGCCCTCCACAACAGTGCCAGTTTCTCATGTGGCCCCTTGAAAAGTTAATTGCCCATCCATTCTCTAGAGAAAAAGGGTAAAAAAAAATTTTGTTGTTGTTTTCTCCTTCTCTTCCTTCATTGTCTTCTTTCTGTTGTCTACCTCCACTCTCTTTTTTTCTCCACTTGTTTAAGGCATCAGAGTTCTCTTTAGATGTTTAAAGTTATCTTTGCAACTCCATTAGGAGGATAAACTACACTTTGAGTTCCTGTCCCAGTCCTTCCACTCCAGCTCCATCACTGGTTTGTCCATCTGCATACGCAAGCCCCTCGTAGCCACCTGCTCTCTGGACCGCTCTGTCCGCATCTGGAACTACGAGACAAAGTAAAACACATACACACAATTCCTTTTATAGATATATATCAATCAGTTTTCGTCAGGTTGATACAATATAAAACTGCATAACAGAATGACATGTCGTCTTTCTGAGCTCTTGCTGTTCTCTCTGTTTTGTCTCTAGAGTGTTGGAGCTGTGCAAGGAGTTCCAGGAGGAGGCGTACAGCGTGGCACTACATCCCACAGGCCTCTTCATCCTTGTGGGGTTTTCAGACAGACTCAGGCTGATGAACCTGCTTATTGATGACATCCGCACCTTCAAGGAGTTCACTGTGCGCAGCTGTAGAGAGGTAGAGGTTGCTTTGCATTTGTGTTTGCAGTAAATCTGAACAGCCAATACTGAAATAATCAGAGTATTACTAAATTCAAGGGTGAAATGATTGATCTTTACCCCCTTCTGTTGTGTCTCATCCAGCTGTGTTCTGTAAATCCGTAAATACTGAATCCTGGGTTAGCGTTTTCAGCATTTACTGCGATATCTGATAATTCATCTTAAAGTGGAGCATTATCACATTTTCCACTCAAAACTTTTGCGCTTGGACTCTGTCTTTGTCTCCTTCACTTTTCAGTGTGCTTTTAGCAATGGTGGCCACATGTTTGCAGCTGTCAATGGAAACATCATTCAAATCTATTCTGTCACCTCTTTTGACAATATCCTTAATCTGAAGGGCCACAATGGAAAGGTGAGTCAGCTGGAGTATGTGTTACAGAGGAGTCCCAGTGCTTATTTGTCATTCTTATTTACTGGTATTTCAATTAACAGGTGTGTCGGATTGAATGGAGCCTGGACGACAGCCGGGTCGTGTCTTGTGGGGTGGATGGGGCAGTGTACGAGTGGAACACGCAGAGTGGCAAGCGGGAGTCAGAAAGCGTCCTAAAGTCCTGTAGTTATACAGGTGTGGCCTTCTCCTCAGACTGTAAGACCATCCTGGCTGTGGGAACAGACCTCACTCTGAAGGAGATCCAAGACTGTCAGGTTAGCAAGCACAGCTGACTCCTGGATTTGTTCTTTTAAGTTGCTGCAAATCAACAAAACATCTCAAGCAGCAGCAATGTTGTTTTTTCTTTCTTTTTTTTGTTTAAAAAAAACTGGGTTTATTGTTATATCCTATCCACAGGTACTGAGGGAGGTTCCAGCTGATGAGACAGCTCACACTGCTCTTGCAGTGTCCCATTCTGGTAGAGTGGTCTTCACCGGGACCTCCAGTGGGACTGTAAGGGCCATTAAATACCCATTACCTATCCAGAAGGAATGGATGACATACCAGGCTCACTCTGGGCCTGTCACCAAGGTGAGCAGAAGCACTGATTTGCTCTGATTGAGATTTGCACTGATCAGAATACTTTATTGATCCCTAGGGGAAATTATGTGTATTAATGTGATGTGAGATTGATATACACACAATCTCACATCGTGTATGAAAAAATCGATTGACTATGATGCTGATCATTCAGACGCAAAGAGTCCACCCACTAAAACATGTGTGTCCTCAGATGGTGATCACGTATGATGATCAGTTCCTGCTGACAGTGTCTGAAGACGGCTGTCTGCTGATTTGGAAAATCATCGATAAGGAAGGCAGAGGTCTAAAGAGCAACAAACACATAGTCCACACGGAAGAGATCCTTATCACCAAGTCAGACCTGGAGGAGAAGGTGAGTAAGTGCATAGTGTGACACCCCCCTGTTGGTCTTGTTCCTAAAGCATTGTAAGTTCTTGATCCTGGACCATCAGTGCAAGTGGTCAGTTATGTGTTTGTAATGTTATAGCTTTGGAACATCACTCAGTGCAACACTCAGTGCATCATGGGAAGTCTCCAGCAGCCTAGGCCTATTTCAGCATAACTAAGGATTCAGGGTCACCTGATCCAGCCCTAACTATATGTATCCTATGTATGTGTATATTTCATCTAAAAGAAAAGTTTTAAGCCTGATCGTAAAAGTAGACAGGGTCTCTGAAAGCTGAAGCCTCTGCCCCCCAGTCTACTTCTACTTCCTAGAAGGAACAATCCTTAGTGCTGTACTGCATGTGAGGTTTGCCAGATGAAGCCTCCCCATACATGGCTAGCGCATCCATCCATGCATACTTACATACACACACGTAGATACAGAGGTGGCAAAAGTACAGATATTTCGTACTTAAGTACAGATACTAGTATCAAAAAAGCCTGTTTTAAAAATGTGAGGAGTAGAATGTAAAGATATTTGATTAAAATGTAGGGAGTAAAAGTAAACAGCTGTCAGAAAAATACCTACTCAAGTAAAGTATAGATACCTGAAAATTCTTTTCAAGTACAGTAACAAAGTATTTGTACTTTGTCATGTTGTTCAGTAATAACATGCGCCGTTAAAATTGGGCACTCTTCCTTCCTTTTTAGTTTCAAAACACGAAGGGTGTTTGTTTCACTTTAAGGTTGGATTAAGAATTACTGTGTGAGGAACGGTTTCACTTTTGACTAGGGAAATAATATGCTTACTTTTGGGTTTATGAGAATTGAATTACAGTGAGAAGGGGATCTTCTGAATGCGCAGGTTGTTTGCTACTGTGAGACAGTGGAGAGAACTTATGAAGTTACCTTCTTTCACCAATTAAGAGTGGAAGATCTCGTAACATTCTGGTGGAGATGCCGGGGTAAAAAGAGTGAGTTCGGACGAGGAAGTCCGAGAAAAGGACACCTTGAGTTGAGCAAGGTGTTTAACTGACTCAGGATTTCAGAGAATCGAGTCAGCTGTGATCTTGAGTTCTGATGGTAAATTGATTTTAAAGGAAAATCAATGTTTACTATGATGAAGTAATTCTGATGATATTACTAGATGTGCTGTGATACCAGTGAAGAATAAGTTGTGTACATGAGGATACACAATTGTGTTGAAGATTACTGGACCCGGCGAGGTCCATTTGATGAAGTTCTTGGGCAGATAAATGACAAACAGTTCTTCAAGTGTGTGGAGAATTTAAAAAGAAAAAACTGAACTTGCAGGTTCTCCGTACTGTGTGGACTTATATCAGAGTTATAAGTCCAAAGGTTATGCCCTGGAGGCCAAGAGTTGTGTTTAAAGAAGAACATGACTTAGAAAAGGACATTTAAGGTCACATTTTGTCTAAGATGGGGAGAATTGTCCCATATGTGTTTATTTCTCTTCTCTTTTAAGAGGACAGACGCAGTTACTGAGTGTTGTCTACTTCCTCTTTCTGATTCTTGAAAGCATGTTTGATAAAATACTCTTAGGAAAGCGTATTTTGAGTGATTCTAAGTGTGTGAATGTTGTGAGTACTCGATTTGAATGATTCTGTGTGATTTATACAAAATAATAAATAACTAATAAAAACTCATAGGCGAGTGTGTGAACAGAGGAAGTCTGAGAGAGAAGTGTGTGCGTAGGCAAACTGCAGAGTGTGTGCGTGGAATAAGGGTGTATTGTTTTTACATCAAGATTTAGTAGAACTAAAGTAGAACGTCACAAACAAACAGATAAAAAAAGTAAAATAAAGAGAGAAAATAACTGACAATTACATTAATGAATAGAAAACACACATACACAAAGTGCCATATGTGAAAATTATTTTAGGAAAGAATCAGAAGTTCTATGTCTGCTTATAGCTATTAAAAATGTACGATTAACTGTGACTAATGTCTGGAACCTATTTTAATCTGTATTTGACGCCATGGGGGGGCGTGTACCCCACTGCTTTAGAAGTGTCCACAACATGTATTTTGGTCAGAAGACATATGTTGATGTTTTCTCCGGGCTGTTAATAAAGTCATCGTTTGATTGCACTTTTCTGGGGCTTCCGTGGTTTGTGACACTGCTCTACATTGATCGATTTCGCGACAGCTTTGGTGGAGGATGCGGGCACCATCAGTCACCCTCAGAGCACAAATCTTGAGCTTGGGGATATCCTGAATCCTGACATCATCAGTGACTGTTCCCACGATGACAGTGATTTGTTCTCACGGCCGGGAAGCTTCATCTTACGGATCAGGCGGGAGACAGCAATGTTGGTTCTGCTCATGAACAGCCTCTGTTGGTTTGGATGTTCCCAGCTCTGTACATACGACCATTTTCGGCTTCTTATGATGCCCCAGCAACCAGGACCAAGCTAAGGTCCTGGTTGCTGGGGCAGCATCTCAGCAGAGACCTCACTCTCACCACTAATCCTGGTCTTTCGGGGACCTTGAGGTGTTCCCAAACCAGATGTAACTTCTCCAGCATCTCTCTTCAGCCTTTCTCTCTTTAGTACATGCCTGAAACACCTCGTTTAGGAGGCCTCCTGGTCAGATGCCTGAACCACCTGAGCTCACTTCTTTTGATGTGATGAAGTAGTGGCTCTACTTGGACTTCCTCCTACATGAACAGGCTCCTCACCGAGCCTTTGGAGGAAGCTCATTTGCACTGCTTGTATCCATGGTCTTCAACCACTACACACAACTTGTGGCTGTAGGTCAGGGTGGGAATGTAGGTGAGCCAGTAAATCGACAGCCTCGCTTTCACACGAAGCAGAGTCTGGGGTTCACATTACTGCAGACGCTACAGCAATCTGCTCTTTCCAAGTAGTATGAGGTACACTTCATGTGTTTATGTGTCTGGTTTAAGTTATTTATGTACGACACTTTAGAAGAAAGCTAAAAGAATTGCAACAAGGTGACAACTGTCATGTTATGGTTAAAAGAAGAGGTATTGAATGTATGTTCCTGCGTCTACTTTCAGACCCAGCACATGCTGGAGATGAAGATGCGGCTGGAGGAGCTGCAGATGGAGAATGAGTACCAGCTCCGCCTGAAGGACATGAACTACAACGAGAAGCTCAGAGAGCTGTCTGACAACTTTGTCCAGCAGATAGAATCTCTGAAAACATCCCAACAGGTGTGCCTCTGTTACACGAGAGCTCAGCTTCACATAGATTTACAACTTAAAGGTCAAAATGTCTTCCCAAGACTAGCAATCATCAGTGGGTGACTTTTGACGTTGATTAATTGAGTCAGTAGCTGCTGCCCTTGATGAATCAGGTATCCTGCTTTTACTGCAGGCCATGAAGACAGAGATGGAAAAGCAGGAATGTGAGAATCAGCAGAATTCTGCAGAGCTTATTATGAAGCATTCGAAAGAACTGAAGGATTTAGGTAACAGGAGAACAGGATCAGCACAATCTGTTATCTTTATTTTTGTAAGTGTTTGGTGTTCATACTCTTTTAATCACACACAGAGCTATCATACAGCCAGAAGCTGATTGTGGAGCACGAGAAGTACCAGGATCTTCAGCAAAAACATCAAAGAATGCAGGAAGACTATGAGAAGCAGCTCAAGTCTGCAGAGGACAGAAAAATCCAAGCGGTGGAGGAGCTCACAAAGATGTACGAGGCCAAGCTACAGGAGAAGGCCGAGCTCCTCGCTCAGGTCAGTAATAAGGAGCAGGAAGAGGAGGTGGTGGTAAGTTAAATGGTGCAGCAGTTGAATGAAACCGGTAATCTTTCGTTTAGTGTCAGGAGGACACCGAACAGAAGATTAGTGTTTTTAAAGCAATCATAAAGCAGGCTGAAGAGGACGAGGAGAGGAAGATTCTCGAGATCCAGACCAATTATGAGAAGAAAATGAAAACTGAGAAACAGACCAATACAAATCTGAAGGGAAAAAATAGCATCATGGCACAAAAGGTGAACAAAGCTTCTGTTATTCACTGAATGTTTGGTTCTGTTGCAGAGCATCAGCTCTGTCTCCTGTCTGTCTGCTCACATCAGCTGCTGTTCTCTGTGTGTCTTCTCTTTGGTTGGTTGGACGCTGGTGTGTTCACAGTTCATCAGTCTACAGAAGCAGATTGATGACAGGAGCGCTGATATAAACAAACTGAAGCAAGAGCGGCAGAGGCTGCTTGAGCTGATCCGCTCCCTGGAGAGTGACATTGAAGACCTGAAGAGGCAGATCTCTGGACATGAAAAGACCAGTCAGGACAAGGTGACCAAGATCAGAGCTGTCATTTCCTGTCAACCAAACGTCCACTTAGCAGAATTTTAAACAGTTTTACATTTTGAAGCCTCGACGTTACACATATGGAGTCAGAAGTGACGACATTCATTAACTTATCATTTAACACTAGCTTTAACTCCATAAAGCATAAAGTGACATTTTAATGATGAGTTTTGACACCCAGCTGATAGAAACAAATAAGATTTGGGGACTTCTCGCCCCCTCGAGTTCCTGCTCTTTGTTGTGCTCAGCAGTGTTGGTCAAGTTACTTGAAAAAAGTAATCAGTAACTAATTACTGATTACTTCCCCAAAAAAGTAATCCTGTTACTTTACTGATTATTTATTTTCAAAAGTAATTAATTACTTAGTTACTTAGTTACTTTTTAAAAACACGATTTACAACCTGAAGAGGTGATAAAGTGATAGATCTTTCAGCCCAATTCTACTTTTTCTGCATAATCCATCATACAAAATGTAATCAAATGGAAAAGTCTCTTTTTAAAACTTGTTTTATCAGTTTTAATCTTTTAACTTTATGCATCAAGCAAAAATTTAATTATATGCAACATTCTCTGAGTTGAATAAATTAGTTTAACATTTAAACCTATTTTCTACACATTCCAGCTCATAAAATAAAATATTTTTTGTGTTTACACTCAGTCTTTCAAATAGATGCAAGTAAAACACAGCAGAACATAAATAAAGTCAAAGACTCAGCGGTCCTGTTGCTCTATTTTCACCTGTAAAGCAGGACTGCGGTAGGCGGAGGTTTACCCTGGTGCAGGTGTGCCGCGGTCAGTGGAAGAATCAGCGAGTTTCTCTGTGAGTTTCCCATTACGGCATTGCGCACTCGGTGCTTGCTCGGAAGTTTAGGGGGTTTTTTCGCTGTAAAAAGAAGTTTTCTTCCCACGCACGATGGACACTAATGTTTTTGTCACTTTTTATGGAATCAAACTCAAAGTAAGGTCAGTACTTCCACGCTTTAAACGCTGCACGCTCATACGCTCTCCCACAATCGATATGTGATCCACTGTTGATCTGCACACAGCTGTTGTCACTAACGGCGCACTCGCTTACGTCACTGTCGTGAGACATTCTCGCAAAAAATCACGGTTTTAGTAACGCAGTAATGCAGCGTTCCTACGGGAAAGTAACGGTAATCTAATTACTGTTTTTGCAATAGTAATCCCTTACTTTACTCGTTACTTGAAAAAAGTAATCAGATTACAGTAACGCGTGTTACTGCCCATCTCTGGTGCTCAGTGCTCACTTATTTGTTCCTCAAGTTTTTCTGCTTCTTTGTACTTTCCTTCATGACCATCCTGACAGCTTCACAGATCTCCCTCCAGGAATTTGCTGACATTTATGAGTCATTATAGATGAGATGATGATTGCGTTGAAAAATAGCCAGAAATACACAGGACGAACAGGCCAGTCACAACAGCTGTGGGCTGCGTTGATATGTCTTCTGGTTCTACAAAGGAGTGCGTCAGGTTATGTTGTAGGTTTATTGAAGGGTGTCAGAGGGGTTGCAGTTGTGATGCAGGTGCAGTGTAGATTTCTCAGCGAAGCTTAAGTGCTGTGTTACTGTGAATACATTTATGGGAATATGAGCATATTATAAGCATATAAGTATAATATAAGCATATTTTAAAGCGCTGGGTTACTGAAAGACAGACAAGTTTTCCTACAATGCACTTCAACTCTGAGCTCTTCTCTACATTAGCTGTAAAATTGTACTGTCTAATTCAGTTTGACTACATGACATATGGAGACTGATCTGGACCAGATTCTCTTGACATTGTTCAGAATTCATGTATGAAAACCTTTGAACTCTAAAACCGTTCAACCTGTTCATGTTCTCACAGGATCACATTATCTCGTGCTTGAAGAGAAAGAATCAGGAACTGGAGAAGTTAAAGTTTGTTCTTGAATTCCAGCTGAATGAGTTAAAGCAGAAAACTGAGCCTCTGCAACATGACATCAATGTGAAGAAGGAGCGGATCAGTCAGGTATGTGAAAGATGGAAAAGCTTAGCACTGTGTTAACACATGGTTAGAAAACATATGTGGAGACTGTTGAATACATAAATGTAGATGATTCATAAGGGTTCCTGTACATTTTCTTGCCATTTGAATAGTGTTGAGTTAAAAAGTTAGACAGAAATAAAGTTTGCTGTGCTCGGTTGACCTTGTTTTAATTGATCTGATAGGACTGCATTAGCAGTCAAGTTAAAACAGTGTCAACACTACCAGTTACAGTGTCGTGCTATTTCTCGTGTTCGGCAGCTGGAGGAAGAGCTGATACAAACCGACAAGAGCAATGCTCAGCTGAAGCTCACCGTCTCTGAGCTGAAGCTCAAACTGAAGACCAGAGACAAAGAGATGTGCAAAGAGAGTCAGAAGGTCAGTAAACAAACAATGCTTCCTTTTTAAAGTAAAGAGGCAAAACTACATAATCTGTGTCATTGTGCAAATAATTGTGGGCCTAACTCTTTTGAGAAAGAAGTGGCATTCAGAGAATCTTGAATTGAAGTCTAATGGAGAAATCTGCAAAGAAAACTTTTTAAACCCACTGGGCCAGAATCAAAATCAGCAACTCTTTTTTTTTAAATCAGATTTGAGGTACTGCTAACATTAATGCCAAGTGGCAAGATTAGGTCCTAGAAGGACTTTGGCTCCACCCAAAAGCTCTTGCTTACAAGTGGCAGCCAATCAGAGGAAATGTAGGGTGGCGGAAACTAAAACCTGTTTCAGACACAAGGTGAACAGCTGCATGAAGGCCAAGTATAAGGTAAATGATGATTGTTTTTAACTGTGAATCTACTGGGCTACATGTACTGTAGTAAAATCGAGGAATAAAAATATGAAGCTGGAAGTGAGCAGAATAGATCCTCTTTAAGCTTTGAGGATAAAAGTGTAATAAAAATCATTCCTTTTTTAATATAAGAATGGGCTTCTCTTGTTTTTTGTTGTCAGGTCAAAGATTTGGAGACGCATCTCCAGCGATTGAAATCAGACCTGCACAACTGTGTCGGCTTCATCCAGGAGCCTAAAACTCTGAAGGACAACATACAGATGATATACGCTCGATATGTCCAGCAGACTGAAAGGGTAAGTGTGCTAAGAAATACCCCAAGAGCTGCCTGGATGCTGGGAGGGCTTGAAATCAAACTGTCAAGTGTATGTCCCGTTTGAAAGGTGGAGAGAACCAATGCAGATGATACTGTTCAGAAGGCGCTGCGTCACCAGTGTGATCGACAGGAGAGGACAGTAAATGGCCTCAAAATGAGGCTGGTCAAATCTGCAGAGGAGCACGAAAAGGTCTACACCAAAATCATGAAGGTTAGTCATTACCCAGATCACAACAGTACATTGGCATTAGTCATTAACAATGCAACTCTGAAGTCTTAACATATCCTGTATGACAGAGTGTGAAAGTGTAATGTGGAGTAAAGACCTGCTGAATTGATAGTTATCTAGCCACGACTTTGGACTTTGCAGGAAAACATGACTCTGATTGCTGAAATCAACGAGCTGCGGAAGGAGCTGCATTTGGCCAGGACTCAGGCTAAAGACGTCAGAGCTCAGCTGGCTCTCTTAAAGAAGCCCAAGAAGTCACAGCCCATCTTAGAAGAAGCAGCCTACCAGGAGCCCAAACAGCTAGGAGTCAGCTGATCATCTTTTACCTCAGCAATAGCTCTGCAACTAACACACAGCAGCAGATACACATGAAAATCATATAAGAAGAAAGTTGTTAGTAAGATTGTTGTATTCACTTTGATAATGAACGTGTGGATTTGTATGTTACCATAGCAATTTACTGCAGAAAACAATCACATTGATAAAGGTTTGATCACTGACCAGTGAACCTGTTCTCATTTCCAGGAAGTCAAATACTGATGTTTAGCCAAAGACGCTGGTGTCTCCAATGTATACAAAAGATGTCCTTTAGCAGTGGCCCTGTGTAGTGAGGCGAGTCTTATTCCTCATGTCACAACTGCAATATATATATATCATTTTCATTTTTAACCTAAACATGTAGTTCTAGTGTCTAAACCAGAGAAAATAAAAACAAAATTGAATGTTGAGTGAAAGGACACAAACCAATATCTCCAGGTTCTTGTCATTCCTACCATCCTACCTACTTGTGTGCTCTTTAAAACAGGTATCATAAACATCAGCTTTATAGCAGCCATGCAGATATTGTTTCTAAAATAATTTCTTAACCATCTATAGATCTGCTGCAGCCTCACAGTAACCATCCACATGTTCAGATGGTTTACAAATCTTCATTTCTCTGCACTTTGCAACTTCTCCCCTCCTATTGGTGAGCGCTTAAGAAATTATTTGTGTATTCATTAATGTTCCTCAACCACAGAAATTCCCAACAGCCACACAATATTTACATTCTGGAATTAACACTTCAATGGATAAGGCTACATTTCCGCTGTTAAAGCTAGTCCCTCCATGGTGTCCCAGCACCACACGTGTTAGTTTAGTTAAAACATACACGTGCTGTTGGTCTTGCTTATGCAGCATCTACATCAGCTCTGCGTATTTTGCACATATGAAATCAATGGTAAGGTGATGTGACTTTTATACATTTTACATCAGATAAAAACTTTATTTGTAAGATTCAGATAATTATTTATTAAAAGCTAGACATTTTAAATGAGAATAAGAAAGAAAACTATTCCTTTGTGCCCGTCTTTCCCTGTTTATGCCCTACCTGACATCCACTGGTTTCCTCTTTCTGGCGCAAAGTGGGCGATAAACGAGAGACGGGACGTGCGACAGAAAAGCTGATCAGCTGATCATTGATCAGTTTCATGATTGAAGTAGCAACAGGAGAGGGAGAGGAGAAGAGGCAGCTGTCCAGCGTAAAGACGCATTCTAGGCTAAGTATGGGAGAAATCTCATTCCTTTTCATCTCAGTACCGTGATGAAATTGCTTTCAGGACCATTGCCCAAGCAAGGGGGAGGGTGCATCTGACCTCGGCTGTAATTGGTCCAGCCCAGAGTTGATTAACCAGTTGTCCAGTCCACCACCTTTCATTGTTCATACCGTTACAAACAACATTGCCCCATAAAAACAAAAAATCACCGGTGGGCTGATGGCCAGTCCAGCTGTGTGAGGTTGTATTGTACTAGTCGGTCGATGTTTGACATCAGTCGTCTTCCTGGACTGGTTTTATTTATGTGTCAAAATTCAAGTTCATTAATGTACAAACTTTATTTATAGAATTTAAACACTCAGAAAGACAAAGTCAAGAGTAAAAAAACAAAAACACCCGACAGATTAGTAAATACAGGTTTTCAAAAAAAAAAAAAAAAAAAGGGAAAAAGAGAGAGATTAGAAGTTTGCAGACATCTTGGTTAGACTGAGTTTCAGGTCCATGGTGTGCATCTCAATCCTCTTGTGGAGCTCATCCATGGATGTGGACAGTGTGTCATAGAGGGCCTGGACACAGAAGGGGATCGTGTTACTCTCAAACTATGAATGAACAGCGAGCAGACGGGAGCTACCTGTACCTGAGCCTTCTCTGTCTCTTTGCTGCACACGTCTCTCAGGCTCTTAATGCTGGTCTTCAGCTTCTGCGTCTCAGCGGAGATCTCTTGGATTTTGTCAGCCATGTCCTCACGCTTCTGGTGGATTTGGTCACACTGCCTGCAGAAAAGTTAAGTTTGGTTTTTAATATGTCAGTTTATCACATTTAAGTCTTTCGGAAATACAACGCTCTTGTGAATCTACCGCATCAGGAATCTTGCAGTTTATTAACTCCACTAAAGTTAATACCCCAACACTTCCTGAACGTGCTGCTCCTTCATCTCTCTCTTCTTCTGCCTGCGGATGTTCTGTTTGCACTCCTTATCCTGCTTCATGCCCAAAGCTCGCTTCAGCTGGCCTTCCTCCATGCACAGGTTCTTCAGCTCCTTCTGCTTCTTCTCATACTGAGCCATCAACTCCTGGTGCTACTCATTCACACAAACCACATGGATACACAAATCAATGATCAACTGCACTGTTGAGTTTGAACTATAAACACAAGAATTTTATTTTATTTTTTTAAAAGCTAAATGACTTTATCTCCTATAATATAATGGTATATAAGGACTATATAGTGGTATATATAGCCCTTTGGCTGTGTCACATCAGCTCAGGTCAGAGAAGATTGAAAAGAGTCAAAAGCAAGTACAAATATGATTTTGGGCCTCGGTGCAGCTCAATCGTTCATCCTCTCTTTTGAAAAAAGCTGTATTAGTTCCTCTGTTTTATCCCTCACAAACAGCAGATGGATGGCGCTTCTGTGCTCATTGTCAGAAAATGCACAACTACAGGGCACTTGGGTAAGTACCAAAGTAAGCAAAGTGTCTTCATATTACTTTGACTTTCAATTTGTTTAAAGCAAAAACAATTTACTCAAGCATTGCAGCTCGGCAGCTTGTTACTGGATTAACAGGCTGATTGTTTTTGTGCTGCTTTCTTTTAATGAACTTCTGACAAGAAGAGAACTTCCCGTCAGTCACAGCTGGGCCGACAAGTTCTTCAAATCTCAATCCCCAAACGTTTAAGTGTGTATACAACTACTTACCGTCTCCATGCTGATAATAAATATGTCTGATATTAAATTAAATAGAATATACTGCAACAGTGCAGTGTATAAAAAAAAAAAAAAAGCTCATAGGCAGTGAGCAAAAGCTTCAGGAATAGAAAAGAAAATATCAAACAGACATTACATAATTTTCTTCCAGGTGTCCCACTCTGTACATCCGGTCTATGTGTGTATAGATAAAGAAGAGAGCAGCTGCTCTGACATTGTACCTCTTCCAGCCGCTGCTTGGTGTTGCTCATGCTGCTCTCCAGGTCCTGCAGAAGGCTGCACATCTGCTGGATCTCAGCCTCGGTGTGAGTCACACCCTGCACCATGTTCTGGAGCTCCACCACACGCTCGTCTGTTTCTTCCTGAAAACAGCCATCATACACGTGGATCACAAACACATCAACTCAACGCAGCAGCTTTTGGAGTCAAAGACGTTTTCCACTCACAATGGAGTTCTTCATGTTCTTCACATTCTCCCTCATCTTCTCCATCTGGCTCTTTAGCTCCTCTGGAGACTCCACGATCTGAGACTTCAGTTTGCTGATGTCTTCCTTCAGGTTGCTGACATCTAGCTTCACCTGGGCCTGATGCACAAAAACTCGCACTTATATTTGCCAGTCAAAACTCCGAGTGCACACAGACAACAGTGTAAAGTGCTCGGGCAGCTTACCAGTTTCTGGGTCTTCTCTGCTATCGTAGCTTTCCACTCTGTGATGCTGTCGTTTTTGGCATTCTGAAAATAAAAGTGTTTTGTTTTTTTATTTACTGATGGCACACACAATACCTTTTACTACACTGAGCATGCTTCATCACCCCCTACCACTTCCTGGTATTCATGCATGGTGGTGGCCTGTAGCTCAGAGAGAGCAGCTGCCAGCTCATCAGCCTCAGCTTGTTGCTCTGGTGGGATGGTCCTGAGTAAGGACAAGACAAAGTGCAGTGCTTAGCCTGCATAACTGTTCATTTACTCATAAGAGACAATTGATAGATTATTAGTCAATCATTCTGTTGCTTTAAATAATTAAAAAAAAGAAAAAAGAAAAAAAAAGGGTCATACATTGTGCATTCCCAGACAGTGAGATCGGGAAATAACATATGTCTAGTGATGCGCGAATCATGAACGAATCGTTCAATAATACTCGAGAATCACTTTACTGACTCATGAATCATGATTCACAAGCCCAACTGACTCACTGACTCATCCCTGTTGCTGTTAGCAGCAATGTGTCTAGCCTATAATTAAAATTGTGAAGAAAAACACAACATCCAGTATCGTAACAAAAAAATTTCTGCTCTGAACTGGAAGAAAAAACCCTGAGTAGAAGCTCACATCAAGAAAATAGCTCCTCGGTTCACAGTAGCATCGCTCTGCTAACATGCTAACAGCACATTTGAGCTCCTCACCCCCTCCCTTCCTGTGCTGAATCGTAAGCGTATCACTCAGGACTCGCTCACCCCCTCCCTTCCTGTGCTGAATCATAGACTGAATGGTTGTATCCCAATTCAGGGTCTGCAGCCTTAAAGTACACAGCCTTAACGGTCCACAAGGGCCGCGTACTCAAAGACCGCTAAGGCCGGAAGTGCGAGGCTTGTGAAATGGGAAGGTCTAGCCTCCGTTGCGCTGCCAAGGTTGCCTAGCAACCATGATACTAACAGCTGGAAACGTTTCATACAGCTTTGTTTGACAGAAATGAAGGAGAAAATGTTTTGTTCATTTGTTTGTTTGTTTCTAAGATAAAGGTCAGCTATTGAACGGCGTATATTTTAAAGTAAAGGCTTTAAAACCAAATTAGTACAAACGTCACTAATGTCACATAACTTTGCCAACATGTGGCCAACAGTAATGTTTTAATGTTCTTCGTTATTAAACATTTGCACATAAATAAGTGCCATAATAGTCAGTACTTAAAGTTTACTCTTCGGGCACCCCTCATCCGCCGTTTTTTTTCGGCAAAATTATCCACACCCAACGCATTGTGCATAATGCATTCTGGGATATGTTGGGCCATGAGGTCTACACCGCCACATCCTTAAAATTCAGGGAAATTATGGACGCATTTGAGGGCCGCATTTTGAGCAACCTTCGAATTGGGACAGCCTTCGTTGTGTCGCTGTGACGTAATCGGCCTTAAAATGCGGCCTTTAAGGCTGCAGACCCTGAATTGGGATACAGCCAATGAATCACTCACTCACTCACTCACCCCCTCCCTCCTGGCTCACAGCTTCTTCTTCTTCTTGGTTGGCAACCAATGTTAAGGCACATTACTGCCCCCTGGCTCACAGCTCAGTGGACATTTAGATGAGAAAATATATATTTAACACATTTAAGGAAAATAGTAATAAAATATAAAATAAAATAAATGTTTATTAAGCAATTTTGATAGGAAATTGCTTAATTTTAAAATGTTTCTGCTCTTTTTTGCTGTTTAGTTGTTTTCTTTTAGAATCATTCATCTTAGCAGTAGGATTTACATGAAAAGAGAAACAAATTAAGTTTGAGCGAAAATGTACATTTTTTTGCACTCTCTGGTCGACTGACTCAGTGAATCAAATGACTCATTAAAACTCGATTCAGTAAAAAGAATCAAATTTACCATCACTACATATGTCATTACTTTTCCATGTAGAAGCTCAGCCACATAAACTGTGTGGGAGATTCCTGTTGGACAGGGACCCATTTTAACACAGGGATCACCTTGTGTTGAAATGTAAGGGATCCCCTTACCTTAAATATCTGCCTATAGTGGCACACGGGGATCAGAGTTATCTTTTCTTGTGAGTGAGACAAACAAAAATTCAGTCTGTAGTTTCTCATTTTGAGCCTAAGCAAAAGGAAAGAGTTCTGATTGAGCAGACAGCCTTGGATTAGCTCTTCTTTCTGGAAAAATTAGCAGCTGTCTCCACTAATGAGCATAAAAATGTTATTAAATGGTTGTGGCCTGGATTGTTTCAGGGATGGCATGTTTTTCCAGCCATACACCAAACAACACCGACAAAAGTCACAGAATCGTTCCTCCACTTACGTCAGCATCTCAATCTTCTTCTCTGCCTCCCTGATGCCTTTAGTATAAGCCTGCAGTCTGTCCATGTCTGCCCGCTGAAAACACACAGAGCAACAGTATTACTGCGAGGCTAACAAACACATTGGAATGGTATATAAAATAATAATCCAACGTACTGAACCTTATTCTACTCCATATTCTACTCTCATGATTAAAAGTGATTTGCAACATGTCGTCTAAAGTCTTAGTAAACGGGTACAGTTATGCACATCGGAGTCATTTATGAGAACAAAATGTTCATCCTTTATTTTACTCCCCATTCCATACAATTCTCTATGTTCCCCAAGAAAACATACAAATTTAGTCTGCTTCTCCAAGACGACCTCCATCCTCTGCTTTCTGAAGTGGAGAAAGTTCATGATGGCGCTCAGAATGGTTAGAGTCCTCTGTTTTTCTGGAGAAATCAGGCCAAGATTATCATCAAAGAAAATTGTACATTAAACACAATCTCTAAATTTGAATATTTGGGAGATCTAGACTGCTGATAAAAAAATAAAAAACAAAAAGACATTTGAATGTATGAGGGGTATTTTATGCAAGATACAAACCACAAACTATTGAATGAAATCAGTGAGACTTACTTGGAGCCAGCAGATCATTGAGTGAAAAATCATACACCAAACACATAGGCAGAAACTGCCGCCTAGAAAGAAACGATAAACACACAAAAAACATTTCACAGTTGTAAACTAAGATTAGACAAAACCAGCAGTGTACGCTACACTTTGTTCCCTCATACATGCAAAAATATCTACAGTTTGAACCTCTCTGCTTTATTTCAGGGTGCAGCACAATCATTTATTTCTCCATTTTACTTCACTATAGTGTTGGTGTGCATTTATTATTATTCAATTATAGTTTTGCATCATTTAAGTTCCCAAAAAAGTTCCATGTGAACAAAATATGGGTTTATGAGAGTTGCAGATTCATTCCTTCTGTTTTTATCTACATTTTATACAGCTTCCCACCTTCTACTGAGTTGGACTTGTAATAGAAATATTGATATTTGGCCCCAGTGAACTGATAATAATGTAATAGGAGGAAGTCATATGATATAGCAGGGGTGCCCAATCCCGGTCCTTGAGAGCCTGCAGCTTTTAGATGCATCCTTGTTCCCACACACCTGAATCAAATGAATGGCTTGTTATCAGGCCTTTGCCAAACATGATGGCATGCTGAAGAGGTAATCAAACCATTTGATTCAGCTGTGTTGGAGTAGGGATGCATCTAAAAGCTGCAGGATAGTAGCTCTCGAGGACTGGGATTGGGCAGCCCTGTGATATAGCATAGCTTAGCCAGGGCCTAACTGCCTACAGCAGGGGTGTCGAACTCCAGGCCTCGAGGGCCGGTGTCCTGCAGGTTTTAGATATCACCGTGGGTCAACACACCTGAATGAAATGATTAGTTCATTACCAGGCTTCTGGAGAACTTCAAGACATGTTGAGGAGGTCATTTAAATCAGCTGTGTTGGATCAAGGACACATCTAAAACCTGCAGGATACCGGCCCTCGAGGCCTGGAGTTCGACACCTGTGGCCTACAGGATCACACTGTGTCATCAGTCTCAATAACTGTGTTGAATAATCAAGGTTACTGTCACTCATCACAGTCATCGTGATTGGAATTTCTGCTATAACCAAGCAGCCTGATATCCCAGACAGAAAATGGGTAAACTCACATGCGTGTGTAGACACTCATGATAGCAGTTGCCCCTTCGTGATAGGCTGGATACTGAATGTTCTCCAGAAGCGGAACCTGTGGAAAACAAATTACAAATCCAGACCACAGACAAAAGAAACATCAGCTGCAAACTGAACATGTTGCATTTGCTCTCACATCAGAAATTGACATTCATACACTCAAAAGGTTCTATAATGTTTCTGTCTTCATAGCATTTTCACTGCTATGAAGACAGATCACACATATCAATTCAACTACAGGCACTGCAGACATAAAGGCTTGGATGCTGTGTGTCATATTTGAACACGTTCGTTCACTGTGAACTAAAATACAAGCTTGCAAAAAGGTCACAGATCTGCAGAAAAGACATCATCATGATCAAGCCAACTAAGAGAAGGAACATTCACTGTCTGAGCATTTTAGAGCAGAAGCAGAATTTGATATTTAACACTCACCATGGAGTGACACTCAGGCCTGAAACGATACAGGAGATGCAGCACTCTCATGTATAAGGTCTGAACTGCTTCTGGCTGTAAGAGAGGAAAGTGCTCTGTTAATGATCTTTTTCTCATCCTTTATCATATTCGACACTATGTTTCCACCTGAATCTCAGGGTACTAAAAGACAAACAGACTGAGGCTTACATTCACTCTTCAGTGTCCAAGAGTGCAAGAAGAGGTCCTCCTGCTACCCCTGAAATCTTGTCTCTCTTTGAGACATGATTTCAGTTTAAGAAACAAAGGGCAAAGTTTGTTCTGTGCAGAAGTAATAACCTGGGGTCAGGGCTCTGAATAAAGAGTATTTTCATTATTTGACTTCTTTGTAAATGTGACTGTGACCAGAATAGTTTACTGTTTTACAAATTTGGTTAGAGGGGTCGATTGTGCTCATTTTTTTTTTCTAAATTCTTTGAATGATTCAAAATGCAAAATAATCCTTATTTATCTTATACTGGACTTTGCTGAAGTCCCTCAATTTATCTTCTATCTGAAACAAGCTAGTTTGACTTCCCCTACTTTAAGCCAATCTTCTTTTGATTGGCTGTCCCTCATAAACAGGCCTGAGTAACTGAGATGACCATATTAGTGCTGTCTACTCTCAGTGAGCTTTTGACTCACAGAAATTAGTTGTTCACATACCTCAATATCAAATCCTGGCCATGTTTAATGTGAGCAGATAAGAATGAAACAGTATCCAAGGTGTGACCAAAAAGGTGTGAGCTGTTTTCAGCTGAAGCAGCCCATTTCCAAAACCGCACATCAGGTAAGGAGTAAGACCAGAAGAAAGACTGTCTTTCTTCCCTTCTCTCCAGCTCGTATGTATGGGGTTATATCAACAATCTGTATTCTACAAAGTGAGAGTTTACGTGGAAATAACGAGAAATGTGGCGTTTCCAATTCAGTAAAAGCATAGTAATTTTTTGTGCCAATACCCACCACACTGGACCAAGTACAAGAGGACATGAAAAGACTTTCACTGTAAGACCTCAAATGAGCTGGCACCACTTACAGTGGGGCAAAAAAGTATTTAGTCAGCCACCGATTGTGCAAGTTCCCCCACCTAAAATGATGACAGAGGTCAGTAATTTGCACCAGAGGTACACTTCAACTGTGAGAGAGAGAATGTGAAAAAAAAATCCATGAATCCACATGGTAGGATTTGTAAAGAATTTATTGGTAAATCAGGGTGGAAAATAAGTATTTGGTCAACAACAAAAATACAACTCAATACTTTGTAACATAACCTTTGTTGGCAATAACAGAGGTCAAACGTTTACTATAGGTCTTTACCAGGTTTGCACACACAGTAGCTGGTATTTTGGCCCATTCCTCCATGCAGATCTTCTCGAGAGCAGTGATGTTTTGGGGCTGTCGCCGAGCAACATGCACTTTCAACTCCCGCCACAGATTTTCTATGGGGTTGAGGTCTGGAGACTGGCTAGGCCACTCCAGGACTTTCAAATGCTTCTTACGGAGCCACTCCTTTGTTGCCCGGGCGGTGTGTTTTGGATCATTGTCATGTTGGAAGACCCAGCCTCGTTTCATCTTCAAAGTTCTCACTGATGGAAGGAGGTTTTGGCTCAAAATCTCACGATACATGGCCCCATTCATTCTGTCCTTAACACGGATCAGTCGTCCTGTCCCCTTGGCAGAAAAACAGCCCCATAGCATGATGTTTCCACCCCCATGCTTCACAGTAGGTATGGTGTTCTTGGGATGCAACTCAGTATTCTTCTTCCTCCAAACACGACGAGTTGAGTTTATACCAAAAAGTTCTACTTTGGTTTCATCTGACCACATGACATTCTCCCAATCCTCTGCTGTATCATCCATGTGCTCTCTGGCAAACTTCAGACGGGCCTGGACATGCACTGGCTTCAGCAGCGGAACACGTCTGGCACTGCGGGATTTGATTCCCTGCCGTTGTAGTGTGTTACTGATGGTGACCTTTGTTACTTTGGTCCCAGCTCTCTGCAGGTCATTCACCAGGTCCCCCCGTGTGGTTCTGGGATCTTTGCTCACCGTTCTCATGATCATTTTGACCCCACGGGATGAGATCTTGCGTGGAGCCCCAGATCGAGGGAGATTATCAGTGGTCTTGTATGTCTTCCATTTTCTGATGATTGCTCCCACAGTTGATTTTTTCACACCAAGCTGCTTGCCTATTGTAGATTCACTCTTCCCAGTCTGGTGCAGGTCTACAATACTTTTCCTGGTGTCCTTCGAAAGCTCTTTGGTCTTGGCCATGGCGGAGTTTGGAGTCTGACTGTTTGAGGCTGTGGACAGGTGTCTTTTATACAGATGATGAGTTCAAACAGGTCCCATTCATACAGGTAACGAGTGGGGGACAGAAAAGCGTCTTACAGAAGATGTTACAGGTCTGTGAGAGCCAGAGATTTTCCTTGTTTGAGGTGACCAAATACTTATTTTCCACCCTAATTTACGAATAAATTCTTTACAAATCCTACCATGTGAATTCATGGATTTTTTTTTCACATTCTGTCTCTCACAGTTGAAGTGTACCTCTGGTGCAAATTACTGACCTCTGTCATCACTTTAAGTGGGGGAACTTGCACAATCGGTGGCTGACTAAATACTTTTTTGCCCCACTGTAAATCAGTTCAGATGTTCAGCAGGAGATGATCTTGAATATGAGACCACACCTAATAAAACAATAATGAACACCCGATTCTTTACTAGAATCAGTTTAAATGATCAATTGCAAAATCTGTTAAATCAGCAACTGTTTCCAGATGATTCATGTAGAAAATAAACAATTCAAAACCCAGTTGTATTCTTTTGGCTGTTATATATTTTACTGTATTTAGATCGCCTGTTTGCTGAACATTGAAATTGTGGGCAGTTCACTCATCATAATGACCTCAGCTCTATCCACCTTCGTTTCTATGGACAAAGAAAAAGAGTATTTTTTTCTGAACAAGACTTTTAATGCACAGTGAGTTATCAGGATCGCCCTCCCCCCAAGAACTTAGTGAGGAAACTTTAATACTTGAACAACTCGTCTTTAACATTACAATATTAACATTTTCTAATAATGATTTATCTATGTAACACAAAACAGCATAATGCAGTTAACTCAGCTCCACTTTTACATTCAAAAATAGTATATTATGCTACCATAAGCACAATATAATATTCTCAAGAGATGTGTAAGAAAACAAACTGTCATGTCTCTGCATCACGTCAGCATGTCAATTGTGAAATCAAACTAAAGACCTTTTAAGACTTTTCCAAGGAGATTCTTCAAAATTATCCTCTGTGTTTCTCCCTTTTTATTTGCATTTATCCACGACAAATTAATTAACTGCGTGAAACTGTAAAGACACACACACACACACACACACACACACACACACACACACACACACACAAAAAATAAATAAGGGACACCTCGTGGCCAGGGCCGGGCAACCCAGTTCACCCTTCCCAGTGTGGTGAATTTTCTAGCTCTTTTTTTGTGTGTGAAATTATTTTTTAACCATTTGACTTGAATTTGATTTAAGCAGATGCATATTCTTTGTGATATGACCATATGGGAAACAAATGATCATTTAGCCATTTATTTTTAGCTCAAAATGACAACATTAACACAATAAAACAGGTCTCTTTCTTAAACAGAAGCCTGTCATGCTTAACTTTTGAGAATATAAGTAAATCTTTCTTTAAAAGCACTCTGTCCTGCTTAACTTAAAATAATATAAATTAATAGAAAACAATAGAAAAATATTCTTGTAACAGTGCACATTTAGTACAATTGGCTTCAGTTGAGGTATTATTTCAGCTTTTCTAAAGCTAATCAGCTGCTCCTGTTTGTAAACCCGCTTGTTCCCATGATTACGCATCTTAACTCATCATCATTATTAAAATATGTATTACTTTTATGTATTAGTGATCCATTTGTTGTAATCATCTATCCTTGGAGTTGTTTATTACACAAAATAAATTATATTATCACACTTCTGACCACATAGCGCTGATATTCACTGCACATGCCCATATTAACCTTAACCAGAGGGTTTAAAAAGGCAAACCAGTGTTTACATACCATATCTGCTTCTGCCGTGGCCTGGTGGACAAAAAATTGGTTAAGGGTTCCCCGAGCTTTCACGCCCCTCATGTTCTTCATGTGCCCACCACTAGAAGCATGCCTATGGAAAAAGTGCACCGGCACACAGTGCAGTGCGCTTTATAGGTGTTATTGTGCATTTTCCCAGCCAGGTGTTTTCCTTTTCCCATTCCTCCCTGTACTTTTGCAGCCTTTTTTTCTTTCTCTGAAGGGAACAAACATTGCTGCTCTAATGCTGGGCTCACACTGTGCGATTTTTGGCCCATTTTGAGACGATTTTTGAGTCGTGCGACCGATTTGGTGATCGGCCCGATTTTGGCCTTCATCGTGCATCGTTTAGTATACGTGGGGTAACTGCTCACGCGCAAACACGTAAACGTCGGTGAAAAAGATGGAGCAGCATGGCTGTGCAGCGTGTGATCTGGACACAAGCGATGGAGGCACAACTTGTAGAACTTTGGAAAGCTCATCCGAGCCTTTTCGATGTGGCCTCACAAAATTATCACGACCACAACAACCGTGAAAATAGTTGGATTTACATTGCTGCTCAATCACAGCTGCCTGATTAATGTTTTTCATTAACAATTTAGCAAAGTTGATGGTGGTGGCGGTGTGCGTGTCTGTGTGCGGCGATACTGATCCGATACCGATACTCTGTACAAAAAAGTGTGAGACCCTGCATCGTGACCTACCAACTTCTAACCCCTGCGAGTCAATCGTGTAGTTTGAGCAGGAGCTGAATAACGTGACTGAAAAAAATAAATAAATAAATAAATAAAATAAAATCGCACAGTGTTTGCCCAGCTTTAGGTGTACTGTCGTCCGAGACTTGCAACGCAGTGTCGGCGTTTGTTTCCCTGTTGGCCATGCTTCTTGTTGTGGTCATCTGTTGTCTTCCGGTATTTTCTCCGTAAGCGACCTTTCCTCGACCAATGAGATGAGCGGTAATCTGAATTGTCATACTCGAATTGTCATAAGTGTGCTGTCAGCTCATTGGTCACAAAGCAGGAGAGGGGCTGGGAATTATGTTTTCAAACAAAGCGTTAATTCCATAAACATTTATAGACTACTTTTGATTCTCACTGTATTACGGGTAGTGATGTGCGATACAACTGATTTCCTTTCCGATCCGATACCAAGTAAAATTCAGGGTGGTATCGGCGATACTGATCCGATACCGATACTCTGTACAAAAACTTAATGTTTCATTGCATTTCATAATACAATATATAATTGTATTATGTAATTGTAATAATAACATAACCATATTGCTTCATAATGATTAGAGGACATCAGACAACTTGTTTTTATTGCTTAATAATGCAGAATAATCATATAGAAATAAAATAAAAAAACTGATGTTGTGCGCTATTTGAGCACATTGCCTGCCTGCAGCACTAAAGGACTCTGCGAGAGACATCTGTCTCGCCCTAGCAGCACCTGTCCCTGTCCTCCTCTTCTGTTCGCCTCAACATAAGCTTATCATATTCTGTGATATGATTTACTCCGAGGTGTTTGACGAGGTCAGTGGTGTTGCCACAACAACGTGTCCACACAGGACTCTGTTTGCGCTCAGCCATTGTTGTGAGTGTGAATGCCAGGGGCTGCAACACATTTATACAGTCGTATTCCGCATATGACTATGAAAGGCGTAAGAGGAAGTAGTTCCTTCCAAATTAGACGATCCGAATTGTATAGTTTCTTTCCACTGCGTTCATTTTAATGGAAAAACTACAAATTTACCCCAGAGTACTAAAATATCGATATAATATGAGAATTGATTCTAGAACATAAATTGCTGGTATCGAAGAATCGATATTTCAGTATCGATCCGCACACCACTAATTACGGGACAAAGTGTGTCCCTTATTAGCTCAATACTGGACGTGTACTTTTGTTTCTAAATACGGGACGATTCCGTTTGTTAAGGGACGGTTGGCAACCCTAAATGGAACATACATATTAATTTGGCCCGTAATACCAAATCTAAAATCAAATGACAATGAGCCTTTCCAGCTCATGATGTAATTTGCCTTTCCGGGCTTTACCTTCTTTCTAAACCGCGGAACATTTTGTAGGTAGACTCTGTAACACCGAGCGGACCTTACCTTTGGATGAGGAGTCAAGTCGCTCTTTGTAAAGTGTTTTGCTTCTTGACCAGTGAGAACTTCAGTTCGATAAAAGTTCACTATCGCATCCGCTGTGTATACAGGAAAAGTGTTTTCAGCCATTGTCGCAAATAAATTGGAAAAATAAAGCGAATGCAAAGAACTGAAAACGTCAACTGTAGCCAAGGATAAAACTGGCGCCTTCCTTATTTATTTTCAGTCGGGAGATCTGATTGGTTATCGTCACTTCTTCTGTTGTGAGTAAAATACTACTTTATGTACTGGCGCCATCTAGCGCTTAAACCAAGTGACTGTTTTGATTCGGGTGACAAGAAAATTAAACAGTAGCAAATTTACAACTATAATAATAATGATAATAATGATAATAATAATAATAACAATGATATAACAACAACAACAACAATAATAATAATAATAATAATAATTATTATTATTATTATTATTATTATTATTTTATGAGTATTTATATGATGAGTTCCTTCAGAAAAATACAACAACAAAAAACAAACAAAGATACAAACAAGAACCCTGTAGTTAAGATGTTGTCAATGTGGTGGCTAGACTAAAATTTAAAAGTTTCCCTCGCTGTTTTATGCTCGGGTTTTTCATATGAAAAATGAAATCTCACTTTATTACACAGAATCATGACATGTTAAATTTTTTAATGAGGACCATGCTGTTTCCTGAGCTTCTGATGCACTTCTGACTTTCAAGGAACTGAGGCACTGAGCTTAGTTGACTGGGATTCTACATTCAGTGGCTGTGTCCTAATTCAAGGGTAGGAAATTCAGGGGTAGGGTGGATCCTTCGAAGCATGCTACCCCTGAATTTGGACACAGCCACTCGCTCTTTAGAGATATGCCTTGGTTTTAAAAAAATTTTTCTTTGGATATATCCTCCAAAGCAACAGGGGGCGGTAAATATAGCACTGCAAGTATTAAATGTGCGCGTGACACAATACGGAAACGGCAACTATCAACAGTAGATGCTGTATGTTTGCGAAGCCTGGTTTCTTTAATTCTCAAAGACAACTTTGCTAGCAGCGGATTTCAGTAACAGTTCCTGAAATGATAACTTGCAAGCCGATAAAGTTTTGGATTTGAGAGACAATGGCGGCGAACTGGGCCGAGAGGATTTCTGCTTTCTCCCGCAGACCGTCCGGCTTCCTCTCCGGGACCACCGCGGAGGCTTTCCTGGCGGAGTTGCTCCGCGAGCTCCGCGATGACAGAGCCACTTACAGCGTTAAGGTAAATATAGTGAACAGAAAGCGTCGGTATTGTGTCAGCTGGCAAACATGTACAGTGCAGTGTGTCATATTCATTGTCTGTTCCCTTATTTCGCTCTGGAACGTGTGTACCTTAGCCACTGACACTAAATTAGCCTTGTTTGACTCTCTACATTCGCAAGACAGCAACGAGCAAGCTGTGTTGTTTGGTAGCTATGGGATACGGAGAAGTTTGAAAATGTAAAGCAGTAACATATATGTGACTGTACTTACAGACTTGCTGTTTTTTTAAGGATTTGTGGCAGTAACCTGGCGGAAGGCCAGGCAAGCTAATGTTTTTGTGTGCAGTGTTCTTATCTTCTATGTGTTTCCCACTCGCAGATCCTCCTGCTATTGCCGCTGTGTGAGCACCCCACCCTGCTGTGTTGTTCGGACTCTGTGGGTGAGGAGACAGCCCTGGAGCTCATGTCAGTATTCGCCCAGTGTCCTCCTAAGTCTGTCCAGTTTCGTTGTCACCTCCTCCTGGCTCTCACCTCCGTCCTCATCTGCACTTCCTGTGTGAAGAGCCACTCCCGTGCATCTCTAGACTTTCTGGATGTGCTCCTTCAAATAGCCCAGGACACCAGCGACATCCATACGGATGGCAGCCAGCGTCCTCTTCGGGCAATAGCCTGCGAGTGCCTGCGGGAACTGGAGGCCTGCTGCCCCGGCCTCCTCTCCCAGCGCCTTGAGCTCTTGGGTGGACTCTGGCAGCAGGAAACATCGAGGCTCCACCAGGCTTACGCGGAGCTTTACACTCTGGTGTTAAGAAATGCCATCTATCAGCTCACCCAGGAAACAGGAGCTGGTGCTGAGCACCTTAAAGCCCTTCTGGGAGGGAACACATCAGCTGCATGGGAAGCAGACCAGGAGTCAGGCCTGGCAAGCAGCAAGGACTCAGCCATACTGTCTTCTCTCATCCTGGGACCCATGGGTACAGTACCAACTCTGCACACCGGCCCTGACTGTAAGGAGCTGCGATCAGTCCTCTCCACCCTCCTGGATGAGTCCTACCTGCTCACTCCTCTGTGTCAGGCTACACTATTACATAGACTGACAGAGGTGGTTGCCATGGTGCCTGGAGTCCCTCCAGCTATATTCAGGACTCACCTGCTGCGGCTCCTGGGCACCAGTGAGGTTTGTGTTACATGGAATGAATTGAAGGGGGAGGGGAATCAGTAAAGGATGAAGTGCTGTGATTCCTTAAAGCAGGAAATTAGTTGGCGTTTTTGCACTTCTAGTTCCTTGTTTATAATCTGACTGGGTTTTTGGTTAGATGGCTGAAAGTGTGTGGTTAAGTCTTTCAGCATTTGCATGTCTTGTTCTACAAGATAAAATATGTTGGTGTCTGTCCTCAACTTTGAAGGTACCGTCAGTCAATTTTAAAGTTATTTAATAGGGGGAAAAAAAGAATATTATACTCATCAATATATATATTGATTAGTGTGTAATTACATCTTCCAACAATTTGATGAGGAAACCACCCTGATCCCACGCCATATTTTGAATAAATCAAGTTTTGCCTGTTTGCCTAGAGACCAGTCACATACGTAAGACGTCAAAGGCAGAGGAGAAGAGAAGTAGTAGTTGTTTGCATGTTGTGGAGGAACATTTCAATTTATTCCTGCACCTTCAGACTCATTATATGAAGCGCCTTACATGTTTTATCGTCAGAGAAGCGGTCCCCTCCAGCAAAGACACAGAAAACGCAACACAAAGCGACAAAACCACCACTATCATAATGAAACGACACCCTCTTTCTCCTCGCCTCGAGCCTCATGTTCTGAATTGAAGTCATTTACATTTTATGACCTAATTTATTTCCAAGTGTTACTATTCATATATGTTAATATATAGTGTATACAAAAATGTGCTTTTTACACAAACACCACATAACGCCAGCCTGTCGTGGCCGTTATGGGACACAGCTTATATTTCATGGTTTTGATCTCTCTTGACTAAAACGTGTTCTACAGCAGCCACCGTAATGAGATTACATACTTGAATTAAAGGTTAAGAAAACAGAACTGAGGTGCGTGGAATATCCACAGGCCCCGTTGTGTGGCGTAATGGGCTATTGTTAAAAGAAGACATTTTTCTGTTTCAGTCTGATCGTTTCAATTCAAAACACGATTTATTCTAAAAACTTGTTATTGATTACTGCCAAATATGTGTTTTCTGTTTTTCTTTTTAATAAAACAAATTGTCTTTCCCTTTGGTAAGTTTTGGGATGTGATCAGTCTGATTGTTTTGGTGTTTTTCATGCCGTCAGGTGAGCCTCCTTCATGCCACTCTGCTGCTGAAGTGTGCCTTCACAGACAGCCTGTTCAGCTCTGAAGACGAAGCCTTCATCCTCAAACGGCTAGTGGTGCTCTCCCAGCACCTGCTCCTGAGCACGCCTGAGAAACTCTTCTACATGGACTGCATCCTGCACTTCCCGGAGAACCGGCCCATCAGCTGCGGCGACGGTGACGAGACCCTCCCCGTGCTCCTCACGCCGCAGCTCGCTTCAGCTCTGGTCCCCACCGTGTTTAATGACAGCGCCACCCTGCTCGCCCGGTTCAACATGCTATCCCTGGTGTACCTGGAGGAGGGGGAGGAAGGCCAGGGAGGCCAGGGGCTGGCCTACCTCTACGAGCACCTGAGCTCGCTGCTGAGCATGGTGGAGAACGGGTGCGGCAGAGAGCTCGTCGTCACCTTCTTCAGAGCGGCCTTCCTTTTCCTGTATTATTTCTGCCACGTGGAGCGTTACTCCAACGACCTGACCAAGCAGCTGTGTCAGCTCTACCTCAACCACACCAAGCTGGCTCCACATTTCATCAACCTGGCTGACCAGACCCAGGACAGACTGTCTGAGTCCAGCTGGTCTGTGGGGCTCCTCAAAGCTCTGCAGAGGGTCATTACTGAGGCACCGCTAACCCAGCTCACCTCACACGACCTCAGCCGGCACCTCAAGATGCTGGCCCGAGTGGCGGAGGAAGGAGAGATCATCCAGCAAAGCACCCTCACCTTCCTCTCCAGCATCATCACTCCCTCGTCATCCTCGTTGTGCACAGGTGGTGATTGGCGTCTGGGAAACGAAATCCTCAGGGTCTGCCGCCATCTGCTCGTCCACCCAAGTCTGGACTCGCTGCTGACTCCTCTGGCTGACGTCCTGCAGCTCCTCGTCTGCCACTACGCAGACATGGAGATCCAGGACCACGCCCGTCTCTACTACACCCTCCTGACCACGCTGTCAAGGGAGAAGCTGGCTGGGGTGTTGGCACAGGGCATGGAAGAGGGAGGGCGTCAGGACAAAAAGCAGTCACTGTCCTGCCTCATAGGTGAGGGGCTGACGAGCACACTGACCATCCAGCAGACAGAGAGAGCTGTATTCAGGCTGATCGAGGCCCCTCCTGAGCCACGAGCAGGAGACATAAATTCAAATGAAGTACAGAAAGGCCCGGAGGAGGCGAGCGCATCGATGGAGGCCTACAGAGATCAATTCAGTGACTCCAGCTTTGCTTCAGAGATCACCTTACAGTACCAGCTGGTCCACATCAACTCTCATGACTCTCACTTCGATCAACTCTTTAGCATCCGCCTTCACTTCAGCCTCACAGACCATCACTACGAGGAGCTGGGCGACATCAGCGTCCCATGTCTTCTCAGAGAGAGGCCGTCGGCCATAGTTCAGCTAACACTGAAGCCCAGGAAGCCTTACCCTACTAGCCTCCACGCCAGCGCCATCTTCACCTCTCCAGATGGCCATACATGGCACACCACCCTACCTGACATCCATGTGGCTTTCCAGCAAACTTTCCTGCCTCTGCCTGTCCCCTCAAACTGGGGACGAGGCGGCACACTGAGCGTGTTCGAGGGTTTGTGGGACGAAATCTGCTCAGAGAGCGGAGACAGTGCTATGAGCCTATTCTGCTGCCAGCTGAAGGAAGCAGCTCTAAATACACTGGTGGAAAAGCACTTCCTCCCCTTCCTCATATCAGACGCGTCACATAAAGAAGAATTCAAAGTGCTCTTCTTCCTCCCACCACGCTCTCACATCCTGCTGAAGGTAAGCTCAGAGGAGGACGCCGTGCACTTCAACATTGCCACGGATAACTGGGAGCTTCTGTCTCATATTAACTCTTACCTTCTAAAAATTACATCATTATAGGAAGACACGCTCAGCTGACTGTGATGGACAATATTTTAAAAATAGAAATGCACTTTTAACATCCATATTTTTCAAAGTAAGATGTAAATGGGACTGACTGGGGACAGTTGATTTAAAATGAAGAAATTGCACTTTGATTTTGTTGATATGCAATTAAACAAACATGAAATGACAGTTTATTTTCTGGAGACAAAAAATCTCATCTTTACACTTTTATTTTTAAGAAAAGCCAATTTATAACTTACGAGTGTGCAAACTCATCAATTAACCATTGTTGCCCTCACTTCTGTACCAGTAATGCAATTGTTTATATTAACAGTGGCCATATTTGATTACTGTACAGTGATGTTAAACAGTAAAGTAATCATTAGGAACATCCCGAACACTGTCATGTATTAGCCATTGGTCTAAATATTGGTAGTGGTCTTCTCTCTTTTGGCTGAAAAGCTAGAAAAAATAAAGACACCGGAGAAACATGCTTCAACCACAAGTGTTGACATTGTAGTTTGTCCACTAGAGGGCACTGATGGAAATGCCACAGGGACGACAACCAGCTGACTCGTCCAGTCAGACCATAAACAAGTAAGTTGTCACATTATCCTAGTCCTCACTCATAAATAACTACACATAGCACATTTGGGAAATCTCTTGTGTGCATGAAAAAAAATATTGGCTTTTTTAAATCACCATATATCAATATTGTCTTACAGTTGGGCTTTAATCAAGAGCCCAAGTTTCAAGAATACAGCTGGATAAGGTGCCTTGTTTCACCACTAATGGTGCTAAAAAGCTAAACCTTTCGGAGTGGTTCAGTTTTTTCTTAAACTCTATGCTAACCTAGAATTCTGCTGAAAAATTGCAGACTGATGCTGTACTAACATGAGACGCAGAAGTACAATTCCTTTTGGTGAGAAAAGCTGGATGTCAGCTTCTTGTGTTTTTGGATGAGCTCTGTGGTGCAGCTTTATATCTGATCCTTGTGCTGAAGGTTGGTGGAATATTCTGCTACACGAGTTCTAATAAATGCTCTCATACAGTAAAAGTGTCCAGACACAGTCTATCAGAGATTTTCACTTTTAGAAAAGATTTGTGTGTGTGTACAAACATAAACTTAACAAGTTGTGTCCTTAAGGCAACATGAGAAAGTCGGTGAAGCTTTTGTGACTGACACGAGCAGTTCTGGAATCCTTTAAGACTAGCGTTAGCATCTGGCTCATGTCCTTGAAAAGCCCAGTGTGTACAAGTTGGAGCAGTCTGTTCTTTATTCAGTGAGGCCTCTGAAGTTGGGTCCTGCGTACGTAGGTAAGGCTGTCTGCTGGCTGACGAGTTTGTCCATGACGGCAAGCTCCGCGTCTCTCTTCTCCACCTCGTCGAAGGGGGTCCACGACATGTCGTGTTGAAGTTTGAATGCACCAAGAAATGGGTGAGGGGAGCTTGGACCCCATTCCTGTGGAGGAGAGGAGAGGACTGTCATAATAAATAGAATATGTTTTGAGATCAAAAATCCACCATGAAGGAAACTCTCTTCATTGTCCTTTAGTTTGCTAACGTTCAGCACATCAAAGTCTGCAATACCGACAGCTTTTCTTTATGTTTGTAAAACGATTTCACGTAAATACAAACTGCAGTCCAGTGAGGTGATGTAACAGAAAAGCTCTGATCACGGTTCTGTCAGATTCACTTTTTTTGTTTTAGTCCTGTTGTCATTTATTAGCCACATGCTGCTTTACACATAATGATTTCTAGTTTCGGGTTACAGTTTATTGGTGTTACGCTGGTATCAGATCAGTATTTGGTATGGACAGAAATCAGGAGCTAAGGAATCGAATAAGAAAGAAAAAGAGTAGCATTGGCGGTATCTCTAATTCAAACAAATAAAAAACGTAGGAGTTTTATCCAAATTGGATAAAATTCTAAAAAGCTTATCCTGCTACATTTTTTTTAACAAATGTTTTACATTTACAATTGAAAAGGTTAATCTTCTTAAAACCAGTTTGTGCTTCCAAAACCATCCACAGCTGCAGCGTAACCAGCCACATCCAACCTGAGCAACCTGATCATCTGATTTATCAGCTCCCTTCTGGCTGCACGACCTTTGAACACTAACACACAGACGTGCAGCGTCACGTTGAGTATTCACGTGTGTGATGTAACAGCTGCTGTACTGGAGTTTTGTAACTGCTGTCAGTCTGGGCTGACATAACATGAACAAGGCTGGTGCCTACCATAGGCGAGAGGATGGAGAAGTATTTCTGTCCCGATGGCCTCTGATAGAGGTAGTAGATGTTGCCTGGCTTTTTCACAATGTTACAGGCAGCGTGGTGCAGTTCAGAGTCTCTTTTGGCTTCTTCCAAAGCCTAGCAGAGAAGCAAAGATGTTGCCTTTAGATCAGAGCAACGTGACCATGCAGCTCATCCAGCGTGCACGGCTCTTACCTTCCTCGCCTGCTCCTGCAGGTATCTGATCTGGTCTGCAATGACTGTCAGTTTGTTGCAGGCATTGGCTTTTACAAACTCATCTCCCTGGGGGGGGAAACAAAACACATATTCAGATATAACACATATTCATTATGAGAATAACCTGAAAGTAAAAAATAACAAAAACTGAGTCCAATCCACACCTTCTGGACTTGCTCTGCAAGAGCAACCAGATTCATGGGGTCTCCAACTCTGTTGGTCTGGTAGGAACTAACCAGTTCCAGCCCACTGGGAGCACTGCTGCTCTCAACCAGAGTCACTGCAAAAAAATAAAATAAAAATGAAAAACTAAATAGTAGATTGTTTCTTAAATATGGTGCTGCCTTCATGGCACATTTGAAAATCTGCTAAATAAAGAATTCATTGTTTTTTGTTTTGCTTTTTCCAGCATAGCTTACACACTTTATGTAAACACATGTAGCCAATATATCTATTGTAAATTAGTATTTACTACCTAAACGTTTCTCATATATATATATATATATATATATATATATATATATATATATATATATATATATGTGTGTGTGTGTGTGTGTGTGTGTGTGTGTGTCGGGGGAAACTTGGGCTTCAGTCTTACTGATATATCACATTTTCTCCTCCCTAATAATGATGACTGGTATTACAGAAGTTCATAGAAAAATAAAAATTATCAACATTTCAGAATTGCAGTACCTTTAAGATGAAACAACCTTTGTCTCAGCACATTTATTACAACTTTCTAACGTCTAAAGTTTTAAACTCCATGTAGAGACGGGGTTAACCTGCTGGGAGCAGCTTCTATACGAAAAGCTACAGGAGTCCTACCTCTGAACACTTCCTCACATGTGACACAATAATGTTATTAAAACACTAACACCAAATTATTTTACATGCACACGGTCCCCCGCCTCGCTGTTGGGCTCACGCAGCATTTCAGTAACCACGCAGACTGCACTGGTTACGCATGTAATGTAACTCTAGAAAATGCTAACCCACACGCTCAGCATGAACTTGAGTGTCTAGTTGCGAGTACAGTTCAGCTTTTACTTAAACAGAGGGTCAGCTCGTGTGACAGTGCGTACAGTCAGATAACCGAGAAAAAGGATTCACGTGAGATTTTTGATCAAGTAAGTGTGTACATGTGTTACCAGTTGTGGTTTTCTCGGGCTGGTTAGGCAGGCTGACCGTCCTGTCCATGTCGTCTTCCTTGAAGTTTTACTATAAACTCCTCTCTCGAGTAATATCAATAATCACAACCTATCTTTAGGCTGTCCACTTGCCTGTTTTGCAACCAACTCGTATTCAACTAAAAATACTGTAGGGATCACTGGGTCCTAATCTCCGCCCCGTTCTGCTCAAAATAGTTGTCCATATTTATGCCTTTTTAAAATACATTTAATTATGCAGTTAATTTTAGCTTACTAGTGATTATGAATTTGTTTTGTTTTAATATAATTATGTATTGGGATTAATAATGATATAAACTTTTATATTCTGTATTTCGTACTTCACTACATTTACGCTTGTTCTTTCAGGCTCTCAAATAGCAGGTCGACACGAGACAGAGCATTTAAACATGAAGATATGTCAATGTTAAGAAATATACGAAGTTGTATAATACACATAAAACGGAAGCTGTGCTCCACTTTTGACTGAGTCAGACTGCACTTAAAAGCTTCTAGCTAAAGCTCACATTAAAGCTGACACTTTCACTAAAAGATGTATTTTTATTGGTTTCGCTCGATCTTCCTCGCGCATACTACGTTTCCCATAATACATTGCGTGCTTAGTTTCATTTTTTTGGTAAGTGAACAATTTTTTGGTAAGTTTTTTTCTATTGTGACAAAATTAAAATCCTCTGTTTTGTCTTTATTATTTTACTATTTGCGCAAAGTTATAAATAAACACAACAAAAATAAAATTACACATCGTCTGCAGGATTCGATGATATTCTTTGACCATCTTAAAGCGGTGGAACAGCGATCTTGATTAAATAGAAGAATGTTAAGCTTTACAATATACTGTGACACATTTCAGATGTACTGCCCATCATGCTGTTTGGGAATTCTCTTCCAACATCCAGCATCACAGCAGTAAAACTTCATTAACAGCTTCAGTCAGACACGTTGAAAACTTTTAAAAAGTACATTTTTAGGCCATTGACGGGCTCTATCAGTGGCCTATAATACGAGTTTCTCCACAGACTTCAGGTTTCTTTGGGTGCCGTGTCTTCTCCTTGCCTCACCAGAACCTCACTGCTGTGTTCCTACGCACCAACAGCTGTATTTGGGAGCCTGTGAAAGTGTGAATGAGGACAATTCCAAACAGATCCATCAGTGGAAAAAAGCAAACAGTTAAAAGTACAGTTTTCATTGGTTAGTTGCCTTTTCTCGGACTTTTGTCAATAAACTTTCATACATTTTAACCAGACCTTTTCAGAAATCTGTGTCATTTTGTGTTTATTCAGCTAGTGAAAATATTTTGCTCTGAAGCTCTGAAGCACTAAATCAACTCGTATCATGTTGCATACGGCTGATGCGTATGCATATGCATAAGGATGAAGGGTGGGTGGGGGGTGTTGCCGAGGGGGGCTCCGCCGCTCAAATCCCACCTCCAGTCAAGCTCCTGGTGGAGAAAGGAGTAGTAACAATTCTCTCTGCGTACCGGCTCGTCGTCGGCCACAGGCCCAGGCTCAGGTCCCGCTGCAGAGCCCTGACACTTTGCCACCATGGAGCTCCGTTATGCGCTCACATTCCTCTGTGTTGTCGTGGTGCCTGCGTGCACATCGGACACTGAAGTGAGCAGCCACTTTGTTTTGGAGCCTTATGATTTCCTCTTCGACACGGCGGTGGAAGCTTACTATAAGGGGGACTGGTTATCGGTGATTCTGAACATGGAGAAGGCTCTCAAAAACAAAGCCACTTTGCGCAAAGTTAAAGCTCAGTGCCGCCAGAGCTGCGCCAACCAGACCGCTTTCGGCGAGCCTTTGGCCGGGTTGGGAGTTCCCATACCGGGGACCGGCTCTGTGGAGGACCTGGGCTTCTTCCAGAAATTCCTGAAGCGGGCCGACTGTGTTAACTCCTGCGAAACTGAGAAAGTCGGCGCACCAAGTTTGCATCTCGTCAGCGAGGAAATAGAGCTGGAGTTCAAGAAGAGGAGCCCATATAATTACCTACAAGTGGCGTATTTTAAGGTAGAAAAGGATGCTGGCAGCTACAGTGTGGCCTGTCTCTCACTGCACACACACACTCGCTTTGCTCTAGGCGAGCTAGAACAGTAAAAACTTTAGCACTGATTCTTTTTTAGCCTGTAAGTTAGAGCTGATGTGGAGCACATTACTGTTTTGCCCCAACCCCCCAAAACCAAGACAACCATGCCACGTCTTAAGGTGGAGTCAGCTTCTGCGGGGTGTGACGTTAGGACGTGAAATTGAGCGATTTAAAGGCCTAAAATTTTATTTTCAAAAGCTCCTGCTGGCAAACCACAAACGCTTGATCTGTGAAATAAGTAGGGACTAGCAATTATTTATTTTATAAATTTTTTTGTAGACTTAAATTCGTTTTTAACAAGATATTTTTCCAACTAAGCAAGTTAGGGGGCGTAAAGATGAATGGGTTAGTGTGAAAATAAGGATTTATTTTCTGCTCTGATGAAAATATTTTCTATGAAACTCTGTGTGACATGGCAGAGGTGTGCGGGACAAACGTCAAACAGGACGTTTGTCCCGCACACCTCAGCCTGGCCCCTAAAAGCTCAGGCTGAAGAAAATGTTAAAGTTAGTTTTTATCAAAAAGTCATAGAGCTGTCATAACTCATACAGTACTGTGCAAAAGTCTCAAGCCACGACTCATTTCTTCTCATTAGCTATTTTAGGGGGATATCTGTGTGTGCAGGTGACTATTACTGTGCATAATTATTAGGCAACTCAACAAAAAACAAATATATACCCATTTCAATTATTTATTTTTACCAGTGACACCAATATAACATCTCCACATTCACAAATATACATTTCTGACTAGGGCTGAACGATTATGGAAAATAATCTAATTGCGATTTTTTGCCCCAATATTGCAATTGCGATGTGATATGCGATTATTTTTTAAGGTCTTTGTCTTCTGTATTATTAAACAAAGACAAGCAATACATCATATAGTATGGCCAATACTATATTACATTAATTTTAAACTGTTCTTTCCTGGAAGACAGACCTCTGTTATGATGACATGAGGTGATGCATGAATTGATGACTGACATTTTTATTTAACTTCTTCAATCACAACAGTATATTTGAACATACACAATAGTTTATTTTTAGCTTACAAACATCTGAGCATAAAGTGCTGACAAGGAACCCTGGTGTAAACATTAAAGTGAAAGTCAGTACAATGTGCAGATTGCAGAAATATACATAAACAAAATCAGTGGCTTTACCACACTCAGTTTTTCGACATCTGTGAACTACTAGACAGTCATTCAATTAAAAAATAATATTAAATAAATAAAACTAATAAATAAAAAATACACACATCTTACTGATCTCTGCAGTCAGTAACATTACACATAAAGTGCAAACATAATAGCAATTGTATAAACAACACACAAACACGCCTTTAAAGTTTAAAGGCGTGAAATTGGACGGTCTAGTTCTGATTAGCGTCACCGCTGTCTCGGTGGAGTTTAATAAACTCGGCCGTCTGCTTCTTGCTATCTAAAATATAACCAGACACTGGCGTAAATTCTCGACTGTCTCATACTTCTGTTTAATAAGTTTTCTGTTTGACGTTTAGTCAGCTGTGTGAAAACCAAGGAGGAACCCACCCGGGGGATTAATAAAGTTTTATTTTATCTAATCTAATAACTTTAATCTCAGCCAAACCGATTTACTCACGAACAAACAAAACACTGAAAAAAGCCCAACAATAACATTTTTAGGTTGTCTAAGTGACTTATATATCACGTTTAACCCGAGGAGCGAAACTCCGCGGTGATCTGAAAATGATGTGCCGGGAGTTGTGCCGTTCCCGGCCGCATCAGTAACCCTCGAGCTCCCGGCTAGCTGTCGAGCTGGTGGGTAGCAGACGCCTCTGAAAACGTCGAAGCACTTTTGCAAATATGGGATATCTTGATGAACCGAGCAGATATTTGATGTTTACACAACTACTTTCTCGCCTGAAAATATTTTAAAAGTTTATTTTGTGACCCTGAAAGATTAGTATGAGTAATTTTAAAACTTAGTAGCGGCCGCCATTGTTGGAAACTGGAGTTTGGCTGGGCCGCGCTATGAATTCTGGGATATGGTAGTAATTTGGACAGCCTTCGGCGCGTCGCTGTGACGTAATCGGTCTAGAAATGCGGCCTCAGGAGGATGCAGCCCATGAATTTGGACATGTCCAGAGTATAATCGCAGCCTTTGCGGTTAGAAAATTGCACTTGATCATGTCGCGATATTATCGCAAATGCGATATATCGTTCAGCCCTATTTCTGACATTCAAAAACAAAACAAAAACAAATCAGCGACCAATATAGCCACCTTTCTTTGCAAGGACACTCAAAAGCCTGCCATCCATGGCTTCTGTCAGTGTTTTGATCTGTTCACCATCAACATTGCGTGCAGCAGCAACCACAGCCTCCCAGACACTGTTCAGAGAGGTGTACTGTTTTCCCTCCTTGTAAATCTCACATTTGATGATGGACCACAGGTTCTCAATGGGGTTCAGATCAGGTGAACAAGGAGGCCATGTCATTAGTTTTTCTTCTTTTATACCCTTTCTTGCCAGCCACGCTGTGGAGTACTTGGACGCGTGTGATGGAGCATTGTCCTGCATGGAAATCATGTTTTTCTTCATGGGCAGTTATTTTGCGCCTTGGTTTTTCCACACGCTTCTTGCGACCCTGTTGACTATTTTGAATGAAACGCTTGATTGTTTGATGATCACGCTTCAGAAGCTTTGCAATTTTGAGACTGCTGCATCCCTCTGCAAGATATCTCACTATTTTTGACTTTTCTGAGCCTGTCAAGTCCTTCTTTTGACCCATTTTGCCAAAGGAAAGGAAGTTGCCTAATAATTATGCACACCTGATATAGGGTGTTGATGTCATTAGACCACACCCCTTCTCATTACAGAGATGCACATCACCTAATATGCTTAATTGGTAGTAGGCTTTCCAGCCTATACAGTTTGGAGTAAGACAACATGCATGAAGAGGATGATGTGGACAAAATACTCATTTGCCTAATAATTCTGCACTCCCTGTATTGCTCAAAACCACTTCAAAAAAGCCTCATAAAGAAATGAGGGATTGCTCAGGACTATTGCACAGCGCTGTATTATGCTTACGTATGAGTATGATGTACCACTGCAGGAAAACCAGAAAAAATGGCTTACTGTTTTCAAGTTCGGTTGTTTTTAGGATGTTGTTAGGTTGTTAGACTATTTTGTGACCCACTAAATCCACACAACTGCAACCTGGGCAGTTCAGTCAGGCCTTACATTAGTACGATTCACTTACTTGTGATTTCATTGTAATATATATTCTGAACTTTTGAAATATTTTAAAATCTGAGAAATACGACTGGTACTATATTGCTTTACTACTCTCAGCAATCAAAGCCCTTTCCTACTAAAAGTCTCAGTCTCTGTTTATACAAGGATATTTTTCCTATGCCTAAATACTTTTAACCTACCATGATCAAAGTTACACTGTGATGGATGCATCGGGGGAAACCTGGGCTTCAGTCTTGCCAAAAAATCTTTTAAGTCTTTCTACCTACTGAGCTGCCTAAACGTTAGCGTTTCAGATAGTAAAGAGTAAACTGAAATCCACCCCAGAAAATGTAAAGATAACAGTTTGGCCCTTATGGGTTACCAGACCAAAAATGTGAACATTTAAAATGATATTGCATCAAAAATCATTTATAGCAGATTAATTACCCCCAAAATAAAAGTGAGTGAAAGTTGACAAACACAGTCTGAAGTACCTGTACAAAAACATACAATAAGAATGATTAAACATAAATATGTAACATAATTAGTTAAAATAATAGCCTGTGTACATTACTGACGTCTCAATATGAGTATGTCAGGATCAATATTGGCTGGTGTATATAGTTAGCTAACATTTGGAAAGTAAAGAGCAACTACTGGGCTTATTGCACCAAAACAAAAGTAAAATCAGAGTAGATTAAATGTATTCCACTACTACATTAACTAACTGTTAATGTATCTGTGCCTACATGAGATATTTTGATACCAAGTTAGCTTGCACGAGTTTTCCAGTTGAATTAAATAGAATAGAAAATAAGCTTGTGTATGTGTGTTTTTCTTCCTTTCAGATCAATAAGCTGGCCAAAGCAGTAGCAGCTGCCAACACGTTTTTCCTGGCCAACCCAGATCACATGGAGATGAGACAGAATCTGGACTACTACAGGATGATGGCAGGAGTACAGGAGGACGACTTCAAAGATCTGGAGGCCAGGCCACACATGGTGAAAGCAAACTCCGTCTTTGATAATGCTGTTATGTTCTTGTAGCCTCATCCTCTGCTGATTGTCTATAATTCATCTACAGTTTATTTTTATTGACATTTCATTAGTTTGGTCAGTTAAGTCAAATTAAGGAACAGTCAGACGATCCCCTGTGAACTAGCACTTGGTGACAACGAGAAGGAAGAACTCTCTTTTAACAGGAAGTGGCTTCCAGCAGGACCAGGCTCAGGGAGAGAAGGCAATCTATCATAATCAGCTGGAGGGGAAAACAGAAGAGAAGAAAGGAGGGCATTTTTCTTTACATGTTGCCACACGATGCAGTCTCTAACGATGATTCAAGCAGAAAGATTTAAACTCCTTTGTCTGCCTGACTGACCTTGAACAGATGAAGCTGACTGTTGCAGTAGCTGTGATGTGCCCTCTCTCTTCAGGCCCAGTTTCTGCTGGGAAAGAGCTCCTACAGTGACGACTCCTTCATCCTGGCGGCTGAACACTTTGAATCAGCCGTAGATGAGTACTTCATAGCTGATAAGGAGTGCAGAGTTCTGTGTGAGGGAGCCTACAACTATGATGGATACAACTACATGGAGTACAGTGCAGACCTGTTCCAGAGTATGAGTGGTGAGGCAGCATATCCTTTGCTTGTGAGCACTAAAGATTCCAACAGAGCTGAGAATTTGATGTGAAGCTGCATGCAAGGGAGACATTTGTATGGCAAATATGAAAAATAGGCTGCATGTGCTATAAATACTTGTATAAATGTGTCTGTGTCCCTCAGACCACTACCTGCAGGTGCTGAGCTGTAAGCAGCACTGTGCTGTGGAGCTGGCCTTAACTGCTGGCAGAGACAAGCCCTTTGAGGACTTCCTGCCTTCACACTTCAACTACCTGCAGTTCTCCTACTACAACAGTGAGTTTCACAGTGCTTTCTATAAGTCAGGTGTGCCTGTATCCACTGTCCTTAGCAACAATGCAGAAAAGAAGTCTAAACACAGAAATGAACAGCTATGGCCTCATATACACGGATCATCTGTTTGACGACTTTAATAGCAAAAACACAGACCTGCACCTAACATGAACGAGATTACCTCTTAAATAAGCCAAATATTATATGATAATAGATCAGCATTTATTGCTGGACTCTGAATGGAAGTAATTCATGTGAATTTCTTTGTATTTAGTTTTCAATTGATTTGCAGTTTTTGCCCATTTGTTACAGTTGATCACAGATTAAAAGATTATCGCACATAATTGTCAACATTGACAGTGGAGTGATTGCTGTTTAATCATTGTCTTTATGCACCAAACTTGCTTTGCAGAGCCCAACTCACTGCAACTAATTGCAATAATTCTGGTCATGCCACATTTTTTAAAACTGTTCTGTGTGACTGTAGACTTAAAGAGCTTTTTGGTACATATGTTAAATACTTTAACTATTTATATAGTAAATAAAAAAGAGAAAATTCTCTTGTACTGCATGTATTTATAATGTATTTCTTCAAAATTAACCAAAAGAATTGCAGCGTTTTATGTAAAATTTCATATTGTTATATTTTACTTCTCCCTAGTGGCAGCCTTTAAAAGAGCAATATGAAAAATAACCCTGTCCTGTAAGAGTTTAGGCTCTTAACCTCTGAACTGCCGCAGGTTTCTTCCTGTTAAAGGAGAGTTTTTCCTTCTCTCTGTCACCAAAGTCCTTTCTCTGTTTTTATTGTAGGGTCTACCTTACAATATAAAGCACCTTGAGGTGACTGTTGTTGTATAAATAAAACTGAATTGAATTGAATCACCAGGTGACCACTGACCAGTCTCAGCATAAGACCAGGTTTTGTTTTAGCCAAAGAGGCAAATATTCTGAAACTATAAGATGTCATGTTAATCATTTTACATTGTTTTGTTTTGTTATAAGTTCTTCCATGTGGTTGTTCCAAACTTAGCATACTAACTTCATATAGCAGTAACACAATGAAGGTCTTTAAAATATTTTCATACTTTTATTTTTATTTTTCACACTTTCTTCATAATTTGATTTCATTTTTTGAATGTTTAACAACAAGTTTAAGCTAAAATTCTTCCGTGCTGTAACTTTAGAGTCCCCTGTAGGTACAGGATGTTTGTTATGAAATAGTCACTGGTGTTTAAGAACAAGGATATATGCTGCAAATCCAATAACATCCTTTTTGTTCACATCCATGATTCCATGGATTTTTGTCTTTTCTTTCCAGGTGAGAAGTACGAGAAGGCCATAGAGTGTGCTAAGACCTACCTGCTGTTCCACCCTGAGGATGAGGTGATGAACCAGAACCTGAACTATTACTCTGCCATGCTGGGCGAGGACAAAGCAGCAGCCATATCAGCCCGACAGGTACAGTTACACTGTGTTTAACAGAGGCTTTCAACCTCTTCTTCAACCTCACCGTGAGTGCAGTTATTCCTAGCATTGTGTTATCTTAATCCTTAGTGATCAGCAGTAAATTAGCCTGAACAAAGTGTGGTGGCAGAAAAATGGTCTTCATCAGCACTCACGTGTACTCAGGGGCACATTAAAAAAAGGCTCTGGTGGTGATCTAAGCACATAACTGTTTGCTGATTCTTAAAAAAGATTTGAGCTGCCCTGGGCCCTAAATGTCCACATAACACACTATTTAAAGTGGGTTATTATGGTTATCCATCACTACTAATGACTAAGTGATTATTTCCCAGGTGGAGGTTGCTGGCCTGTGGCCTGTGTTTTAGAATATAAAGGCTCCAAAGGTAGATGCAGGTGTATTATTACACCTGCATCTGTTGTCCAGACATCTGTATCCACAGCCTGACGGTGTGTATGCACCATGAGAGCAGAGCTGCATGAGCTCAAACACACTGCAACCTAAGAAAACACCCTCAAATCAAAGAATGCTACAAAAGCACAGGAGATAAAACAGAAGCTGAACAAGCACAACACAGATTTGCTCTCTGAATGCATACATCACCACTAACACGCGTCCGTCAGAATCACTGTAAAAAAAAAAGCCAGACCAATTTGTTCCTACTAAAATAAAGGAGAAGACAGCTCCAACTGGAGCTAAGGAACCAGAGATATAACGACGGTCTTTATAGCGCCGGCTTTGTGATTGTTGAATGTGATTTTAGGAGCTATGTTACAGGCTGCTGCTGACTTGTAATCCCTAGGTGGTGAAACAGTACATTCAGCAGTCGCTCCTGGAGAAAGAGCTCCTCTACTTTGGTTATGAAGCCTTTGGAATCACTTTTGTAGATCCGGTAAGTGTATAACTCAGTTTACATCTCACCACATTCTGCACTACTTATGAAGTGCTGGGATATAAATAAATGTGATCTTTGAATTCTCTGTTATTTTTGCTTAAAGGACTCGTGGACCCCCGAAGATGTCATGCCTAAGAAACTGAGAGAGAAACAGAAGTAAGACTAAGAGCACCGCCACACGTGTGCAGGTCGAGCATGAAGGTGCACTTAAAGTCAGTGTTGTTATCTGCGTGTGTGTTGCTGTGTCTCAGGGTTGAGAGAGAGACTGCAGCGAGGATCACAGAGGAGATAGGAAACCTGATGAAGGAGATTGAGAATCTGGTTGAGGAAAAGAAGAAGGATTCTTCAGAAATGACCAAGATGATAGTGCCACAGGAAGGTGAATGTTTCAGAGAACCAGGGTATAAAATGTCAGTCTTGTACAACCAGTCTTTATCCTCACGTCTTTATCTGTGACCTTATCTTGTAGATGGCGCTCTGCTGTACAGTGACATCAAGGTGACCATGACATCCAAGCAGCTGAATGGCTCCCAGCGGGTTTTGCTGGACGGTGTGATCACAGATGAGGAGTGCAGGGAGCTGCACCGTCTCTCCAATGTGAGTAGCCCCAAGGAATAAAGTTCAGTCCGTGTCAGCAAAGATTTCCTCACATCACCTGCATTCTGATCGTGTCCCGTATGTATGTTTTTCAGCTCGGCTGTTATAGGAGTTGCTTAATGTTGCATTTATTTCACAGACAGCTGCTCTAAAAGGCGATGGCTATAGAGGACGACCATCCCCACATTCCCCCAGCGAGATGTACCAGGGAGTCACCGTCCTGAAGGCTGTCAAGGTCTATAAAGCAGAAAAATTCCAAATAAGAGATGCCAACACAAGCACAAACGTTCACCTTTAATCATAGCTAGGGGAAAGATCAAAGCTGGTTCTTTATGTGGAAACAAAAAATACGTTTTTTAGTATAACAGCAGACTTTTTCCACATTTCAGCATCAAAACAACAGAACATGCAGCATATAGCTTATGTGCTCGAGCTGGCGGATGAGAATAAAAATGTTTGCAGCAGGTTAATCTAGAGGCTCACCTGTAAATGTAACCTGATGCTTATTGCTTCCAGCTGTTTGAGGTAATTAAATAGTTGCAGCTTCGTAGGATCCAAAACGACACATGTGACTCAGCACGTCAGTTATTGTCTACACAGAGAGGAACGATCACTTAGAACCTGACAGTATATCACTTTTCCACGACATAATGCAGTCCTGTGAAAAACTGTTGATTCAGTAGCTTGTAGAATTATATTTAGCAGCAATAACTTGAAGTAATTGTTTGATGTATTATTTTATCAGCATCTCACATGATTGTGGAGGAATTTTGAACGACTCTTCTTTGTAGTATTGCTTCAGTTGATTGAGGTTTGCAGGCATTCGTTTATTCACAGCATGGAGCAATCATCACCCCTTCACCACCGTGCTTGACACTTGTACGATGTGCTTGTGCTGATAGCCAGTGTTTGGTTTTCTCCCAACATGTCGCTGGGAATTCTAGCCAAAGATCTCCACTTTGGTCTTGTCTGTCCAAAGAACCTGAAGCTTTGCAAACCTAAGACGTGTTCTCTTTAGAGAGAAGATGCTCTTTCCTGGAACATTTTTCATCTTCAGTGCAAACACTTTTGTATTTATAGTTCTATATAAAAACAGACTCAACATTGTTTTCCTCCTTGTCCCAGCTTTTACATGGTTTTTCTTCTTCTCACAGCTTGGCCAGGAGGGGAAGGTCCCTCTGAAGAGCGCTCGTCTGTTCTTTGACCTCAGTGAGAAAGTGAGGAAGGTCTTAGAGTCCTACTTCCGTCTGGACACTCCACTCTATTTCACATACTCCCACCTGGTCTGTCGCTCTGCCATCGATGGTAAGCTAACCACTGACACTGTGTCATTTTTTCCCCATCCTGATTTTGTGTCTAGGAGTTGGTTCAGACATCACTCCCAAATGACCTCGTTTATCTGTTAGATCTGCTAGGACATGCCCGTCCTGCCCCGCGCTACAATATAAATGTCATTGTAGACCATTGTTAGGTGGTTGCCAAGTAACGTGATGCCATTGTAACATATCGTATATCTAATAATAGTTGATTTTTGTCAATATAAACTAGATGTTACTGTTGTGAAATAAAAATCATACGATGGTTAGACAGGTAAATGGCAGTTGGTTGGTGGTTGCTAGGCAACATGGTAACATCATAATGTGTTACATAGATAACAACCTTCAGGGGTCTAAGATGTACCTGTGCCATGTGTTTGGTTGCTCAGCTCCTCATCATAGAGCTGGCAGACAGACAAACAGAGATTTAGTGAATTAATTCAAAGTCCTGGACTGAAGAAGTCACTGGATGAGTGACGAAATGTTTCTCCCACTGAAAATGCTACATCCAGATGAACAGAAACCTTTTGGGATTTTCCTTACTTAGGTGAATGTGCATGCATCAAGACATAAAATCAGCAGACTGCAGCACCAGTGGCAGGAAGAAAAACGCATGTTTGTTTGATTTTTATTTTTTTCTTGCTGTCTACCCAGCATGCAGATAACTTTGTAGAGAAGAACCTTAGAACACAAGTAAAATTCAGTTTTATTCATCTAACACAAAATCACAATAACAGTTGCCTCACGGTGCTTGCAACAAAATTGTAACTGTGATGTAATAACTGAAGTTAGTACAGTCGAATATACTGAATTCAGTACCATTTTGGTCTCCACTACCTCTGACAATAAATACACAAAGAAACATATTTAGCTGTTGAATTCTCAGCTAGCTTTGTTTTTGGGCCCAAATTTCTCCAAATGTTCTCTCTGTGCTCCTGTTTGTTCAGAGAAGCAGGACGACCGTAAGGACATGAGTCACCCTGTCCACGTCGACAACTGTGTGCTGGTTTCTGAGGTCAACGAGTGTGTAAAGGAACCTCCTGCATACACTTACAGAGACTACAGGTATGGTTACACACACACACACACACACACACACACACACACACACACACTTAAAATTCTGTCTACACAACCCACCCTGATGACAAGGACCGGCTGACCTCCTGGTGTCTCACTCCTGCAGTGCCATCCTTTATTTGAATGAGGACTTTGAAGGAGGAGAGTTCATTTTCACAGAGCTTGATGCCAAAACAGTGACGGTAAATATATATCTGATGTTTTTTCCTTTCTTTTTTAAAACTGTAAAGTTTTCTTTCAGACTGCTTTAGCTGCCTCCAAATGTTTTTATTTATTTGTTTTTTGATTTGTTAATGCTAAGTTAAGTTAATGGTTAGCAAGCAGCATCCATAAACTGTGTGCATATCTGCAATTTAGTGCTGAATAAAACACTAGTAAAACAAACTCTGACTGGAGTTTAATAACTGGCTATGGATGGAAAAAAATCACCCCAGTCAGAGTTGTTTCAATCATTCTCTACTGCTTATCCTTATCCTGTCTCTAACCCTATCCTAGATGGGGAAACTATCCATAGGGATCAAACATGTGTTTGTCCCAGGCTGTAAATGTGCTTTAACTGTAAGCTTGTGCTGTGTTTCCATAAGGAGTAAAAGTCCCACAAATAACTCTTTATGCCCGGAGCAAAGCCAAGCCATGAAGTCCAAGGAACTCTCTGTAGACCTTTGGAAAGGGTAAAATGTTGGGTGGTCTCAGTTTTTGTGAGATTTAAAAGTTTGGGACCACTTGGACTCTTTATAGAGTTGGCAGGCTGTATTTTGCTAACGGCATTTAAATCTTAAAGCTATCACGATTCCTTGTGATGGGATTGTCTCTCGCTGTTACGGAAAATGACAGTGGGCTGAAGTGAGAAGGGATGCTGTAAAACAAAAAGATGTCCTTTAACCCTCCTGCCATCCTTTAAAAAACTCACACCCATCAGCCTAGGGACCATTCTCAGCCACGCCATAAAAAGACCATATATCCATATTTTATTCCACTTTAAATTAGCCAACCTTGTAAAACTACTTCTCCCTGAAATATTCATGTAAAGTTTTAATTATATTTTCGTTGTTTTAACCCTTCAAATCCCAGTGTTATTACATGAGCGCCCTGTGTTATAAGCCCCAAAAACCAAAAAACGAAACTAAATATTTCCACAAAAAACCAGTTGAAGTAATATGTGATTGTCATTATAAGTAGGCCTTTAGATGGACCAAAGATTGGCACCAACATACATTTTGACCTGCCATTATTTTTCTTGCATTTTTTTTGCAATTTAAAAATTAAAACTTCAAGGCCCTGAGTCTTCATTGACATCCAAGAAAAGAAGAAAAAATCATATGATGATAATTTGGGGTTGAAAAATAGCGTTTATAATGGAAGTCAATGGGCAGAAAATGGTCCCCAGGGTGATGGGTGTGGGGATTTCTGCTGCTCAGCCATTTTAGGCTGATTTAAGGAATTCACACTGGAATATTAACATTGACAGGTAAAAACTATCCTGTGGCAAGTTTGGTTATATTCCACTGAACACAGTGGAAATGGCAGCCATTTAACACATAGCAGTGGCACAAAAAGGTCCCAAGAAGGCAGGAAGGTTAAGAAAACCTCACAATGAAAAGTCTCGCACATTTAATAAAAGTATGAAATTGTCTAAAATTCAGTTTGGATGGGTCACCACGGGAATTTCAGCACATAATCTTGCTATTTTCTCCCCTCTACATTATTTTAGATTTGCCTGGTTGTTTTGGCTTTTCTGTAGTTTGTGTAAACATGGTAATAGGATTCTAATTAGATTCATTAGCTTTATTAACAGTTGCACCTAAAAATACAAAAATCTCTGATGCATAGGACCGGCAAGTGGTTAATTTAGACCTATAATTACCTGTGAAAATGGCATATACGAGACAATTACAAGGCCTTTCACAAACACATCTGGATCATGTAGGATGCACATTTTGAACTCACGTTAATGTGCTTACTTTTAAGGAGCACTTGATGTGCACGTCCTTTGCAAATTTAGTATTAAATTTGATGTAAAGTGGTTTAAATATGCACTTAAAAACACTGACATTAACTATTGCTCTAACTATAGACACCTGAAGTTGCTCTAGAAGGCAGAGATCAGAGAATGGGGTCAGAGTTTACTTTTCAGCACTTTAATGACCCTAATCAAATAGTTATGACAGCACTGGAGTTGCTTCACGGCAGATGTTTGACTTTCTTTAAGGGGCCCAACTAAAAGGCAGGAATTAAACCCTGTGGAACACCTGCACAGAGATCTAAACTGTTCATTTTAATGAGGTTCCTGTTATAGATTATTAAGTGTACATGTGGACAAACTGCTAAGTTTATCCACAGGGTTTGACTGACAGAGTCTGAATACTTTTTAAAGCCACTGTGCATTTAACAAAAATGCATTTTTAACCACATCGATGTTGATTGTGTTGCGTGGTGTGTGTCTTCTCAAGGCGGAGGTGCATCCAAAGTGTGGTCGCGTGGTTGGTTTTGGAGCAGGGAAAGAAAACCCACACGGTGTCAAAGCTGTCACCCGGGGTCAGAGGTGTGCTGTTGCTCTGTGGTTCACCTTGGATCCTGCTCACGAGGAAAAGGTAAGGAAAACCACTGTAACCAGATGTGAGCATGCATAGGCTTTAGGTTTGGGTCTGTGTGCAATCCTTTTAAACAATAACTTCTTCCAAAATGGAGAAAGATGGGTCAGGATTTAGCATGAATTGTTCAAATGATCCTTTTTTCTAACACCTTGAATTCAGTTCAGTTCCATTTTTTTATATAGTGCCAAATCTCAACAACAGTTACCCCTAGGGACTTTATATTGTCAGGTAAAGACTCTACAATAATACAGAGAAAATAGAGAAAACCCCAACAATCAGATGACCCCTATGGGCAAGCACTCTGGCAACAGTGGGAAGGAAAAACTCCCTTTTAACAGGAAGAAACCTCCAGCAGAACCAGGCTCAGGGAGGGGCGGGGCCATCTGCCTTGACTGGTTGGGGTAGGGGGAGGAAGACAGGACAAAGACATGCTGTGGAAGAGAGACAGAGATTAATAATAACTAATGATTAAATGTAGAATGATGTATGAACACATAGGGAGTTAAAAGTGAGTGAAGAAGAACTACGTAGTGCATCAGACTATTTCCACAAAGTTATAAAGACAGCCTAAGTTGAAAACAGTGCACACAGTCAGTTATTGCTGTGCAGAAATATGAAACTCAGCTCTAGATAATGATGTTGTGTTTTCTGACTGCCAGCACAACTTCAAAGAAAATTTGTGATTCATACCTGTTCCTTGTTTCATTTTGCAGTCTCCCAAACATTTTCTTTTTTTGTCCCATAGGAAAGAATCCAGGCTCAGGATTTGCTGAAGATGTTTTCTACACCAGTGGATGCAGAGTTCAGTAAAAATGAGGCCATGGAAACTGAGTCTCAACCGAAAGCTCCCACACAGGCTGACCAGGAGGCAGCCAGAAAAAAAGAAGTAGGAGAGCAGAAGCTCAAGCTGAACACGTCGGGCGATGCACAAACTGACCTGCTGAAGGATGCGGGGGAGGCCAAAACAGCCAGTAAAGGAACCACTAAAACCAAAGCTGCACCTAAAACAAAGCCTAAAGCTGGAGATCAAACGAAGGCAAAGACGACAGGCAAAGTTAAAGCTGCTGCTGCAAAAGATGGAAAACAGACAGCAAAAACAAAAGCAAAGCAGGGTGATAAACAGAAAACAAAACCAGCTGCAAAAAAGACAGTAAAAGCAGTTAAGAAGGACTCCACCTCAGCACCAGACTCTCAGAGCAACAAGGATGAATTGTGATCAAACAACACGTGCCTCTGTTTTCATGTGGGGCCAGCTACTGTCTACAAGATCTTCTCTGTGGGTGGTTAAATAAAAAGCTGTGTTACAAAATGTTATTTTTCTTTAAATACATTCATTATTTTGGATGTCACTTAAATTGTTCGCTATTTATGTGGTATGTGGTTGCTGACAATCTGCCCTCTGATTCCTTTTGCCCTGTGACAGCTGTGATAGGCTCCAGCACCCTGTGACCCTGAAGTAGATAAGCAGAGGAAATACATTGATGGACAGTCTTCACATGTGCCCACAATCACTCTCTAAACATGTGTATTTGGCCCTAGCTCTGAATCGTCTCACTTTAAACTCCCATGTCTCTCTGTTTTACTTGACTGGTGATGTCATGATATGAAACCTGGCATAGGTGTGAAAAACCTTCATATCAACTGCTCAAATAATAAGTGATGTTTACAATATATGCTTGTTGCAGTACTCCGGACAGACACTGGATGGCAGCACAGACGCATTCTTGAGTAATTTGACGCTCACTGAGTGTACACTGAGCTGCAGCAGTTTCACTTTGAGTAAGAGAGTTCCACAGAATCACTGCTGTGATTTGTTTTGCACCTCCTGAAGTTCAGCAGATTTCTGCGTCTTTATAAACCAGCAGGGAAAACTGCAACCTGAAAGAACTCCTCCAAACATGCTGAATGTTATTGCTTTTCCAAGTTCGGGTGAGTTCAAAGAAACATTCTGTGTTTAGCAAAAACACGTTAAAACTGTATTGCAGTGTATGAACGGTGCATTGTCCTGGATAGTGAAGCATAAACGTCCAAGAGAGGGAACAGAGGGAAGGCACCGGGACATCTTCAGTCAAGAAAACTCCATGTAGGATCCTTATCAAATGGATCAAGGCAATATAGTTCAACCATATTGTGGTTTACTTTTGTGCTAAATGAAAGCAATGTTATCATCGGCCATTAGCCAATCAGCTCCAGTATCCATGTCAAGTACTGAATTATCCTACATGCAACTTCAGTTTAGTAATTTAAGACAGTTTTCAAAGCATAATTCAAACTGAGGTAAACCACCTCACAAAGCTGCATCTCTACACACACGATGCAACTCAGTGCTGCCTAAGTCACTGCTGTTTCTTGGTTTATGGTTTGAAAGACTAGCAACTGCTGTGGTGGAACCTAAAGAGGATCCCAATACACAAATAAACAACAACAAAAGATGAAATACTTAGTAGAAGCAGATAACACACAATGTTATTACTTAGCTAAGACAATGTGTTGCACTTCTACAACTACTTCACAGAATATTATTTCAAGGAATTTTTGCTAGAAATGCTCTACCGGATTTATACCCTACTCCAATTTAGTATACCCTGGAATCATTAAGAACACATGAGTTAGAATGAAGCATGTTTGAATTGGTGGGTCCGCAGCTGTTCTGTTAAGGGTGCACAGAGCCAGGAGCCAGAGTCTGCTTTATCTGCAGCACGGTGGTTAGCACTGTTGCCTCACAGCAAGAAGGTCCTGAGTTCAATTCCACCATCAGGCCGGGGTCTTTCTGTGTGGAGTTTGCATGTTCTCCCCGTGTTTGCGTGGGTTCTCTCCGGGTACTCCGGCTTCCTCCCACTGTCCAAAGACATGCAGCTTGAGGGGATAGGTTAATTGGATAATCCAAATTGCCACTAGGTGTGAATGTGCGAGTGAATGTGAGTGTGAATGGTTGTCTGTCCCTGTGTGTTAGCCCTGCGACAGACTGGCGACCTGTCCAGGGTGTACCCCGCCTCTCGCCCTATGACAGCTGGGATAGGCTCCAGCGCCCCCCGCGACCCTGAAAAGGATAAGCGAATGGATGGATGGATGGATGCTGATACCACTCTAGTCTTTATTTGTTAAATTATAAAGTCATATAGCCAAGAGATGGCTAGCTTAGATTACCTCAGTTCGAATATGCTCCAGCCAACTTCTTCCATTCTCCATTTTAGAAATATTACATGACACATCCTGAGCTTTAGAAATGCTGGTAAGTGAACTGTGTAACTTGCTTTGGACAGGGTTGGTTTGCTTTCTTATGCTAGGCTGCCATCAGCAGCGTCATATTCACTTCTCTTTAGTGTAAACCTCCTCATTAAATTGTCTTGAATACAGTAATAAGTGTCCATTCTAAAATACCGATCCAGTTTTTCCGAGGCGGGTGAGTTCATCACTGGTAAATCAGGTTTTCCTATCTTCTTTTTTGTTTGTTTCAATCTTCCTTGGCCAATTTGAGGCAGCAGAACTGATTGTGGATTTGGTAATAATCCCAGCAAACACTTTCTCTGCATTTGCAGTGTAAACACTTTGATATCGCCTGTATGAAATTATGTTATCTTTCAGGTCAAGTCAACCTAACAGTTAATAGGAAAATTTACCTGCTAAATGCAGCATTATGTTTTTTTCCAGTTAACTAACTTTATTTCTCTGTTCTTTAGTGTTAATCACTGAGCTTCTCCTTAGAGATTTTACTCTGAAAACAGTGAGTTGTGAAAGTGGACCAAAATGTAATAAACACAGTTGTAAACACTGAGGCCAGCTCAGACTGCTCCAAACACACCACACAGTTTTTTCTGCTCTTGACTCTGTATGATGTCATAGAGTGTGGGTATCCCTAATAGGGTCAGGAACACAGCTTTGGCTTTGAGCACAGAAGCCCCACCCACCTGCTGTTTTCTGTATACAAAGGCAGCCAATCAGAAGTAAGCTAGCTTAAAGGGAGGGTAAAAGGGGTGGAAATTTGTTTCAGACAATGTGTGAACTGAGTGGAAACATCAAGGATAAATAGAGATTATTTTAAACTGTAAAGTATACTAAACTACAACAGTAGTGTTCAAAAACACTAAGAAAGAGCTTTCAATAAGCGCAGTAGGGCCTCCTTAGATGACCTAATCAGCATATAGTTAAGCTTTTGACCTTCTGTGTTTTTTAGCTTCCATGTTGGGAAGTAATGCTCACGCACGATAAGACAAAGGGCTGAATTATCATATGCTGCTGATAATTCAGCTCACATTATTTCTTGAATAACCACATTTGGTTCTTTTATTTCTCTGTAGAACACAGGTCCTTTTAGAAATGTCTCTTTTATCTGATGTGCTTCTGTGTTGAGCGTAGGCAGCTATGACTCTGGAATATGTGATGTGATGTCTGTGTAGGTTTAGCATGTGGATGATGTCATACCAACACAGAAAGGCCATCTGTATACACACACACACACACACACACACACACACACACACACACACACACACACACACAGATGGTGAAAGTATGGTAGTCCCGATAATATGTTAATAAATATTGTAGCATCATTCACAGAATGCTAATAGGTTTTCAACAGTTACACACACACACACACACACACACACACACACACACACACACACACACACACACACACACACACACACACACACACACCTACTAACTCACACTCTTTCTGACCCACATACTGTATTTTCTTCAGACATACAGATATGTGGGCATGTAAGGATCTTGCTAAAGATTTAGCAAGAAAACGCTGATTGAAAATGCTTGAATTTAGTTAGACTGAGTTTGTAGTGTGATTAATGTGAAGGGCAGATGCACTCGGCTGCCATGCATAAACCAGCTCCCAAACTCCTACAACATAGAATAGATGAACAGGAGCCCTCTGCTCCTCTGCAGTGTGTGCATGTGTGTGTGTGTGTGTGTGGTGTCAGTGCCCTCTTTGTGTTTTCTTGCTCTTGTTTATTTGAAAGCAGCAGGGACGTAACACAGGCCACTTTGTTTTTCTGTGTGTATTTGTGGCCTATTGATTTGACCATTGTCTCTCCAAAAGCGAGTGGGAGAGAGAAGGAGGGGTCTACAGTACAGTAGACTACAGAAGTCTAGTCCGTGTTTGGTACAGCCGTCTCTGACTGTTCAGAGAGATTCAGTATATTTTCATGTGTATTGCAACTCAGAACATCTTTCATTTTTATTCTTTAAGTGTGTGTGTGTGTGCCTTCGTGCACAAGCTTGCCACACAGCCTGTCCCTGTTGCCATGGTGATGTGGCGGGCACGGAGACGGTGGTGGCAGGTTGGGGTCGGGCACAGTGGGGCGCTGAGCTGAGATTAACTGTGACTGTGACTCTGGAGAGAGGAGAATAAAACAGCAGGCTATCAAGGGCGGACATGACCTCCGTCTCTGTGCTCCTCGGGGTGACGGGCGCCACATCCAAAGGAAACTTTCTATAGTCCAGTGCTTTGGCTGCAACTTTCAAGATCAGCCTCTTGCTTATCTCTATAAAGCCTTGCTCAGCGCTCTGGGAGATGTGTGTGTGTGTGGTATTGTCCCTTAACTGAGAACTCGTGTACAGCCACGGTACATTCCTGTGGCTGTTCTTTTTCTGGACATTTTTTCATTTTGGCCCAGAATATTACAGTTTTCAGTGGGAATGTTTAGCTAATTGACCTGCAGAGATACCAATGATCATCAAACAGTGATGAGAGTACAGAGCAAACAAGGTCAAACTGTATCTGTTAGTTCCATTGCTCCTGCCAGTCCGGCCTCTTGTTTAAAATCAATCTTGTGTTAGGGGGACACAGGGATGCTTTGTTTTGGTGGTTGTTCTGGCGGATGCCTTGCCGATGACTTCAGCTCCACCATGAACTGTCTCCTTATTCCTCTATAGGACTGCGATCACAACTGTGCGGGTCTGGGCATGGTACCACAGCTGAGAGGGATCTATAGATTGGGACTGCCACAGGGTGACAGGGAAATGAGCTTTTTTCTCTTTTCAATTTGTAGTCTATTAATTTTACAATTTATTTGCACCATTTCACTTGATTTCCTCTGATCCAGGCCACTACTGATTTACTAATCTACAAATATATTATTATCGTGTTGTCTTTTGGATAAATTAGAATGTAAATATAAGAAATCTAAACAAAAAAAAGATAAAAGAATCCAGCTGTCAGCTTAAAACCCTAATTTCAAACAATGTTGGGATGCTGTGTAAAATATGTAAAAAACAAACAAACAAACACAAAAAAAAAACTACAATGCAAACATCTGCAAATCACACAACATCCCAGCAGTACTAGCTGAACAGTCCTGGCTCTTCTTTCTCATATTTAACATTTCAGGATCTACCAAATATTTTCAGTTGGTGAAAGGTGTGGACTACAGGCGGGCCAGTTCAGTATTCTAACTCCCATGTTATGTAGCCATGTTGTTTGGAGCATCGTCTTGCTGCAATATGGAAAACCTTCCCTGAATGTTGCTCTAAAATCTGTATGTACCTTTCAGCATCGATGGGGCTTTCCCAGAAGTGCATAGGTATCAATGCACCACCATACGATCAGAGATACAGGCTTTTTGAACTGAGTGCTGATAACAAGCTGGATGGTTCCTTGCTTCTTTAGCCAAGAGGACACGGCAGCCATGTTTCTAATTTTGATTAATCTGCATGTGGATTTCTCTGGATTCTGTGAACCTGTTGATGATACTGTCATCAAATATTCAAAGTCTTTGAAATTTATGTTAAGGAGCATTATTCTGAAATTTTCTCACAGTTTCTCGTAGTACTTTTATGCTGATTGGTGAACCTGTGCCTAGATGTACTTCTGAGAAACTCTGACTCTCTAAGATGCTCTTTTTATACGCAGTCATGTTACTGCCCTGTTACCTGTTAAGCTAACCAGCTGCATAATGTTCATGCGCCTGTTTTTTTAAAATATCCTTTTTCCAGCCTTTTGTTGTCCCCTCCCAATTTTTTTAAGATGCTTTGATGAAACTCAGCTAATATTTTCATGAAACAATTAAATGTCTCAGCTATAATTTACACAGTATCCCAGCATATTTGGAATTGGGCTTGTGATTACATTACAGAAGCATAGTTTATATTTGCATGCAATGGTTCATATAATTTTCTATATTTTTTATAACACAGAAACAAAAGAAATAATACACACAGTCAACACAAATACATGACAGTACATCCACTGTTTATTTTGGTAAGTCTGTACAGTGTGTGCAAAACGATCTAGTTTGATTTCATTGTTTGTCTAGCTTAATGCCCCCATAAGCTTTGGTTTGTATTTCTTAGCAAAATCTGCTTTAACCTCCTAGGACCTGGCATCCACATATGTGGACATCACATTTTGGGTTATTTAGACCAAAATACTCAATTTTGCTCTACAAATGATGTCTATTTACGAGGACATTATACTGCTACTGTTCTATCGAAATTTTAATCGAATATCCTCATATGTGGCTCTCATTTTTCTTAGAAACAAAAACAATCTGGTAATTCTTTGTTTTCACATTCATCGGGCCCCAATATGTCCAATTATCAAAGAGAAATTAAAAATGCATGCCGTGGAAGAGTTCGGGTCTTAGGAGGTTAAGTAGTACTACTACATCTCATGATGTTTTTTTTTTACAAGGTCATAGATCAAAGTCTTGTTATGTTTTTTATGTTCAGTTTTACTTTTTCTTTGTCTGGTGATCATCTTGATGTAGTAATGTTATTAATGCTTGCATGTTTGAGTCTCGTGTTTGGCAGGATCTGGCTGACTTAGTGTTTCCGGGATTAGCCTGACTGTTTGTTTAGCACAGTGTGGAGGAGTTAATGGGCCTGAATAAACTATAACACTATTCGGCTAATGACATTTTTATCGGAGCTCTTAAAATAGGATGTGGAAATAATGACTTTTTATGAATTCCACACACTCCACATTACCACACAAACGCACCATTTCACTGCATCTAAAAGCAGAGTGGCAGCAGCTTGCTTGTGTGTGTGTGTCTGTATGTGCAAAGTACAGGGATCTATTACATTTTGCCCTGTGAGATAGGATGAGCTACTCTTTAGGGAGTTCCATGTAGTATTTCAGGGAGGTTAAACACCACAGTGATGTATAACTGCCATTTCCTACCTGTACGTTCTTCCTAAACTACTCATTCCTGAAGGCTGGGTGTAGCACCCCCAGGCTTCAGGAATGGCAGTGATTCTTGGATAACCTTCAGTCCCATCAAATCAAGATGTTGTAGCTGGTTGTTATGGTGAAAGCAAGTTGGTCAGTACTTGGCTCACTGCCACCCACTTACAAGAAGACAGATGGGAGAATAAAGTTGGTGGGAGCAAGTAAAGGAGACATGAAAATGTGGTGGAAGAAGGTGTTATGGGGTCAGACAACAGGACACAGCACATGAGGAGCAAATATTTTCACATGTAAATGTGACTGAAAATACATAAATAAGTGGGAAAGAGAGCAAAAAGGGGAAATGAAAGAGACAGAGGAACGAGTGATTCTGCTTCATGAGACAGCAGGTACATGGCAAATTTTTGGAATAGCAGCCAATAAAAAGGTGCCAAAAACAGTAAAAACGGTTTTGTAGACACTAGTTGAAACCCTGTGCTAACTTTCTTTAACTGGTGCTTCTGCCATCCTTGTGGTTATTTAAAATTTTCTCTATTTATTTTGATGGCTTTACCACAGCAGCTCTGTCACCTTATGATGAAAGCTGCTGTTTCAATCCAAAAACAGGCCAATTTTTCATTTTTCCTTAAAAAAGGTACATAGTTACTGAGGGATGGTGTTTCATGAGAATATTAAGATCAGGCCTTCTCTGGGAAGTCAGATTATACCTGCACATATTCCTGAAAGTAAGAATCTGTTACAATATCATGCATCAAGCTTGGAACAGTCATTTAGTCTGTTAAGCAGGAATGTTCCTAGAAACAAATGTGCTAATAGTTTAAACGAATAAACAAAAAACAGAGTAGTTGATTACAAGAACCACTCTAACGAGCTGAGCTCACTTTACTGGAGTTATGCACTGACCACACAAATGTGTATTTCAGGAGCTATATGAAACAAATAATCACGTTCCCCAATGATGGTAAAATTGTGTTTATGTGTGACTGAAATGTGCTGAATGGCCAATCCACGATTGACAGAGTTCCATAGTCTTCCATTTTCCTGCTCCGATGGTTGTTTGGGATCATCAACATGCTGGAAAATGAAGCTTTTGCCAGTCAGGTACATTCCAGATGGCACTGCATGGTGAATCAAACTGACACTATTTTTCTGCATTCATAATTCCATCAATTTTGACAAGATCCCCAACCCCACTGGTTAAAATGCAGACCCAAATCATGACAGAGCCTTGGGCATGTTTTACACACAGCTGCAGACAACGGGGGGGGTAGGAGAGAGGTAAACTCAGAAAAACTCAAAACTCAAAACTTCTTGTGTAAATTTCACATACCTCAGTCTTTTTTCCCCGATTCCTCTTCCTTGATTCTAGACAGCTTCCTCTGAGACCAATGAGGCTTTGGTGAGCAGTAGATGGATTAACTGGAGGGCAGGTCAGATATTCACTGCATGTTTTCCCCCCAATTTCTTAAGGACATAACTTTCAGATACTTTTCATCTGCTGTATACTGTCTCGTGCTTGTCCAGTTTCCTCCGAATTTTTAAGGGCACAATGTCCACCATGTCTCTGGTGTGCAGTTTACTCTGTGGTGTGCTCTTTGGAAATCGCCTTGTTGCTGAAAATACTATGTTTATGCCCATCAAACTTTGCTGCCTGTGGCCTTTTTGCAGATTCAACTAAAGACACAGGAACAAATTATGTGTGTGTGACAAAGTGCCTGAAGACAAAAGTTGAAATGGGGTTTTTGCAAAGTTGTCTGTTATGTGCAGAAACAACACCGGTTCATCACTTCAGTTAGGTGCCTTTTTATGTTTGAAGCATTCATAAGTCAGTGTTAAGTGGCTTAACAAAGAAAAAAGCATTCATCTGAAATTTTCAGTCTGAAGGACTAGACTGAAAAGACAGCCACAGAAAATCCTTCAGAGAGCCTGAAGAACTAGACGGCTTCAGATCACTTCAAAAGAATTACAAGTCTGGCTCCTTGGAAACAAAATACAAAGAAACAGTGTGGCTCAAGACTTTTGCACAGTACTGTACCTTTTGCAGGAAGGGGATGAAAGGCAATAATGTTGTGTAACACTTTACTTTTTAATGGCAATAATCTTTTAATTTTACAAGGTACTTTGCACTGATTTAGTGACACTTCAAACATTTTGTACTCTTTCAATTTTGGGCCTTAAAAATGAAAGATTTCTGTCAAATGTGGAGATCCTAAGGCTTATCTTTGCTCAATCCACGTTTGCCACAGTGCAATGGAATCAGTCACAGTTTTTCTTTCCATTACATATTTCACCTGCAGCAGTGCCAATCACTGTCTTTCCTTCATGATGTTTTCATTTAGTCTCATTTCAGCTCTTGAAATATAACCCTGTCCTGTGTTTTTCAACTTAACAAATACAAAACTATGTTCTCTTTTTTGTCTAAATAAAATTCCTCTTTATTAGTTGCAAAAATACAGAATATTCCCATTAGATCAAAACCACAGGCTCGCTGCTCAAATATATTGAAACCCAGCACTGTTTGCTTCACACTTCCAGGCAGGAGGTAGATGTTTGAATATGAGCAGCGAGGAATTTGACCTACTTCTCTTACGATGGGAAAGGACAGAAAGTCGGCATCTGGAAGGAAGCGATTTAGTGATATGGCAAGGTGATGATGCCCTAATCATTTATCTCCAGCTGCTTGTACTATCTTTGTATGATACTTCAGATATTTTACTTCAGTATTCATGCTGAGGACGGCATTTTGATGCATTGCTTAGCAAAAGCTGTGATACACGCAAAAGGCACTGAATGAGTCATTAACTTGATGTCAAGTGTTCATGGTCACCCTGTGCATGTTTGATGTAAAAATCAGACATAACTTTCCCCCCATTACTGAAGAGATCATGTATAAAAAATCCTTTTGAACAATATTTATCGATTAATCAAAGACATTTAATTTGTGTATTTTTATTGTACCAAGATAAATTTGCACCTGGTAAAAGAAACGTGTCTTTTATCCCGCCCCTCCCTGAGCCTGGTTGTGCCAGATGTGTCTTCCTGTGAAAAAGGAGTTTTTCCTTCCCACTGTTGCTCCTGGTTGCTCCAGGGGGTTGTTAGATTGTTAAAGTTTTCTCTGTATTATTGTAGGCTCCTTGAGTTACCTATTGTTGCAATTTGGTAGCATATGCATAAAATTGAAGTGAAAAAAAAAGAAAAATAAAGCTGTGCACCTCCACTTTGTTCAATATGGCTAGTGTAGTAACAACCTGCTTGTGACATAGCTGTGTAACTGGGGGTGGGAGGGTGAAGGAGATGGATTGTGCGTGGAGGTAGGGGAGGAGGGCCGGAGCGGACCAGAATTGAGGGGCTGTTCAGTGTTTGGTTAAGGCCAGATGGCTAGAGAATGGTGTCTGTAGCCCCTGGTCTGTGTGCTGTGTAGTGAGGACTGGGAGGAATGCTGGCCTTTTCTTTGCCCCTCTCAGCGAGTGGAGGCTCAGAGGACTGCGATACAATAGTGGATTAAGACCCACATTCCCTTTTTAATCTCACTATAGTCACACTCAGCTGTTCACCCTCAGGCCTTTGCTCCTCTGCCTCCCACTGTCGGTTTGTTGATGTTGGATTGACATACAATGTGCACACTCACACACATCATAACTACAGAAAACCCCCTCACTCACAGGTCATCTTAACGACCCCACTGTACTCGTATACTCACCCCTTTGATCGTGTAGTGTGATACATGCACATTTAATTTCTCACGTTGGGTCTAGAGCTTGAATCTCAGATCAGAAAGATCTGTAACAGCTGCTGATAGTTGTTGAGGAAAGATAACGCTGAAGTCCAGTGAGAAACAAAAAAATGAACTTCTCTCAAGAATAATTCAGAATTATCACAACCTAAGTCTCATCTATGTCAGGAGCTCCTGACATAGATGAGGAAGATGGGGCAATGAGAAACATGTGATTAACCTGAAAACCTAAAATTTAATAAGATGACAAGTATCCAAACTCTAACCCGTCAGCTCTGAGCGGTTAGACTGATTCTAACCTGATAACTGATAACTGATTCTCAACATGTGTATTTTGGCTTTTGAAAGTACTTCCCCCAGATAATGTAAATCAGGTTCTGGCTTGTCAGAATTGGCAGAGTTCAGTTAAACTGGTTGGTTTCCATGGTTTGCCCTGGCCAAATGGTGGAATCAAACCCAGGACCTTCTTGCTCTGAGGCAGCAGTCCTCTAGCTCCAGTGAGCTGATGAGACAAAGATTGAGTTATGTGGCTACAATTACAAGAGACATGTTTGGAGGAGTAAAGGTGAGGCTTTCAAACCTAAGAACATTGTACTGTCATGTATGTTGGTAGTAGCATCATGCTCTGGGGCTCTATTTGCCGACAGTGGTACTGGTACTCTGCGCTAATTGGATGGAATAATGAAGAAGGACTACCTCCAAATTCTTCAACTTCACCTCAAATCAACAGCCAACACGACAATGATTTCCATCAAAGCTGGTTTTGGAACGGATAAAGCAAGCTTCTGGAACGGCCTTCCCAAAGCCCCAAACTCCAATCAAAGGTTTGTGGACTATGTTTAAAAGCTTTGAATTGCAAAGGGACATTGAATCAAATACTAGTGGTGGCATATGCATATACTGGAGCCTCTATGTGTCATGTTCGCGTACCGGCAGGCAAGGAGAGAAGGACCCAAAATGCAGGTTTCAGTGAGGCGAAGTAGAACTCAAAATAACCGCTTTATTAGCAGGTTGCCGGTAAACAGCGGACCAACTAAACTGGGAAAATGCAAACTAACAGGCAGATACACACGGACGGGAAAACAGAGTACAGAATGAAGGTGAGTAGACATTAACGATGCGACAGAGAACAAAGGTAACACAGGGCTAATATACACACGGCAGTAATCAAGGGATGAGGCACAGGAGGGGAACACACCTGGGAGAAATCACAACTGACAAGACAGGGGAATAGTAAACCGAACACACTGACGCCAGACACGAACCTCCAAAGTAAAACAGGAAACCAGAAACAACTTACGAGGAGGCAGAAGACGCTGCACTTAATCTAGAATAATAATCGACACTATAGAAACATACCAAAATATAAAGAACTGAAGAAGCTGGGTCAGAATGACCCAGAACCGTGACACTATGCATACTTTTGACCCTGTGTGAATTAGAGAAAATCCAAAATAAATTCAAACTTGTGCACATGATTCTTGTTATTTAAAATCATCATCCCACCCTGGCCACAGAACAGCTTAAAGAAATCCTTAAGAGCCCAAGATTATGTCACAATCATGCCCATGAAGAGTGTATGTAACTGTTTGATCATAACTATAAATAAGGCCATTGGCTTTGTTCTGATGTCATAAACACAACAGGAATGCAAAAATTTGAAAACACTGTGAACTGCAAAGTTCTCACCATCAGGTTCACGGTCACATACAGTTGCATGGCCAAAACCCCCTTCTTTCCATATTTTCTGTTAACTTGTACAGTCTTTGTTTTTGAATGCCTTTTTCCTGGTTTCAAAGGAGCTAAACTTTATTAAAATAGGAGAACTTTCCCAATTTTACTGACCAAATCATTTGAATTGCACATGCATCCTCTGGCTGCTGCTATAGGTCGCCCTTGTGACAAAAGTCTATCCAAGTTTTAGACCAACGTGTGCATACTTCAGGAAGACAATGCTAAATTGTATACTGGAGGAGGAGGAGGTGAAAAACGTTATCTACTAATTGGAGGGCTGTTGGTTCCCACGTCTGGTTCATACCACTGGTTAGTGCTATGTATGAAAAGATGAAAACGTGATGGGGAGATGGCTATTCCACATCTACTCTTAAGGAGAGTAAATTTGCTTCTGTGTTCCTAGTGACAAACTTGAAAAGAGTAAATGCAAACCTTAAACTACCGTCACTCCAGAGCCACGTGCTGAGGAACACAGGAAGCAAATGCACTAAAGACCAGATATATTCCCACTAATTTTGTTGACAGTAATTATACACAGTTAAAAAGGCAGCCTCCATAATAGGCATAGTGAAACACAATGTAACCCAGTACCTCTGCAATAACTCTTTCATTATGTAATCATGACATTCAGCATTTCAACAGCAACAATTAACACTAGTGTGTGTCCGAATACAGAATCATTTCAGAGGGTGCATTTACAGCTGTATGTCTACACTGCATTACATCCATTGAAATAATGAACTAAAAAGTGCATGTTTGTGTTCTGGGCCTGCACACGGACAGCACAATGGGACAACAAACTAGCATTGTTAGTTTCTTAGTTAGTAATTAGACTCCGTGTACCTGTGTTTCAGTGCCAGCCACACCAGAATCAAATAAAATGCTGAAAATGTTTTTCTCTGGGGTCCATGCTCTTTTTTGTGGTCTGTTTCCTTTCTTTTTATTTTTTTTAAAGGCTATCATATCAAGTTTACTTTGTACATTATTGCTATGTTGACATAACAGTTACAGAGCCCAGTGCTGCAGGGAGGCACACATTTCCAGTTTAGGGTTTTTTAGGAGGGCGCGGGTGCAGAGTGGTTAGCATTGATGCCTCACAGCAAGAAGGTCATGAGTTTGACTCTGCAATCAGGCCAGGGCACTCCAGGTACACAGCTTCCTCCCACAGTCCAAAGACATGCAGGCACCCACAGAGATCTGACTTTTTTCAAGTAACAAGTAATGTAAGGAATTACCTTTGCAAAAAAAAAGTAATTAGATTACTTTTACTTTCCCATAAGCACGCTTCTTTACTGCGTTACTAAACCGTTGTGATTTTGTTTGTGAGAGTGTCTCATGACAATGACGTGTGACGTCCGTGGCAGCAAGAGATGTGTGCAGATCAACAATGGAAAATATGGAGTGATTACTAAACTTCAGATCTGAGCGAGCTCCGAGCACGCTGCCACGGGAATGTGACATTCACAGAGAAACCCCCGGATCCTCCCACTGACATGAACGCTGTGGCACCGGGCAAACCTCCACCCGCCCCACTCCTGCTAAACAGGTGAAAATAGATTTAAGAGCGACAGGACTCAGTGCCGCAGAATCTTTGCTTTTATTTATTTTTTGCTGTGTTTTACTTGCATCTATTTGAAAGAGAGAGTGTAAAAAAATGTATATGCTGGAATATGCAGAAAATAGGTTGAAATGTTAAACACATTTCTTCCAGTCAAACACTGTTGAATATAATTTAATTTTACTTGATGCAATGTGCATAAAGTTAAAAGATTACAGGGATAGATAGGGATAGGGGCAGGGATAGCTCAGTAGGGGCAGGGATAGCTCAGTAGGTAAAGTGGTCGCCCCATGATCGGAAGGTCGGCGGTTCGAATCCACTTAACGGCTACCCTGAGGTACCCCTGAGCAAGGTACCGTCCCTACACACTGCTCCGCGGGCGCCTGCTTAGTGGGCTGCCCACTGCTTCACTGAGTGAATGGGTCAAATGCAGAGAAAAACAAGTAATTTCCCCATGGGGATCAATAAAGTATCCATTATTATTAACTAACTTATTTATGTTAGTAACTAACTAACAGAAATAAGTAACTAATTACTTTTGAAAATAAGTTATCAGTAAAGTAACAGGAATACTTTTTTGGAGAAGTAATCAGTAATAAGTAAGTAATTACTTTTTTCAAGTAACTGGAACAACACTGGACACCCATAAATGTGAACGTGCGAATGGTTGTCTGTCTCTGTGTTAGCCTGTGACAGATTGAAGATTATCCTGGTTGTACCCTAATGTAGTTTAGTTTGCATGTGAATAGCTGGCACAACTCTTTCAGGTCTTAGAGTTTCAGTGAAACTGTGTTATGACTGAACAACAGGATTTCATATCAACATAGGGTGAGTTGAAAAAAACAGACACAGGCTTGAAACATGAAATTTAACAGTTTTATTTTTAATATTTGGTTTAAATCAAGTAAACTGAACTTTAAGATTGAAATATCTGTCTTTAAATTTTTGTGCAACATCGTCATATTTATCTTTAATTTTCTAAGGGTAATTTATTACTTTTTATTTATTCCTTCTTTTGCAAATTTTGCATTTACAATCACTTAAAAAAATCTTTGATTTGTAATATTTCACAAGACACACAAAACATTAAAGATTCTTAGACTCAAACCTGTATTAGAGGTTCCTAAATGTCAGACTTTATATACCTGTAAAAAGCCTACTCCATGATGAGAGGGAGCTGTAGTGCTACTGAAGAACAGGAAGAAGAACTTAGAGGCTCCACTCCAGACTAGAAAGCCTTTTTTCAGAGGGCCCTGTTAAAAGCAGGCATTTTTCAGCATCCTGGTTACAATAAAGCTCCTTCCGGCTGCAGATAAATGCATACTCATAAGAGGAACCCTCCCCAGCACCACCACCATTTCTAAAAGGTTTACTGCTCTCCTTTCTGCTTCCCCCCTTTTTTCTTTTGCCCTCCTCTTCACAACCCTGTTTTTCTTCAAGGGCCAGATCAACACAGTGGTTGCAGGAATTTAAGGAAGCGGATAGAGTCTGAACATGCAGGTGCAAGAGATTTGGTTCCAGCAATGGTATGGTACAGAAGGAGGAGGGTAATAAGGTGCCAGGAGGTGGAGGACAGGAAGGCAGTGACGGAAGAAGCCGAAGACGTGAGGAAGTGTAGGCAGCTTAATTTATATTTGTTGTGTGGATAAAGAGCAGGGTAAAGAGAGCAGAGAAGCATTGTTACTAAAAAGAGAACCCTTTCTATTCACACCATGTTTGTTCATGCTTAAAATCTTAAATCTTAGTCTTCCTGATGATTTTGGTAAAGAGCAGCTCCATTTAATTAACTTTTAACAGCAGCTTCATCAGCAAGGTGGAGTTTTCCTCAGAGGATCAGTGTAACTCCAGCTTGTTAGACTCCACTCTCATCAGCTACCACACTACACTACATGGCTCCTGTCTTTTTATTCAGTGTGGAAGCTGCTTTCAGCTTCTCATTTATTCACAAAGGGTTACCACAGCAGGAAGCTCCACATGTTTAATTTGGTCGTGTTTTTAAGATCGATACTCTTCTTGATGAAACTGCAGAGGGATTTGTGTCTCCTTCCCCAACTATGAGATATGACTAAAAGACCTGGAAAGGCAAGACATGATGCACGCATGCATCACGCATACATGATGCTCATTTATTAGTGGTGAATGCTCTAGACAGTTAGCTACAGTATTTGAACAGTGGGACCATCTGACACAAAATTTACCAGCATGGAAAGTGACTTTTCCTGTAGAAGAGTTACTAACATGTATGAATACCTATTACTCCAGAGGATTGTAGTTTCATTCCTGTTGGGATCAACCAGCAACCCTAATGTGAGGCAACTGTACATAGAGGACAAATGTCATAAAGGACAAAAGAAGAAACTGGGGGAAAGGGGGAGTAGGAAGTAGAGCCTGCTAGGGCTAATTAGATTGATAATAGTGGGCCTGAGCATGTAGAGGCAACTGTAAGGGGTCAACGTGACAAGAAGAGAGGTAAATGGAGAAGAAGGAGGGGCTGAGGAAGAAGCAAGTGGTGGGAACATGACCAGGGCCTTGCCCACACTAAGGGCATGACAGGCGATGGAAGGTGGCTCTTGTTGCAGACATAAAATCACTAGAGTGGACCAGCACAACATCAAATAGACTTGAAATCAGCTTCTGGATGAATAGTTTCCTTTTTTCCACTGAAAACAGACAGACATTTGTGTTTGTGTACATGGCTACTCATGCACGCCACACAGGAATAGTGTAAAATCAGTGCAGGTCCCTCTACTTTGATTCTACTTACAGTAGGTCTATGTCATTGGAAACCCCTGGGAGGTCCTGTGTCGTTGGGAACTCTCGCCTCTTGTTAGCCACTACATGGCTACAGTCTTTGATCAGCTCAGCTGACTCTTAAGCTCAGCTTAGAGCTGTAGAAGTTTGTGGAGAGGGAGAGAGGTGGCGAGGACAGAGAGACTGATGGCACCCACTGAACCATGTATCCTCTGTTGAGGATGGAGGCAGGAAGGAGAGGGTACAGATGGAGAGACATTAAGGTGATGTGGGATAAGCAGAATGGAAGGTAAATGGAAGAAGAGCATGGCCAAATGAAGAGTGTCTTCCATTCCTCCCAATCCAGTCAGTCAGTGAGACGAGGGTTAACCACAGTGAGTTTAAGAAACAGCAGCACGAAAAGAATTCAATGTTTAAGACTGTGGAACATTCATTCAAAATGCTCCCATAAACCTCTCACAGGGTGTAAAGGGGGTGTCTTTTTAGGGTGTAGACACCCAAAATGACATAATCAGTGTAATTAGGCCATCAGTCAACAGGCCTGTCTCTACTGCATTGTCACTGTTGATTCTTTGTGTATCACAGCACTTGAAACTGCTGTCTGCTTTGTGGAGAAGACGGCCTGTTCAACTCCTAATGAGGAGAGCCAACAGTCTCTTCAGGGATACTTGAGTTTGCCCAGAGGAGCTCTCCTTGGGGCATAAGCATACATTATTCATTTGTGTGCTTAGTTAGCATTCATTCAGGCACCACCCTCTCATGTGGGCTCTGAGTAAAAACCATTAACAGGAAAGGTTTGACATTCTGTAATTACAGAGTACTGGAGAGGACTACAGGCTCTCTGGGAATACTTCTAATTCATGCACAAGCTCGCTTCCCAAGTATTCCCAGTTTTGTATTATTTTCTTGACATGTAACTTTCCTTTATGTGACATCAAAGAGAGTCTGCTTCACTGAACAATGACTTTTCTCAAATACAGTAATCCATGACCTGCCCGTTGATTTGCCTAATTCTCCTCCAATACTGTTTACATGTCCACATGTGCTTCACACAGCAATGGTAACACTGGCTAATCTGATTGGCCCCTGATGTTTTAATTGTGTGTGCGTGGGTTGTTAACCACGTTTGGTGGTTTCGTGTTTAGGGAGAGTCGCATCAAAGAGGTAAGAGCAGAGAGCAGTGAAGGGGTCTGTCCACAGTGATGAGGGCTAGAGGTCATACTGATGGTACAGGGATCCTGAGGTGAAATAAGACTGGGTAATGGACTTTGTTTGTTTCGCAACACATTCACTAATATCAGCATAATCTCATGTTTTAATAATTTATTTCTTAGAGCAGCTCACGAGTGTTTCAACCTGCAGTGAAAGGACATGACTGATGCAGAAAAATCAACTACCAGTGGTCTTTGTTCCATCTAGTTCTTCGGCTACACTCGTGCATCATTACATGAAATAGCACTGATATCTTAAAAACACAAAATAACTCAATTAAGCTAAAAAACTGTATAGCCTTAAGAAAGTCAACAGTGACAGTAACAGTTGCACAAAAAGCTTTAATTTTCTTGGAAGTATTGAACTCTAAAGTAAAAGGTCATGTGGTCAGAGTCTAGATTTACCGTGCTGCAGAATGATCAGTGCATTGCGGTAAGGTAAGAAAGGTTGTAATGCACCCATCATGCCTTCACATTTACGGTACAAAGGCAGTATTATGGTCTGGGGTATTTTTTCAAAAAATGAGGTCAGGTGACTACTTGAATATACTGAATTACTAGGTTTTTTTTCATTAATGGTATATATATATAAAAGCTGATAAAAGCTAATGGCAGCCGATACCAGGACATTATGCACAAGAACAGTGAGCTCAGGGACACCAGGCTCAGTCCACTCCTGTGCATCCTCCTCACCTACAACTGCATCCACTTCCAGAGCAATGCCTCTATCATCAAGTTCACTGTTGCTATGCTTATTATTCTTTACTTTTAGTTTATCTAAACTAGTTAGTTTATTTTAGTTTAGCAGTTTATAAGACAATAAACTTCTTGATTGATTTGTTGGTCAATATTCCAGAATGACACTGCCATGAGTAGTTCAGGGACCATGGGACATAACGGCTCCAGACTCATTCAGCATCTTTGGGATGTGCTAGAGAAGAATTAATGCAGACATGTGACTTTCGCATCATCACTACAAGCTCGTGACAAAATACATGGACAGAAATACATGTTGTGAACTAATGGACACAATGTCATGGTAAATGCGTGCGGTAATAAAAGCTAAAGACAGTCCATATATATTTGAGTCCGTGACATTTTTTTCATTTGTTTTGACTGTGTAGTGAATATGCTGGTGTATTATCCTCTGCTTAAACATGTACTTGGCACACTGTTGTGAATTCTCAAAGCAATATGTTTCAAATTCAAACAATGCTCAGCCGACTTTCAGTTTTATTTGTACTTCTGTAACCTCACCAGCAACAGTCTTTTGTTATGACTCAAAATCAGAAGGGTCTTCAAAGCCTCACTAAAGCCCCCTCTTTACCACCCCACTACACATGACCCTGAGCACTTGTTTTGCCTCTCTTTCATCTCTTCTTGCCTCTCGACCTCTGGGTCACCTCTGTGCTCGAACCAGAACTCGCCCTCATATGTGAAACCTCTCATTAAAACACACAACAGTCACAGTCATGTACGCACAGCCAGATCTACACAAACAGCGATGATAAGAAGTGGGGAAGGTTGTAGCTCTCCATGTAAGGGTCTGTGCAGGTATTCAGAAAAGGTCAGTGGTTTTAGTTAGGTCACATGCATGTTCACATGTTTTTGATGTTGTTGTTGCTCAAGTTCAAGTCTGACTTGGTAGGAGAGGTAGACGTGACAGACAAAAAGACAAGCTGGAGAGCATGTGAAGAAAAGGCAATTTTCATTAAACTACTCTTTGTTCTTTGGTGTCCACCCCAAAACAACTTTGAGGATACTGACCAGAACATGTTTACTATGTAGACAGTGCATGTGTGTGTGTGTGTGAGTGTGAGAGCAGGGTGGGGGTGAGACATGTCTCTTATAGATGTGAGAAACTGGCCGTGTCTCTCAGTGTGTCGACACTCTAATTGGCAGAATAGAATTATTGAGTTAGTCTGGAGTGAACTGAAGCTAATTTGATGAGGCGAGTTGAAGGACAGCTGATAGGGCATGCAGCTATGGGAAAAACGGGTTCCTGCACTCTCCACACACACACACAAAGGGCCGGAGTGTGTCTTCCATTTACAGCTGGTAAGGATGTACAGTTGGCTGAACTCTCTCGCGCTCTCTTTCTCTCTCTTCATTTGTTGGGGTTGCCATGGTGATAAGGGGAGGCTTGCCTTGGCGGCCCATAATTTGCAGAGAGCCTGTCTGGATGTGACATGCTCTTTACAGGCTCGGCATTGTTTGGAGCAGATTTATGTACATTTGTTGCGCTTCATCACAACCTTCCCCACACCTCCAACGGAGGGGGTAGACTTTGAAAGAATCAGCACATGTACCATGCGCTGATTCTTTGGAATTCCCCGGTTGGATTAGCACAGTCTTATAAGAATTGCCTAATTCTGTCTCCACCCATGGTGCTTTCCCTCCAAAGCCAGATCTTTTTGCTTTTCCTTTCCCTCTCTGTTTGAAACGGCTCTTACTCTCCTCTATCAACCCTTTCCTCCTCCCTCCCAGTAGGCGTTGCTACAACACAGTCCAATCAGAAACCAACCCATTTATTCATCCCTCCATGGTCAGCTTGTTGTGTCCACATGTTTCTTTTTTCTTTTTTCCCATTTTTTCCTTCTACCCCTCATTGTGCCACATGAGCCTGGAGTAGATAGAAAGACTGTAGTGGAGCGAAAGTTAGCAAGCAACCGAGAGAAAGACAGAGAGAGAGAGACTGGAGGAAGTCATGCAGAGTGTGAGGCAGCCCAGCGGCAATGCTTGATGAACTGAACTGCTGACCAGTTCTTTCTTCACTTTGACTGAACCTCACAGGGATCAAGAAATCAGACGAGAGATTCCTGATCTGAAGAGATCAGCTCGTTGTCTTCACTGAGGGGCAGAAAAACCAGGCAAGGACGTGGAGAGGAAAAAGAGAGCATTAGAGACAAGGAGACAGAGGAGAGTTCTACAAATGCGAATTGGAGCAGAGGAGCACAAGGAGATGCTCAGAGGGACCAGATAGTGGCAAGAAAAGCAAGACAAGTAGCAAGTGTGCCCACAGAGACCGCTCAAAGAAAGGGCGACGCATTAGGAGGAGTTAGAAGCTGTTGCGAGTCAAGCAGGGAGAGAAAGAACAAGACAAGACAGAAAACAGAGAGACAGTGTTAGAGAAGAATGGCTAACTCAGGTCTACAGTTGTTGGGTTACTTTCTGGCGTTGGGTGGCTGGATTGGCATCATCTCCACAACTGCCTTGCCCCAGTGGAAGCAGTCATCGTACGCCGGCGATGCCATCATCACGGCTGTGGGTCTGTACGAGGGGCTGTGGATGAGCTGTGCCTCACAGAGTACGGGACAGGTGCAGTGCAAGATCTTTGACTCCATGCTCTCGCTGGACAGTGAGTACCACATTTGAATTTGCTCCTAAAACCCAAGGATCTCTAACTTGTAGCAGTGCCCTTTTCCTACTCACGGTGATGTCCTTGTCTTTAAAGAAATCCATGTTAGGTATCACTTCTGTTTGGAGTGCAGGTTCATTGTAAAGGATTTTCAGGTTTGATTCTGTTGGATGTGAAGTTACTGTGAAGTTATATTCAATGTACAATTACTCAGATGACGAAGAGTAAAATTCAATTAAACTGCTAATGTGCTGATAAACTTTTTTCACTTTTCAATCACACTCCTTCCTTTCTTTCAAACTACTTTCCTTCTTTTATTTTATATTTTTAATTACCGTAACATTTGTCAACCTTTTGTTCTGCTTTGTTATACAAAATTTTCCCAAGAAACATCTTTTGTGGTACACTACACATGTATTATAGTTATTATATACTACGGTACACAGTTATTATAGTATGGCCCATTCATGTGTGCCGACTCTTGCCATTAATCAGCAGCAAAAACAGAAGAAAAACAACTCCCTGAGTGCTAAATGCTAACTGGGATGCAATAAACATGCAAGCTATAAATCTTACTTCAAATGCTGCTGTTCACATCTTTATTACAGCTTAGTTTCTTTATTAGAACTCCAAAACACCATGCGTAGAGTGTGATGAGTTGGAGGGGGTTCGGAATGTGGGGTTCGGACGTAAATTAGCTCAGAATACGAGTCTCCTGTCATCTCCAATCTGTGAGCTGGACCTAGTGAGTCATAATTAAAGGCACACAGATTATATGAATCCATCCATCTACTGTCTGCTTAAATTATCCTATTAGAGATTCTAATGAAAGACTAGCGGGTGTTAAGGGGGGGAGGCTTGGTCAGAAGGCACTTTCACAATACAATTCATTTGTTTTTCTCTGTGGTTACTGCTGTGGCACGCTTTCCTTGGAACAACAAATGAGGCACTTTGCAAACATTTTGGCGGTTCTGTGAGTCCTCCTATCAACACACTTTCTGATGGCGATCGTTGTGATGGGGCGTCCGAGCTGATCTCCCATCTCCTTTGGTTCCTTGCAGCAATAAGAACAGTGTATTGTCTTTGGGCATGAATAGAGGCTGTTAGGAGAAGAAAAGGGTAGTTGTTGAGCTAAAGTCCAGAGATATTCCCAGAATGTGCTCTATCGTCCCCACACGAGCACATTGTTCCACTTGTCCGTTAACCTCTTAACATCCATCGAGTCTCCTCGAGTTATTGTTGGATTTTGCTAGATGGACAATTATTCCGAAACTAGAAGATGTTACCTTTCAAATAAAGACTACACAGTCATTTGGCATGACAGATTTTATGTTCCAAGCTTTTCCATTTAAATCATATAAACAGGTGATACATTTATAAAACTCTATAGATGTTAACAAATTACCAGAAATTCATCTAGAAAACAGGGGGCAGGGTTAGGACTAGGATAACATACCCAATTGTTACAGAATAAAACATTCTTGAACAATCTCTGCTTTGTTTAGATTTCCCCCCAGACACATTACGAAACAGAACTGATTTAATCACATGTCCCGGATCAGGTCGGAATCTCGGGTATTGGTTTGATCAGGCACAAATAGGTCTGAAGGAGCTCCTCTCGCCTGGGTATGTTCGCAGCAGGAGTAGCATGTGACGGCGGGTATAATTGTTCACTAGACTGTGCTGATGTGGCCAAGCAAATGTGGTGGAAAGTGCTGCAGGTTTACTGAGCATTTTGCTCAAGAAGAAGACAGTGGTCAAAATAACAGATGGCTGTTATTTGCCAGATGAGGTGAAGGAGGATGGTGGTGCTGAAAGGACAGCTCTTTGCATCCAGTAAAATCTGAGCGTGACATTGACCTGCCTCTGCCAATCTGTGTGTCGCACTAAATAGCAACCTCTTGCACATTTGACATAAAAGGCATAGATGTTTCCTGTGGATGCCAGACATTCATGTAAAAGGTTAAGTCTGCTTTATAAATCGAACTTGACAATGAGTTTCTGAAGACACTATTCATAGTAAAATAGTTTCTATTATACAATACATCTTGAAATGTATGCACATTTGGTCAGTCAAACCTACTTTATCTATGGCCAGTTAGGTAGAAATGTTCTTGTATTAGATTCTTGTATTTCTTTTAAGATCAAAGCCAACAACGTGTCCCTCCAAACTATTTGACATTTATACCCATCTGTCAGTCTTTGTCCCCATGCTTTGCCTACTCCACGATTCTTGACCTATGTCTTTAAAAACACAAATACATGTGTTGTAAAAAGGCTAAAATGTCCATAATAAAACTGTCAGTCAGGACACTAGTTTGACATCCAGGTGGGAGCTACTTTCCTTTTCACTTTCTGTTTGTGTAAGTTCTGGTAAGCCACAAAGTCAGCTCAGCTCGGTAGCGATTCTGGCAAATCAGCTGATTACTACATCAGCCCACATCAGCTGATGGCTCAGCTGATACCATTCTACACATCCATTTGGAAAATCCTATGAGAGCTGCTTCAACCTAACACACCCCCAACTGGTCGTGGCAGATGGCCCCGCACGTCCCTGAGCCTGGTTCTGCCGGAGGTTTCCTCCTTTTAAACTGTTTTTCCTTCCCACTGTCATCAAAGTGATTGCTCATAGGTGGCTGTCTGATAGTTGGGGTTTCTCTGTATTATTGTAGGGTATTTACCTTACAATAATAAGCAACTTAAGACATCTGTTATTGGGATCTGGTGCTATATAAATACAATTGAATGGAACGGAATTAAAATTCTGCAAAGCAAGCTACTTTGCAACCCACCTCCATCCACCTCTTCTTTTGATACTTTATCTGACTTACTCACAAGGGTTGTCATTGATGCCTCCTCTGATCTGAGCTGGGGTCTTGCTTCTGCCCTTCACACCTTATGCTTAACTTGTATGCACATTTAAGGGTGGTATCAGATAAGTCATGCAGATGTAATTAGCAGTTGTCTTAAGCTACAGTAATCTATACTGAGTAAAAAATATCATGGTTTACACAGGTTCACACTGTTTAGAATAAAAAACAAGCTGAGAGTCAGACATGGTAAAAATGGTTTTATAGGACAAATATTTCAAATATTTAGTATGCATCCAAAACAGCCAATGAGGGTTTGCAGTGTGTGTGGACTCACACAGACACTAATATTGATATTTACCTACAACAAATGCTTCAAATGCTGTGTGAATTGCACAGCATTCACACAGCATTGTGTGAATGCTGTAGGCATTCACACTATTGAGTTGGCTTTGACAAGTTAATATGGGTCCTTTAACTGGTATACACTGAAAAGAAATGACTAAAGGGTCAAGAGAAACAGAAGTTTATTCTTTGAGTTGAAATTGCATTGGAGGACTAAACTGTAAGTGTAAGGCACCGAGCAGGCAGAGAGCCAGTCTGTACAAAATAGACTCAAGTGACCTCACAATGGGACCTTACAGAGCCTACACACACACACACACACACACACACACACACACACACACACACACACACACACACACACACACACACACACTGAAAGGTTGTGGCTGGTACTGCCAATCTTAGCAGTGGAAAAAGAGAACCTAGTGGGTGGGTGAGCCAGCCTTCAACCAACTCTCTTTCTCACTTTCAATCCCTTCTTCTAGTCTCACCAAGGAAAACCGGTCAGTGGAGTCATTAGCCTAAACCCCCACACACCAGGAATGTCTACAGTGAATGAAAAACAACAGCAAAAAATTTCCAAATCCCTCTCTCTGGAAGACCATTCAGATACTCCATCAAAAGGAGCAATGGAGCCATAAATCAGACTTCAAAGATTGTTCCCCCTTCAAGTCCCTTCAGATCAGCTTTTGAAATGCTGCTTCACTGCCGCACCATGAATGATGGTGTGTGTATTTCTGTCACAATGACAAACGGTGACTTTAGCTTTCATCTCAGGCTGATACTCGACTGCTCTTTTTGAACTTACAGTTCATTCAGCGAATGGGGTACAGAACTCAGAGAATCGGATATTGGTAAAAATCATAGAAGCACTGCAGCAAAGAAAAAAATTAATACCTTGTTTTGGGAAAAGACATTTATTTAATCAGATTTGACTGGCAATTTTAAACATGCACTTTTTTTAGTCCCAAAGATCAATGCCCTGAAAGACAGTGTTGGCTGCTGAGTGGCAAAAGTTGCTCGTAGGAGGAATTAGTTTTTTGCTACTTGAGTCACAGAGCAAGGAACATCTCTACTTGAGCATTTGTTAACAGTAGAACAAGTCAACAAACACTTTTTCTGACACAGTTCTTGAAATCCTTACTACACACCAAACTATTCAGTAAGAACTTACAATGTTAACCACAGTGTAATAAGGGCACATTTAAAATGTCAATGTTAATGTTACTGTTAAGAAATACTGAAATGATAACTGATAATATTTACAAGTCATTATTAAAGTTCTACATTATGTTTATCTATAACATTATAGTTTGTATAATAAAAAAATGGAATTAATTTTAACATGTGGTATATTGTATTGTATTGTGTATCGTACTGCAGCTGATTCACTTCAGTTTTATTTATAGAGCGACAAATCACAGCAACAGTTGCGTTAATGTGCTAGAGATTATGACAATTATATAACAATTAAATCCTTGCATTTACATTTTTTTATGCTATACCATAATCAACAATTTTATGATAAAGGTTTAATTTCTGACCTGTTCTCATTCCTGGGGGATCAAATATTGATGCTTTAGGCACGTGCGCTTTGAAGATTCAGTGTCAGTGCTGTGGGAATAGTGAGACCAACACCCCTGACTTTGGCCGTATGGTGAACCAAAGCAAGTCAAGACTGTCTAAGAATAAAAGGAAACTAAATACTTAGTAAACATTTACAAACCAATATCGTCAGCAGACACTTTACAGCTACCACCAGACAATGTCCTCACATGTACCACTGACCTACTATTATAAATTACCATTATATTGTTGGTGCACAATAAAAAAAACTACCAAGTTATTATTTAGTAATAACCAACAGTGCTCCTTCTTCTTCTTCTTCTTCTTCTTCTTCTTCTTCTTCTTCTTCTTCTTCTTCTTTTTACCTAGTAACATCCACAATGTTTTCAGGAGATAAATAAAATGATATATTTCAAAGGTCCTGGAATATAATGAGTGCATAATGGGATTTTTTTTAATGTGTCCTGGAGCTGTAAAAGCTAACAAAGGGGCAACACTAAAAAAATGAGTTTGCTGACTCTATTGAATTGTTTTCTGTTCCTGGGACATGCAAACACAACACCGGCTGCCGTTTTTTGAAAGTGATGCCTGTGATCTTGGCTGTGAAACCTCTATGAGAAATCCCCCTGTTTACTTTAATTACCATATTTGTCAGCTTTGTCAGATATCACAATCGAGATGCTGGAATGTTTTCTACCACTGCTGGGATTTCAACAATCCCCTCGCTTGCTGTAAATAAGGCACGCTCCATCAGTATTTTGACGGTATTATTAGGCGCTCAGCATTGCTTTGCCTTTAACGTGTCTTTGAGTGGCTGTTGTTGAGGCAGTACACTCACATCGCTGTGGTGACGGCCCCGCGAAAACAATCTTTCTTTGTGACAAAGCCACACTAATCCCACTGTTTGAAACATGTAAAGTGGGGCCTCCTACAGTCAGTGTGAGCCAGAGAGAGACTTTCATCTCAGTCTGTTCCACCTACAGTCAATGTGTCTGTGCTCATATTGTGCTCTTACACATATGTGAGTAAATATGTGTAAATATGTTCCTCCCACTAAGTTATGTGTGTGCTGAGGCCTGTGTGGGTAGAGGATTCGATTTTAGAGACGGCAAAACCACAGTGGAACGATGTGGAGAAGATTTGAAGGATCATTTACGGTTCCAGAGTTTGGCCAGTAAAGTCACCTCTGGAACTACCCTGCTTGGAAAAGTAGGACAGTGGTGGACTCTCCCTAATGATCTGTCTGTCACAAATGCATGTGGTCTCCCATCAACCCTGCATGGCATGTATAGCTTCATTCCCCTCAGTTTTCACTTTCATGTTTAGAAATATTTGTGTCTTTCCAAATGATGGGCTGAAAGACTCTTTTCTTTTCTGTTTTCTCATCTCCTCACCACTTCTACATCCTCTACTTCATGTTTTATCTCTTTCCTCCCCTCTTTTTTCTCTAGTCCACATCCAGACATGCCGGGCCCTTATGGTGGTGTCAGTACTGCTGGGCTTTATTGGGATCATTGTCAGCGTGGTGGGCATGAAGTGTACCAAGGTGGGAGATAACAACCCAGCCACCAAGTCCCGCATCGCTATGACTGGAGGAGCACTCTTTCTGCTTGCAGGTGCAACTGTTGTTTTGCTTCATTTACCAGCATAAAAAGACGCTGTATTTCTGGCATTCAATGCATTTAGCAAGAGTGGTCTGGCATTTTTCTTGCAGTAGGGGTCTTCTGGGTAATTAGAGTCCCTGCTGTAAACAGGAAGTGGTCATTTTCGAGGCATTAGCTCTTGACCTCAGACCACAATCCCAAGGAAAGAAATTAAACTAAACAAGTATTTACTAAGCCAAGCCATTGGTGTTGTTGTAGCAACAGAATTAATTAGTGTAGTAAACTGACAGATAAGATAAAATAAAACGTTAGGAAAAAAATGACAGAAATTTCTGTGTATGTAAGCTGTGTATGTGCATCTCTCTCCACACACACACACCTTCATTCCAGTCTTTCCTTCAGGTGAACACCTAAGAACCTGTAGCTATCCGTTGTTTCAACCTCCTCACCCATGAGACATTTCCTGGGCTTAGTTGTATTTTTTTCCCCTAGAAGAAAAAAATTCCTTTGTCTCACTGACATTCAGAAAGAGGTGATTTCTGCCAGACCACTCTGCAAAGCACCTTGCCCGCTCCCTCTACTCCAGTTCCTGTAGTGTCATCAGAAAAGTTCTGCAGGTAGCATGGTCCTCACCTGTTTCTCCCTCCACAGGTTTATGCACACTGGTTTCTGTGTCCTGGTATGCCACTCAGGTGTCCTATCAGTTCTTTAACCCAAACACACCACCCAATGCCAGGTATGTGAATCATATTGTGATACACTCCTTTCTGTTTGAGCTGAGGGTTTAATCTCTTCATTAAAGAGCAAAAAACACCATAATCAAGTTGCGACTGCTACAATACTGTCAGTGTATTCAAAACCTGGAAGTATCAGATCTCGAATAAATATCACAATATCATATAATGAGATTGCAATGTTTGCAATAGTTTAATATTTCTTTAAAATGTTGTTGAAAAGAAAAAATGCAGAGGTGGGAAACACTAAATAGCCTGAATAAAAGATACCTGACAGTGATACTGTTTTCATTGGTCTAACACTGTTTTCAGTTATCACGCTGTTGTATTTGTGCTCAGTCTTCTTATTTTTTTGTTTGTTTGTATATTTGAAAATGTCATATTTTAGACTAGTCAAGAGGTTTTGTTGTACATAGAAGAAACAGGCATAAGTAAGCAGACTTCATCTCAAAGGTTTGAGGGACAATTAACATGATGTGATAAACTGGAACTACAGCCAGTGACAAAGATTCTGCAGTCAAATTACTGTTAAACTTAACGTGTTCTGTTTACAAAAACCACCTAGATGTGGCAAATAAAAATAATTAGGACTAGTTGCAGACACAACTGTTTTCAGCTGCTAATATCTGTATGACATATACGTCTAAAACAGCTAATGTTACTGGTTGCTGTTAAAAAGATGAGTTTAGCTGTAAACTGTAGTTATTACTAAAATAGTCAACATCTGTCGCCAATAGTTGCTAATAATGGCTGAAAAATATGACCAGTTGGTGATACAAATCACAAATAAACAATAATAGCTAGTTAGCTGCAAACATTTGGTTGGTAAGGAAAAACCATTGATTAATTTAGCAACATCATTTCCAAATATTTGATAATTTTGGCTTAGAAATATGATCAATGTACGATGCTAATAGTTTCCAGTTATGAAAAAAAAGGAAAAACAAATCATTTAATACTAGTAGTTGTTACTTTTATCAAGTATTACAGCTGTAAAGCTCCTCTTATGACTAATGTGTATGCTAATGGTTAGTCTTCAATATCTAATAATTAAAATAATAAATTTTTTATCCATTTTTTATCGCCCACGCTTCAATATCCATTTATCCTTTATTTTGTGTATGTCTTTTTATGTCAGCATTTACACCTTATGCCTTGTTTATGCCTTGTTTCCTGTGCAGGTATGAGTTTGGCTCAGCCTTGTTTGTCGGATGGGCAGCAGCCAGTCTGACTGTTCTGGGTGGCTCTTTGCTGTGCTGCTCCTGCTCCAAAGAAGATATGCGAGGACAGCAATATTACCGCCAATCACAGCCTTCCACAGCAAGGGAGTACGTGTAAACCCCAACCCCTTCCAGCAGTCACCCAAACAGAGAGCAGAGGACACGCTTGGCACCACCCTCTTTTTTCCCCTTGTAAATCTAACAAAAAGACTATCATGCATACACACATGCAATCATTTAGCTCAAAGACACTTCTTATCTTACACAGCAATACACGACATATGAAGTTGTACATATATGAGCATATTATCTACCAGTAGGATGTATGTGGCTATGAACCTAAAGAAGTACAAACTTATACGTAGAAAGTGTTAAGCTTGTATTGTGAGTTGACATCTCCTGCTTGTCATGATTTAATGTACTTTAAGAGGTAAGTACAGCGATACGATGAACACAAATTTAAGCACGGTACAGAAAAACATCGTTTGGAGCAAATTACACTGCAAATTAAAGGGCATTTCTTATCTGAGGAAGTACTGCAAAACTTGCTGAACTTTTACTAGCATGTCCTGTGCTTCCTGGTTGGAGCTGCATTGGTGTTTTACCTCCAAATTGCCACGTATGTTCACAGTCTACTGTTGCAGTTACGTGTGTAAGGGGACAAGGCCTGACCCTGTGTGCAAATGAGAAAAAAAGGATTTAATTTTGTAACTCACAGAGTTTAGAGCTCTAAACCACCAAACCTTTTCTATCTTTATATAGAATTCAAAACAAAACAAAGAATTTCTATGTTCTTAATTTATTTATTTAAGCTGTCGAGTGTTATTCAAACAAACATAATGAATGACAGTAAAGAAGCAGGCGTGTCTGGTGTCCTCCTAAGTGAGGAAGCCCCTGGACAACCATCTTATTAACAGCTGAGAAAATTTCTCACATATGGTAAAACTACACAGTCCTTTTTTACACCACAAGGACTTGATGAAGATCGCACATGCAGACACAATCTGAACTGCAGCAGTGGAGGGTGAATTGTTAGTTAAAGGTGTCTGTTTAGATGTGTAATGAGTATGACTGCTGCTGATTATCGCTCTTCCATTATACTTAACACGAGGAGAAAGAGGAGACTGTCATCGACACATATCATCACGCTCCATTTACTAACACCATCATTCCAGATTCATACACTCCCTCATCTCATAAGCTGTTGTATAACTAAACCAGTGCCTAAGATCTAAGCTATTCACACACATGAATAATCTTACTGAGAAGCTAAAAGATGTCAGCATACTATTATCTTTATATAATTTAGCATGATGAAGTGTTATATTTAACTCCACTGTTTGGTTGATTGCATATAGAAAAAACAGGTGGTCTTCAACCCACCGACTACTCATTGAAGGTGAGGCACAATAGATACTTGCAACTATTGCCACATTAGACCCTTTAAAACTCAGCTGCTGCTAAATTGGCTCTTGAGTTCTCCCTTCATGCTCCCACATCACTTTGCCCCCATTTATGTTTCTAAAAGAGTTGGTCCATCACTGTTCCACATAAAAAAGCCATTAACTTTTCTTAGAATAGGTCCCAGTTGCCCCATTTCCCAGTTACATGGCTTCTCTTCTTAGAAGAGACTTATTTGTGGAGAGCTCTATTATTCTCAAACTTGGCAGGTGGACGGTGAAGGTCTATAGGAAATTCTTTGTACTTGTACTAAATAAAATGAGATGTCAATGGGATGTCAAGCATCTCTGCTCTGCTGTCGTAGCGACTGTGACATCTCCCCATTTCTATATGACTGGAAATGAGCAACTAGGCCTATAAAGCCAACAGACAAGTGTTTACAGAGGTCAAGTCTGAAAGCCCTTTTCCCAGACACCTCTATGGAGGGAAGACTTTTATTTTTTTTGCAGCTTCGAGTATGTCTCTTGTGGCAGAGAATGCAGGATTAAGGCAGTTCCACATCACCCCAGACAACAGTATAGCTGTTCATTGACTCTATATGTTTCTGCCCACCTTTATTAGTCATTCTGTAGGGTAAATGTTCTATTTTAACCCGAACAGTGCTAGCCAGCTTCCATGTAACACTGATTCTGAAACCTGTCGGCTAACATCTCAGTCATCCCTCTGGCTCTCTAACATGGTGGGAATCTGAGAGTTCTTGATGTGTCTTATCCTGACTGTCTTCTTCTCTCCTCTAATTCAGGGCAGAGTTGTTGAGTGAAACTAGTTTCCCTGACTGATCAGCCCCCGCCTTTTTATCGAGGACTTTCCGACTCTCCCACCACTGTCTCCCCATCCCCCCTTCATTTCCTGTTACCTCTTTACCTTCCAATTTGGACCTCTTGTAGATGATTTCCTTTTTCTCAATAATACATCTGCACCTTATCACTTTTAATGGGAACCAAGGTGTACTGTCTTCTTCCGACCCCCTCTCCGTCTCTGAGCCGTCTCTGTAAATATGGACTCATGTGGTCAGACGTTTTCTTTAAGAAATAAGATATCAACCCTCTGCTACACCTCCTGTTCCCCCTTCTGTCCAAATATTGGTGCAAAGTTAACAATAAACTGAAACATACTGTTGTGCTGATTCGTAGTTTCACTTACAGCCTATGACCTCTGGGTGTTTTTGTAAATGTGAGGTTTTTTTCTTGTCGCTGTGACTGAAACGTGTCTTTTTTCCCTTTTGAATTGCAGACCAAATGTTAAAAGTACCCCACCAGAGAAAAGGGAGCAGTACTTGTAGTTTGGGAGAGTCTTCTGGCCCTACCATGGTTTAATTTCTGTCAACAGACAAAACCCTTTCACTGAGAAATTCAAAACAGACAAGAATGAATTTATGAACAGCAAACACTCAAGCATATTGCAACAACATATATTAATCTTTGTTGAGATTAATGAAATTGTTTGGGGAAATGTTTTATGAATTAGATGTACTTAGGGGGTTTGACATCCTCATCTGTGTTGTTGACTTTGGGAGAGACAGTCATTCAGGGTATGTTTTCTATAACATGTTAAAAAACCCAGGTGTATATACCACCAACTTTACTCCTTTTTTTTTTTTTACTACATATAATGTTTTACTACAGTGCCTTATAACACATGTTTGCACACATGTATGTGAATTCTCTGTTTTCCATCCCATCTGAGGGATGCGTGTCCACAGCTACTCTGCTAGGACTTGTGTTTCCCTTTGTTTCTATTGTTGGAGTTCCAAAAACGAATGTGAAGCTACTCTACAGTACCACTTATGAACAAAAAGGACAAATACATGATAGATCTGCCACGTGTTGCCTTATGCCACTGTAAACTCTGTGCCTGTTTCCAAGTAGTCTGGGCTGAGGATATACCAAGTGCATCCATTGTGTATCGTCAGGTGCCAATATGATTTTGTGTGAATGGAAGAGTCGTCGTATTATTGACTCTTAAGGACGTACTGTATTGTGTGCTGTCTCCTGTACTAAGGAATGCCAGTTTGCTGAGAGTTAAAATGCCTGCATTTATTTACCATGCCTTTCTTTTTCTCTAATATTTACCTCCTTCATGTCGTGTATCATCTCATTTACCTGTATACCCGTCTGTTTCCTTTAGAATGAAGTAAACAGAGATGGAAAAATGGATTTGGCTATGACTCAGTACTTTATCAGTTTTTTCCCTACTTTTCACCCTTGCCTGACTTTTTGCCCACTCCCCCCACTCATTCCTCCATTCCAGCTCAAATCCTTCTTTTGCACCCTGTTGTTCAATAATTGCAGATGTGGAATTCCACTTCTGCTCCACTTGTTGGCTGAGCAAGTTAACCTTGCGAGTCCACCTTTGAGAATGTCTGGTGTTGTAGAGTTTGAGCTAGAAAACATTTTAAATTGTGATCTTGGCTAGAATTACTCATTTTTAACTGACTTAAACAGGATAAGAGCGAGGGTCGTGCTTTTTCAAGTACTATTTTAATACGATATGCACATGTCTGTAAACATTACTAATTGTTCTGTTTTTTGTTATTGCTTACTTTGCTTTTGCTTTCTATGAAGATTAAGTGTTTTCGTAAACAGAAGATACAAACTTCACAGTTATGATTTTGGAGAAATAGACCCGGTGAAGTTTAGCCAAAGCTCACGCAAGATTTTGAGTCTCTGCGCTAGAATATCCAAATGGCAGCCTTCCAAAGTGTGTCTCTTTCAACCAAATCACCAAAAAGGAACGCTAACAATTCAATTCAATTCAATGTCATTTATACAGCGCCAAACACCAACAACAGTCCCCTCAAGGCTCAATAATACATACAGAGAAAAACCCAACAATCATATGACCCCCTATGAGCAGCACTTTGGCGACATTGGGAAGGAAAAACTCCCTTTTAACAGGAAGAAACCTCCGGCAGAACCAGGCTCAGGGAGGGGCGGGGCCATCTGCTGCGACCGGTTGGGGAGAGAGAAGGAAGACAGGATAAAAGACTTGCTGTGGAGAGACAGAGATTAATAACACGTATGATTCAATGCAGAGAGGTCTAACAATCAGTCATTATCTGGATGATGGAGTATCTGCAAGGAGCCAGCATGGTATGGTAAACTTATAGAAAGATTATGGTTTTCAGTACTGAAAAATTGTTACGCTTTTTTGGTCGTTAATAATAAAAAGTCAATCTGTGAATGTAATGGTGGTGATCAGACAACATTAAATCCTGTGTGCTTCATGCCCATCCACCATCCCAACCTCCACCTCATCTGCAGTTCTTGTACTGGCCCCAAAGGATGGCTTTGGATATTACTCGTGACCAGTGAAGTCATTCACAGAGGTAACAGAGGAGAGCTAAACTGTGTAATAGCCTTTGTTCATGTTTTGGTCAATCGTGTTTTCTTGCCAAGCTGCATAGGGTAAAAAGAGGAAACCCTTGGCAGAAGAGACTGAAAAATATAAATCCGATGAAAGAAAAGGTAAATCAACAATACCTTGATCTGATTTTTGTTAAGAACAAAAGCATTTTTCTAACTTAACACACCAGTTAAAACTAATTCTCCATTGAGAAGACTGTGGAGATGTCCAATACAATCTACTGCTGAAAAATTAAATATCCAACTCTTGTGATCTAAAAAAGTCAAGGTTTGATTAGGTTTAATTAAATTAAATAACTTTAAGTTTAGGCAGAGATCCTTAATTGGCCTCAAACAGAATATGAGGTAACTGTTTAACAGAAGAAATTGTTACAAAGAGAGGATTTTTCATACAATTGCAGTCATTCAGAATAATATGATACCTTTACATTTCAATATAAAAGTACCAATTATCAAAACAATTTATTTTATGTCCAGTTCTGTAAGCATGGATTTCAAAGAGTCTAATACCTTCTCTGATTAAAATACTAGTAAACTATACTCCATATATATTGGGACCAAAATTCAGTTTAACTATCAGCTAACTTGACAAGTTTACGTGCAAAACAAAGACAACTTATTTAGAATGCTAAATACTAAGAGCTAATAGAATACAAAACTTTCTCTCACCAAAAGAAGAAACTTCTTGGACTCTACTGATAGTCAGATATTTTTTTAAAAATCTCCCTAAAGCTGCTGTCAGCAATGGTGACAGAGAAGTTCAGCTCAGTAACTCCAAAAAGCAGAGGTGATATTTTGAAAGACACCTGACTATCTGCTGTATCCCACAACTTTGAGCCTTGCCAGTTCCCAAGATAAAAGTTAAATCATTCAAACCATTATGATTGGGGGAATTACCTACACAACCAGTACTTTTGTAAGAAGTTGTAAACATTTGCTAAAAAAATTTTTTGCTAAAAATTTTGGTAATTTAAAAAAAGGATTCTATGGGCAGTGACTTTTTCCCCGCAACTTTCACGTTGGCTCAGTGATGACCTCAAAGGGTTGAAATGGCCATAAACCTTCCACACATGCATGGATGTGAGGTTGTTATTAAGTAGGAAATGTACTTTTTTGAACAAACTTGTGCATGTGTAAAATGACATGCAGAGACCTACAACAACAAGAACAATGCAGAACGACTGAACCCCTTAAGCAGTGACAGGCTCGTAAAAGATGACGAGCCTGTTAAAGCTCGTTAAAGCTGCAGAACGACAGCTGGATCATGAGCTTGTGTACGGAACCAGAATAGTGCAGTTTGAGGTAAAACACACACACTGAGGAGAGAAGTGGTGAGAGCAGAACGTGAAATCTAACACGTGCCTGGCATTTACGGATGCACCAACACTACCTGTGGCTGTGCGGTCTGTATCCCATTAACAACATGCAAAAACACACAGAAACATTTGCCTCAGCTGTGTATGTACAGGAGCAGTTTTATGTGAGTTATAGCACGTTCATAAAACTCGCAATAAACACTTGTATAACTGTGCGTGTTTGGCATTTTTCTGCTAAGTTTATGAGATGACTTATTGTCTGCTTCTTCATAAATCTTCACTTATTAATTTAAGCACAATACAGAGGTTACATGATGAACCCAATGAACTGATGTTTGCAGTAATAACCAAAGAATTAAAGTAAACACAGGAATGCGTTTTCCCACTCTGAATGATGGATGGTGCCTCGCACATGTGTGTTTGATTGGGACTTGAAAAATGTGGTAATTCAGGAATGTGAAAATGGAAACTATCTCTTTAACTGCCTAACTGCAAACATCATTGCAACAATAAAACATGTTTTCATCGTGAGCCTCACCATTCATACCGAGGAAGAAGATAAAAGTGGATATCAATACTTGACTGAGCAGCAGCGGGGTGTTCAACAACAGTTCCAGTGAATGTTTGCAGACAGGTAGAGCGCTGATGAAGAGGTTGTTAATCACAATAAGGTTTGCATCTTTAAATTTAAGTCTTGTCGTTGTAGTGTGAAGATGACATGTTGTTTTCTGGTTAAGGGAGTCTCTGATATAAGTATATGACTATGGGTGAAGTCAGACAGCAATACCACACTTCCCACCATCAGCCACTACGAGGTCCAAGCTGAGATGTTATTCAAGGCCTCTGCAAGGCCACCAATCAATCAGGAGATAAAGTAGACTATAAATGTTTGAATATGCCTTACGGGATTGAAAAAAAGTTTTATCTATGATCCTCTCCATTTCTTTCAGTGATGGCATTATCATAAATTCAGGATGTGCAAGGAAAAATGGAAACCGCTGTTTCAAAGGAACACCCTACCTTGAGTCTGGATTTCTTAAACAATCGTTTGTTAGCACCATTAAACTCATGCTACCGGCTGGTATTCTCAGCCTCTATGAAACCTTTTTCTGTGAATTCATCCGCCTGCGAGCTCAGTCTCTAACTGGACCAAAGCGCTTTCAAGTTCTTTTAGCTTGAGTTGGCAGGTCTGTCTGTGAGCTTCACTTTGTGTCTGGCAGCAAAGCACACTGGGAATGACACAGACCCAGGAGCTGAGGACCGGTTTAATAATTCACAATGCTCCTATTACAGCGTGAGCTCAAGTCAAAGAGATGCATTTGTTAGTTTAGTGCCCAAAAAGTGATGTTTTTGGGCACTTTTGCATTTAGTGCAATATATGCTGTAGTTTTTAAGATGGGAGAACTGTTTGTAATAATAGATGATATGCTCGGCCTTTGTGAATGGCTATATTAGCAGAATAGGTGAATGAGGCAATCCTCAGTAGACGAAACTTTCAGCTTTATGATTTTACAGGATCTGTAGGTGCATCTCCAAAGTGTGGGTATTATGTACATTTACACTTGTAATGCAAGTGATTGTTAAAGTTGAAAACCCTGATAAAATCCTATAGTGTGACCGTGTGATGACACCTACTTCCTGTCTGTATTTGGTGTAAATATCCGCTCCATGCAACAACAGGCTCCCTGTACCAGAAGCACCCGAGAGAAACACACCCATACAAGCCAAACCAATCCACAGATTTGAGTTCAGACAATCAGAAGAGAAAACTAACTCAAACTGCTTCTGGCTGGATCTGATTAGGAGTGTTTTTCAAGAGCAGTGTCTGCAGTACTAGCCTCCAAACAGACAGAGGGTGCCAGAGACCTGCAGCAGCCTGCGCCGATCTGGCACACCAGGAATCAGTGTAGTGCACTTCAAGCGGGGTATCATGATCGGGACAGAGGCCAAAGTCAACACGCACATCCCCACCAATGCTAATCTCATCACTATCATGTCAACTGTGAGAAAAAGAGAGGAAAAAGTCACACAGCAGGAGATCCCTGCTAACAACTAATGACTTTAACGTTGTTGGAGCCTTTGTAACATCTATTCTGGAACTTTGCCAGAGCAGCTGTTGTAAATGTACCTGAGCTTCACGAGCAGTAAAGGCTCCTTTTTCTTTTTTCTTTTATGCCAGCAAAGATCCTGAAACAAGAGCAAAACAACATCACGTGTGCCTGGCAGGTTATCCATGTAGTCCAACACACTTTCCCCAAAGACCAATGAGGTAAGTGCCTCTTTAGATCCTTTCTTAATCAAAGGAAAAGTTATGAAACTGCAAATAGTAACACAAGACATGTGACGTTCAATAACATTGTCTCAGAGTTTGTCAGTAGTGCAGCCTGGTGCCAACAGCCTGCGTGTTCCTGCCCTCCAACAGTCCTTTCCAGCAGCAGCGATTAGCAGCAGCAGGCTCGCCAATGCTATGAGCAGCCCCACATTCGCCTGTGGTTAGCTGGCAGAAAAAATGCCACAACTTTTATCATCAAAATAATCCAAAGAAAAGTGACTTTGCAAATGTTAAATAATTGCAATTTTTTCCCCCCATCGCCGTTCATAGAAAAACTGCTAGATGTTCTTATTATTTCTACAATGGCAGTTTTATTCTTTGGTGTCTGTTTGGAGTTCAAACTATAACTATATCTAAGGTAGTATGCCAACCAATATATCCCCTCTATATATAGTTATATATAAATTATCAAATGAATAAAAGTAGCACAGAAGTACACATCTCTTTCTACAGTGAGCAATGAATTTTAAACAATGAATAAAGTCGAGTGCGCATGATTACGACCTTTTAAAAGCTATTCTAAGCTTTAGATAATACATAACTATAATTTAGCAAAGATGGAAGAACAAGAAAAAAGATTTCCAGAGTGCTTTGAAAACTTCCATAAGCACTGAACATTGCAAGGCACTGTTTTGAAAGAAGTTACATTATCTTTTAATGAGCAAAATTTCTTCAACTGTTAAAATGATCTCCCTGTGTCTTGGAACAGCCTTTCCTTATATATCTTGGGGAAAGAAACATCACAGTAATCTTGCAGCTGTCATGAGGGTAATGAACAGTGGTGTGAAACTACTGAAAAAGAAAAAAAAACCCTTACCTCACAGAAAAGCACTGACTGATTCTCAGAGTGACTGTTTCTGTGTTTGCTTCCAGAAAAGAGCAAAATGGGAGAAACGTAGTGCAAAAGCAGAGCGCTACAGTGTGCACACAACTGTGTGTCTTTGCCCTCGATCATTCCTAAATTAAGTGGTGTGGGCTCGTGTCAGTGAGGTTTGGCAAAGGGCTGAAATTAAGAATCTAAATGCATTAACCACGCATGACCTTCACAACTGACTTTCTATTGTGCTGTCCTCTCTGTTTATCCTTTGTGAAGTTCCACTGCCTGTTCGTCTCAACTCTGCCTTGAGAGGCGGGGAAAAAAGATACTTATCCCCTCAAACAGAGAGAAAATCTGTCTCATTTTAGGACATTTTCTACCATTTAATAGTGCTCAGATGTGGTGGGGAGATATTTGTTTTGAGATGACAAGATAAAAAGGAAAACATTCAAATGCAGCAGGGAGAAAGCAGATCGTGTGCGAGACAAAAGAAACAGACAGAGCAATATTGAAATGTTCAGATGGATTATTGCCGAGTGAAAATGACAGCAGGCTGGATGCCAGCTGCCCCCCCGGAGCTGTTGTAGACGAGCTGAAGAGGGCAGTGTTTGTCTTCCTACCACACTGCACCATAGTGGGAGGATTTAAGTTGTTAGGCATTTGAGAAAAAAACAAAAAGAAAAACTCTCATCCATAATTACTTTCAGTGATGTATACTGAATCTAGAAAGCTCTTTGCATATTAATATGGAGAATTAATAGGTTTCACAATAATTAAAAGTGAAAAAAAGAGAATTTACAAAGATTAGTTCAGGTCTTATACATATAGAAGATAATATGCACTTTAATAAAAATGCAAGGATTTAGTTGCAAGAGTTTCTGCTGGGCTGGTCATTAGCAATGGAGTTGAACATAGAGACTGATTGTTAACCAGCTGTATGTGTGTGTGTGTGTGTGTGTGTGTGTGTGTGCGTGTGTTTACTCCCCTGTTTAAATGTAAGTAATCATTTGTGTGCGTGTGTTTGTGAATATTGACAGTTTTTGTCCTTGTGCGAATATGTGTGAATATTGGCTGTATTGTGTGTTTTCGCGAACATGGTTTTGCATGGTAATTTCTGTGCATGTGTGTGTGTGTGTTTGTGTGTATTATTTCAGGCACTTTCAGCTCCCTCGTTCCAATCTTCTCCCTGCACAACCCTACTCTATCTCCTAACAATATGGCTTAAAGCCTCATAATCACTTATTGATTCTTCATCATCATTACCACTGTTTGCCTTGTGTATGAGGCCTCATCTAAATGGGAGGCTGAGGCAGAGCTGAACAGGTCCATCGCTTTGATTCAAACAAGGTCAGAGGAATTGATCCCCTTTGATCGGAGACTTGCTCCAAGAGACAGCCGTTTCCACAGGCAGTGCCAGCAGAGCAAACCGGCTGGAGCTTCTTCACACTCCAAATGTGTGCACGCTGTGTCAACACCACATAGAAATAGAAATTTTTCAGGTTTTTCTTTCACCAAGCTGTGTATTTGCACTTTTTGCTGTTAAGAGTGTGTCTGTGGCCAACATATAACTGATTAGTTGATGTAAAGTCCTTCTGTGCTACTTAAAAACAAGAAACAATTGCTCTTCCTTTTATAAGTGGAAAGTTGAGTGTTAAATTCCCAAACACACACTAGTTTAAATAAATACTGTGTGCTTTAGGACCTGCAGTGTATGTCTGTGCAATCCAATACACGCAGAGAAAATGATGGATCTGCAAATGTGTCTCGGATAACTTTTGCAGCCTGGTGTCATAAAACAGTGTATGAATAATACGCAAATTTCCTAAAGTCATTTAGCTGTTATTATAACAGACTTTCTGTTCATATATCATTTCATGCCATCTATTTGTGACTAATGACACCCAATCCTTTACCTAGAGTCTAACTATTTAGCATGTCATGTAAATCCCTATAGAAAGTGGAAATGTGTAGACATTATCTGTGAAACATATCAGACGCAGTCCAATCAGACCAGTGGTTGGCAATTAATATTTCAAAGGAGCCACATCAGCAACTGGGACTGTTGCCCTTCATAAACTCCCATAGGTAAGAGTAGATCTCACTATTAGGTAATGAAACTGATGGGGACGACAAGGAGTACAGAGGACTGACTCAAGACTTTGTGGACTGGTGCCAGCTGAACTACCTCCAGATCAACGCCAGTAAAACCAAGGAGCTGGTGGTAGACTTCCGCAGGCACAAGCATTCTCCACTGCAACCACTGAACATTTAGGGTATGGACATTGAGGCTGTGGACAGCTACAGGTACCTTGGTGTTCATCTGAACAACAGACTGGACTGGACTCATAACTCAGACGCCCTCTACAGGAAAGGGCAGAGCAGGCTGTACCTGCTGCGGAGACTCAGGTCGTTTGGGGTGGAGGGCCCACTCCTGAAGACCTTCTATGACTCTGTGGTGGCTTCTGCTATCTTTTATGGTGTGGTCTGCTGGGGCGGCAGCATCTCTGCTGGGGACAGGAAGAGACTGAACAGGGTGATCCGAAGGGCCAGCTCTGTTCTAGGATGCCCTCTGGACCCAGTGGAGGTGGTGAGTGACAGGAGAATGGCGGCTAAGCTGTCATCCCTGTTGGACAACGTCTCCCACCCCATGCAGCAGACTGTGACAGCACTGAGCAGCTCCTTCAGTGGGAGACTGCGGCACCCACGGTGTGGGACGGAGAGATTTCGCAGGTCTTTCCTCCCCACTGCTGTCAGACTCCACAACAAAGACTTTAACTGAACAAACACACACATCCACACGTGTGCAATAATACTAAGTGCAATAATCTTTTCTGGCATCGTTGTATTTTTACTCAGTTGTATATAGCATTCGTATTCTATTTTTATCTTATTGTATATTTTTATTCTATTTTATTCTACTGTATATAGTATTTTATTTTATTCTATTCTGTACAGTTGTGTACTGTATTTATTCTTATTGTATTCTAATTTTTGCCTCATAACTTTTGCACTGTCCACTTCCTGCTGTGACAAAACAAATTTCCCACGTGTGGGACTAATAAAGGTTATCTTATCTTAAAACGTGAAATAAGCTTAGTAAAAACATCATTCCACAAAAACAATTGAACCCAATTTTCCCAGAAGCGTTTATGAACAAAGTGTGCATGACTTTTTTTTCATACAAAGTGTACAATATAATGCAGAAATACCAATTTCTGTTCTTTTCAGTCACTGTGTTTCTCAAAGAGGCCGGGGTGGCTGGTAAGTTCCTATATTTTAATTAATGTAAATAAGACACTTTATAATTAATTTAGAAAAACAAAAATTGTCAATTAAATATTTTGTAGGATATTATGTCGTCCAACCAGTCACCTGAAGTGCTCTGATAATCAACATGAATTAAGGATAGCTTGTCAGATCTTTTCCTAAGCTACTGTATGGTATCCACTTCTATTTACTGCATGGCTGGTACAGGTGGTGCAGGACGTGGCATGGCAGGCCTGGCAGTCTAGGATGTGGAGTGGCAGCCCTGGCAGGTGTATGAGTGGTGTGGCATGCCTGGAGGGTGCAGGATGTGGCGTGGCACAGGTGTGCTGACCTCTGACTTGGGCTGAGCAGTAACAGACAACTCAACGACCTCTGGCTGAGACGTGGCTGGGCCAGACAGTGCGAAGACCTCTGGCTGAGGCTGCGCAGCGCTTGCAGCAGGCTCCGCTGCTTCATGCCCCTTGGGTTCAGGTCGAGAGAGACCCACTGGCTTTGCTTCAGGAGGCTGGGCAGGCTCAGCTGACCCCCCAGTGGTCACAGGAGGCTTGACAGTCTCAGCTGAGCCCCTAATGGACACAGTAGCAGGTGCAGGCACCTGCTGGAACTATAGCACCTCCACCCAAGTGGATGGGATGACAGCTGGCCTGGGAACTGAGAGAGGGACCCACTGAGCCCTAGCCACCCCCATAAAAGCCATTGGTAAGTTGGCAGGGATAGGCTGGAACTTAGCTGCCCTGGGATAATGAACAGGGACCGGCTGGAGCCCGGCCAACCTCACCTGGGGAACAGAAATGGGTGCAAGGGAAGGCTGGGTCCACTTTGCCCTGGGAGTGGAAACAGGAAGTGGAGGCACTTCAGGGATGGTTTGAAGTGACAGCCCTAGACCAAACAGTCTGGAGAGCCAAACAGTCTTTAGGAAAAGCAACTTCTTTTCTTTACAGGTACCAACAAAGGGCCACAAAAGTTAGTAGTCTCAGCGGAATCACCAGTCACTTTTATTTCAGGTTCAGAACCTAAAAGCGAGTTTAGAATTGGTTGTATCTTAGTAGTTTGGTACTGGAATGAGCACATGTCTGGCCACTATATTGAGCCTCAGGCGGGGCCAGTGTAGGAATACAAAAAACTTCCATAAGCACTGAAATGATGTTTGAAATGGCCGGCTGAACACAGTGAACTGAACCAACACACACAGAATTAGCACCAATGGGGCAGACCTTTCTCAGAGTACTTTGGTCACAGTTTGTGACAGTCGTATTCATTGAAGCCCATGACTAGTCTGGTGAGGAAGATATGGCTTGGAATGATGAGTTTCTTTCAAGTCTGAAACAAAACATTTCTTACTATAGTGTTTGGGATCAACCAAACTGGCAAAGGCAGGACCAAAAATGTAAGCAGTTGCTGGCTTAGAAAAATCAACTGCTATCCCTTTACCCACAGATTCCAAAAACATTGACACTTTATTTTCAGACAAATCCGAAGTGCTTAGCTCAACCCCTGCTGAGTCAGTACTGTTGCCTTTTATCAACAGTAATCACAGGATTTATTATCGCTGGGATTAGCCCCTCAGCAACAGAATGTACAGGAAAAGCGGAGTCTGATTCCCTCACCACGGCAAGGCTGTGCTGGGACGCAGAATGGCCTCTGACTGGATGTGACCGTTATTCCCAGGAACTGATAAAACAATTTTGCCTGGGTGAGTCCACGGGAGTCTAGCTGAGGGATGGCGTGCTGATGGTAGGAGCAATGCTTCCTTCAAGAGGAGGGAGCTGGTGGGCTGGATGGCAGAACCTCTGGCAGTCCGGCCAGCGGGATCCCCGGTGGGCAGAACAGCTGTGTTGAGGCGGGTGAGCTGAGTGGCGACGTCGAATCTGGGGAGCTGGCAGTGTGATCTTCCTTTTGCAGGGATGGTGGATGGAGACTGGTGGAAAAGTTCTTTAGCCAGGTTGGCAATGGCCCAGCATACTGGAATGTACCAAACTGTATACCCTTTTCCGGCATGCCTCTTTTTCTCCCTCATGAGACCTGATCAGCCACTGCCCACGGGGAAAGATGATCTGGATACTACAAACATACTGTAACAATCTGCAATGGCAGATTGTGAGGAGAGAGGATGAGGACCCAAATGTGGACACTTGAAGGCAAGAGTGGTTTTAACAAAAGGCGACCCGATCAAAGGCTAAACAAAAATAAAAACAAGAGGGAAAACAGGAACGGGGACTTAACTAATAAAACTAAACTGGTCGAACTAAAACTAAACAGTAAATACTGAACATGGAACACGGAACAGGAAATTTGGAACATGAAACGAGGAAAGCAGAAGACCCGACAAGGGACACAAGGAAAACAGACACCATACACACATGTGAGGGTAACAAGGGAAGTGGGAACACAGCAGAAACACAGCCGGAATGAATTATACATAAAGAGACAGGGAAGCAAAACTGAACACACTGAACACAGAAAGAGTGGCTGTCAGACTAAAACAGGAAACAGCGCAGCAACGGGGATAAACAAACAGGGAGACAAAGCAGAGGAACAGGGGAACAGGTAAGGGAAAGAAACGAGACACGACTAAGACGTGAAGAGTGAGGGACACACAGAGTGCAAGGGTGAAGAACACACAGATAATACAACAGACTCTCACAGGTGACACAGGGCACAAGAGCAACCTAACAGACAAGAAAACATAAACTGGAAATATAAGCAAACTCAGAAACACAGAACTTAACAGAGTTCAGTGTGGAAGAAGTGGGTGATAAAGATGGGCAAAAAAAGTGAAACATTGGAGCTGAGACACTAAGAAATAGAAATAGAAGAAAGAACTTGACATAGATGCAGCAAAATGTAATGGAAATATTATTCAATGCCAGCTGTCGGGGCTGCCGCTGCAGCGTCACCATTAATAGTAGGAACAAATAGCAACAACTAATAATGAGCATTCACAGTCAAAAGGAGCTGCTGTTGCTAGCAGGAGGCATAGAAAAAGGCAGAAGGAACAACAGTCCTAACAACAGAGTGAGGAAGAGAAGCAGGAAGGTGTAACTAACATCATAAGAGAATAGATGCAGGGAGAGATTTAAGAATTCAAGTAAAAACAATGGCTACTTTGAGCGTGAGCCCCTGCTAATAGCTAAAGTGTAGCTTTTAATTGTCAAATGCTGCACTACAGTGAAACTAACATGTTGTAACCAAACAACAGCTGCACCTTTAACTTCACTGAAGAAAAACAAGAAATAAAAACATGAATATTCAGACTAAAGAATTTATTCATGTTTATGCTCATTTTCCTATGTTAGAGCTTAGATTTCAGTTTATGAGATTAGGCTCAAGTGAGGAGGAACGGGATGAGGCAATGTCGACGGAGAATAGTGGTGGAAGCAGATGAAGAAGAAAAGAAAAGAACAAAGAAGCAGACACTGATGTAGAGTTGACAGATACAGTGAGCAGGGAATACATGATCCAAAGAGGAGGCAGGGGGAGAGGGTTAGGAACAGGGTAGATGAGCGACTGAACCACCAAAGACTCACACTTTACTTCTCCTTCCACCAAGCCCTGTGTGGTCCAGCCAAGTCCAAACTGTGCACTTACTACACTGTGGTGGTGACTTACTTTCTGATATATTCCTTATTATATAAATGATATATTAATATGTTCTTGCTAACTAACAGACTGTGCTGGTCACATCTCCACAAATGAAATACTAATTAGTAGTTTTGGCAATCCAAGTCATACCAGGTGTGGTGGGGATCCCGCTCACACAACAGGAAACGTTGCACAGTAGGTGCCATCAAAAGCTATTTTGAATAAATATTATTATATTATTCACTTTTGTAATGAATGGCACAGAACTCAGTAGTGAACAAGTGCTTGATCATTTCCAGATTTCTTTCTTAAGTAGCCATCACTGTTAATAAAAGTATTTCATAACCAGTGTTGGGTAAGTTACTTTAATTTAGTAACTTAGTTACATTACTAGTTACTTCTATCAAAAGTAACCCAGTTACTTCAAGTTACTGGTTACTTTCCAAGTAACTAGTTACTAGGGAAAGTAACTTTGGTTTTACTCAGAATTCTCTTGTTAATGTGTTGCTTCCATAACTTTGCCAGTCTTCTAGCTTGCTTACTTGCCACAGTGCACTGTGCCACCTACCAATAGAAAGGAAAAGATAATGTGCATATTTCCACGAGAGAAATCCCACGCCTGGACCGTCGTTGACCACTGCCCTGATTCTAGCCTACGTCACAGCGTCATGTGCGCTTTTTACATGCAACACAAAAACTGCAGTCGTGGTGCTTTCGATTGTACTCAGAACTCGGAAATTCTGCCTTCTGAATAGGAAGATGTAGGTAACACCAGACTGCAGATGAGCTGCATACAGAGCTGGACTGGAACAAAAAATTGGCCCGGGCATTTTGACTAGAGACTGGCCCACCATTATAGGAAAAATCATAAAGCCTTTGAATGAAAACAAACACTGTTGTGACAGTGATGTACACTGTTCTGATGGTATATATGCTTCAATCTATCAATCGTTTGTTATAAGACTCAGATAATTATTTTCTAAAAGCGAGACATTTTAAATGAGAATAAGAAAGAAAAGTATTTCTTTGTGCCCCCCTTTCCCTTTTAATGTCCTACCTGGCCCCCTGGCAACACTTTGCTAGACCCGCCCCTGCACAGTTACCAGCTGTCAGCTACGTAAAAAAGGATCCTGGTGTTATTTGTCTCTCAGAAACAGTTCATAACTTCCCTTCAACTCATTCATGTCACCTAAAAGGTAAACCTGTTTCTCCATCACTGTTCAGCTCTGATGATTCAGTAAGGACATCTCCTGGTTTCATCTTCATGTTTCCCTCTCACCACATATACAAATCGACATCATGACCAGCAGCTTTACAGCTGTGGCTCCAGCAAACATCAGCTGATACTAGAAATTAATATTAAATGAATTCTAACAACAGCTGATCAAGCTTAAACGCGCTGCTGTTGTTTAGCGCGACATTCACTGGTTTCCTCTTTCTGGCGCGAAGTGGGCGATAAATAAACAAGAGAGAAAAGCCGATCAGCTGATCATTGATCAGTTTCATGATTGAAGTAGAAACAGGAGAGGGAGGGGGAGAGAATGAGAGAAGAAGAGGCAGCTGTAAATCCCAGTAACGAGTAACGCGTTCCTGGTTTTGGCATAATAACTAGTTACCGTGCTCGTTACCACAATAATAACGTAGTTACTGTAACGCGTTACTTAATAACGCGTTAGTCCCAACACTGTTCATAACTGATAATTTATTCTCTTAGCTGCATTATGAGCTACCCATCTAGAATAGTTTTCCAGCATCGAGGCATAATGCTTTGCTGCATTATGCCTGTAGCATATGCTGGCTATCCACTCTGCTTTCCAGACTATGTCAGTTGGGTTTTGAGCAGGAAATTGTGAAGGCTAGGTTATCTGATGCAGAACTTCATCAATCACAGATATATGCTCCCCTTCTAATTGTTATCTCTCTGTAGTAGTTTGTTTGCATCAGGTCCATCACGAAGGCCTGATGTATGTCATCCTCTCCAAGCAGTTAATGTTGAGATGTGTCTGTTACCTGAGGTTACTTGAGATTACTGGGATGTAAGACCTTTCCACACCTGTTTCTCATTCCTCAGTCAAGCACACTGCACATATGAAGGTTGGAAGTTTCAGTGGTCCCCTGCCAGATTGTCATTGCCATATGGTAAACTCTGGGCTGAAGTATTTCCAGAACTTTTAAATGTTTGCTGTGAGCATCTTCGCCTCTCTTCTCTTCTCCTAGTCACTTGCCAGCCAAGTAATGACACCTGCTCACCAGCCTGCCCACTCTCGGACCCAAACATCTCTGAAATCTCTGAGGAACTTTCCCCCAGCACCTCAAACCACCTTTCTTTCTTTCTCAAGTAAGACAGTTAATTTAACCACATGTTGCCCATTTCCCTCTGATCGCCTGTGCAAATCTGTGGACCTGCAGAGTTTCCCTGGTACCCCCTCACTAGCTCCCATCTCTTGCTGTTTTTTTTATTATTAATAAATCATCAGAGAAAGCCTGCTGCTGTCCGGGTCTGTTCAGTGGATCTGTAATCAGCCTTTTTGTGACATGCTGGACCTGTGGCTACAAGCACAAGGTAATTAAAATTAAATTCAGCTGCCTTATGATTAAAGTCCATGTTCTTTGTATTTGAATTACTCTGAATTAGCCTGTGTAATTATGGTAGAGTTCATTGTTGTCAACATTTTGTTTGACATGACCAAAAACACGACCTAGCAAGAGCTGACAATACCCTTGCTTCTGTATATTCCAATGGGTGACTCCAATCTCTAAAACATTGCTCACGTCTCATTTTTTATACCAAACTGCAAATTATGAACCTTTTTTCCTGTCTGGTGTTGCCACTGGTCACAGTAACATCAGTTTTAGGCTTGAGGGTAACTGTTATGATAGTTTAAATTAGTCAAATACAAAATACTGTCAAGCAAGTTCATTTTTAAACATGCTGCAGCCAGAGAAGCACCTAAGTCAGCACGTTCTCACCCTCTCTGTCATATGTTCATGCATTCAGATGTCAGTAAAGTTGTGATTGTGGTATATCAGCATCTAGCCAATTCAAGTTAAGTTTTAACTAACTCAAAAGACGTAGCAATAGGCCAAACTCCCCATAGCTACGGGCCATTCGATCCTTATACATACGTTGGGTGGAGTGCCCACTCCGGGTCACAAGTTGCGGGAGAAGGGAGCGGGAGATCGACAGATGGACTGGTGCTGCAGCTGCAGTGATGCGGACGCTGTACCGGTCCGTTGTGGGGAAAAGCGAGCTGAGTATAAAAGTGATGCTCTTGATTTACTGGTTGATCTACGTCCCTACCCTCACCTATGGTCACGAGCTGTGGGTAGTGATCGAAAGAACGAAATCGCGGATACAAGTGGCGGAAATGAGGGTGGCTGGCCTCTCCCTTAGAAATAGGGTGAGAAGTTCAGCCATCCGGGAGGGACTCAGAGTAGAGCCGCTGCTCCTCAACATCGAAAGGAGTCAGTTGAGGTGGTTCAGGCATCTGACAAGGATGCCTCCTGGGCGCCTCCTGGGCGAGGTGTTCCGGGCATGTCCCACTGGGAGGAGGAGGCTCTGGGGCAGACCCAGGACACGCTGGGGAGATTATATCTCTCAGCTGACCTGGGAACACCTTGGTGCTTTCCTGGACAAGCTAGAGGAGGTGGCTGGGGAGAGGGAGGGCTGGGCTTCTCTGCTTAGGCTGCTGCCCCTGAGACCCGGATAAGCGGAAGAAGATGGATGGACGGAGGTGTGCCTTGTCAGGGTTCATTTGTGGAATTTCTTGCCTTCTAATCTAAACCACTAATAAGGAAAAACAACAAACAGAAGAGACTTGTCTGGGCCAAGAAACACAAGGAATGGACATTAGACCAGTGGAAATCTGTGCTTTGGTCTGATGAGTCCAAGTTTGACATCTTTGGTCTTTATGCGACACAAAAAGGTGAACAGATGGTCCCTAGATTCATGGTCCCTCCACAGTCACCTGACCTAAACTCAACCGAGATGGTTTGGGATGAGATGCAGCATCTCTGGGAACTCCTTCAAGACTGTTGGAAAACCATTTCAGGTGACAACCTCATGAACTCATTGAGAGAATCCCAAGAGTGTGCAAAGCAGTAATAAAAGCTAAGGGTGGCTATGTTGAAAATATAAAATATAAAACATCCTTTGAGTTATTTTTTTCCCCTACATAATTCAATATGTGTTAATTCATAGTTTTGATGCCTTCAGTGAGACTCTAAAAAATGGAAAAAATAAAATAAAATAAAATGAAATAAATAAAATAAAAATAAAAAACCAACAACAAAAAAAAAACAGTAAATGAGGTGTTGGGTTTGATTTTTACCTGGGATTAGGAATGGGATTTGGGAACTATAACTTCTCCTCACCTGTTTTAACCAATCAGATAGATGCACATTCTCATATTAAACTATGTGTAACTGCTAAGATAGATTACTCTCTTTTGTAAAGTTGGCTGCAGCTAACTCTTTGCAGACTGCGGTTACCTGAACAAAACGTCTCCATGTAAATGCTCATTTTTGATCATCCAATGCTTTGATAAATACACTAAAAGATGAAGTGTTTCGACTGGGGATCTCCAAAGGTGGACAAACGATCACGATAACAAAGGTGTGTCCAAACTTTTGACTAGTGAACATGTTTGCTATTAGCAGTTTACGGTTAGCTTCCACAGCTGTTCAATCACCTGATTGTCTCCCCAAAAACTTTTTTTGAGCTTTTGTTTATTTCCATTGTGTTTTATTCAACTTCCCTTTTGTTTTGTGTGCTTTTGCATTTTTCAGTTTGCTGCTGTTTTCTTGACCTTGCGTTTGTGGTCACGGAGACCAAAACTCATCTGAGATTTTTAGTAGACGCACTTGTACGAATTTCAAAATCCCACGTTGCCTTGTTCCAAGTTATCACATTCACAAACTTGGGTGTCCAACCCCGGTGGGGTGGACAACAGTACCCCATCAACTTTACAGCTGAAGGGTAAAAATGAGAAAGTCCTTCAGACTTTGATGATTTAAACAGTGCTTGTGGCAGCGTTGCCACAGGCAGCATCACAAATAAAGCCATCTTTGCATCTGTTCTGTTGTCTGAAGTTTTTCCATTGAGAGACACTAGCATGCCCCCCCCCCCCCCATTTTAATCATACTGCTGTTTCTGCTTTGAGATTTCCCCAAGATCTAAATCTTCTTTTTTTTTTAAATGTAGAAAGCTGAAGGCAGAGTTGTGCTACCATGCTACATTGCACCAGACAATCCAAAACAGCTTGAGGATTTGGGAATAATTGCCTAAATTTGCCTCCACTTGTCAGGCTGAACCAACACACTCCTCTATTCCACCTAAAACACAAGATTGCAAAGCAATATTTTCACACACAAATGTTACCTGCTGCCAAAACCTGAGCTGTGTGCTGCTTAGTTGGCTGAACTTGGGACAGCTTTTCTCATCCTCCTTCAGATTTACTGTAGCAGCGTTAGTGGAAACTCTGAGGATTCCATCATGATAATAAGTGATTACTTTTAGCCGCAATCATCAGAATCAAACACTGGCACAGAACTCGTGTACAGACGTGCGCACAACACACAGTCACGCATACAAGCATATTCAGAAATACAAGCACAGTTGACGCCACAATAAGTCAAAGTTCCCGGTAAAAGTGTGTGTTTGGGAGATCTACACAGCTGCACGCCCAGCAGCTGACAGCTGCAGTGTTGGGTTGATGCGTGCCCATGTGAGTGTGATAAGCTGCAAGAGATTATTATTATTGTTGTATGATAGTTTATCACACCGCAGGAGGATGGTTACATTCACCTGGCTATGTTTCCCTGGAAGCATCCTCATTGTGATACACACAGACACACACACACATTCCCCCACACACAAGCACACAAAATTGAATCTAATCTGTGTGTTTTCTCTCTGCTGCAATAATACCGTGGCCTAATTGGCTCTGACAACTTGGCCAACTCAATTCCAGCCAGTCTCGTCCAGAATGCCTCTCTGTGTCTCTAATTAGGTCCAATCAGCCGGAGTGATATTTATCGATTCACCTCATCCCTCTCTTTCGTTCTGTCTCTCCCCTACACTCATTCTTTCTGCGTTGCTTCTTTCTGAAGGAGACCATGTTCCTCGTCTCTTGCTAATTTTAGTAAGAGTAAAATAATTATGATTGATGCAGGTGCCTGTTTCTTCCTTCAAAAGCTTTTTAAATAGATACCCCTCCTGCCCCAACAGAAAAGATGCAAGAAGCTAATTAGCGTGTGAGGATGAGCGAAGAGAGGGGCCTTATCGAGCCGTTATCAGTTCGCCTGCCCCACAGCTTTAAACATCATATTAGATATCTTAATCGTTCATTCTGACAGGGGCGTCAGGGACAAACTTTCTCATTTTCCCAGCCAATTGACGTGCTCTATTTTCTCCCCTCTGGTTCCTTAACTTACATTTTTTTACCCTTCCCCTTTTGAGAAACACATAGCTGTCAGCAATGTGCTGGGAATGCTAGACGCTTTAATTCATCTAAACAACCTTTTAGCCTCACACCAAATGTAATGCTACTTCGTAAGTCTGAGCAAAGTCAGTGTGTGCGTCGTTTTGGGAGTATTGACGTACCGGTCTCGCTGCCGAAGATGCGTCTGCAATGACATTGGAGCTGATGAAGTCAGTGATGCGTCAATGGCCAGATACAAAGAGTAGAAAACAGGGGAGCGATTAACTGCATATACACAGCAACTTCAAAAGTGTTAAATTTTTTGGTGTTAATAGTCTCCTTGCAAAAGTAGAGTTAATTTTACTCTAAGCAGAGTCACATTCTTTTAATGTAACTCTGAGGTGTAAAATGATAGTAGTTAAAATCGAGTGTTAAAAATGAGTGTTTCTCTGTCAAATCTGGAGGTGTTACAATGGAAACATTAACTCTTGACCTCTTAACTCTGAACTCCTAGAGGGGCTATGACACCAATAGAGTAAATTCACAGACTCCGCCCCCAGCACGGCTCCAATCGAAGCTGAAGTGAAGCCGTTTCAGAACATTTTGCTCTACATATTTGAGTTGTTTGCCATGCTTGGTAAGTCATTTTTTCAAAGATTGTTTCAATTATTATTATGAGCTTTTACTTCTGTGGCTCTTTGGAGTTGAGACAAAGCTGTGTGAAAGGCATTAGCCATGTTGCTCGCTGATAGCATAATATTCTGTTTTAGCTAGCTGAAAGGTATTGTTTGCGGGCAAATACCACAGCCTTGAAAAAAGCTTGCATGTGAATTTTCAGTCAAACTTTTGGTCAAATACACCTAAAACAATGTCTAGAATGTGAAATGTTGGTATAATGGTGCTACTTGAAGCCTGAAAACGATCGCCCATAAAAAAAAACAAAAAACGAGCAAACAGCAGTAGCAGGCGTCCTGACTGGATTCTACGTTAGCATAGATCCCTCCAGAGTTTTGTGCACACGGTTTAGGTAAAAATTAAAAAGGTTGAGGTTTTACATTTAGTTCAGTATTACCTGTTGTCTGTGTCCTTGTCTTTTGGGAAAATACTTTACACAAGTAATGGCTCAAAGAGGATTCCTTTTTTTTTTACTGTGCTGCAATTGTTTACTGGATTATTTGTGCCATTAATTAGTGTCAACTAATTTTTATTCAATCTCCACACAGGATATGCTTGTGAAGATGGAATATGGGGGAGAGCAGAAGTGCGTTGAAGTTCCACAAAGGGATGAATGAAGGACATGCATATTGTATTGAAGAAATAAGTGATGAGATGCTGTTATTTGCATTTACCATGTCAGACCTTTTGATAAACAAAATTCTAATGAAAGTGAGAACATGTACACTGTTACATCTTTCAGAAAATGTTTTGAAATTGTGGTGCACAGTTCAGAATAAATGTTTTTCAAAAACCATTGCATCTTTTTAGCAAATGTTTATTTCCAAAAGAAATTTCTAGAAGTTCAGAACAGTAAAATTCCCGCTTTTTAGAATGAATTAGAAGATAACTCTTACGTAGTTAAACTAAAATACTCTTTGAGAGTTAATATATAAACTCTTAACACCAAGTGTTAAATTATCAACTCCAGACAGATTTGGTGTTTAACACTAAATCAGAGTTAACGTACCAACTCTCCAAAAAGAGTTAAATTAACACTCTCTGGTGTGGACCCATATAGACACTTTAATAGTGTTGAAATCAAATCTGACAGTGTTAATTTGGACATGCTGGATTTGCTGTGTACAGTGTGCTATACTGTAGCATGTGGGACAGCTAATGTAAAACCTTTAGTTCAGTTATGTCTGTATTACAAGACTATAAATGTTAGGCATGGATATCGCAAGATCTGAAAAATCCTGGTTTCCAATGTATCCTTCAAAATTAAAGACATAATTTCCATTAATAAATAAGATACTGAGTACATTTGACATTAATTCAAGGAGTTTAACAAAAATATTGCATGAATTGTTTTTTTTTTACAAAAAGTAATTGAACGACTGAATGACAACTATGTCAGTTTTTGTGGCCAGGTGAGGTCTGTTCCCTCTGTATTTCACAATGAATTAAATTATATTATCTGGACTTTATTCATACTGTTGAATTTATATTTGGTATCTTTTCATTTGGATTCTCAATATGAGATGATGATGTAGCCGACCAAGGCCATCTTCAGGCTGAAAAAACAATAAAAATTAAAATTTTTAAATATAAAAAGTTTTTCATTCTTAAGAAAAACATACATCGAACCAAATCAAGAAGACTATCAACAGTATGTGTATCTACATTAAAGAGATGTCTTCATGAATGCAAAAACAGAAGGTTTACAACAAGGTGTAAACCACTGGTTACAGTAAAGAACAGCGTGGCAGGTTAGAATTTCACAGAAAACATCTAAAGTGTCTGCAGAGTTCTTAAAAAGATGTTTCTGCCATTTGGTGATGTCCATGGGTTCTAGACTTCAGGCAATCAATGACTGCAAAGGAATTTCAAACAAGTATTAAAAACAAAATTATGCTTTATCCAATTAGTTCTGAGCCTGAGTAAAGACTTCTTAATACAAAACCTTTGCGAAATCCCTTGAATTAAAGCTAAAAGTCTTTGATCATATATTGATTATTTGATTTCAAGTTCACTGCGATGCTGTATAAAAAGGAAAATAACAAAAAAACCAAAGCACCCATTATTCAAAATGTTTCTTGTCATTATGTATGTGCACATTTGTATATTTTCAAATTGGTACTGAGATTTAGAACACAGCCTTCTAAAAACATGCTAAAATTTACCAATAGTGCTTTTCCCTAGCACATACTATCACAGTGATGGGCATGTCCTGCACTGGCCTCACATGCTGCCACTCATGATTCAGTGCCACAATTCCTGTCTTGGCATCCTATTATAGATCACCAATCCAAAGAGGGACAGAATAAGTCCTTTGGACCTCTATACTTCTCGATCAAATTAAACATTATAGCTGTAGTGTGTTTTATGTCTGCATGGATCTGTATTGCTGCTCATTGATTGTCAACTGTCTTTCAACAACTCTCTCCAATACCTTCATGGTGTAGCTCATTATCCCTCTGTGATCATTACAGCTCTGCACATCACCCTTGGTCTTGAAAATCAATACAACTGCTCTTCTTCTTCATTCCTCCTCCAAGACTGTGGTCCACTGTCCTCACTCCTTGACATCACCATACCTCAATAGATATGTCATCCCATTTGTTATCCTCTTCAAAGCTGCCATCAGTGCTTCCTTACTAATTCACTGCACTTTCTGATTCACTAAGGCTACGTTCACACTGCAGGCCTTAATGCTCAATTCCGATTTTTTGATCAAATCCGATTTTTTTGTCTGCTTGTTCACACTACAGATAAAATTTGACAAGCTCTAGTGTGAACACTCAAAGCGGCCCGCATGTGCAAAAGAAGACATCACACACAACGCGCTCTGTTTAGACCCAGAGCAAACAGTATTGTTTGACTGATGGTTGTTAATATGAAGACTTGTTTTGGACTTTACGTTTTCCAATTTTGCTTTAAGTTATAAAGTTATTTTGTTATTTACATATGGCCTAATAATGATCCTTATTGCTGTTTAGAGAGGAGCGGTGCTTCAAAGGATAGTTGCAGATTTCTGTCAGAATCTGCAGATTATACAGTACAAATAAAATGTTCATGTTTCTCCAACGCTGTCTTCCCAACAGTTTCACTAACACTGGATGGCCAGGAACCGTTCATGATGTCTTCTTGGGCGCTTCTCTGGTGCTGATAATTGGCGTCTGTCTCGTGTCAGTGACGTAAAAGACGGATTTAAAGCGACCTGACCATTCAAACAGCAGTCGCTTTCTAAAACATCAAATATGTATCGGATTCAGTACCACATATGAAAGTGACCCAGGTTGGATTTGAAGATATCGGATTTGTGCTGTTCAGACTGTCAGTCCATGATCGGATATGGGTCGCATAGGGTAAAAAAAGTCTGATTTGACGCGCTTTCGCCTGCAGTATGAACGTCGCCTTACTGTTCTCTATCCAGTCTCCTCAATCTCCTTTTCTCAGCTCTTCAAAGTATTCCTTTCACCTTCTAAACACACTCAATTCACCCGTTAGTATATCTCCATCACTATCCCATCACCCTAAACTGCTGCACATCCTTTCCAGCTCGATCTCTCTGTCTACCTAAATGATACAAGTCACCTTCCTTATTGTCCAGACTCACACACTGCTCACTACAATTTTTTCCCTTATTCAATTCAATTCAATTTTATTTATATAGCGCCAAATCACAACAACAGTTGCCTCAAGGTGCTCCATATTGTACAGTAGATCGTACAATAATAGATACAGAGAAAACCCAACAATCATATGACTACCTATGAGCAAGCACTTTGGCAACAGTGGGAAGGAAAAACTCCCTTTAACAGGAACAAACCTCCGGCAGAGCCAGGCTCAGGGAGGGGCGGGGCCATCTGCTGCGACCGGTTGGGGAGAGAGAAGGAAGACAGGATAAAGACATGCTGTGGAAGAGAGACAGAGGTTAATAACAGATATGATTCAATAAAGAGAGGTCTGTTAATACATAGTGAGTGAGAAAGGTGACTGAAAAGGAAATCCTCAATGCATCATGGGAATCCCCCGGCAGCCTACGTCTATTGCAGCATAACTAAGGGAGGATTCAGGGTCACCTGATCCAGCCCTAACTATATGCTTTAGCAAAAAGGAAAGTTTGAAGCCTAATCTTGAAAGTAGAGATAGTGTCTGTCTCCCGAATCCAAACTGGAAGCTGGTTCCACAGAAGAGGGGCCTGAAAACTGAAGGCTCTGCCTCCCATTCTACTTTTAAATACTCTAGGAACAACAAGTAGACCTGCAGAGCGAGAGCGAAGTGCTCTAATAGGGTGATATGGTACTACAAGGTCATTAAGATAAGATGGGGCCTGATTATTTAAGACCTTGTATGTGAGGAGCAGGATTTTGAATTCAATTCTGGATTTAACAGGAAGCCAATGAAGGGAAGCCAAAACAGGAGAAATCTGCTCTCTCTTTCTAGTCCCTGTCAGGACTCTTGCTGCAGCATTTTGGATTAACTGAAGGCTTTTCAGTGAGGTTTTTGGACATCCTGATAATAATGAATTACAGTCGTCCAGCCTGGAAGTAATAAATACATGAACTAGTTTTTCAGCGTCACTCTGAGACAGGATATTTCTAACTTTAGAGATGTTGCGCAAATGGAAGAAAAAGAGTCTAAATGGATATCAATGGTACTAAAAGTAGCTGTAGATAATTGTCATGGTCCTGGTTCGTGTGACCCAGTGTTGAGTTTTATGTATCTTTTGTATTCATTTATGCTTTAGCTTAGTTCATCTAGTTAATTTCTAGGGTGCTATTTAGCCCTTTGTTTCTTAGTTGTTTATGTCATCTCCCTGTACTCAGTCTCCCTGTTTCGTGCGTCTACCTGTCATGCGTCATGTCTGCGTGGTTATGTTTAGTTCATGTCATATCTAATCTCCATGTTTCCTGTTTTACTTTGAAAGTCTGTATTCAATGTCAGTGTATTTAGTTTTACTTCTCCTGTCCTGTCGTTAGGTTCATGTGTGTCAGCTGTGCTCCCCTGATCATCCCTCTCTGTGTTTCATGCAGTCTGTCGCGTCGTCTGTGTTCCCACCCTCCATGTCCTCACGGCCAGTCTTTACAGTCATCGTCATGGTTTTCTGAGTCTTCATAGCTTATCAGTATCTGCTTCCAGTTTAGTTTAAGTTCAGTTTAGTCACGGTATTTCTGCTTTGTTTGAAACCTGTCATCAGCCATAATAAAGGCTCTCTTTCAGTTTAAATTTACTCCGATCTACTCTCTTGTGTTCGCACCTGGGTCAACCACACACACCACCGCACGGTCTGTCTCCTCAGATTGTGACAAATATTACATCTGTAGGATGATTATTGGTAATTTTTCCTTCAATGATTAAAATTTTATTGGTGAAGAAGTCCATGAAGTCATTACTAGTTGACATTAAAGGGATTGTTGGCTCAACAGAGCTCTGACTTTTTGTCAGCCTGGCTACAGAGCTGAAGAGAAACCTGGGGTTGTTCTTATTGTCTTCAATCAGTGATGAATAGTAAGATGTTCTGGCTTTGCAGAGGGCTTTCTTATAAAGCAGCAAACTATTTCTCCAGGCTAAATGATGATCCTCTAAATTTGTGACACGCCATTTCCTCTCCAGATTACGAGTCATCTGCTTTAGGCTACGTGTTTGAGAATTATACCACGGAGTCAGGTACTTCTGATTAGAGACCTTAGTTTTCACAGGAGCTACAGTATCCAGAGTCGTACGTAGTGAGGAGGTGAAATTATTAACAAGATAATCGACCTCTGTTGGAGCAGCGTTCAGATAGCTGCTCTGCTCTGTGTTGGTACGGGGCATTGAAGATGATAACAGTGGGTGGATTATATTCTTAAACTTAGTTACAGCGCTTTCAGAAAGACATCTACTGTGATAAAGTCTACTCTCCACCGCTGTGTAATCAATTATTGTAAATGTAAATGTTATCAGGAAATGATCAGACAGGAGAGGGTTTTCAGGAAACACTGTTAAATGTTCAGGTTCGATGCCATATGTTAAAACAAGATCTAGAGTGTGATTAAAGTGGTGGGTGGGTTCTTTTACATTTTGAGAGAAACCAATTGAGTCTAATAACTGATTAAATGCCATGTTGAGGCTGTCATTTTTAGCATCTACATGGATGTTAAAATCACCCACAATAATTATTTTATCTGAGCTCAGAACTAAATTAGATATAAAGTCTGAGAAATCAGACAGAAACTCTGTGTAAGGCCCGGGTGGACGATAGATGATAACAAGTAAGACTGGTTTCTGAGTTTCACAGCTGGGGTGGACAATGTTAAGCATCAGGCTTTCAAATGAATTAAAAGTCTGTCTTGGTCTTTGGTTGATTGACATGCTGGTGTGAAAAATTGCTGCCACACCGCCCCCTCGGTCTGTGCTTCGAGATGTCTGGTAGTTAGAATGACTCGGAGGTGTTGATTCATTTAAACTAACATAATCATCCTGCTGCAACCAGGTTTCTGTAAGGCAGAGTAAATCAATTTGTTGATCAATTATTAAGTCATGTACTAACAGAGACTTGGAGGAGAGAGACCTAATATTTAATAATCCACATTTCACTGTTTTACTCTTTGGTTCAGATGTGGATACTGTATTGTTCTTTCTTTGTAATTGTTTATGTTTAAGTTGTTTGTTGCTGGTTTTTAGTTTGTTTTTTGTCTGTTTGGAAGCTGACACAGTCTCTGTGGAGATGGGTTTTTGGGGGGGTAGGAGGAGGAGAGAAGCTGCAGAGAGGCATGTAAGACTGCAACTCTGCTTCCTGGTCCCAACTCTGGATAGTCATATTTTGGGGGGTTTAATAAATTTGTCCATATTTCTAGAAATGAGAGCTGCTCCATCCAAAGTGGGATGGATGCCGTCTCTCCTAACAAGACCAGGTTTCCTCCAGAAGGTTTGCCAATTATCTATGATAATTCCTTTATCTTTCCTACTATCTCCCAGTACTCATTGCCTACCATTTTTCTTTGCTAATGTTTTCCTTTGAATACTTTCCTGTTCTTCTTCATTCCACCACCAAGTCTCCTGGTCTCCTTTCTTCTGTCCGGAGGACACACAAAACACCTTGTCAGTTCCCCTCACCAATTCACCTGCATTTTCCCATCATGAACATGAACTGTTAAATATGCTTTCTTCTTCATCATTTACCTTTCTTGATATCCTATGTGTTCACCATTTAACTCATGCCCATGCCTTCTCTGTCTTGATGATAAAATTAACACAAAATTACAATAGCAGTTAACACTGCACTAACAATCGTTTAAAGCATTCTCTAGTTTGAATCACTATAGTAGGAAAGTGGTTTTCTGTAATAAGAAACCAGAAAAAAAGAGGGAAAAGAGCTCAACTTACTTTTATTTAGCTACGTGGGGTGTTTTAGTGCAAACGTAGTTTATTTTAATGTATTTTGTACCACAGCCCACAACTGTCGATTGAGTCTCCTGACTCCCAATAACGAGAAAGGTCTGATAATGGTCTGTTTAATGCCTATCCAGCAAAGTTAGCAGCTGGCTGGTGATCAGACTGAAACAGCCAATATTTCAAAAGCAAGCTAAAAGAACAGGAAGCCAGTTTTTACTCAACAGGGGGCAAAAATAAAGTTTTGCTTGTGGTATTTTCGTTTGTATATCTTCCACACTACAAGGAATAAACTGTTTTATATGGTTTGTACTGACTTTACTGGAAGGCCACGACCTCTGTCAGAGTAAATGTTTTCTGTCACTTTAAACTTGGTGTCATTTCCCCTCTCTTATAAGCTGCTAAACTCTGACTAACATTGGATGAGTTCCTATTTTTGGTATTCCTTCTGAGCAAGTTTTAGGAATGCCCGAGTGAATGAAATGCTCCATTTTTCCTCTGATAGCCATCCAGGACATTGATATGTTTCTTGACAGTACTGGATCAGAGCTAAATTAACTTCAAATAAAATATATCATGCAGCAGTGAACCGCACAACCATGACTGGCTGGACACCTCGTCAACTACAAACCTCAGGGTAATTTTTAAGGCTGAGATGAGAAAGTCTCGTCTTTTTTAGCCAAGCAACAGTTTGTCCCTGTTGACAGAGTCCAGACTTTAACTCAGTCCCCTTTGGTTGCTCTTGTATAGGGATGCGAGTGAGGAGCAGTGCTCACTGAGGCTTTCTGACCTCCACATAACCCCGATTTAAGACAGCGTGATGCTTTCTGATCTTTGCAGCTCTACCCAAACCTCTTTCTCCCGCTCTGTGCTGGTGTCTCTCGCCTACTCTCTCTCCCTCTCTGTTCTGTGCAGAGTGTGTACAGACTGGCTGTTTGTGTACCTGCAAACTGACAGACTCTGCTTTGATCAGATCTGAACCCCAGGGGCAACAGTCCTCCTCTCGGGTTGTCTGTGCGTAGACAGACGCACGCACACATTCGCATGCACACACTCATTCTCGCACACATCAGAGAGGCAGATGATGTGAGATAGAGAAAAAGGGAGAGAGCGAAGCCTTTGATGTGCTCAACATTTTCTGTGTTCATGTTTCAAACAGCAGCCATCACAGAATTTAAGAGGAGCGGCTCAAAAAAGATTGGAGGACAGCTGATTGACCCTTCAAACCTTAACAGGGGCTGATGGGGAAAAACACAGGGGCAGACTCATCGACTCATTTCCTCTCGACTTTGAGACCGGCCCCCACTCGCTTGCCCCTCCGACTGACAGGCATCCTCGCCTGGCTTTTAAAGTGAGCACCCTGCTACGGTGATTAGCAGTTTTCACTTACCTCGCCTGTGTGCGCGTGAGATGTGACTGAGAAAGAGTGCTGGTACTTGGAGAGATTTTAAAGTGCCAAAATTGGCTGCTCAGATGCCCCAGCTCTGACCCCTCTCTAGTGCGCCAACAAGCAGATGGTATTCAAGTGGTTAGACCGCGGGTGGATGGAGCGGAGGTTGAAGGCGTGGTCGGTACAATGAAGTGGCGGGTTACCTCATTTCTCCTTTCCCAATCCTTTTAGCACAGGCGTGGAGGGCCTCGGTAAGTGATTTTTATTTGGGCAATTAGGCTGTCTATTCAGTGAGCCAGCTGAATTCTGCTCCCCTGCTGTGCCACTGACATGATTATTGAGGTTACGGATGTCACTTTTCTCTCTGCGATTCATCTCGTGCCATCATCGTGAACACCTACCCATCACCCCTTCATCATACTCTATCCGTTGTATCAGCCCCGAGACACACACGTGTCATTTACCCCTGCCCCCCCCCCCCCCCCTCTCTCTGCCTCCTCGGTGATGTAAAAATGATTTTGCGTCCAGGTAAACGTTTCATGTTCCGGACACAGATCTCGTTGGGAAAATTAAGTCTCCCTGGACAGTTTTCCTGCCTGGCGAAACACTTAAAAGGCTCAATCAGAAAAAAAAAATTATCCCCAGCTCTGTATTGAATGTACATGACAGTGAGTTGGCACTATCTATCTGCCACGGCGCAATGCTTCCTCCCAGGTTGCAGGTTATTAACTGACAACAGAAGGTGATGAGAAATGAAATATAGCCGCACCTTTCAGACTGGATCTAGGTCAGGCTAGATCTAGACGAGGTAGAACGTTCTGCTACGAGATGGACAGCTGGGGTGATTTGGGAATATGGGTGGGGGGTGGTGGGGGTTGGGGGCGGGGGTGAGGCGCAGAAAGGTAGGATTTTATTTCTCTCTGTATTTGTTCAGTAAACCACTCAAAGCCTGAAGCCAGATGGGACAGAGCCAGTGTATTTTGGAGAGAAAAAGCAGGTGTCTACTGTGTGACTCTGCTAAAATAACACGCCCATCCCTCTCACTCACAATTACACCCTATTTTGGTCCACTGCTTTGTATGCCCACAATAAGAAATGAAGGGAGGTGGGGTGTGCTGTAACAGCCAAGCTTTTCCAGATGTGAAACTGTTGCTGATAGCATGACATTGTCTCTGCTGACCTTCTGGACACTGGTCAAATCATCCATTGTTCTACTGAACACTGTATTTGGTGCCAGTAGTGTTAGACAGCAAAGCCAGCTATGCAGGCGTCAGTTCTCCACACACAGAACACATACGATGAAGTATATGTATTCCCACTCCACTACAGCAGTGTACACCACAATTTAGAGATGTCAATTAATTGTGTCACAAGCATGTCAGCAGTCATTAAATTACTGCTTTGGAAAGTTACAGTGGACATAGATGACTTCTTTCAATCCTCTTTCAAACCATCTGTCTTCTCTGCCCAAAATGTGAACATTAGCGTCCTTGAAAGAGCGAAATTTCTCCTTTAGATGCAGATGGAGTCTTGTTCTGTCGAGGTGGCTTTTCTATGGCGTGCCTTTAGAGTGTTGGGCCCAATGAGCCTATATCTACTGTGAACAACCATCTTTGAACAGAGGTGGTGGCTTATGACACCTATAATCCAGTTTTGAGATCCTTCCCAGACGCCTTAACGCCCACTCACATCCTGGGCCATTTGACCTCAATAAGTCACATGATAGGGTGGGGCCAGATTTCACCTGAAACCATGGCTAATTGTGACCCCATTTTCACACCTTGGCTTGTGTGATTAGTTAGAGCAGGGGTGCTCAATACGTCGATCGCGATCGACCAGTCGATCGCAAAGGTAGTATTGGTAGATCGCATGGCATTAAAAAAATAGATGCCAGCCTATCATCCATCCCGTCACTTGATTGATACAGGGAAGCCAGTCAGATGACATCAGATTTTTTCTGACGCTTAGGTCGCTGCGCATGCGCAAACAGCGGCGCGAAGTGTAGTAAAACTGACAAGCTAGTCAGCGAGTTAACTCCAATTTTTAGCTCTCGGTTTTTTCTCTTAAACCTGGCCGTCAGCAGCTACTGTCCGGACTATGCATCCCTGGCTGATTCAATTCAGTGCAAGTCATCAGAGTAAACTCAGGTAATGACAAAAAATTTACATAGTTAATTGTGTTGTGAAATATTGGATATTGCGGTTATGCATGTATATTCATTGTAGATATAAAGAATCCTCAATATATTTATAAATAAGTATATGTTTTGGATTTTTGTAGTGGGTAGATCATTTTGACTTGGTCATTTTATAAGTAGCTCACATGCGGAAAAAGTGTGAGCACCCCTGAGTTAGAGGATCAATAGGTGATCCATGACCCTCTTGGGGGGGAAACTCCCATATTTCTTAAAATCTGGGACACTCCACCAGTTGCTCCTATAACTTAAGAACCTTCTCGGATGACAGGTGAAACATCTTCAAGAAACTTAAAGAAGTCCAGACGCTTTTCTTTCCAAGCTCCTTAGACTCAGGTGGTAGATGTTTGGGTGGTTGGTGGTTCAATCCCTGGCAACTACAGTCTGTATGTCGAAGAATCTTTGGGTAAGAGACTGAATACCAAATTGTCCCCAATGCAGTAATGCAGGTGTGAATGAGCCTTTTAGAAAACGTGTTATATAAATAATATTCCATCCATTTAAATCCAAATTCAAATTTTATTTGTCACATACACAGTCATACACAGTACGATATGTAGTGAAATGCTTGGACAACTGCTCGTGACCTAAAGAAAAACAAAAAAGGAAAAGGCTATGAATAAGATAGGAAATAAATATGAAAAATTAAAAAGGGTAAATTTAACTAGGAAGGAATAAAATATAAATTAAGGTTAAAAATGAAATAACTGTACAACACAAATTAGAATGAAGGGTAAATTTAACTGGGAAGAATAAGATAAAATATATAAATTAAAGTTGAAAATAAAATAACTGTACAACAAAATACACAATACACAATATAGAACTATATAAGAATGTATGAAGAAATCTAAATATAAATAAATATATACACAATAACAGCAGCTGTACAAGTATTAACCGGAAATGAAGAATATAGTGACCAGTGTTGTGCAAAACCAAAGTCCAGAAAGTCCAGTGTGTGTAAGAACTGTATGTGTGGGTCAGTACTGTGTGGTGGTGTGATTGAGAGACCGTATCGCCTGCGGGAAGAAGCTCCTCCTCAGTCTCTCTGTGTTGGTCTTCAGGGAGCGGAATCGCTTTCCTGACCTCAACAGAGAGAACAGTCTGTTGTTGGGATGGCTGAGGTCCTTCACGATCTTCCTGGCCTTGGTCCAGCACCGCCTGCTGTAGATTGAGTGCAGGTCAGGGAGCTCGGAGCGGATGGTGCGCTCAGCTGACCGCACAACCCTCTGTAGAGCTCGTCTGTCCTGCATGGTGCTGTTCCCGAACCAGGTTAAGATGTTTCCCGCCAGGATGCTCTCTATGGTGCACGAGTAAAAGTTCCTGAGCACCTTGGAGTGCAGTTGGAAGTCTCTCAAGCGTCTGAGGTGGTAGAGACGCTGTCGGGCCTTTTTCACCACGGTGTTGATGTGACAGGACCATGACAGGTCCTGCGTGATGTGAACTCCGAGGTATTTGAAGCTGTCCACTCTCTCCACTGGGCACTCGTTGATGACGGGGGTCTGGTAGTTCCTCTCCTGCTTAGTGCTGAAGTCCACTATCAGCTCCTTTGTCTTACTGATGTTTAGAAGGAGGTTGTTCTATCTGATTGAATAACCAGGCTCACTGTCTTCTCTCCTGGGCACCTCCACATGTATGTGATCTGAATAAAAAGCTAAAAGCCTTTTGTTTCCCAGCTGTGCTTGCAAACAAGACTGAATACTTCTCATGATAAGCCAAACAGGATGTAAGGCCATGTCCAACACTAATACGTTTTAGTTTGAAAACGCATCTTTTTCTCTCCGTTTTGACCTTCTGTCCACACTGAGACGGCGTTTTTGGTCAAGGCAAATGAAGCTTTTTGGAAACGCTCTCCACGGCGGATACATTTGAAAACACTGTTTTCGCGGTCCAGTGTAGACTGCGTAAACAGAGACTTTTTAAAATGATGACGTGTTTTAGTCATATGATGCAGTCATGTGACCAATTAAACTAAGATAGCAGAGGGCATTATACAGCAGTTGTTTTGTTTGCTCTCAATTTTGACAGCCCTATTAAAGATTAATATCAGTTTGTACCTGCTCCAGATAGCTTTTCTTCAAATTCTTTAATTCTCACTTGCTTTTACAACTTTGTACTTTCGTGTTACTCGCAGCAACAACTCCACCTCATTTTTAGTCCATTTAAAAAACGTGGTGCTTTTCCTCGACATTTTGCCGCGATATTTCAAAGCGCTGGAAAGTAAATAAATTTCAGACAGAAATAATGCAGGTCTGAAAGTTCACCCACGCACAATACAGGAATGTAGCATTTTCGATCATTTCAGTTTGGATGAACAACTGGTCAGAAACCCTTGAAAAAGATAGTGTGGACACAAAGCTTTTTTAGACAGAAAACGGCGTTTTCAAATTTATCTCGATTAGTTCAGACGTAGGCCAAGTCAGTGTGAAATTTCAAGCTTTTACTGTTGCAATAATTGTACTGTATTTCCAATAAAGCCTCTTGGACCAGTCTGTCACGGCGGGGTGCGCCGATGTGTGTGGAAACAGGACCCAAAAGCAGATGACGACGAGGAGTAGTAAGGTTTTAACAGAAAGGTGAGGCTTTATTAGATGACGGCGGAAGTAAACCAGGAAACCAAAGTAAACTGACAAGACACTAAGAAACAAAATACTAAAACGGTACTGAGACCAAAACCTAAACTATGACTGTGGTGGAAAATAACAAGCAAAGACCATGACTAAGACTAATAATACATAACAGACAAAAACCGAAACTAAGACTGAGGTCAAATAAACAGAACCAGGCTAGAACTAGGGCAGAATAAACAGACGACCCGACCATGGCATGAAGAAAACAAAAGGCTTAAATACAGACATGAGGTGATCAGGGGAAGTGGAAACATATGGGGAAACAGCTGACAGGACCAGGAGAGAAAAGCTAAATACAATTAACAGAGAACACATGACATTGTCAGAATAAAACAGGAAATACTAAAACTAAACATGACAACACAACTTAACAGACCTAATACGTGATGAATAAATACCAAACCCCAAAACATAGAAAACCCAGGAACAATAACCAATAACTGCCTAAACTAAAGGCAAAATAGGAAATAACACAAAAACTAATAACATATCAAAAAATACAAAGAAAAGTCAGAGTGCTGGGTCGGAGACCCAGCCTGTGACACAGACAGCTCCAGGAGGTTTGATAGCAGGGAAATCCATTCAATTGCACAGGAAGCTAAAGCCACTAAAGCCATTATGGTAAATCATAGAGATATTTGGTTGTAGACCACAGCGATGAATCTATATAGACTCTCCTAAATAGCAGTAAAATCCACCTTTGTTTTTTAAGATTAAGACAGATTATTCGACTGAATTTATAACTAAAAACACAGTGTTGCATTCTTTTAATAAACTAATAATTTTGCTTCATTCATTCAAATTGTGTGAGTCTCTATTGGCTGCATGATGGGGAAATTTCAGCAGTAGTGAGAGAAAGTGACCTTAGGAGTGTTACTTCTGTTTTCTGTGCTATTTTTCACTGGATAAACAAAAACAAAATTATTTTTCGTAAAATTTGATAATGCAAGACATACATTTTGGTGAACTAAGCCAACCACTGGCTATTGCTAGAGGTAGTCTAGGTGCAGGTATTGTATTTCATACAGTTAAGTTGTCTAAATATTCCATTTTCAGACAGCTTGTTGTTGCACACTTGGACAGACGACACTTCCAGGCGTGCATGAGTTTAGAATCGTTTCTCTTTACTTGTTCATTTGCTCTGCAAATATAAAAACACAAGCACTTCTGTTTAGTGTAGCTGCACCCTGCAGGCTGTCCCTGCACTAAAACACACAGGATAACTTTTCACGTAACTACTGAACATGTGCTAAAGTACTCATTTACTCATTATTTCCCTGCCAATGTTCATATTACAATATTCTGCACACTCGCATGCTCACCCAACTAGTAACGTAGCAACTGGGGACTACTCTCTCGATCCCCGTATTAACCATCTGCGAAGTAATATCCCGTTTCACACAAATTCAGGTATATTATGTAAACCACAAAATCTGACATGAGCATTGTGTTTACATTGACAGTACCTTACTCTAATACATTTCTTATACATCTACATCGCTCTGCCTATACATCCTCACACTACTTGTGCTCATCTGCAAATACAAAAACACAAGCGCTTCGGTTTAGCGTAGCTACACTCTGCAGGCTGTCCTTGCACTAAAGCACACCCAAAGCTGTTCCATCCAGTGCCTGAGCGTCACCCATCGGAATCATAATTAACCAAAATATTTTAGCTGGATTGGAAGTATACATCAGAAATACAGTAATAAAGAACTGAATGCACCCAGTAACAACAATAAGCACCCCAAACACATAAAGCAATCCTCTTGTCCACTGATAAAAATTCCAATGTACAGGCAGCAAACTGAGGGGATACAAGGACAGCCACCTATGTGATCAATGTCAGGGCGTTTTGCCCGTGTAAGGTCTCCCAAGGCAAAATTGGTCCTGGGTGAGTGGTCAGATGCAGAACAACTCAGACAACCCCTACAGAAAAGAGAACAAGGGACCAGTTCACCCTGCCTGGGATAGGTCCCAACAAGCCTGGCGAGGGAACTTGAGGAAGATCATTAGACATCCCATGGGGCCCAGTCTGAATACCTGCAGGGGGCACTGTAATGTGTGTTGCATGGTGAAGGGTTGGGATCCTTCCCAACCACAGCCTGAGCTAGTGCTTAAGAGATAACAGCTGGATATAGTTGGACTCACCTCAACACACAGCTTGTGTTCGAGCCTCCTGACGCTTTTCTGGACTGGCGCATCTGGATATTCTTGTATCCCATTGTTTGTAAATGTGAATCTCAAGCTAATATTTCTGGCAGTCAGTTATTGTCTTTATGTGCACTTTTATTTGGCAGATAAAAAATTATTCCACAAACACTGAGGGCATGAAAGACAGAGTCTGCAAGTAGTGGAATTAAATGTAGAGAATTCATCATTATCTTAACAAATGGAAGCACACTTTTTTCCCTTTTGCAGACTTTTTTTTAATGATCAGTAAAAAATGTCACTGTACTGGATTTAAACTCATAAAAATACAAAAACCTCATGGAAGACTAAGTATAAAAGTATTAGGTTTAGAATAACGCTCAATTTATCCCTGAATTTTCTGTTTCTTTCTACTCACACTCTTCACTGAAGAGAATAATTTAAACTACTACAGCTCCTTCAGTTATTATTACCATCCTGTTCTATTCCAGGATTGTAAAATTATACGTATTATGCAGTATCAGCTACTACATACACATTTAGGTATGCATAACTTGGGTAACGTATTTGGCTATAATAACAAACAGGATACATAGCCATCACCGTTTAAGCAAAAAGCTTGCTAAATGCTGTGTACTATAGAGTAAAACACTTTAAAAACAGGAGCCTCTCCTCTTCAAGATACAATTAATTTATCAAAAACAACACAATGGATTCTAATGCATGCATTCTGAATTTAATTTGTTTTGCTGTGTTCACATTTGCACACCAGTGGCTCTTTTCGCCGTAGATCAGGTCAAAGTGCATTTCCTGCTTCAACCATTTGCATAAACAAATGGTTTGCACTTTGTAACATGAGCACACATCACCATAACTGCCATCATCTAAACTGTAGATGTTGAAAAATTTCTTTCTTTATCAAATGAAATCGAAAGATAATTTATAAAGAAATTAAACAAAAATTAAAACCATTTCAGCATATTGTTAAGTATTACTTGCCTTTATTGTCAATGTGCTTTTTCAATAAATTATGAAACAAACTTAATTTCATGTTGGTTCAATTTCAATTTCTTCACCCCACAGAGGCATCAGTGTTGTTGATTTGTTGCTCCTCTACCTTTCTTGTCTTTTGAGAGTGAAACGTTGATACAAACAATACATGTACGATGCCTTTGCTGTGCCATTATTAAACTCTGCTGTCTCAACTCCCTGAAGAAACAACAATAACTTGTGCAAATTGATGTTCTTCTTTCTGAGTGTGATCCCACAATAGCAGTGAGCTCTGCATAATTAAGACAATATTGATTGATGCGTTATACAGCCCAACCTCTGTATTCTGCACTGATCTTGACTCGTGTGCGCTAACACAATTTTCAAAGATTGCAGAGCTGGGTAATCCCTGTGGCTGACAGCCTCCCTCCAGGTGGTGCGGACTTCATTACAGAGAGGGAGTCCATCTGTAAACAGCAAAAGACTCCTCAAACAGCATTTACACGTAGCAAGATGAGACTGCAGACTGAAACAGATGCACGTCAGAAGAGATATGTGGCTACTCAAAAATTATCTCAGTCTACAAGATGCATGTAAATGTTTCAATTTTCTTTTTCCCTTATCCAGGGTTCACAGCTGAAATAGAGGTCACTGGCCTTTTGAGCGTTTGGAAAAACATGAAACAGCTGTGAGTCTCCGCCAGCCCGCTACACTCTTACTGTGGACTCAAATAGAGATTGTAATTAACCTAAGTGAAAAAGCTCTTTAAATTCTGTAAATGAATGAGACTGTACAACAGAAGATTGGAGATTTCCCTCACTACACCTGGCTGTGAGTAGTCAGCTGAGGGACGTCACGTCCCTTCTGGAGGTCAGGGGTCAAGTTATTGAAGTGGAAATCAATGGTGGAATCCCCAGTGGCCTTAAGAGGACTAGAAAGGAAAGGAACATTTCAAACAAATAAATAGCAGCATTTTCAAGGTGCCCTACCTACTTCACAGCTGTGGATTGATCTCATAGGTTTAACCCAGAGGAGGCAGAGAATGGGAGAAGCATGGAGAGGCTCGCTCTGGCTTGCTCTCTTTTATGTAAGTGCTACTTTTTCACCTTGCTGCTGACATGCTCCCTCTCTGCGTTGGTGCCAGTGAGGCTGGGACTGCAGTCTGTCCAGACTTACAGGCAGCCAGTCAAGGGTAATCTGCTTCACAAACAGCCTGGTGTAGTGCAAACTTTTGTACAGCCATACAAGTCTTTGAAAACTTTTTTTTTAAAGTTTAATTAATGTGCAAGGCTTCAGATGAACACTAAAAGGCAAAGATTTGCCTTGAGACAATAAAATCTAGAAGGTATTATTAGTTCATGAATTACGCTAATGAAATGTAAATGCAGTAACGTGTTTATTTAATTATTGTACTGATGTCACTTTTTAAAGGTATATAGGTATATAGGTATATAGGTATCTGTGACAGCACTGAGCAGCTCCTTCAGTGGGAGACTGCGGCACCCACGGTGTGGGACGGAGAGATTTCGCAGGTCTTTCCTCCCCACTGCTGTCAGACTCCACAACAAAGACTTTAACTGAACAAACACACACATCCACACATGTGCAATAACACTAAGTGCAATAATCTTTTCTGGCATCGTTGTATTTTTACTCAGTTGTATATAGCATTCGTATTCTATTTTTATCCTATTGTATATTTTTATTCTATTTTATTCTACTGTATATAGTATATTATTTTATTCTATTCTGTACAGCTGTGTACTGTATTTATTCTTATTGTATTCTAATTTTTTGCGTCATAACTTTTGCACTGTCCACTTCCTGCTGTGACAAAACAAATTTCCCACGTGTGGGACTAATAAAGGTTATCTTATCTTATCTTATCTTATAAGAACAGGAGTCTTTCCTTTTTTATAAGAAACATTTATCTATTTATTTAGAAGAGTCCTTGAATACATCCCTTATTAAGAAGTGCTGTCTTTGGCAGACCTTCCACTCAATGTATATCTGGGCACCACTTTTTCTCTTTTGAGCAGATTTGCAGTGTGTGGTGTTATCTCCCTTGGATGCATGCATAGATCAGTTTAATACCACACAGTCGACCTGGGAGACCTGTCTTTGTGGCCACATCTCTTCTCCTGCTCGGCCTCTGCCAGATAAATATCAGAGAGAACAAAGAACCTGCCTTTCATATCCGTTCTGACACCAATGGTCGCAGCACGCCCCGGCCCCTCCAAATTGTTTTTTTTTTTTTTTTTTGTGGTAATCTGTGCCCTTGGCAGCAGAGAGCCCAGGCAGAGGGGGGTTTGTGTGGATTGGTATGATTATGGCTATTGGTAGCCTTAAACACCGGCTCCATCCAAGGTGAATGACAAGCCCTCTGATCGTGCCCTGCTCACATGAATGAAAACTCCCCCAGCTCAAACGATATTGCCACAGCCATGACAAAAAAAAGAGAGGAGTATGCAGAGACCTAACATTAAGGTTGGGTACAGTTTTATTTTCCTGGCACTGTCTTTTTCTTTCTTTATGACTCCTGCTATGTTCTGGACTACATATTGAACTTCTGCAAGAATGTAGGTAACATTCAAAGACTTTTTACAATGCCCATGTCAGGGGCTGGGTCTGTGACCCAGATTTCTGAGTTCATTTTGTATTTTTTGATTTCTTATATTATATTGAATATATGCTTAGTTCTTGTGTTGCCATTATCAGTTAGGATTTAGTTGAGTTTTATTCTAGTTTAGGTTTCCATCTATGTCCCCTTGTGTGAGTCTGTTGTTTTCCTCTGTGTCAGTATGTCATGTGTTTCCTGTTTGCGTGTTTCATGTGGTCAAGGTCGTGTTGTCATGTCTACATCTCTCCATATTTCCTGTTTTATTTTGAAAGTCTTGTGTTTCTTTGTTCAGTATTTGTAGTTTTACTCTTCCCCTGTGACATTGTTATGTTAATTTGTGTCAGCTGTTTACCCATGTGTTTCCACATCCCCTGATCACCTGTGTGTATTGAGGTTTTGTCAGGTTGTCTGTGTTCCGTTTAGGGATGGGTACCGGATGCCATGATGGCACCGGTTCTTTCATAAACGGTAGTAACCAGACCGAAAAGCAGCGCACATTTCGGTGCTTTATTTCAGTGCTTTTTTTTTTCCTGAGCTGTGATACACTTTAGATTCTAGCCAATCATTTTACGTTTCCGAGGATAGTAGGCGGGCCCAGGTACGTACGTTCTTTTAGAGCAGAGCTACAGATTAAAAATGCCCAAGGCGAAGCGGTCAAAAGTCTGGCTGTACTTCACAGCAAAAGATGCAAACTCAGCAGCCTGCAACAAGTGCTTTAAGGCCCCACAGAGCCCGGGACAGCCCACCCGACCCCACCACAGAGAAAACACCCACCCCGTCATCCACTCATCTTCCAGACCAGCGGTCCCCAACCTTTTTTGCGCCACGGACCGGTTTATGCCCGACAATATTTTCACAGACCGGCCTTTAAGGTGTTGCGGATAAATACAGCAAAATAAAACTAGTACCAGTACCGAAAAAAAGAAGATTTATTCATAACACACGTGAAAAGACAAAGGAAAACAGAGTTAACGATAAAAACGATAACAAAATAACGCTGAAAACCGATAAAAACCCTGAAAACCATACATTTCACACCTCAGCCTCAACTCTCGCGGCCCGGTACCAAACGACTCACGGACCGGTACCGGTCCGAGGCCCGGGGGTTGGGGACCGCTGTTCCAGACTACACAAGACCATAGACACCCAGGCTGAGTTCTTCCTCCACCTCTCCTATATCTCCCCCACCTGCAGAGTGAGTTCCTGGAGAAAGGAGACCTCCTGCAAGATATAACAGCCTCCCCCACCAGTTGAAGAGCCCCCCAGGTGGCTCGATGCACTGACGGCACCCTGCGCCAGGGCTGAGCCCCCATAAACCCACCCGCCCTCAATCCCGGCGACATACCAACCAGGACCCAAGCCCCGAAGGCCCAGCCAGGGCCCCAGCCTGGAGACGGAGCATCCCCAAAACCCCATGCCCGCCCCGGACCCAACCAGGGGCAGCCAGTCTACCATATATAAATTGTATATAAATGCTATATAAATTGAAATTGAAATTGTCTTTTAGAAATTTCTGGAACTGTGTTTGGGATCCAGAGGACTGAGTACTAAGTGGAGTGCAGAATTAATACGGATGAGCACTATCTGACAAACTATTCCACCACAAGAACCTGAAATCTCTGTCTAACAGCTCACCTATGCAACATGAAGGAGAGCATCAAACATTATTTTGTGTTTTTGTGTTCATGAAAGCCCTGCAACAGACTGGCAACCTGTCCAGCGTGCACCCCGCCTCTCGCCCTGTGACAGTTGGTATAGGGTTCAGGCCCCTAATGATAAAGATAAGGATGGATGTGTTCATAAAATTACTGTTATTGTGTTTGCAAATGTTCATCACTCTTGTTTTTCTGCAAGCTGCGTGGGGCTGCAAGTACTTAATATAAAGTGTGACACACTAACACAGTCACATTAACAGCTGCATTTTGATGGACATTTCAGTATAACTGATAGAGAGAAGTTAAAAAAAAGAAACTACATGAAAATCGCTGTGTGTGCACTGCTGAGAAAAGACGTACAGAGACATTTAAATTATGTACTGTTCTTTGTGCAGAAATGTGACTAAAAACACTTATGCTGGCTTTCAATAAAACACTAGTCATATTAATGAAGCACAGAAAGGGACTCTCTGTTATAATGAGGACTGAGTGAGTTATAGGACTGAGCCAAAGTTTTACCACTGTACTCTGAGCTTTGAGCCATCCATCACATCTACACAGTTTTCTGATAACATTGCCAGTCAACAAAATACCTGCTGTGTTCATGCCTTTCAGTCTCAAATGATGCTGCACCTCATCATTCCATTCCAGCAACAGCTTTTTCATGCCAAAAGATGGCTTTGCCGTTGTGGAGAGCATTAGTAAATCTGGCCCATGGACACAGTTATTATTGCAGATGACCTCATTAAATATGTATTTAGATTCCCTTTGAGAACCTGCAGGGGAGCCACAATACAAAACACATTCAAGCAATCAAGATATTTTTTTAAGTGAGCAGATAGATATGCAGTGAATTGTAGTCATATTGTAAAAATCCATCGATAATGAACACAAGAGCAGTCACACAGCTCTGCAATCCCACAAATCACTTTCATCTAGTTTGTTTTTATTCTTTTCTCATATCTTTATAAAACAACAATGAAATGTCTGTCAATTGCTACCATTAATGGGAATTAGAACGATCGGAAGTGTCTTAATATTCCAGTATATAATTCTCAGGCGAAAAAATAGAGTTACATGGAAACAGAAAAACAGTCATGTTGTGTGCATTTAAACGTGACACAGTTACTGTATAAATCCAACATGCACATACGTTGCGATCTGATTGTACATAATTGTGTGTTTTTCTGCACATTGTACAGGTCAGCTTTAATACAGATTTTAGGTTTGCATGATGGAATAGCTTGCTATAAAACACCTCTCACCTGGTTGAAATCCAGCCTCCACCTGAGCAGTCAGATATATCTGTAACTGTGATGTTAACTCAGTGAAAAGGGTAGAATTCAAAATTCACCAAGGTGAGAGACTGCATCAAAGTTAGAGAGAGAGGCAACTATCCCACTGGAAAGATGGAAAAAGACAGAAGACACATCAGGAAGGAGAGAACTATAAACTATATGAAAGAGCTGCTGAAGATGGTCAGACAAATGACTTTCCATCCATCCATTTTCTATCCATCCATCCATTTTCTTCCACTCACTTGGACCCGGGTCGCATGAGCAGCAGCCTAAGCAGAGAGTTCCCAGACCTCCCCCTCTCCAGCCACATCCTTCAGCTTTTATGGCAGAATGCCAAGACTATGTAATCCCCTCAGTGTGTGCTGGGTCTGCCCCAGGGCCTCCTTGTGGTGGGACATGCTTGGAACACCTCTCCCAGGAGGCATCCAAATCAGATGCCCGAACCAACTCAATTGGCTCCTTTGACACTAAGGTGGCTCTACTCTCAGCCACTTTTAAATGAATACACCCCTCACCCTTTCCCTAAGGGAGAGGCCAGCCACCCTTCGGAGAAAGCACATTTCTGCTGCTAGTATCCGCAATCTTGTTCTTTCGGACACTACCCACTGATTTAACCGTAGGTGATGGTAGGGGCATAGATTGACCCGTACACCCTCCAGTCCCTCTTCTTAAACATGGTAACCACCACCTCAGTCTGACAATTCAGATACACTGCCCCGGATCACCACACAATGTTTCAGAGGCACTTCAATGAGGACAGCCTTACAACATCTAGAGCCTTTTGGAACTCAGGGTGAACCTCGTCCACCTCTGGGGCTCGGCCACCAAGCAGTTGTTTAACTAGCTCAGTGATCTTGCCCCCAGTGATGGGCAAGTCGTCTCCCTCATACCTTGACTCTGGCTGTTTTTCAGCATGCATACTTGTGTGTACTTGTGTGTACTTGTGTTCTCGTGGACATCATCAGTCACAGCCCAAGTACTGTTCCAATTCAAAGTACACATCAAGTCAAGTACGCACAAAATGCCCGGATGTGCTCTTGCTCTGCCCATTCTATTGAGCATGCATTGGTGGTGACTTCTGTGGACTTGGTGCAGCCAAATATGCTAGAATGCATTTCATCCAATATTAAAATGAGGCAATAGCAAAAGAGAGCAGCCAAAACTGCAAGTAAAGTTTGAAATATTACTCTTCCTGTCTCACAAAAATAAACAGGAAAATATTCAGACGAGAATGTAGATGTGTAAACTTCAAATATCTGCTTGATTTACCAAGAAATCACCTACTTGCAAAAGTGCTCCCACATTTTCAGAGATATCTGTTACACCACCAGCTTGATAGTTGACCAGGAGGTCGAGGCTCACTAGAGCCGGCGAGAACGCCTGACTCCCAGCACATTGTTTTCAAACACCCCACGAGTTCGCCACTCCGTGGAAGTTAAACATGAGACGCTTAAATCATTTCTAAGAGATATAGATAATGTTTTTGTTTGGTTTATTTCAGTTTTTTTTAGTACTGAGAAACAGCCTCTGCTTCCTCTACAAAAGACGCGTCAATGGGGTTAAGGAGGTCCTTGAAGTATTCCATCCACCGCCTGACTATATCTACAGTTGAAGTCCACAGCACCTGTGCCGGCGGACGTAGGCTACTGCCTTCCTAGCCATTCTGCTCCTGGGTGGGTCCACAGTGGGCTTGGGGACATAATGGTCCACTTGGGAAAAACAAACCTTTTGGGTATGTTTCTTTGGCTTCAAACAATAAGTCCGATTGCTACAGTGTCAGACAGGAAAGTTTGGTATCTCCCTTTGCCTCTGGTGTCCAGCACCTGGATTAAGGATTACCAGACAGACAGACAGACACCAAACACCTTGTGGCTGCAGCTCCTTGCACCTGCATTGGCTAAATTTGTCAGCACCAGAGGATGCATTTTGGTTGTAACTTAAAGAGCTGAACGGGCCTACCCTAGCTTTGTGTAAAGACTGGAAACAGGGAGGAACAGCTAGTTGGGGTACTTTATGGTCAACCAACAGTTCCAACTCCAGCTAATTAGCACAACAGCCATCCTACTCTTTCAGACTATTTCTCCTTACTTAATGCAAAATCTTAGTAAGAATAAAAACAAGCATATTCACAATAAGCTAAACTTTTTTTCTGTCAATTTTTGTGTTCTACTCAAAAAAGTCCTTTCATGTGGAAAAATGTGATTACAAAATAAATAATTTTCCTTAACATTAACATTTCGTTGATTACGCGGCTTGATACCACAGCTTGAGATTGTCTGCGTTAATGACAATTGACCTAAATTTATTGCACTTTAGTCAGATTTGACATATAGTTAAAATCCAAGAGTTTTATCAGACTTGAATGGCTGAATTCAGATGAGCTTGGAGCTCATTGTGTCACCAGTTTGTGTCATTACAGCCCCAAAGACAGGTTCAGGGCGGCATAACATTGAATTGTTATTGAAACTTACATATGAACCAGTCACACCAGAGGTGTTGTCTAATATGATCTGATGACGGTCTGCCCTGTCCATACAGTCCAGCAGGTTTTCTCCAGCCTGTAAAGCCCCAGTGAAATGTATGTTAACATCAGATATGAACCTACAGGTCCAGTTAGTTTTGAGTAGGTTTTGAATTTTCAGCATGGTATGTTGTAGAGGAAAAGAAATGGGTTCTGAGTTTATGCCTCAGACACAGATTAAATGAAGTTTTCTATCATGGGATGTGAGACTATTGTTAATTGCAATCTACCTTCCTAACCAGTGGAAACACATTTTAAAAATAAAAATACAAACAGAACAGAACAGGAGGAATGTTAAACAAGCCTCCCAGAGTTGTTGAAATTAAAAACATGACTTTTACAATTAAATGAAGCTGGCTGCAACAACAGACTGCAGCACACCAGTAGCCTACAGTAGTGACAAACATGGGCAGTGGAGGTTTATGAGTCTCAGCAGGGCTGTTTAGATGAGTGTAATGCCCCATTAGAAGAGGCTTCAGTTATTTTGTGCTACAACAGATGAACAAGCCTCAAGCAGTATTTACTGTACATCAGTGTTGTCATTGTACAAACACTGTGATGCTCCCTGTAACCTTCCATAGTGTTTTGTCTTCATTTTGTATAAAGAATCTCTACGACATCAAAGCAGTTAATTAATTTAAAAAACACTAACTATCTATCTATCTACAAAATTTGAGCTACAGTGGGTCATCTGTTGGATCGGCTACATTAGCCAGCATTTACTCCCCATGTGCATCAGTGAGCCTTGGGGGCTCATGACCCTGTAGCTGGTTCACCACAGTTCCTTCCTAAAACCACTTTTGATAGATACTGGCCATCTGCAGTTTTGGACATGTTCTGACATCACAATTTGGCCCTTGTCATATTTTGGCCCATGTTTACTGCCCCAAACACATTAACGTTGAAGGCCAAATCTTTCTCTTGCTCCATTCCACCCACAAACAGGTGCCATGATGAAGAAATGATCAAATGTTATTCACCTCATCTGCCAGCGGAATGTTTGAACATATAGCCCCGCTTACATATAATCTAGGATGTGTTTTGTCATCATGACTAATAGTCAAGATTTTTAGCTTATTCAGCGACCTCCTGTTTCCTGGTGTGGCTCTCTCTCACTCAGTTTTAGTCCCCTTGTGCAGCTATTAATGTTCCACTTAATGATTTTGCTTTAATGGTCTGTTAATTTGAAGTTTGCTCTAACACTGAAAGCTGTCATAATTTGCAAAAAAGCTGTGTGTTTAAAAATCTAAAACATGTGGTCACAAGACAAGCTTTTGAACTTTTGAGTTTTAGGAACTATTCAGTGAGGCCAAGCTTCATCTCTTCAGGGGACAGTGTTATCTGTTCTTTCACCCTCTAGCTTTTTTTTCTTTGGTCATAGTCTAAAGGCCCCCTGCAGCTCCAATCCCAGTTTAGCCCCTGGTCACTCCTGGTTCCTGCTTGCAATGGGGTATGGATCTCCTGGTGCAATAATGTTATGCTACAGTATGGCAGTTTGCTGAATGAACTCTCAGTCAACCCTGAGCCTCTATGCCTACCTAGCTGCTTTCTCTTCATCTCCATCCCTCACTCTGAGGAGACTTTGAATTAGTCTAATTATCATCGCCTGTGTCACAGAAACATGAGGAGGAAGGTATCATCCCCAGGAGGCCTTCTCAGTTTTAACACAGTGTTTGTGTGTGTGTGTGTGTGTGTAAGTGTATCTTTTATGAATTGCTACAGCTGTCTAAGACAGCTGCCAGAGGGTCTGTATTCAATAAGGGCACCTCCCCTTTCACTGCTGCTGAAAACATGCCTCCTCTTCCCATATACAAACAATTATGGGTGCAGTCTATCACACACACTCAGTGCTTCACATAATTACAGAGTTCAGTGTTTACATTTAAGGATATATGCAAATTCCTTCTGATCACCCTCGAGAACAGTTTGATGGTGGGAACTGCCATTTGAACGCATCCAAGCATGCATGTGTGTGTGTTTTCTTGTTGATACAATTTTATGAAGACCATTTTATCTCTAGCCTTGGGACACAGCTCTGACACAAACCAAAGTAAGCGCTGTGATGAAAAATTCCTTCCCTTGTAGAGGTTGTGTGACATTAGCTGTGGGCGATGGTGATTGCGGCTGTGGGCCGTCAACACCGAAGGACTTTTTCTCTCCCTGCTGTGATCTGTGGGCTGCAGATTCAGCAAAATGTTCTGTCATCTTGTGGCCCGTGAAAAGTTCATAACGTTTAGTGTTCACAACACACCAGCTACTTACTACCACACGAAGGGTAGAAGATATAAAACTTCTCTCCCCGTGGTGAATTTCTGCAGCACTTTCCAGCTGTGTTGGTGTAGAAGACGATCAGCTGGCAGCAACAATAAAGCTCCGTTTGTCACCCCAAGGCTGATGCACGTCAGTGACTTGATTACATGTTCAAGACTATGCTCATGTACTGAGACCTTCATAATTTCTGTGAAGCTGACACTGACATATATGGTATTTTGGACAATTAAATGGTGTATCGACTGGTACTCTAGCTTGGCACTATTTTGTTATATGCTGCCTTCATTAATACTCATACATTAATACAAGCCCTATTTCTGTGCCTTTATGTGTTCTAACTATCACATACATTCACACTGTGATGGATCCATTGGGTGCAATTAGGGGTTCAACATCTTGCCCAAGCATATTTTGATATGCAGACTAGAGAAGTCAGGGGTCAACTGTTGACCTTTCAGTTGGTGGATCTACTTTATGAGCCACAGTCACCTTGAACTCTTTTTTTTGTCATCAACAATTTTTATTTCATTTTAAACTTCGATAACAGAACTGAAAAATAAATACATAAATAAATAATTTAAAAAACAAACAAACAAACAAACAAATAAAGACAATGGGAGGTTGTCCTATTCTTTGTTCGCACACTAATCCCCACATCACCACTCTCTCATTACTCCTGTTCTTCAAGTTACAGAAATCCAGCTTGTAAAGGGGGACCAAATACAATCATATTGATGCAATTTATCTAATAAACCATAAGTCACTTTTTCGTAAGACGCCAACTTAGCCATTGTCATTAGCCACTCTTCATATGGAGGGGGGTTCTTTTTGGCCGTAGTAAGAGCCAGAATAATCCATCTTTTTGTATAACTGGAAAAGTCTCCATCAGAAAGTTCTGTGGTTATACCAAGTATGGACAGTTTTGGTGAGATACCAAATCTCCTTTTCAAAACACTGATAATTACCTCCATTATGTTTTCCCACCAATCCCAAAGGGCCGAACAGCTCCATAAGATATGTAAAATCGAAGCGTTTCGACCATCACATCTCCAACAATCGTCCTTGGGGGCCAAGTTCCATTTATACAGTTGTTGCGGTGTTCGATGCCACCTATGGATTATCTTAAATTGGATAAATCTACTACCCGTTTCTTTATACATAGTGTTAACATTATGAAAACATGAATCCCATTCAACTGAAGATATGTCCAATGCCACGTCCTGGGCCCAATAGCCCTTAACTTTAAGGAGAGGGTCAGCTGACCATTCTTGCAATAAATGATAAATCTTAGAAGTGATACCTTTACCCAAGGATTGAACTCTTAATATCAGCTAGCTGTCACCTAAAGTTAGCGCTAAGTTTGGGTTTGCTTTAGTCACATGCTAAATAGGCAAGTAGAAGAGATAGCAGATTTCCTGTTCCAGATAAGGTCTCCTGCATTAACTTTTCTAGTAAATCCTTTTCAATCTGGGCAATTCAAATAGTCATTAATTCAATAAAAAGTTATGTTATTTGAACCAAAACCATACCCTTAACCCTAGATTGGTTGCTTGTATAAAAAAAGAAAATACTTCTTGGTCCGAAAAATTAAGTTAATGTGAAGATGCTTTGTTTTTAATTGCGAACAGGAGGTTTGCCAAATTAATATGCCAAATGTATAGAAGTCAGTGAGAAATCATCATTGGCTCCTTGTAAGCGCTGTCCCGATGAGTGTATGTTCCCAGTCACTAGTTTCAAGTCTTACTGAATAAAACCTTATATTTGTTTCAAAAAGTCAAGCATGAGCAGGGTAAAACGGTATGATCTAGGCCGGGCCTGTCTTCTGAATGACAATTTGATATTTTACAAGTGTCATGTCTGTCATGGAGGTAGCTGGCAGAGTCTCTCCCTCTTTCTCTAACATTTCTTTCTGGACTCTCTATGGATTGGAGGCATCCTTTAGGAGTGGCTACAACAACAATAATAAACAATACTTTATTATTTCTAGAAACAGTTTACAGAGGAAAACAGGTCATACAACAAGATTTACTACCAGTAGTTGCATTATCAGCTGTATAGAAACTCGTTTTAGCACGTTCTTTTTAGCAGGAGCTTAGGTTCATATTAATAGCTTCACTCTTCATTTTAGTTTCAAAATGAGAAGCTTTTTGGCAAGGAGCTTTTTTGTGCAGGTTGCTATTCTAGTAGCTGGTCGACATGTTATTTGGAAATGCCCCGTTGGGTGGGGGTAAATTCCTACTTGCTGGCTTTCTACACCCACAACCCATTTTGATGGCCTAATGATTTCCTCCATTGCAATAGCGAATGCTAGAGGGGAGATGTGCACCCTGCCATGATACCAATTTCCAGGTGCTCCCATGCTGTGGTGAATTACATGGCTGTGAAGCAAATCTGTATGTTTTGGAAATACTCTTTAACTTCTCTAAGAAAATTGATTGTGGTCCACTGGACTGTGTGGACCACGTGTTTTCTGGGCCAACTGATTTTAATACGTGGGCCTACTGCTGTGGTTTTGGATTTTGCTATGATTGTCGGTCGAGTTATTTCCTGCTGCATTGCAAAATTTCTCGCTTTCATGCATTCTGGTTTGTTTTGCTTTCTGTTTGTTTCCTGGTTTTGTGCCTCACATGAGTTCAGTCATTCAATCAGTCTCCCTATGTGGTTGGCCGTTACTATTCCTCACTTGGTTTAGATACAGATTATTTTGTTACAGCCAGTTATTCAAGTTCTATTGTCTACTTCACTACAAAGAATAAACAAATTACACAATGAAATACAATTCACAGCATTGCCTGTATTTAAATTTGATCTTCTTTCTTTGTGTTGCTTACCCATTGTTTATTTCAGTGGTTATTACAATACTAGTTGTTCATGGACAATCATGTCCATGACAAAAAGAAAGTTTTCACAGAACTTTATGCAGTCCTGCGAAAAACTAAGTACAGTACACCCCATGATTGAGTAGCTTCTGGATCCATTTTTAGCAGTAATAACTTGTACTGTTCATTTTCTTTATAACTTCATTCCTCTGTCACATCATTGTGGAAAGACTTTGGTCCACTCATCATCACAATGCTGCAGTTCATTGAGGCATTCATTTATCCACACCTCTCATAGGGTCACACCACGGCATTTAAGTCTGGCTGAGGTCTGGACTTTGACTGGGCCACTGCAACACCTTGATTCTTGTTTTTAAGGCATTTGGTTGTAGGTTTTTTTTGGTGTGCTGGTAATCATTGTTCAGCTGCACGACCCAGTTTTGGTTAAGCTTTATTTGTCAGACAGATGGCCTAACATTTGACTGTAAGTTCATGGACAATTCAATGAGTAAAAGATGCCAAGATCCCATAGCTGCAAAACAAATCCAAATCATTACCTCTCTTTCACCGTGCTTGACAGTTGGCATAAAAGTATTTGTTTTTTGCTTTGTTGTTTTCCACAATATGATGCATGCGTTATGACCAAAAATCTCCATTTTGGCTTAATCTGTCCAAAGGATGTTTTTTTTTTTTTAGAAGTCTTGAGTTCAGACACAACATAAAGGTTTTTCCTGGCAGCACCTTCCAAACAATCTATACCTATTCAGTCTTTTTCTTTTAAATTATATTGTCATGAACCTTAACATTTAAGTCAAGTCAAGTCAAGTCAAGTCAACTTTATTTGTCAATTCTGCCACATGTACAGGACATACACAGAATAGAAATTGCGTTACTCTCAAACCCTAGTGATTAGAAAAATGCAAATAAAATAATTAAAAAGTAAAAATTTAAATAAATACAATACAATTTTACGTATAACAAAAAAAAAAAGCTATGCAATATACAATATACAATATTCAAGTAAGAAGGCATAGTGGTGCAAAATAGGCAAATAGTGCAAATGGAGATTTAGTAGTGTACGGTATGAGATAGTGTAACAACAAAGTCTTATGAGGTAATGGCAGTCCAATGCTCCACAAAGTGACTGGAGCAGGCCAGTGAGTGCGTCAGAGAGTGAGTGTGTGTGTGTGTGTGACAGAGTTCAGTGAGACCGTGGTGGAGAAGAGGGGAGAGGGGGGCAGAATCGGGAGGGAGTTTAGCTTCCTGACAGCCTGATGGATGAAGCTGTCCTTCAGTCTGCTGGTCCTGGCCTGGAGACTCCGCAGTCTCCTCCCTGACGGCAGCAGCTTGAAGAAGCTTTGCATTGGGTGCGTGGGATCAGCCGCTATGCAAAGGGCTTTTTTAGTGAGACGGGTGCTGTAAATGTCCTGGAGGGAGGGGAGAGAGACACCAATGATCCTCTCTGCAGCTCTCACTATGCGTTGGAGGGTTCTATGGCAGGACGCATTGCAGGCTCCAAACCACACAGTGATGCAGCTCGACAGGATGCTCTCGATGGTGCCTCTGTAGAAAGTGTACATGATGGGGGCTGGAGCTCCTGCTCTTCTTAGTTTGCGGAGAAAGAAGAGATGCTGCTGTGATTTCTTGGCCAGTGCTGTGGTGTTGTACGTCCAGGAGAGATCCTCTGTGATGTGCACACCCAAGAACTTGGTGCTGCTCACTCTCTCCACAGACGCTCCGTCAATGGTCAGAGGAGCATGTTGGGTGTGCATTCTCCTGAAGTCCACAACAATCTCCTTCGTCTTCTCCACATTCAGAGAGAGATTGTTGTCAGCACACCATGTGGCCAGGCGTCTCACCTCACTTCTGTAGTCGGTCTCATCCCTGTTGCTAATGAGACCCACCACCGTTGTGTCGTCCACAAACTTGATGAAGAGGTTGGAGCTGTGTGATGGAGTGCAGTCATGGGTCAGCAGAGTAAAGAGGAGGGGGCTCAGCACACATCCCTGCGGGGCCCCCGTGTTTAAAATGATGGTGCTGGATGTATTACTGCCGACCCGTACTGCTTGAGGTCTTCCGGTGAGGAAATCCAACAGCCAGTTGCACAGTGAGGTGTTGAGCCCCAGCTGGACCAGTTTTTGAATGAGCTGTTGGGGGATTATAGTGTTGAATGCTGAACTGAAGTCTATGAACAGCATTCGAACATATGAATCTTTTTTGTCCAGGTGTGTGAGTGCTGAGTGGAGTGCAGTGGAGATGGCATCATCGGTTGAGCGATTGGGCCGATACGCAAACTGGAAGGGATCCAGGGAGGGGGGCAGGACAGTCTTGATGTGCTGCATGACTAGTCATTCGAAGCACTTCATCAGGATGGGAGTAAGTGCAACAGGACGGTAGTCATTAAAGCAGGAGGGAGATGACTTTAACATGCTAATTGAGGTTTAAAGAGTCTGAGATGTAGCTCTTGCATTTTTTGCATTTTCTCTAAGCATTGCACGTCTGTCCTTGTGGTGATTTTGCAGGGATATATACTCCTGGGAAGACAATGACAGTGCTTTAACGCACAATAAATTCTCCAGACCATCAAACTGTTGCAAATCATCATTTGATAAGTGCATATGAAAGGAAGCATCAAATGTTTGACCTCTTCCCATAATTCACCATAATTATCTGCATTAAGGCATGAATTGCCATGCCTTAATGCAGATAATTCGTAAGCTGGAGAAGAAATGGCATTTTACTAATTTAGAAACTTTTTACTGGCTTGGAAAAGTAACTTGTTGCTCTCCATAAAGCTAGGACATCTTACTATTTATAACTGTTGTAAAAGTAAAACAGTAAAAGTTTATCACACCGTCCACATCAGCCTATGCTCACTGGACCTGTAACCTCTCATCCACCATCCACACTGCTCTGCCTTTGTCAGAACCCTCCTTAGCTCTTCTCCTCAGGTCAAAAACCTGTCCAGCTCACCTGCTTTGCTCTGGCTATAGTTCCCTGTTGTTATGCATAGGCAGCAGCCCACTCCTCCACCTTGGCTCAAAATCGCTTCCACAACCAATTCAGGCTTGCATTAATAGAAGATATTTTACAATAATTTCAATTAAAATTAACAATAGTTGAATGATGCACATGACTATGGCTGTGATGCTACTACATTCAGTTACTTCCCTTATCTTACACCACATATGGGTAAAACAAAGGGTCTCATTTCATAAAGACAAACGCGTGGTAGATAATAACAGTTTAATTACATGTTAGATTTTTATTTCTCTCATCAGTTCTGTATGTTATCATGCAGATAAAGGAATCCTTCAGTTCTGATTCTGAGTGAAATTAATGATCTTTGATTGAATTTTGAAGGCTCAACTTTCAGTGGGAATCCCAAACATAAAGATCTTAGTTATGTCAAGCTTAGCCTCCGCTTTACAAGGCTTGTTCTTCCATGTAACCTCTGCATTGTGGTGTAGAAATGTTCGTATCTGACATGCCTCTTTAATGAGCTTCCATAAAACACTATAAAAACGAAAGCACCTGGTGTGATGGAGTAACTGAGAGAGCATGTTATGAGGCTGACAGTGCTTCTTGATCACTTTCAGTTTTCACCTCATACATTTTCAGTACTCAGACAATGAAAGGCAAGGAGATGTATGACTTCTGCCAGACATAACTGTTTCTGTTTTCTGGGTGATTTTCTGCTTTGCTGCTTGCAGAGAGGCACTTGTCCTTGGAGGAGCATAATTTGACAAATGTAATAGAACGCTTATAAAAGTCCTTTCATTTTTTTCATTTCTACCAGACATCCTTCACTGAACGCTTAAAAAGTTTACCGTTAGTACACTGACACCAACTCCTCACCTTCTGTTTCTTTCATGCCCCATTATTTATGTTTACCTTTACATCTGTAATTATAATAGCAGATTTTATGTAACTGTGTGTTTTAACCTTCAGAATATGCAGCAAATCCTCACATCTTACCAAAAAACTAACTTAATTGTTTTTCAAATTAGCTACATATTAAAAAATTAATGGCATTTGCATCTTTTCATTTACTACTTTACTACTAATTAAGTAATCTTAAGGGCAGCTTTTAATGTAAGACTTGCTGTTTTCTATTTTATATAGCTTTGGCCAAAGGCTGCACCATTTGTTGGCTCATTTTTCCTGTATATAGAAAATAAATCTTAAAGTTCCCATGGATGGACTCTTAGATGTGATGAAGTGCGTAAAAATGACTCCATGTTTTCTTTATTTGCTTGCTATGTGATCTGACCTGTGGTGCTGCTTCTTCTTCTTTCGGCTTCCTCTGTGGAGTGGATCATGACTGCTACACTTGACCCAACATAACCGTGAGCATAGAGAACAAGTCGGAAGTACATGTTAACTAATCCTACTGAGTTAGCCACTTATCAAAACTACTTTTATTTGATTTTTATATTATTTTCATCCTACATGAAGAAGAAACAGCTTGACGCCTTGTTAACTAGCATCATGGGAATAAATCAGAAGTAAATAATCAGTAAATAAACCAGGTAGGACTCCACAGCTCCATCATTCTGTCATTCATTGAACAGCCAATTAAAGATCAATAGAGATCTCAAGATGAACTAAAATCATTTGATGAATTAGTGCCTTTTGCTATTGGAGTAGAGAATTGTCTACAGATAACTGACTAGGTTAACATAACACCGGTTCTAGCACCAGCATTTCAAACTCCTCACCTTAAAATCAGTAGAAACAAATGAAAATCATGTGGGTGAAACTCTCGCCAGAGGAACAGCAGCAGAGGATTGAAGCTATTTATTGTGATCAGCCCAGGCATTTTGGTGTTTCTTGTCTAATGTGGCCAAAAGCTTCAGTGGCCTCCAGTGGGAATACTGGTGAGTGAATCACAGCTAAAATCACTTGTACATATATTATTACCTTTTACTCTGTATTTTGTTAGATGGTCTTAGTTTATTTCACCAGTTTGGAGAGCATTTTATGACGCAAAATGCAAAACAGCAAAATTCAGCTTACTTTGAAGTTTCCACCCACAATCCATTTGACAAACAGAGTGAATAAAGAGCTACATCGAACCCTTATGCTATTTCGTATCGTCTTGTCCTGCCTCTTGAAGCTCCCATCTGCCCTGGATATAATATGCACATAATACCTTAACTTCATCTTCAACTAGTCTTTCATCTTTTGAAGCCTCTATAGGTTTCCAGCATCCATTGTTCGCAGTCCAAGGAGAAGAAGTGGTTGTTCCTTTAGCTCAGCTTAAGGCAGTCCTTCTTAGAACTGCAGACCAGAATTGCCATTTGGCTGACCGGCAAAGGACCCCAGCCCCACGACACACCCGTGGGAGGTCTGCCTCTCTTCAAAAACTATTCCTTTGAATGAATTGACCCACGCAATCAATGTGCTTTTTATCTTAAATCTTATGTTTCCATGAAGATACATTAGGTAAAGTAATTATTAAATGCATCGACAGAAGCTCTCAGTGGTATGTGTAATAATCTTAACTAAAAGTATGTGTGATTTATTGAATAAATGTTTTACCAAAATGCCCCTACTCAAGGCTTAATAAAAGAATGTAAAATATGTGTTGTGTAAGCGTGTTCTTTCCATAGCTCAACATCCCTTACACCATGTATTGTCTGATCATAGCGTCAAACAAAGTTCACGACCTTCAACTACCTGACTGAGCTTCAACTCTTTAAATAAGCACAGAAATGCAAAGTGCATATAAAATGATTACAACTACAACTGTAATGAAAAGGTTAGTACGTGATTATGATAACACCAGTAATACAAATTATAACATAATGCCAACAGCTTCAATCAATGTTTTTGATGAGAATAAGAATTAATGCAATGGTTAATGATAATGGTTATGAATAGTAGCAGTAAAATATTTCCCTGATCTCCACACAACCGAAATAATCCGCTTATACAAAGAAATCAAAACAGTCCATAAATGAAGTTATGTCTATTAAAGTGGAATGACACAGAGAATAGGTATTCAACACATGAGAATAAGAGGTGCAAAAAGCCACTATCAACCAGTCTACTTGTCTCATAGGATCCTGCATGTGTCTACAACTCACTTTGGGAGATTGGCTTGCGCTGCTACTGTCTGTTATATTATTGTCACCATCATGGTTGTAGCACCGCTTTATTAATTCCAAGGTCTTATACATTTTGTCCTTTAATTTACGATTCTTGTTTGTTCTCTAGCTGCCTGAAGCTGGTGTGAAACTTCCAAGTTGACTTACCTGTATTTCTCCAAGGAGTTTGACAAAAACATCCATTTTAACATGCCCGAGATCAACAGCCTGCCACTGTAATTACAAAAACAAGGGCTGGGTGTAGCTCAGATGGTAGAATGGGGCATCCAGTGATTGGAAGATTGGTGGTTCGATCTCCAGCTGCTCTAGTCTGCATCCCAAAAATTGCTGGTCAAAATACTAACCCCAAGTTATGTAAGAATCAGTTCTTTTAACTCGCCTGTCCATGCTCTCCACTAAATGTCTGTGAAGGTTCTCAGTCATCCAGGTCACGTCTTCAAGCAACTTAAAGAAGTCCAGATGCTTTTCTTTCCAATCTCCTTAGTCTCCACTAAATCATTTGTTAATCACCTCTCTCCTTGTTGCCCCTTCATATCATCTCTTCAGGAAAACAACAAGTAAGGCCCCTGAAACATACTGCAAACTTTGAAAGCTCTTTCCAGGTTTATCTTGGCCACTCTTGATGTTTCTTCTCCTCTTCGATACAAACTTCAGCCCCACTTACTTCCTCCCGAGCCACTGACCAGTTCAATGAGTACTTCATCTTTCAATAAAACCAATTTTAAACTACTAGCGGTAGTCTGAGTGTACGCTTTGGGTCCAGATTGCAGTTCAAGATGACAAGATGTAAGGTAAATTTGAAACATTTGAGCCAAATTTGGCCCGTCCAACATTTGTTGTATCCTAACTCAAGAATGGCTAATCTCTGGGACTAGGGATGGGTACCGGTGTCCGGTGCCATGATGGCACCGGTTCTGACATAAACGGTAGTAACCAGACCGAAAAGCAGCGCACATTTCGGTGCTTTATTTCGGTGCTTTTTTTTCCTGAGCTGTGATACACTTCTAGCCAATCATTTTACGTTTCCCAGGATAGTAGGCGGGGCCAGGTACGTACGTTGAGTTAGAGCAGAGCTACAGATTAAAAATGTCCAAGGCGAAGCGGTTAAAAGTCTGGCTGTACTTCACAGCAAAATATGCAAACTCAGCAGCCTGCAACAAGTGCTTTAAGCTGATACTGTGATACTGTCAAAGGAGGTAACACCTCGAATCCGATGAAACACCTGGCGACGCATAGCGTTTTTTTTTTTAAAGCCGAGAAATGCGCCGTATTTGATAGCTTGCTGCGAGACCTCACACTGTGCACGTTGGGTGGGTTGCCAGTTATCGGACCCGGAGCAACATCCCCCAAAAACCCGAAGAATAGAGTCCTGGCCCCTAGCCCTGCCAGTGTAGCAGAAATGATGAGGATGATGATGACAGCAGCAGCCGTTCTTCTCTGCTGAGTCGCTTAATGTTGTTCGAGTGTAATTTACGTTGAGTAGGCTAACCACGTTATTACATTAATGCACGTAAGGTGAACTAGCAAACATCATCATAGCTACATGCGGCTGTCTTCTTGTTTGATGGCAGATACTCCCTTCACCCTGGACAAAAAGGCTAAAATGACCAAAGAAAAAGTGGGAAACAGCTGAACATGAGAGGTTTTTGGACAAAGTTTGTGTTTTTTCCATTGTTTAAGCACTGCTTCCAGCCAAGAGTGATACCATATATGCCACATAGCTGCAGAAAAGGCTAACATTGTTATCTTTTTACAAAAAAACAGCTGAACATGAGAGGTTTTTGGACCAATTTTGTGTTCTCCATTCTTTAAGCACCGGTTCGAGCACCGTTTAAGCACCGGCACCGTTTCAAAAGTACCGATTTGGCACCAGTATCGGATAAAACCTAAACGATACCCATCCCTATCTGGGACACATCTAGCCCACGCTGTTCTAAAGTGTTTGGTCTGTCTTTCGGCTTTTGGTTCTGTTTGGTGCCAAAACTGAGCTTGAACTGAGCTTAAAATAACTTCATCAACTTAGTCTGATTAAACCTCTGAGGTCTAAATCATCTGTGATTACCCTAACCAGTGTTGGGCAAGTTACTTTGAAAAAGTAATTAACTATAGTTACTAGTTACCTCTTCAAAAAAGTTAGTAACTGAGTTACAAGACTCTAAAAGTAATTAATTACTTGAAAAGTAACTATTGCGTTACTTTAAAAAAGTTTTTTAACCCTCTGGGGTCCAGGTTATAATTGGCCATTTTAACCACTTTTGATGTTCCCTCCACATTTCACCTTTAAAAACTATTTATTTGCTTGTTTGGTCTCATTCTTTTCAGCACAACCTCACGTGTCTGAATTTACAGTTATGTTGTCATTTTGACTGTATTAACACAATTGATCTAAAATCAGACAAAAAACGTAAAATCAGAGTAGAAAGTTAAATTTTTTACTGTAACAACCACAAACATGTTTATTGAATCATATTTCAGAACTTTAAATGCAAATATAAATTGTCAATTTTAAAATCATATGCACAAGTTTTGCAAACAACAAAGTTATTTGCATCCATTTCCCGTTTACCTTGATTTTTCAAATAACCATTTCAAACTATTTACATAACAATCAGCTGTTCTGCATTCAACAAGATGCCACACAAATTATTTGTGCCACTCCAAAAAAAAAACATTGTTCTCATTGTTCTGACACACAATTCAATTCAATTCAATTCAATTTTATTTATATAGCGCCAAATCACAACAAAAGTCGCCTCAAGGCGCTTCATAGATACAGAGAAAAACCCAACAATCATATGACCCCCTATGAGCAAGCACTTTGGCGACAGTGGGAAGGAAAAACTCCCTTTTAACAGGAAGAAACCTCCGGCAGAACCAGGCTCAGGGAGGGGCGGCCATCTGCTGCGACCGGTTGGGGTGAGAGAAGGAAGACAGGATAAAGACATGCTGTGGAAGAGAGACAGAGGTTAATAACAGATATGATTCAATGCAGAGAGGTCTATTAATACATAGTGAGTGAGAAAGGTGACTGGAAAGGAAAAACTCAATGCATCATGGGAATCCCCCGGCAGCCTACATCTATTGCAGCATAACAAAGGGAGGATTCAGGGTCACCTGGTCCAGCCCTAACTATATGCTTTAGAAAAAAGGAAAGTTTTAAGCCTAATCTTAAAAGTAGAGATAGTGTCTGTCTCCCGAATCCAAACTGGAAGCTGGTTCCACAGAAGAGGGGCCTGAAAACTGAAGGCTCTGCCTCCCATTCTACTTTTAAATACTCTAGGAACAACAAGTAGGCCTGCAGAGCGAGAGCGGAGCGCTCTAATAGGGTGATATGGTACTACAAGGTCATTAAGATAAGATGGGGCCTGATTATTTAAGACCTTGTATGTGAGGAGCAGGATTTTGAATTCAATTCTGGATTTAACAGGAAGCCAATGAAGGGAAGCCAAAACAGAAGAAATATGCTCTCTCTTTCTAGTCCCTGTCAGGACTCTTGCTGCAGCATTTTGGATTAGCTGAAGGCTTTTCAGTGAGTTTTTTGGACATCCTGATAATAATGAATTACAGTAGTCCAGCCTGGAAGTAATAAATGCATGAACTAGTTTTTCAGCGTCACTCTGAGACAGGATATTTCTAATTTTAGAGATGTTGCGCAAATGGAAGAAAGCAGTCTTACATATTTGTTTAATATGTGCGTTGAAGGACATGTCCTGGTCAAAAATGACTCCAAGGTTCCTCACAGCGTTACTGGAGGCCAAGGTAATGCCATCCAGAGTAAGAATCTGATTAGATACCATATTTCTAAGATTTTCAGGGCCGAGTACAATAACCTCAGTTTTATCTGAATTAAGAAGCAGAAAGTTTGCGGCCATCCAGGTCTTTATGTCTTTAAGACATTCCTGCAGTTTAACTAATTGGTGTGTGTTATCTGGCTTCATGGACAGATAGAGCTGGGTGTCATCTGCATAGCAGTGAAAATGTATGCTATGTCTTCTAATGATGCTGCCTAAGGGAAGCATGTATAATGTAAACAGAATTGGTCCTAGCACTGAACCCTGTGGAACTCCATAATTAACCTCAGTGTGTGAAGAGGACTCTCCATTTACATGCACGAATTGGAGTCTATTAGATAGATATGATACAAACCACTGCAGTGCAGTACCTGTAATACCTACAGCATGTTCTAATCGCTCTAATAGGATATTATGATCAACAGTATCGAACGCTGCACTGAGGTCTAGCAGGACAAGCACAGAGATGAGTCCACTGTCAGAGGCCATAAGAAGATCATTTGTAACCTTCACTAAAGCTGTTTCTGTGCTGTGCTGAGCTCTGAAACCTGACTGAAACTCTTCAAATAAACCATTCCTCTGCAGATGATCTGTTAGCTGTTTGACAACTACTCTTTCAAGGATTTTTGATATGAAAGGAAGGTTGGAGATTGGCCTATAATTAGCTAAGACTGCTGGGTCTAGAGATGGCTTTTTGAGTAAAGGTTTAACTACAGCCAGCTTGAAGGCCTGTGGTACATAGCTGATTATTAGAGATAGGTTGATCATATTTAAGATCGAAGAATTAATTAATGGCAGGACTTCTTTGAGCAGTTTTGTAGGAATGGGGTCTAAAAGACACGTTGATGGTTTGGAGGAAGTAATTATTGAAGTTAACTCAGAAAGATCAATTGGAGAAAAAGAGTCTAACTTAACATCAATGGTACTAAGAGTAGCTGTAGATAATATTACATCTGTGGGATGATTATTGGTAATTTTTTCTCTAATGATAAAAATTTTATTTGTGAAGAAGTTCATGAAGTCATTACTAGTTAACGTTAAAGGGATGGTTGGCTCAAAAGAGCTCTGACTTTTTGTCAGCCTGGCTACAGTGCTGAAGAGAAACCTGGTGTTGTTCTTATTTTCTTCAATCAGTGATGAATAGTAAGATGTTCTGGCTTTGCGGAGGGCTTTCTTATAAAGCAGCAAACTATTTCTCCAGGCTAAATGATGATCCTCTAGATTTGTGACACGCCATTTCCTCTCCAGATTACGAGTCATCTGCTTTAGGGTACGTGTTTCAGAATTATACCACGGAGTCAGGTACTTCTGATTTGAGGCCTTAGTTTTCACAGGAGCTACAGTATCCAGAGTCGTACGTAGTGAGGAGGTGAAATTATTAACAAGATAATCGACCTCTGTTGGGGTAGCGTTCAGATAGCTACTCTGCTCTGTGTTGGTACAGGGCATTGAAGATGATAACAGTGGGTGGATTATATTCTTAAACTTAGTTACAGTGCTTTCAGAAAGACATCTACTTTGATAAAGTCTACTCTTCACCGCTGTGTAATCAATTATTGTAAATGTTATCAGGAAATGATCAGACAGGAGAGGGTTTTCAGGAAACACTGTTAAATGTTCAGGTTCGATGCCATATGTTAGAACAAGATCTAGAGTGTGATTAAAGTGGTGGGTGGGTTCTTTTACATTTTGAGAGAAACCAATTGAGTCTAATAACAGATTAAATGCCATGTTGAGGCTGTCATTTTTAGCATCTACATGGATGTTAAAATCACCCACAATAATTATTTTATCTGAGCTCAGAACTAAATTAGATATAAAGTCTGAGAAATCAGACAGAAACTCTGTGTAAGGCCCAGGTGGACGATAGATGATAACAAGTAAGACTGGTTTCTGAGTTTCACAGCTGGGGTGGACAATGTTAAGCATCAGGCTTTCAAATGAATTAAAAGTCTGTCTTGGTCTTTCATTAATTAATAGGCTGGTGTGAAAAATTGCTGCCACACCGCCCCCTCGGCCTGTGCTTCGAGGTTTCTGGTAGTTAGAATGACTCGGGGGTGTTGATTCATTTAAACTAACATAATCATCCTGCTGCAACCAGGTTTCTGTAAGGCAGAGTAAATCAATTTGTTGATCAATTATTAAGTCATGTACTAACAGAGACTTGGAGGAGAGAGACCTAATATTTAATAATCCACATTTCACTGTTTTACTCTTTGGTTCAGATGTGGATACTTTATTGTTCTTTCTTTGTAATTGTTTATGTTTAAGTCGTTTGTTGCTGGTTTTTAGTTTGTTTTTTGTCTGTTTGGGAGTTGACACAGTCTCTGTGGAGATGGGTTTTTGGGGGGTAGCAGGAGGAGAGAAGCTGCAGAGAAGCGTGTAAGACTGCAACTCTGCTTCCTGGTCCCAACTCTGGATAGTCATATTTTGGGGGGTTTAATAAATTTGTCCATATTTCTAGAAATGAGAGCTGCTCCATCCAAAGTGGGATGGATGCCGTCTCTCCTAACAAGACCAGGTTTCCTCCAGAAGGTTTGCCAATTATCTATGAAGCCCACATCGTTTCTGGGACACCACTCAGACAGCCAGCAATTTAAGGAGAACATGCGGCTAAACATGTCACTCCTGGTCTGATTGGGGAGGGGACCAGAGAAAACTACAGAGTCCGACATTGTTTTAGCAAAGTTACACACCGATTCAATATTGATTTTAGTGACCTCCGATTGGCGTAACCGGGTGTCATTACTGCCGACGAGAATTATGATTTTACTGAATTTACGTTTACCCTTAGCCAGCAGTTTTAAATTTCCTTCAATGTCGCCTGCTCTGGCCCCTGGAAGACAATTGACTATGGTTGCCGGTGTCTCTAGCTTCACATGTCTGAGAACAGAATCGCCAATTACCAGAGTTTGACCCCCGGAGGGTGTGTCGCCGAGTGGGGAAAAACGGTTAGACACATGAACGGGTTGGTGGTGTACCTGGGGCTTCTGTTTAGGACTATGCTTCCTCCTCACCGTGACCCAGCCGCCCTGATTCCCCAGCTGCTTGGGACCTGCCGGGGAACAGCTAGCGGGGCCTACGCTATTTTCGGCTGCACCAGCTACAGGGGCCTGACTAGCTGCGGGTGAATGAAGGGTGCGAAGCCGAGTCTCCAATTCAGTAATCCTGGCCTCCAGCGCTGCAAATATGCTACATTTGTTACAGATATCATTACTGCTAAAGGAGGCCGAGGAGTAACTAAACATCTGACACAATGAGCAAGAAAGTGCAGGAGGGACAGGTGAAGTAGCCATGGTGCTAATGAGTCGGCTACGAGCTAAGCTAGGCTAGCGAGACAGTACAGAGACAGTGAGTGAATACTTAGGCTATAAATTAGGTAGTGAGTACACAGAAAGTGTGCTTCGGAGGAAGCACGTGAAGATTATACTATGAAAGAAGAATGTATTTAAAAGTTGTTAATTAAATCGCTAAGCAAATAAGCTACTCAGAAACACCACTGTGTTTGAGCAGGAACAGGAAGTGATACTCTACCACAGAGCGAGCGAACACCAAGTGACAGCGCCACCAAGAGTGCTATCCACAACACTACACACTAACTACACAAGACAACACATTAACTACACACTCCAAACACGCTAAACGTCACAAATCCCTCACATCTCAAAATTCGCTCTTTCTCTCTCTTTTTCTGCTGCCTTTCTCTCTCTCTCTCCTAAAACTTCCCCCTCTTCCTAAACAACCAAATGTCATGTTGTCATATTATTTTTTGATTGGTCTACATGGTGCATTTTCCCACCAACACGAACGGGCTGTTTCTTGTTTTGTTTTGTTTTTTTGCTCATAAGCAGAGAGTGCTCGCTGCGCTGTCCTTAGACAGTAAACGTGACGAAACTATTGAGAAAAAAACACACGTGTATATTGTTTATCATGTCTCTGGTTTTACGTGGACTATCAACACAATTTAAAAACTGGTATATATCACCTTATTGTTTTGTCATCTTAAAGTGGTCGTGTGATTGGCTTACCACGACTACTTTATTCTTCCTCAGTCAAACAGCAGCACTCATGCAGTTGTTTTCACCTGACCTCCAGGTGTTGTGCCAAAAAGTGATTTGTCTATCAGAAAGTGATTGCCGTCCGCGGGAGCGCGCAGCTGCTTAAAGCTGTAGTGCCCAGATTACTTACAGCTAATTCCGTTCAACTGATATAAGATGCGTCTGTTTGTTGAAAAATAGTAACGCAACCGCACCGCGGTCTTGTTAGTAACGGTAATGGCATTGTAACGATAGGAATAGTAATTAGTTAGATTACTTGTTACTGAAAAACGGAACACCATTAGTAACGCTGTTAATTGTAACGCTGTTGTTCCCATCACTGACCCTAACCCTAGGCTATTAGGACATGCAATATTTTTGTTCTTTTTAAAAATTGTTCTCCCAGTTTTTTTTTTCAATCAAGGTATAAAAACAATAATCATTCTAAGTTACAAATATCAAAAACTAAGCCTTAAATGCAGTGTAGTGAAATGTGCAATGTTGTATGTTGGGGCTGTGGTGCATTGTTGTTCTACTGTAGCTGCTCTAAACTTATCTACCAAAACACCAATAGCACTTCTCTATGCACAACATTAGTAGTCAAATTATGACCAATTCAGTGGGTTCTTGAAGTGCAATGGTTAAAACCCGTTATCGCCCAAGTATCATACAGGTCGGCTGGTCTTGTTTGGTTATTTTGGCTGTAAATTTCCAAAATAATTCTCACCTTTTAGGAACCATTTGAATTTTCCCTTCAACCCACACTGGTTGAGGGGCTACGGTAATGGGAAGTGCACATGGTAAAATCTAGATGGAGCTGATTTTTTTTTTTGCCTTTGTTCAGACAGCGGTATCTTGTGAATGCTCTGTGCAGCCACAATACAAATATGTCCATAAAGCTCATCTTCTTTTCTTCCCAAGACCATTAGAATTTTGTCACAAACAGTAACAGAGTTACAGTCATTTTAAAATAGTTTGTAAAACGGGTCTGCCACCAGGGCACCAGCACTATATCTAAACCACGTGATTTACACATGTTTAACCATATCTAGCCCTAACCCCGTTCAGACTGTATTAGAAGTAATGAATCCAAAATCGAGCAGCAGAAAGCACCTTGTTTAACACATCATTTTGTCACAGATTCAATGATTAGGAGTTATTTCACTTCACGCAGACAAACATTCTGCCAGTGTGGTAATTAGATCATTCTCAGCCCTCCTTCACATAATGGTGTCACAGTGAGAAAACTGATTCCTGTGCGCAGAGCTCTTGTTTGCTCTTAAAAACACCCTGATAATTTCACAACATTTTAGGGCATCACCTGGCAATTTCAGACCAAAAGTCCTGCTGCTGCATATAGTGAGACTTATACACTTCCATATCACCCGAAGTGTCTATACTATGCTGGACATTTTTGTGTTCCATCACGCTGTCTGCAGGTGAAGGCAGGGGTGGGAATTGGGAAAAGTCAGACAGAAGGTGAGATGAGATTTAGAAGCTGCATTTTCACGTAGACTCCTTACTTTTTTTTCTCTCTCTCTAGTCTCACACTGTCTATTGTTTGAGTGGCAATATAGTCAATTTGGTCCACTTTACTTATGTTTCACACAGGCATACACACAGACGCCACTCCCACCCACACGCCGACGCTAGCACGCACACATACAGATGAGGCTGAGTCTCCTTTCCCTGCCTGCTCTCAAAGCCCTTGGCACTGCTTGTTTACCCTTCACTGTGACAGCTGTGAGTGTGTGTGTGAGTGTGTGTGTCGATCTGAGGAAGGAGATATTGCGTGTCAAGTGCTCTCCAGGGCTAAACTATCATTTCTGAGTGTTATCACACCATCCTACTTCCCAGGGGCTGGCTGTCTTTCTTTCCGTCTCTCTCTATAATACATACACACACTTTGCCTCTTTCTCCCTCTCTCTTTCTCTCTCTTACACACACACACACACACACACACACACACACACACACACACACACACACACACATTCGCACACACACTCAGGAGGAGCTCCAGACAGTGTTAGCCCAGTGAGGCGTGCAGTCAAAGAGGAGAGAAGAGACTGGAGTAAGTTGACCAGTTGGTGAGAGCACACACAGACTCACACACAAACACACACACGTTTTTCAGACTGGAAAAATCAGTCATGCAATGGTCCCATTCAGACACGCAGCACTGCAAGACCTTTCTGACCTGCAACTATCACGCAGAGAACAAGTTCAACTGTCAGACCACTGAAGTCTGTGGCTCTGTAATGTATGGCATTCACCACATACAGACAGTATAAATAGGATGAGTTCCACCACAGTTCAAACTGCGGTGCATTTTGAAGAACTCAGCAAGAGTTCAGCTCGAGGTTTGAAGGCAGATATATTTTCTAGAAGTCGACTTTTGAATATTGAATTTTTTTTTTTGGGGGGGGGGGGGGGGGGGGGATTGTCAATGATTTCTTTACTCATACTAGATTGAATATTTTCAAACAGTGCAGTCCTTCCGGTTTCTGACATCCTTTGGTGATAAAAGGAGAAACAGCAGCAGTGCATCAAAGACATGTTCTCTCAAGACAAACAACACTGTGTGTGATTTTAGAAAATCCTCAAACTTACAGATTCAAACGGGAAAAAGAGAAAGTGGAGTGATAATCATCACCAGAACCTCCCTCAGTCAGTGTTGGTTTCTGTTATTTATGTCCTTGTGAAAAGCCAAAAATGCTCCCCAGTTCACTCATTAAATCTTGAAGCTTAGGTTGAAGTTTTTATTTCTATTAATTTAAGCATTTCATTGTTAGAAAATAATTTCACTATAAACTTTTAGCATATTGCAATTAAGCAGTCTGACCAAAAAAAAAAAAAAAAAAAAATCTGAGCTTTGTCCCCCCCCTTTGGATCGGCTTTCAGGCTTTTGAAAATCTAGCCTGTGCAGGTGTTCTACAAATACAGACGTGCTTGCACATCCCCTCAGATGGTAGTTAGCCTAATTCAGTTGTGGAAAAAGTTGCTATTCCAGCATTGGCAACAACTGCCTACACTGCACATTTGTGCCGACTTTCTTTTTGAGTCTGCACAAATAAAAGCACAAAAATAGAATCTGAAAGAGAAAAAAGGAAAATACCCATATATGGAACAAATGTACTTCTGCTCTTTTAAAATAGGCAGTTCTGTGCTGTGGCAGGTTATCTCACTTGTATAGGATGTGGGAGAAATAAAAATTGAGAATATGACCCTAGCTCGGATTGAGATTGATTCTGGCCAAACACGTGGATCAGAACAATTTTACAATTGTGAGTTTATGGGGTGCTTCTACTTAGCAGTTGTGTGTACTGAGAGCAGTCTGAGGGTAGGTAAATACTGAGCCTACGATCCCAAAGGGTTTTGGGTTGTTGCTGGAACAAGTCTGATTTCGTTGCAACTTACAGACCTTAAAGGATCTGCTGCTTAGATCAGCCACAAGGCATCATTAGAAATGTTGTTGAGCCCATGGGTGGGTCAGAACCATTTTAACTCAGTGTAAACGGACCTCAAGCTGAATACTTTTTATTTATGTAACTTAGTATTACAAATCACAAGGCTCCAGAGCATGCTATGCAATATACTCCCTGCCCTTTATCTGGATGAAGAAAATCTCAGAAAGAGCAACTCATCAAATTTTCATAATAAATTAGTCCATCTTCGATCTGCACATTGACTAGTTCTATCTTTTCCAAGTGACCCGACATTATGCGATGGCCCCCACTGTGCATGGCAGAGATTCCTCCCCCATTGAGTCACCAGCTGCTTCCTTTTCACCTGTCAGAAGTTTCACAAACTAAGGTTGATGCCAGCAGGATCCCTCACATGCTTGCCACCAATGAGCCACTAATGTTTAATGAAATTTGATTGGAAACAATAAAGATGCAAACACTTTAGCTACTGTCAATTATTTAGTAACCTTTTCACGCAAGCCGCAGGACCTAGGAGTCCCAACAGGTAGACAACCCACTCTGCCTCCTGATCCACAGCTACCAAGTGCTACATAATAATAAAAATGTTTGGCATAGTACACACAACTGTCTAATGTCGCTGGTGCTAAACTTAACCCAAACTATGTATGACTAATCTTGAAAAGATCACTGGTCCTAGCCAATGACAATGTATATGTCAGAAGATTAATCAGTAGTTAGTCTAAAATTAATATATAAAATGATTTCATCCCATTCATCAATGCCAACAGTCTAGGCCTACCCTCTGGTACCTGTGCTTTTCAGTGACATGGTAAAAGGAATTTGTGGCCCTCTGGAGCCTGCTGGGCTTACCATCTGTTACAGTAGCGTATCGCATCACGTGATGATGGCATGGGTACGGCTAATGTTTCTCAAAGAGTTAACAGCAAGCATGAAGCCCATGCCAATAGAAAAAAATATAAGTGATTAACTTTATGTTATCAGCTCAACAGTCTGCCCATTGTTCTGTGGTAAGAAGGCCTAATCCTGCTCTTAGCAGTCTGGAGGAGAGATGGAGGCTTTTGTGTTTTTCTATCCTGCTGGGTTTCTGAGCTTGATGAGTTTGCCCTTCGCATGTCTGGAACTTTCCCTTTCACTGACAACGGTTCATCTGTGGCATGCAGGACTGGAATGATGCAAACATACGTGCACCCAAATGCCCTTATAAAGTTACCATCTCTACAGAGCGGATCAAGAGTGAATGTGGAATCCCTTTAGAAAGAAAGTGTATCTTGTTGCAGAAAACAAGCAGGCATTCTGCTCAGCCTCAGACTGCCGCAGAGAAGCACAGATGCCACTGTTTGTCCAGGGACTGTGCACGTACGTGTGTGTGTGTATGTGTTTGTTTGCAATTGCTCGTGAGTGCGCAGATGCCTCTATTGGAAGTGTCCTTGAAATGTGTCCCTGACCACCAATTAGCACTACCTTATTTGCCCACTGCAATGCCGCCCCAATTAGCATCAAACCAATACCTGTTATGACCTGCCACGAACTGCTATGAGCTACTGTCACACCTCTGCTCCTCCACTTAAGGCATCAAGACCCCAGGTCATCGTTGGTAAATGGCTGCCACCAGGCATTTAATTAAAGTGCTGTTACAGCTAATGGAATGGCTACCACTCTTATTTGTGGAAATAAAACAATGTCCGAATTTGTTTTTTGTTTATTTCGCAACAGTCGTGTGGGGGACTAAAACTGGTCTCTTCCTTTTCATTTATTAGCTCTTCAGTCCTTCCCACTCTGTCTGACACTCCACTAATAAGATTCTGTGGAAATCTGAAACGCGCGATTACCCAAAAGATTTGAAGTTGGGCTGAGACTGCTGATTATGAATATTTTAGGTCATTTTCTCGTGTGTAACAACATTAAATCTTTACATTGCAGCTGCCATGACTTGAGCATTATAAAATGTGCTGCTGGTAACATGAACCTCATAAAGGTAGGTGGTGCATGTTATTAGCAACTACTTCCAAATCACACTATCCCTGAACTCCTCCTAGCTAAGAGCCACTCAGCATTAATATTAATAAAAAAATAACAACCACAGCAAATATCCTTGGTAACAATTGACCAAATATGTATCTTAGTAGTAACTTACACTCAGTTAAATATTTAATAAGTGCTGCAGAAGGTTCTGTAATGACTTTTAACTTGACAAGGCCAAAGCCTGTTAACTTTTTTTTGACCAGATCATGACTGAGTACAACTGGTAGTTTCTCTTTTCCAGCATAAAAAGGATTTGTTTGAAAGCATTCACTGGACTGACCAGTACTCAGAACAGTGGGAACGTTTAAGGAACTCGGTGACTATCTAAGAATGAGGATTGTAAATTTACACATGGAGAAACTTCTAAACAACTGCAGATTCCAAAATTATCAGTGTACCACTGTATGCAAATACACATTTTTTGGATACCTGACCTCCTAAGACTATTTGGCTGGAAGTTTCTTCTTGTTAAAAGGGAGTTTTATCTTTGCTCATAGGGAGTGACATGGTTGTTAGGGTTTTCTCTCTTTCCTTTGTATTATTGGAGGGTCTTTAACTTACATTATAAAAGCATTTTGAGTCAACCTTGAGGAATTTACTGCTAGATAAATAAATACTTTGCCGTGAACTCAGAGGGTACCAACCAAGAAAGAAGCCTCACCCCAAATCAACACCTTCAAACTTGACTGAAATTTGCATTTGCCCACATGAACAAACCACATGGCTTCTGGAGAAAAGAGTTATGGTTGGACAAGACAAAGTTTTTTTTCCTTATTTTTTAATAATTAAAATTGTATGCTGTGCAATCATTTCATTCTGGAACAAAAACAAAACACAAATAAACAACAACAACAAAAAATCAAACAAAAAACTGTTCAAACAATCATTGAAAGTCCAAATTGCCATGACATTCATGGTCATGATCAGGTCTATTAACACATAGTGAGTGAGAAAGGTGACTGAAGAAGAAATACTCAATGCATCATGGGAATCCCCCAGCAGCCTACACTTATTGCAGCATAGGTGTAGGCTGCAATAGGTGGAGGATTCAGGGTCACCTGGTCCAGCCCTAACTATATGCTTTACCAAAAAGGAAAGTTTGAAGCCTAATCTTAAAAGTAGAGATAGTGTCTGTCTCCCGAATCCAAACTGGAAGCTGGTTCCACAGAAGAGGGGCCTGAAAACTGAAGGCTCTGCCTCCCATTCTACTTTTAAATACTCTAGGAACAACAAGTAGGCCTGCAGAGCGAGAGCGAAGTGCTCTTGACGGTGACTACTAGTCTTTTGTCAGGTGCTCAGAAACACAACTGTGAACGCATTAACCACATTACTTTAAAAGGTGAAAATATTTGAGCGCTGTGGCTACAGCACTGAAAACACTTGTAGCTATTAAAGCTGGGACATATTTGATCATAGACACTTTTTACCATTTTCCCTCAACAAGGTAGTGATTCTCCCAGTTTCCAATCATCCAAACACTGACTGTGTAACTAAGATCTGATACCTACAGTCTTCTTGGAGGTAACCAACACAGAGACTGTGAACATGGACTGTTCCACTCTTTGACCATGACCTGGTGTACCCTGACCTTCAGTGAGTACAGATCATTTAAAAGAAAAAAAAAGAAATAAAACACACACACACACACACAGACACACACACACAGACTTTTTATTACAACTATGTAAATAAATCTAACTTTTAGTTTGGGCATTGTAGAGCAGAATCCCAAATGAAGCATGAAGATTGAAACTGGATCCCCCAGAGTGTTGGTAGTTGAGCAGATTAATGACTGATATAAATTTTGGGTGAGGTCTTGTCTACAGAAGCTTGTCCAGATCTGTGGGATTTAGGAATAAGAGTTTAACATCATTTATAAACATTATTATGAATATAAAAGGTGCGGCAAATAGTTGTTATAGTTAGGAAATGTATGGAGGTCGATGTAATGTACTTGAAGTGACGGAAACACAGCTCTGTATGCCTGTGCTGTGTATACGTCTAAGAGTTACTCTATTCATTCCTCACTGTATAGGAGAGCATATTTCATTCATGAACATTCCCTCATCTCTGTGCTGGTCTGAAGTAGCCACACACACACACACACACACACACACACACACACACACACACACACACACACACACACACACACACACACACACACACACACACACACACACACTGAAATGCATTTTAAACTGATGAATACATGAAAGGCAGGGGAAGCAGAGCTGTAGGGGAAAAAAGTTGTATAAAGGTGTTTAGTAAGATGTAATCCTCCATGTGTCAAACCAGGCCTCTCCTTGGTCTCCGTGTGCTTGTTTCTGTGTGTTTAAATCACTCATTAACACAGTGTCACGTCTGAGGCTGAATTCCTTGTCACGATGTTGTGTTTCCATGCCAGACAGATATGAAAAAGCACACAGATCTCGGCCAGTGCGTGTGTGCTACACCATCGATCCAGATTGGACTGGTTGAACTGATTTTTTGATTTTATTCTGAACATATAGTATTTTTCATTCGACACTCCTGTCTTATATCAATGACTTTGCCCTGGTTTGTATGTCTGTAATTGCACCTTGTTTTATTTTGATTTCCTATGAATTAAAAAAAAGATTATCTTTTTGGGGTGGCTTTGGCTCAGGAGGTACAGCAGTTCATGTACCAACTGAAAGGTTAGTAGTTTGATTCCTGCTCCAGTCAATCCTGAGTTTCTCCCAAATGCATTCACTGACGTGTGAAAGTTAGACAGAAAGAAAGATAGACAGAAAAAAGCACCTGGGTGAATGAGACGTGTTGTGTAAAAGAAATGGTGCAACAAACTGTAATATACTGTGTACTCTGACGCCTTTCTATGACAACCAGCATCTGTAACCTTCGGAGTTTGAGCTACAGTGGGTCGTCTGTTAGATTGGACCACTCGCATCATTGAGCCTTGGGTGACCATTATCCTATCACTGATTCACCACTGATCCTTCCTTGGACCACTTTTTATAGCTGCTTTTAGACACTGACCACTGCAGACCCAGAACACCCCACAGGAGCTGTAGTTTGGAAGAGCCTCTGGCCCAGTCTACCCATCCCAATTTGGCTCTTGTGAAATTCACTGAAATCATCACCATTTCCCATTTTTTCTGTTTCTAACACATCAAGTTACAAGACAAAATCCTCACTTGCTCCCTAATATATCCCACCCACTAATGATGACTTAATCAGTATTAAGTTTTTCCATTAAAAATTAAACTCAAAACAATCCATTTCATACTCACACAGTTATTTTATCCAATATCCATCAATAAAAAAGCTTTACCTGTTTGACTTCAATGACTTCGTGTTCTATACAAAGCAAAGCAGATGTTTAGGTCAGCACTGACAATCAGCAGTTTCCTTGCTAAATCAAGTATAAGGCTTCAAAGGCTGGTGTTGGTTGAACTCTAGTGTTCAGCTGTGTTTTTGAGGAAGGCAGGAATCCTGCTGATGTTGGTCATTTTTATTTTGGGAGCGATTAGTCTCCCCATTTGCATATTGGTAGCGCCTGATCTCCCTGGCACTCGTTCATTCATCCATATGCAACACATCTGGAGAGGAATAATTTTCTCTCTCTAGCTTCAGGCAGTGAGAAAAGAAACACAACACCTCAAGAATGGTGTGCTGCTTGTGTTTAATATATGAATTATATGCATGAAGCCTTTTTATTTTTTACAGTTGATTTGAATTCCAAATGAAGTAGAGGATATGAAAGGAGTGAGTTGACAAGGTCTTTAAAAAAAGAAAGCCTTTAAAGTGTTTCTTATTGATCTCCTGGGGTTCAGTGGGGAAGAAAAGGCTAAAAAACACCAACCCCGTCTCATTCCCAGAACGTCAAATACAGTTTTGTCAAAGCTGCTGGTGTCTTAGAGATTTGCACAGGGTGTCCTTTGGTGCTGGTGCCTTAAATACAGTGGCTTCGGTAATACTACAAAAGTCCTGTTTACGATCCTGTTTAAAAATGGAAGACTGCCTTTTGTGTCCCATTTGGGACTTAGTTTCACTTTGTTTTCACTTTCTGTTGAGTTTTGTGTTCAGTCACTATTTGGTCTAATTTTGGTATGAACACTTCTCAGCCAAATTTAGGGAAAGGTCACTGAATAAACACACACATGAGTCCCCCAGACCAGCAAACCTCCGAAACCTCTTATTCTGTAGAGCTGCTCACACTTGGTGATGATCAGTTAATCAGTAGCACACACAGTAGCAGCACCTGGCTGCTACTTACTCTGCTACTTCCTTTGGAGTCACTGAGGTTGTACCTACCTGCATAGAGTCCTGTGAAAGCTTCCTCTATTACATGTCTATATACACTCAGTTTCAGTGGAACGTTGTAGTGGAATAAATATTAAAGTGTTGTAGGAATAAAAAAAAAGCACAAAATGTTAATAAGCTTTCTGAGAATGCCTATAAAAGTCCCCCAAAGTTTGCCATCTTTTTAGTCATTGCTTGACTGAACTCTAGGATAGACTAGCTCAAAATAAACATCTAGACCCCAAACATACCCCAAATCATTTAGCTCTGTAAGACTAAGTTCATAATAGAGGAAAGTAACTTCCATCAAACAGATCAAAAACTAGCCAAATACATTTCATGGTAGCAGTGAAGTTCACACTTTAATCTACAGAGATTATGTCAGTTTGTGTTATTCTCCTTAAATCACCCAGATCTACTTTATCGATATACAGTATCTTTTCCACGCTCATGGTGTTTATGTGTTTGTGAGGCGTTGCTCCATTCGACATGTTCTGTCTCCTAACCCTCTTCTCAGATAGCAGCAGGGGTGCCGTCACATGCTGTGAACACAAAGCACTGGCAAGATCTGCTGTTTAACTGGGACATTCCACACTCTGCTGCTCTAGACAAACACACACAACACTTTGCCTCTTGCTCTCTCTCTCACACACACATGCACACACACGCTCTACAGAAACACACTGATAAACATGCAAACCTTCATACACCTGCAAACTTGCACTTACAACATATATGCTGAGATGTGCACACGTTTCACTTTGCACCAAGCCGTCTCCTTTGGTGGAAGTGTGTTTGTTATTGATAATATTAAATTAATATCTGGTGGCTACGCACACCAAGTGAAAAAAAAAGCTCTTATCTTGGGGCAACATTTTAAGCTTTCATTAAACTCCTGCCTTGCTCTCCCAGTCTGCATTTAAAATCTGCTTTTGTTGTCTAATATATAAAGCAGAGGCATCACAAAAATGTGTTTGAAATTAAAATGCATGTAACATTAAGAATGGAAAACAGCATGCAGTGAATACAACAGTCTTTCAAGGCTAATTTGTAGATATATGGAAACAAAGAAAATTCACAATTATTATAATTACCACACACAATGTAGTTCCTCCATAATTTATTTAACCATTGCTTAATGTCTAACAAAGCCAGTTATATAATAGCATTTAAGACCACAAATGTAATGCAGATACAATATATCAATCAATCAATCAATCAATCTTTATCGACACACACACACACACACACACACACACACACACACACACACACACACACACACACTCACTCACTCAATAATACCCATGAATCTGATTTTGTGGAGCCTAGATAGATCAATAGAAAGGAAAACCTAAAAATTAATAATTTTTTAAAATAAAATCAGTCTCAAAATGGCACCAGAAAGTCAATGCTGATTAATGTGGACACCTGTCCTCAAAAGCCAGACACAGACACACCAACAGTGAGTGATACTGACTTTTAGTTTACACTTAATACCATTACTTGTAGTCAGCTGTGTGGGCTATAAGTTATGGTATCCCGCAGTCATTAAAACCCACAAACCATTTTCATTTTTCCCTTTCAACTCATCTTAAGTGAGTCACAGCAGATGGCTGCCCCTCCCCACCCTTTTTCTGCAGGTCTCTTCCTTTTGGAAGGGAGGTCTTCCTCTTGTCACGGTTCTGGGTCAGTTTGACCCAGTATTTTGAGTTGTTATGTTTTGGTGTGTTTTTGCATTTTGGATTCTTTTCTTATTATGATAATGATGATCATTATGAATCTATGTTTCAGTTATTCTTGTTTAGGTAGGTTTTGTGTTCTCATGTTTATTGCAGGTTTAGTTCAGTGTCTACCGAATTTCCCAGAGGAACCCACCCGAGGGATTAATAAAGTTTTATCTTATCTTAGTCTGTCTCTCAGTGTCGTGTCTGCGTCTTTGTTTAGTGGTGTCTTGTTTCCTGTTTTACTCTGAAGGTTCATGTTCCTGTCTTATGTCAGTGTTTCTAGCTTTGTTCCCCCGTCTCATTAGGTCTTATTCCTCCCAGCTGTGTTCCCTTTCTGTCTCTAATTCCTTGATGACTTCCTCAGTGTATTTAAGCCCAGTGTGTCTTCATGTCAGTGTTGTGTTGTCTGTTCATGCACCCTGTTATTTCTAGCCGCATGTCAGGATTCTAGCCTGCAAGAGTCGGTATTGGACATGTTCATAGTCACTTTCTCCAGTCATGTTTCCCTGCACCTTCGTGTGCCAGTACCGAGATCTTGTTCACAGTTTTTCATGTCGTGTTCATAGTCTGTCCGCAATACTTTGTCATAGTTCAGTCCTGGTCTTCGTTCTTAGCCTTTAGTTACTCCCAGTTTAGGTTCTTAGTTTTGTCATTTCCATAGTTTATGGTTTGTTATTTTGCCTTCTGTATCAGCCCTGATTAAAGGCTCGCTTTGAGCTTAGCAAAAGTTTTGCCTCCTGCGTCTGTGTCAGCACCTGGGTCCACCAAACACTCTGCACACCTCTACACTGTTTTCAAGTGCTTGCTCATAGGCAATAGGTGTTTTCTGTTTAATAATGGAAGGTCTTTACCTTGCAAAGTGAAGCACCTTGAGATGGCTGGTTAATGATTGCTAGGAACGGTGGATCAAAGAAGACCACAGATTTGAAACTTCACACATAAAAGATTCAAGGAGACCCAGAAACTTCTTGTTTCAAGGCAACGATGCTTACCGCTGCATCAGAGCCTGAACCTACACTGGTTACTTTCACAGCAAAATTAATTTCTCATCCAAATAAACGCATATGTTTTTGAAATCAAACACTTTCAAGCTCAGTTTTCCTCATTTCTACCCATAAAAGCATGAAAATGTTAAAAACCCAGGTGTCTGATTGCACTGTGACTCCTACACATTACATGACAGTAGCTTGTTTTCCTCCGCTCCTGTGCTAAATACATGCCATTTATTTCAGATATGACCTAGAAATCTTCATAAACTAATCTTAGTATCCATTAGCACATTCTTGCCTGGATCTTATATTTTGCATTTGCATTCATTTATCCTTCTCTGAACTCTTCGTACGTCCTCCTCTCACCCTTCCTGTTTTTCCCCAAGCGGAAGGAGTTAGTTTAGTCGGGGCGACGTGCCTTTGGCACCGCTTGAAAATCAGGTTTCCAATTAAGCCCTTGAAAGTTGAATTTGGGGGCAGGATGTGTGTGTGTGTGTGTGCGCGTGTGTGTGTGTTTTGGTGGGCTTTGTATGTTGAAGGATCTTGGCAGAGAGAACCAGTTTAGTGCCAGCTGCCTTAGAGCAGTTTGTAAAACACGGGGTTCTCATGTTTAGTCAAATTAAATGTATAACAACCCTCGTTGGTTTACTATCTCTACATGATCATTAATGGAAAAAATGTGCACATAAAGATTGAAAATGCGTATCGTGGGAAATATAAAACCTGATCTCTTGAATGGGAAACAACACACCATACACATTACACTCATCGTGCTTTATCTCTGGTTTTAATAATGCTGAATCAACGTCGCTTTTAAAAGTAAATTCAAGCAAAGTAGCTCTTAATCTTCACACAGAAGGTGCTGGTTTTCAGATTTAACATTTCACCCTCTAGCAGTTTGAACTGATAACAGCTGTTATCAGTTGCTGCACGTCCGGCCTTTTAAATCTCTGCCGAGTTTAAATGACTGCGAGCACTTGCAGTCGTAGATGACACATTGTGAAATGACAGACAAGAGCAAGCAAGTCTTCTCAGTCCCAGCTTTACATTGCAATATTACGTCTTGGTTTATTACATCGATTTTTGCTACAGCTTAATCTTTCTGCTGGGTTGTGCCACGTATTTTGAAGGTGTTTGCTTCTGCTTCTGTGCTTCCTGCAATCCCCAAAGCAATCCCCGGTAACCTTTCCCCAACATGCAAAAGAAAGGTTACACCAGTGCAATTGTCTGAGCTTTAATACACTTCCCATCTCACTCCACTGCCACTGTTCTGGACATTTTTGCTGTTCATTTAGCAAAAAAAAACAAAACAATAAAAAAAAAAAACTTTGAAAGTCACCCCTTGTCTTTTCTTTTTTCAATAATTGTTTTGTCTTATTTTTCTTCAGTTGGCTTCAAGCATCTGAACTTCTCATCACACTAAGTTTGCTGTCAAGCTGGATTAGTCCATGAAGTCTAACTTGACAGTATGTTTAAAAAAAAAAAAAAAAAAATATATATATATATATATATATATATATATATATATTATTATTATAGGAAGGAACTCTGGGCTTACTTCTGACAGACAAAACTTGCTGAGTTGCAAGTTCAAAGTCTATCCATTTATTTTCTGGAGGCTGTTTCCCCCTCTGCCCGATTATTTCTCTTCACTCTAAAGTTTTTCTGCTGCAGCTTAGTGGTTACATGTGTGGCATCATCAATAGCAAGGCATCGGAAAGAATAGGGTGAATAGAAGGTCAACACTTGCCTTTGCTTGATGAAGGCTGCTTTTACTATGGGGAGGAAGACAAATAGGAAACTGAAGCCAAAAAAAAAAAAAAGAAAAAAAAAGAGAGACTACTTATTTAACAAAACGAAGGAGATCACGTGAACCTATGGGGCTTGTTGGGTTCATTTTATGAGAGAGAAGACATGTACTAAGTGCATTATCTTAAATTTATTATAGCAGTTAAAGGTTCATGTTAAAACTTGCTATCATGTTTCTTTCTTCACTCAGGAGATCCAAACGATCCAAAGAGCCCAGGCAGTAAACACTTTTATTGTGGGTCACAGAAATAGATGCCAACATGACTGATCAAAAATTGGAGGAAAGCCTTTAGACCCCACGTTTCATCTTCTGCACCTTGTGAATATCTCCCTGTAGTCCAGTTTTTAAGCGATTTTTAAGCGTTTGACCCTGCTTCCAGCTGTTGTGCTTTTAACATGTTTTAATGCTTTGTATCTTGTTCTATTTAATCTGAGCAAACCCCTAAAAACAGTGATCACTGTCGGCCTCTCAGTTTTTATTACCACTATTCATTTTAAAGCTCAGATTTTAAAACCTTAGGATGTAACTACAGCCCAGCCCATGCAGCAGTATAGGGCTTTGGAGCGTGATGTCACGGGGGTGGGCGTGGAAAGGATTTTGGCCCGATCCGCCATTTTGGGGGTCTAAGTAAGGAGCGAAAGCATAGCCATGGTTCGTACTTGCTGTGTGGTCGGCTGCAATGTTTGATCTTACGACCGGCACGGGAATAAGTTTGGATTGTCTTTTTATGCTTTCCCAACCTGGAAGCAACATGAAGGAGCTCATGTATCGGATATTACCAAACGAAGGCGTCTAGCCTGGATAGCAGCCGTGAGATGAGCTGATATCAAGTTCTGTTACGTCTCCAGATATCAGCTGGTGTGCTCAAGACATTTTCATTCCGGTAAGTTCTAAATATGTTCACATCACACTTTATAGCTGAATAATATCATCGTTGGTGGTCTCGGAAGTTATAGAATTTGCGATCAAACATCGAATGGAGTGACTTGATTGGTTGATGTAAAGACAAATGAAATGAGACAGGGAGGACACAAATTGGCGTTAATAATTTACCCGATTATCAATGTGTTAATTTGCATCTACTTTACAATTATGGGCATATAATATGATAACGATATTTTAGCAGTTCAATGATAAATGTATAACATTAATTATGGTGGGGGGTCGAAAATGGCTATTTCACTCGATGCACTCCAGCTGACTTACCTTGGTATGAATGACGACGTACTCAGAGTTTGGCGGCTTGAAAATAGCCAAATCTTGCACCCAGCCATTTGTAAATTGGATGTGCGCCTCCAGTGACTTGTAATTACGAAACTGGTTCGCTGTGTAAGCGCTTACTCCACAAACAAGATACGTGAAGATATCGGGGTAGGACAGTGGCGGTAAGTCGTCTGGGTCTTTACTCCACTGCCGTATTTCATATGGGTCCAGATTTGCGATGCACTCAATTTTTTTTCAAGTACCGCTGCTTCGCCTCTGGACGCAATCGGTCTCTATACCGTCTGTTTTCTTTTGAGCTGCTTTTAAGCGTGTTTCTTGTCATCGTCGTTCCAACACAGTGCGTTTGTTTTGATTCGTAGACCCCGAAAATGGAGCTGCGCTCCCACAATGCATTGCGGCGTGACGTCAACTCCAAAGCCCTATATGAATGACTAGGGTTGCCAACCGTCCCTTAAAAAACGGAATCGTCCCGTATTTCGAAACAAAAGTACACGTCCCGTATTGAGCTAATAAGGGACGCACTTTGTCCCGTAATACAGTGAGAATCAAAAGTAGTCTATAAATGTTTATGGAATTAACACTTTGTTTGAAAACATAATTCCCAGCCCCTCTCCTGCTTTGTGACCAATGAGCTGACAGCACACTTATGACAATTCGAGTATGACAATTCAGATTACCGCTCATCTCATTGGTCGAGGAAAGGTCGCTTGCGGAGAAAATACCGGAAGACAACAGATGACCACAACAAGAAGCATGGCCAACAGGGAAACAAACGCCGACACTGCGGTGCAAGTCTCGGACGACAGTACACCTAAAGCTGGGCAGACACTGCGATTTTTTTCAGTCGCGTTATTCAGCTCCTGCTCAAACTGCACGATTGACTCGCAGGGGTTAGAAGTTCATAGGTCACGATGCAGGTCTCACACTATACCGCCCGATGCTCTGATGCGACCTGAGTGCTCACACTGTGCGTCCATAAAATGAAGGTTATAACAGAAATTCTGTCACTCGCTCTCTCTCTCTGTCTTTCACTCACACAGACACACCACCACCATCAACTTTGCTAAATTGCTAATGAAAAACATTAATCAGGCAGCTGTGATTGAGCAGCAATGTAAATGCAACTATTTTCACGGTTGTTGTGGTCATGATAATTTTGTGATGCCACATCGAAAAGGCTCGGATGAGCTTTCCGCAGTTCTACAAGTTGTGCCTCCGTCGCTTGTGTCCAGATCACACGCTGCACAGCCGTGCTGCTCCGTCTTTTTCACCGACGTTTACGTGTTTGCGCGTGAGCAGTGTGAGCGCCTGTGGTGACACCCTCACGAGCGATTGATGATCGGGAGCTGGTCATGAGGTGTTAATCACTTCTCGTTACCCCACGTATACTACACGACGCACGATGAAGGCCAAAATCGGTCCGATCACTCAAAAATCGGCTCAAAATGGGCCTAAAACCGCACAGTGTGAGCCCAGCATTAGAGCAGCAATGTTTGTTCCCCTCAGAGAAAGGGAAGAATGGGAAAAGGAAAACACCTGGCTGGAAAAAGTTAAGATGGGCATGTGCAGTGAATATCAGCGCTATGTGGCCAGAAGTGTGATAATATAACTTATTTTGTGTAATAAACAACTGCAAGGATAGATGATTACAACAAATTGATGACTAATACATAAAAGTAATACATAGATGAATAATGATGATGAGTTATGATGCGTAATCATGGGAACAAGTGGGTTTTCAAACGGGAGCAGCTGATTAGCATTAGAAAAGCTGAAATAATACCTCAACTGAAGCCAATTGTACTAAATGCACTAAATGTGCACTGTTACAAGAATATTTTTCTTTCTATTGTTTTCTATTATTTTAAGTTAAGCAGGACAGAGTTCTTTTAAAGAAAGATTTACTTATATTCTCAAAAGTTAAGCATGACAGGCTTCTGTTTAAGAAAGAGACCTGTTTTATTGTGTTAATGTTGTCATTTTGAGCTAAAAATAAATGGCTAAATGATCATTTGTTTCACATGTGTTCATATCACAAAGAATAGAATATGCATCTACTTAAATCAACTTCAAGTCAAATGGTTAAAAAAATTATTTCACACACAAAAAAAGAGCTAGAAAATTCACCACACTGGGAAGGGTGAAGACAACTGGGTCGCCCGGCCCTGGCCACGAGGTGTCCCTTATTTATTTTTCAGGGAGTTGGCAACCCTATGAATGACTAACTTCGTATTGTGGATGGATTATCTCAGTTGTTCTCCTGGCTGAAGTTTGGACCTTTTACAGCATCCTGCCATGCGATTACATTTGTTCCTGACCACCGAGAACACTCACGTTAACTTTTATCGAGTGGAAAAAAAGTTAACTTGTTTATATTATGCTAACATAGCTGTGTCGCTAGCAGTCATTATACACATCATTATATACCAGCTAGCCAAACTTCAGTAACCCTATAAACATCACTGCTGTTTAGTTTTCTGTCTTCATTTATGCTGGAAGTGATAACAGAGCTGTACGTTTGAATTTGTTTCCAAAACCCTGCAGTCAGGACATGCTATATTGTATTTAGATTGAAGCTAGCGAGCTAACTTCCTGCTAACTTCTAACTCCGTTAAATGTCATAAATTCCGTTTTCATGGATGCCTGGATGTTAAACTCAATTGTTACACCTGGTAGAGCAGAACGCTGATCATTTTATTAAAGATGAAAGACTTTAGACAGTTTTTCAACTCTCAGTAATGCCATAGTGATCGTTTGATATATGGACCTGCAGCGGAGTTCAGGCCCAGACACGGCTAGTGACGTCAGACTTAACGACCCGATAGAAAAAGAGAGCAAACCTTCAGTGTAGTCTTCACTCGGGCCCACCACAGTGCTGCAAAAGCAGCAGTACAAAAAAAGGATTTGTTTTCCACACAGCGCATTCACCGCCTGCAGTGATATAAATGCACATATTAAAAAAAATATTAAAAAAAATATGATGACACACTGAAAACCATCAATATCTGCGGTGCCTACTGATACAGAAAAATAAAACAAGAAACAAAACCGACAGCTGCAGCAGTCACAGTCTGTCGAATTACACTAGTTTAACACAAATTAAAACACACTGATGTGTCCGGTCCTTTTACCCGCAGCCAGAAATCCACTTGGCAAAGCAGCAGCTCGGTACGCTGGACAGTAAAACACAGCAGGCATATCCCTCAACTGTATTGGTTTCGTTACCTGTCCACAAGTTTGCGTCACACCCTAATAAATGTGGGTCAGTGGCGGTGAAGTCCACTACTCTCACAGGAACGCAGTGTTTCTAACAGAAGTTCAGTGGGACCCGCATCAAGCTTTCATAGAAAGGAATTAAAAACACCAACTTGCCCAGCTTGGACCAAGCACTCACAGTTTCAGGTTTGTTAGAGAACAGCTAATTGCCCACACCTGAGCTTATGAAAGGGGCAAAAACCCGCTCCGCCCACCAGGAGTGGTTCCCAGACTCAGGTCTCACCTGGATGTTAAACTTTATTGTTACACCTGGTAGAGCAGCCACACTGATCATTTTATTAAAGATGAAAGAATTTAGACAGTTTTAACTCTCAGTGATGACGCAGTGTTTGTTTGACTTTGGGACCTGAAGCAGAATTTGGACCTAGAAACAGCTAGTGACATCAGACTTAAAGACCGGATCAGAGATGACCCTTCCCACTTCACCATGGCAGCCATCTCTAGGTTGTTGTCTATCCTTTACTGTTAAAGAAAGGGGAAAGAGAGCGCATTTCCTAATACCAGAATTTATAGCCCTGTTTTTCTCTAGCATAGTCAGCCTTGAAGTTTTGTACCTTCTGGTGCCGTCACCAGTCCAGGGAGATTACAGATTACACAGATTACAGCTGTGTAAAGGTTGTTTTTATTGAAAGGTGAAAACTGAGAGATAACCCAACTGATTAGGTGATCCCCAATGACCATGAATAAAGTTGAATAAATGACTGCTCAAAGCAGTAGTTTGTGACACCAAAAACAGAGAGTATTACATCTCATGCAGTGAGCATGCAGGCTGTACAAACATCATTGGTGTTTTTCAGTCAAGGTCAGTCACAGCCCATCAAAGCAAAACCTACCGGCCTGTTTAACTTCCTGAGGCTTCAAATAAGGAACACAACGATTTGAATCATGGTCTCCTGGATGACAAACCTGCCTCACTAACTTCCTAATGTAGCCTTCCGGGTCTCTAAAATGGGGCCGTTACCTCTCTCTGGCCAGTATTTCCATGGCTTCCATGGCTATGTGTTCCAAATTTACGATAAAAAGAATATGTATTTGGAAAATGCCCTGTGCTGTACCCAACTCCCATCTATAGCTGTTTTTCCTTCCACTCCTTGTTATATCTCCTGAACTTTTCCTGTCCTTCTCTCTCTCTCTGCCTTAGCTCCTATCTCCTCACCTCCAACCCACCATTACCACAAGCCACACCTCTCTGATTCATCGCAGCCCCTTTAGCTGTGTCATAAGAAGGCGGCTTTATCTTCATCATTATCACCATGTTAATTCCAGAGTCTTATCTTCCTAAATAAAGTGTGCGGCTTTGTCTCTTTGTGCTGACATCCCCGGGCTGCTCTTGAATGTAGCTCATTTCTATCTTGCTCTGCTTTGCATTGAAATGAACCAGTTTTTTGGAGACGACCACTAGTGTAGCTTGCATCAGCTCCATGCAAGCTAATAGGGGTATCAGCACTTGCCTGCATCAGAGAACATCAAAGCGAGCAATTCCCTCTGAACAGAGAATCCGAGTGCACACAGCGGGCAAGCATGCAAAAACACACACTCAGGCACACACACACAGACGGGTGCATACAGCGGGCATGAGGGAAGGGGAAGCTTCCTGTTATCATGCAGCATTTCCATATATGTTAATAGCACTCTTGTTATTGTGCAGAAACGGCCAATGGTGTGATGAAGTGATGAGCTGTCCTGGCTGCAGGGAAGAGGACTGACAGGGTTCGAAAACATTACAGTCTGTAATTTTTTTCTTTTTTCAGGCATTGATTTTCCTCCAAAACACACACAAACTGTAGAAGCACATACAGAAAACGCAACCACACAATTGATTTCCCGCCATTGTCCGTGTTAGTGCTGATATGAATGATGTGTTTGATGTGAGGCGAATCATTGATGTTTCTGCTAACACCACATGATCACCCTGTGAACAGTTTCATTTGATGCCACTTCTGAAAAACCTGCATGGGAACTGGGTCATGAAATTTCAGACTTTCAAACAATCACACTCCAAAGCTAGATGAATGGTACTTACTGCAGGCACTGCTTTTGACCAACTTACTGATGTGCTATCGTGTGTGATCACTGCTTTTCCATCTGTACACATCCGTGACAAACAAAACACATTAGAGCTATCACAGTACTGTAATCATATTTGCTGAAGGAGCTTTCTTCCCCCGCATTTGTTGTATAATTTGATTTGCTTGGTGAGTGGTCACAGAGCACTGCTCATTATCATCTGAATAATTCATAATGAATTATGTTTGTAATTTCTGCCTAGATATCAGATCTCTTTGAGGTCACAGAACTAATGTATCGATTGGTTAACATCTTTTGAGCATATGTTTTTCTAAACGTGGCGAGTCCATTATATCAGCATAAAGGATTTCAACCAATGCCGTGCCACACATGGACTTCCAGTAGAGGCTCTGATTTAGCAGCTCTGATATAACATCAAACACCTCCTACTCATAGACAAACAAATAACATGCTGACAAATAAAGACATCAGATCCAAAAAGAAAAGCGTATACTGCAACAGAAAGGCTGTGGATAGCAGTTTTGACCTTGAATTTGGATGATGTGAATTTTGAAGTATACAGTACAGATAATCGAAGTGCTGCCTGTGAAACCAAGTTTTGTTTGTTGATTTCATAATCAACATCTTATGGTACAAATACAGAGTGTTCTGGGGCTAATTACTAAATTATTAAAGTACCATTACACACTCCAGTGTGTGAGTACTGGCGTGGCACTCCATGGATTGGACTTGTATGTCCAGCACTTTCCACAGATAGCTAATGAATTTGGAGGCCAAGTCAACACCTCAGACTCATTGTTGTTCTCCTAAAACCATTTTTACTTTAGAATGTGCCAAGGTGCATTATCCTGCTTAACAAGGTTAAATGGAATAATGTTGCTATTAAAGGGTATACATGGCAGGACCCAAGGTTTCCCAGGAGAACATTGTACCTTTGCTGACTTGCGTTCGTCCCATAGTGCATTTTGGTGTAAGAAAACATGAGTCATCAGCCCAGGTCACCATCTTCCATTGGTTCGTGGCCCAGTTCTAATGTGAAAATTCCCATCGTTGGGATCAGATTAGTCTCTAACTTTGCAGCAGCTTATGCATGCAACAAATTGTGACCAACTGTGGATTCTTTATCTTTCTACGAGAACCACCACTAACCGTTTTGAGACATTTGAGCTACAACTGGTCTGTTGGATCAGACCACATGAGCCAGCCTTCGCTCCCCATGTGCATCACTTGGTTGCCCATGACCCTGTTGCTCTTCCTTCCTTCGACCACTTTTGATAGATATTGACCACTGCAGACTTGGAACACCTCACAAGAAATGCACTTTTGGAAATGCTCTGATCCGTTTGCTCAAATCACCAGATTTTCCTGCTTCTAGCACATTAGCTTTGAGGACAAATTGTTCATAATGTTATGGGGGTTACTTCCTAGCATCAAAATATTGTAACTCTAAAGGTACAACAAGGTATTTTATTTTCTGGAAACAGTGCTAGCCACTGTGCCACTGTGCTGCCCTTAATAATAACAATAATAAATAAAAATAATAAAAAGTCTCAAAATGTTGGTCTACCTTACACTCAAAATTTTAAAATCACTGATGCGGGATATAAGAAAACCATAATCCTAATCACACGAGCCAAGGTGTGAAAGCGAGTGTGGGTCACAATCAGCCGAGGTTTTGGGTGAACCCATTGTGAAATCTAGCCCCACGCTATCATGTGTTTTACTGAGGTCAAAGGGCCCACGATGTGAGTGACCCCCTCCCCCTTAGACTTCAAGCTCCTTAGACTTCTTGACAGGAACTTGTGGTCTTGCTGACAAACCACTGATAATTGAAAACATTCATCCATCCATTCGCTTCCGCTTATCCTTTTCAGGGTCGCGGGGGGCGCTGGAGCCTATCCCAGCTGTCATAGGGCGAGAGGCGGGGTACACCCTGGACAGGTCGCCAGTCTGTCGCAGGGCCAACACACAGGGACAGACAACCATTCGCACTCACATTCATTCACACATTCACACCTAATGGCAATTTGGATTTTCCAATTAACCTATCCCCACAAGATGCATGTCTTTGGACGGTGGGAGGAAGCCGGAGTACCCGGAGAGAACCCACGCAAACACGGGGAGAACATGCAAACTCCACACAGAAAGACCCCGGCCTGATGTTGGATAATTGAAAACATTATAACCAGATTTTATTTGCTTCATTTGTGTGGTATCTAAATATTTTTTTCAGTTTACAGTTTAAAAGTATAATGCTACATGCTGTAGCTAAGAGGGGTTTTATGGTGCAAGCAGTGTCCGATTTTTTAGGTTCTTCTGACAGTATGTCAGAGGAAGTCTAAATAGCTGCTCTTGCTGATGTGGTTCAGGCACCTGATCAAGATGTCACTCAGATGTGTCCCTGTGGAGGTATTCCAGACTGATTAGCAGGAGACACTGAAAAGGCTGCAGACATCATACTGCATATTTCATCTTACCTGAGGATCCCTTAGGATGGAGCTGGAGGCTGTGAGTGAAGAGATTTCTGGACTAGAGTGATTAGTCTGCTGTCACTGCATTTGGAATAAATGCATGAATAAGTGGGCAACACAAACAAGCTAGTACTTAGCTCTACTTAGCTTACCTAACTTGCCTAGCTGTTGTTGTAAAACCAAATACATCTTACAAATACTATAGCTTTACCAAGAGTTAAAAAATGATATACTTAACACAAATGCATCTGTTCAGCCTTATGTAGAAAAGAATGAACAGATCCTTGGTTTCAAAAGCCAGTACTGTCTACTTCAGCAGGAAAAAACAAACAACACAATGCTTAATTTATGATTCTGTGATTCTGTCTGTCAGTGTAAGGATAAGGATCTTTAACCTTTAACTTTTAATGAGTAAAAGTGCTCCAATGCAGTTCTCCAAAATTCCAACTGCATTTTCCTTGACGTGGATGATATTTTTCTTTCTTTTTGGCACTCGGTTTCACTTCAACTTCAACTCTTCTCTGCGACTGGGTGATGACCTAACAGTACAAACATATTTTAAAATTGTTAAAGTTTCCGCCTGACCATGAAATCAAAACAGTGAGCTGGAGTACACTACAAAGCTCCATCCAGTTAACTACAGAACTGAGAGATAATTCTGTTTCGTCGTTATAATGAGACACTATTTTTATGTCACACAAAAGCATTTGGTGGAGTGGTAGTATGAAAATTTTAATTAATGCGGCCCTAATTATTGCATTGGAGAAGCTTCTGTTTTGAGAGTATCCTAGTGCTGCCCTTCCCAAGTTGAATTTTCTGATGTGTGCAGATCTTCACATCGGCTCCTTGTTATTGCTACGTGGCATGAGTACAACCCAAACAACTCAGCATGCAGCTTCTTTTTTAAAAGTGATTTAGAAATTGGGCTAGTACCTCTGGGACTCTCAAGAGTTTATATGCTGTGTTAAAGATTCTCTTTCTTCTATTTCATTGATTATCTACATTGACCGGCCGACATCAAAGGTTAATTTAAGGTTGATTCCAATCAAGCAACCCATATTGAAAAGAAATATTAAAAACTTATATGATTTACTCATGAAAGTGGCCACTTTCTCATTGCTTTCATATATTGTTTTAGTAAGTATCCAAAACATACAAGTTTCATTTATATAATTTTTCAAGGGATCTTATATCTGTTTTCACTCTTGTATGCTTTTCATACAAGTTTCACACAAGACAGATACAAACTTTATAAGATTTATATATATCTTTTCCATATGGGAAAACACAGTGCTGCACATAAACAAATGTGATAGCGTTAAATGCATTTATCATCCCTCGATGAAAGGAGGTTTCATAATTAACATATTTATATCAGACAGACAAAGACAAACAAAATTGTAAATACATTTCATGGATTCATTAAACTGTCAACGATGGGCAGGTGATTTCAGAGAAAACAGTGTTAAGTAAAATCACACCCATCTCATTCAACTCTTTAAAGGAAAACCGTGGTGATGTTTAGTTAGTGAGAGGAAGGCTACCTGGTTGCAGGGTTTAATTAAAACTTTTATGACTTAATGTAATTTATTCTGAACAAACACGTGAATAATTGGATGAGTGCAGCTTTAAATCTGTTACTGTGTGGCAAACATTTACACAGTGATTAGAATGAATTCATCAGCATACATTCCTTATTTGGCAAACACTTATGGAGACACTTTCGGCCCAACAAAGTGACACACAAAGCTCATTGTTATGAAACAATTGGTTTGTCCTCACAAAAGATACAAATTTATAAAATGAGGAGATACCTTTTTTCCTTTTTATTACACATCCTAAAGTTGTGGCTAAGTTACAGACTGTCTCTGTGCTGACACGGGAAGATGTAACCAGTCAGCTAGGCCTCTCAATTCACTGACCTGGACCTCTCTGCCTTTTTTATGCTGTTGGTGCCTTTTGGAGCATTTTTAATGGAATTCTCTGACAGTACGGCTTGCTCTCTGTTACACTCTGTCCGAGTACATACTGTGCAGTGCAACCTCATAGTTTATATGGATGCAGCAAGACTCTACCCTCCAACCTAATCACTAATTCTGGCTCCAAAAAAAGAGAAAAAAGTTCACATACTTCAAAAACTCTGTGTGACGTTCCTGTCTCATCTTTTCTTTACAATCAGTATAAAATAGTGCATAAGCCCATTGCAGGGAACATTGCCTGTATAAATTACAATACACTTGCAAATGTGTTTTCTTTTGCATGCTTAAATTGAGTATCCTGAGGACTAAGTTACAACTGATGATGAGACAAGCTTTATTAATCCCAGGGGGAAATTGAGTTAACATAGCAGCAGAAATTTCCTGTCAGGAGTGGGATTTGAACCCACGCCTCCAGAGGAGACTGCAGCCTAAACACAGCGCCTTTGACCACTCAGCCATTCTGACACTTGATGATGACCTGTAGCACCTAGCTCCGAGTCCTAATTCTACACCAGTGTTTTACAGAGATTATTTGTTTTGTCCTCTGATTGCCAAGATTCATCACTGACACTGACTTCACAGTGTTAACCATGCACAGTAAATGCAAAGCACATCATGAATGTTTTTTTTTATACTTTTTCAACATGTTCAAAATAAAGATTCAATCAATCAAATCTGCTTGCTCATCAGTGCTCCTTCCATTCATGTAGTCCTGCAGTAGTTCCAGTACATCCATTGTGCAATATAACACAAGTGTTACTGCAGTCTTTAAAGTTCTGATACATATGACTGTTTCAAAGATTGCCAAAATGATCGCTATAACCAGTAATGTCACTGGTTGTAATTGGTGATATAATATATTCACAGTATTTGAACTGAATCATATTAATGATCTGTTCTGTAATGTTATTGTGGACTTCATAAACCAATGATGATCATTTCAGTTTTTGCCTCAAAATCCAGGGAAAGGGTTAGTGACGCACCACTAATCTTTAAGATATGATGTGAAAACTGATATGTGAGCACAGGCGTCTTTGTGATTCCTCAGGTTTCATTTTAAAAGCCTGGCTTCAGTACAGCACTTCGCCATACACATTATGTCACCAGGTCTCCTAAATATTTACACACATGGGTCAGAGTTTCTGAATAAAAGACATGACCTAATGCCAAGGTTCAGTTTGCAGAGCCCCTTCATTGCATGAGATGTGGTGCATGGCTCTTTCAGTTGTGTCACATGGGTCCCTGACTTTTCAGTACAAGGAAAATTCAACAGATTCTTTTCTCTTTTCAGTATTAACACTATGACCTGTTCACATATGACACGGAATCCAGGTGACTATGTGGAGTGTTACGTTTACTTACCTGTATTTCATTTCAATTTCTATATGTATGTTTATTTTGTTAGTCTGTGTGTACTTTATGTATAATATATGACCTGTTTACAGAGCTACACAATTAAATCGTGAATATATGCATATTAAATGATGTTTGGGAAAAATGGTGCATAGACAATATATTGTCAAACTCACTGTCTGCACTGACAATCACTGGAAGCTTTTCATGTTACTCAACAGTCGTGACACCAGACGAATTCATATTTACCATTGAGTAAACAATATTATTATTAACTCCATTTTGACACAGTGATTTTTGCTTAGATGTGTTAAGTTATCATTAACGTATCTATCTGCTGTGTTTATTCAGTCCTTTTTAAATTGTAAGGCATAATTCATACACCTTTCTCTTCTTATTATTATTACAGAAATTATTTGGTGTCACTTATTAATCTGAATGTGCTTGGAACCAAGTAAATATGGAATCAACTTTCCATTCTTTCCACCTAACTGCTATTATCTGCTATGGCAGGTAAAGCAGCTCAGCCCCTTAGTTATCCCTGCATATCAAAACATTTTGGTCAGTTTCTGTTCCAATATAAGAGCATACCAGTGCACAAAATAAGGTCCATGAAAACACGGATGAGTTAGTTTTGGTGTGGGAGAACTCGACTGGCCTGTACAGAGTCCTGACTTCAAGACCTAGATAGAACACCTTTGGATTGAAGTAGAGCAGATACTGCGAGCTAGGTCTTCTTTTCCAATGTCATTGTCTGACCTCACGAATGAGCATTTGGAAGAATGGTCAAAAATTAAAATGAATGGTGAACTTCTTCTTTTCTTTTCTTTTTTTTTGCCTGTCCCGTTTGGCTCTTTTGCCATCAGAATTGTTGTCTAAAGGCGAAGAAAGATGCCCAACGGATTTACTTTACCAAATTGACCATCCCAGCCTTGCCGTAATGGTCCATTTGATTCACCTTTTATTGTTTATTTTATTTTCACTTACTGAATACGGGACAGACTTGACTGGGGGAAAGAAGGGGAGAAAGAAAGAGGGAAAGAGAAACAGCTGAGAAGAGTGACGGGGGAGAAGGGCAAAAGACAAAAACCAACAGAATGAGCAGAAAAAAAGAAGAAGAAAAAAAAATGCATATATCAATCACCTGGATCGCCTGCTGAGAAAGAAAAAAGAAAACAAGCAGAAGAGAACAAGAGTAATAGAATAAACAACATCACAATGATATATGGGAATATGACAGTAAATACTAAATATTAAACATTATTGTGCAGCACATAAGATCAACAGAACACAGTGTGCTTTGAGGTAGGAGCCAAAAAGGGTGTAGTTTGTGGGTGTGATCACCCGTGTGTACACCTGTGAGCATGGACGCGCTTGTTTTTTTTGTTTTTTTTTTAAAGGTTCCTTCATGTAATGATCTGCTAGAGGGTGTGGGGGGGCCACAGCCCCGTCCTCCAGGGCATGAAGCAGGTATGGAGGAGATCAAAACTCCAGACATCCAGAGGCCCCCAGAACACAAGAGACCAAGGAAGACCAACAGAGGGGCAGCAGACCAACAGAGGGTGAACTTCTAATGGTTAGTGAAATCTCATTGTGTAGTTTTAAGCTAAACTTTTTCTTGTTGCCATCTTTGTATTTAGAGCCGAAAAATGAAACAAACATTGAAATTGACAAAATTGCTGCTCATCTCATTGCCGCTCATTCCAAAATTGAGTTAATCCCTATAGACCGAATAGCCATATATATAGTAGTCATACATAGAATTGTTTTGGGTAGTTTCCCCCCAACTCATAAAAACTCTGAATGGGGTGTATTTTTTTAATTCATACACCTAGATAGTAATTGAATAAGAGATGTTGCTTTGTTGTTTGACAGGTGTCCCAATACAGGTAGCTGGCATCTGCTAGGCCTCATCCACTATTAGTCATTAATCTGGACCTGCTCACTGTGTGTACTGCTGGATCATTCTACTTTTCATGAGCAGTATTTTCCATGAGCATCTTACTAATACTATGGCTCATGGTGTGGTACAAATATCCCAGAATTAATTTCAATTCAGTTGTATTTATGTTACACCAAATTACAACAACAGCCACCTCAAGGTACAACTAGAACAAATATGTTGATTAGTTTGTCCTTGTGTTGCATCCAGAGTTTTTGAGACTAGTGCACCTGGCCTATGAACCACCTTGAAGTTAACGGGCTGCAAAGCCAGATACCACTTGGTGATCCAGGCGTTGGTACCCTCTGCGCATGGTCTGAGCAGAGGGTGAATGAGTTTCCCAGGAGGTAATACAGGACGGAGTCGACTGCCCACTGGATATCCAGGCACTCCTTTTCGATCATGCAGTATTTTCCTTTTTGGTCTGTCAGCTGATGTTGAGGACCGGGCGGTGGACCCCTTACCTGCTGGGACAAAATGGCCCCCAGCCCTCTGTTCGAGGCATCTGTCTGCAGAGTAAAAGCGAGGGAGAAGTTAGGTGTGTGGAGCAGTGGCTCCCATTTGCACAAATGCCGCCTGGCACTGCTCCATCCACTGGACCAGATCTGGGGGAAACCTTTTGGGTGAGATCAGTCAAGTGGCTAGTCAGCTCCGCAAAGCCAGGAACAAACCGGCGGTAGTACCCAGCCAGCCCCAGGAACTGTCTCACCTCCTTTTTGGTGAACACATCTGTAACGCAACAACATCTACCCTCTGGGCCTGTGTGAGATGGTTATCACAATGGAGGGAGGTGGGAATGGTGGAATTTAGCAACTCCAGCCCCAACTCATCTCTCTCCCCAACCAGGCTCACCAGAGAAGCATTTTCAGTTTCTCTCCATGCTTTAAGAAGTTTGAGGTGATATATCTGTAAGGCTCCTGCCCTGTCCGACCGTACCACCTCATAGTCAATATCACCCATCCGCCGTTTGACCAGGAAGGGTCCTTGCCACTTGGCGAGTAACACTAAGTTGATAGGCGGGAGTAATAAAAGCACTTTGTTTCCTGGCGAAACCTGCCTGAGTCTAGCCCCTCTGTTGTACAGGCGCTGTTGCCGTTCCCGGGCCTGGAGCAAATTTTCCTGTGACAACCTCCCCATTGTGTGCAGCTTTGCTCTCAGATCCAGGACGTATCTCACTTTTAGCTGGGGTTGGACCTTACCCCTAGTTTTCTTTAATCAGTTCCAACACCCCCGTGATTTTCAGTAATTCACTTCAAGCACCTCCCGAGTGATCCGAATTGCGTTCATCCTTTTGAATGAACTTACGAATCATGGGCTTTAAAGTCTTATTCAGCTGCTCCACCAACCGATCAGTCTGAGTGTTGTAGATGCTGGGCCGAACAGATTTAATGCCCAAAGATTTGTACAGCATTTTACTGTGCGAGATATGAATGATGTTCTGTAGTTGTTCAGTATCTCTTTCGGGAATCTGATTTGAGAGATGACCCGAAACAGCACCTGCGCCACACTCTTTGCAAAAATGGTGCGCAGTGAGACTGCTTTGGGATTTGGCTTTATATAATCCACCAGAACTAACACAAAGCCATGTCCATGTGCACTCCAGTCCATGCTAATATGCTTAAATGGGATCTCCATTAACGGTAATGGGCGCAGCTTAACCAGGTAAACCAGCTGACATTCCGGGCACAATGCGCACCATCAGGGAACAACTGGGTGTGTTCCTTCTCTGTGCGAGTGTCACGACTCACTCGGTAAAGCCAGTCATGAATTAATTTAAAATGCGGGTAGGTCAGCGCTGCTTCAGGGCGCATCAAGTCATCATAAATTTTTATCATTCTGTCAAAGGCTGAGCGTAGGCTGTCGTCACGAGATGCCCAAGTGGAAAATCTTCTGAATCACTGAGAGATGGCAACACCACTTTTTCTACTAAACAAAACTAATACTTACACTAAAATATCCTTTAGTTAACCAAATTGAAGATACTGGCAGCCATAACAGATCCATATAATTTATAGTTTCAAAAATACAACATGATAGCCAAAATGCTAATGCTCATGTATGTATGATCTCCAAACCAATGGGTAATATTATGGGGGCTATATCTACCTTTTATCTGGCTAAGGATGTTTGTCCCTGAAGTGTATCCTGCCTTTTTGACTCTAATGGGAACAACATTTACAAAATGAACATCACCATTAACATCATCAGACAAAGTGTTTGCTAAGGTCAGAGAACAAGGGTAATCTTCCTTCTCTGAGACTTCTGCACTCAACTGACACCAGTTCAACTGCTTATTAACGATATCTAAAGAAAGCTCATCTAAATACATGTAAACAAACTTACTAGCATTTTTTGTAGAACCCCGAACCACTGAATATGATCTTTAAAAACAATTGTCAGCACAGAAATGTAATATTTCCATGTTGATGCAAAGACCTGTTTTAGGCTCTTTAACACTGAACTAAGAGCATCTCATTCTTCTTTTCTCTATTAACTAGCGCTGGGCGATATGGCCCAAAATTCATATCTCGATATTCTTTAGCTGGATGGCGATACACGGTATATATCTCGATATTTTGTTAAAGCCATAAAGTAAGAACAAAAAGAGAGTTCTTACTCTCACTGTGTCCCAGATGTCACACAGGCTCTTTTATTAACATACAGCACAGATGTACATGAAAAAATTAGTCAGAAATAAATTATCAGCATTTATTAAATAATAATTATCCATAAATAAAATAAAGCAATGTTGTTTTTGTATATAACAAAACACAATTGTGCAGTCAAAATGTAAACTAAACGCTGAGCATAATAACAAAGGCAGATTTTGCAGCTGCTCTGTTCCCAAGTTCTACTGCGTGACTGACAGCCTGGAGTTTGAAATCCGCTTCCTAACTGTGTCTCTTACAGGTGCCATTTGTTGTCCTTATACGCACACAATACGGTAATATTATGTTGAAGCACAGTATGCATGTCTTGCGAGGCTCCTGTCTACGCCAGTCATAATGCTCCGACAATCCATCAAGTGGTGCGGCTTCGTAGCTTAGCAAAGTCGTACTAAAACATTTTTGACAAATTGCTGAGCGCCGTGGACCACATAAAATCGGTTTGCGGTCAGTAAGCACAACCAGAATTCCTACATAAGGCACATCGTCGATTTTTGAGAAAATGAAAGGATTTTAGTGTACGATTATAATCCGAAAAATACGGTATATTTTTTTTGAGTTTTGTAAGTTGATTTGTTTTGGGGCAGGAAGCTGGGAGACTTCGCGGTCTCGGATACAGCACGCAGTTTCACACACTCTTCATTTTGCACTTCATGCCGCTGTTGTAAACTGTGAAAATACTAGTAGTGCTAGCTGCACGGCGTTAACGAGCTAACCGCAAAGCTAACGCGTTGACGCCGTGCAGTCCCACAAATGGGGCGATCCACGGTAACTCGTTAACGGAGATTTGCCGCGTTAATACAGTTACGACGTTAATGATGTTTTAACGAGAGTAACGCTGCAGCACTAAAATAGTAATCTCAAAATGGTTTCTTTTTATCAACCAGCTCCTCTTTGATAGCTGCCGTGTCCATCTTGTCTTTGCCTGCAGGTGAAGCAATAGGGGAGTTATGTTCAGTGAAGGAGAGAGGCGAGGCAGAGTAACGTTGCGTAGAGACAAAAGTGGATGAAAGAGAGGCAAACTTGCGGTTCCACAAGTGTAATTATAATGTAACTGTCACATCTCATATCTCGTATAAAAATATATCGATATATTTAAAAACTCGATATATTGCCCAGCCCTACTGTATCTCAAGTAGAACAGTGACAAATTAATCCAGCTGGTGATGAAACCTTTCTCCCAGTCAAATAAACTACTGTGTAATAGTGGAGGTGATGTTCTGTTTAGAGCTCACAGTGGGGAATAAAAACTAAACCAGTTATAAAGTGAACTGTTGAGGCAGTCTCCAATGAGAGCTTCTTTCAGTGTTTTCCTGATGAAATATATAGAGGGAATTACAGCAGTGAGTTATGAACATGCATTGTTCCAAGGTTATTCACAAAGACTTCATTACAACTCTGCAGAGATTTACATAGATTTGAGAGTGTGTTAATGAATTTTTATTGTTGTACTTCTTTAACGACAGAAGCAAACTTGACAATAAACGCTTAAATCCGTGTATATTGTTTTCTGCTGGCAACGTGGACCTGCTGTGAGGCGATAAGAAATGGCAAAACCACTTGCTGTCATGATCGGCTTTGCGCTGTGATCGCAACCAACATGACGGGGGGGACGCATGGACACAAGTGCTCTGAGGGTTTGTGACTACAGATACAGAGTGCTATAACTGCCACTCAAGAAAAGTCAGTCAGGGGACAGCAGAGATTGTTGTCAGTGATATGTGGGAATAAGCATCATCACGAAGACAGGGTAGCATCTGATAATTGGGCGTGGGACTCAATGGCAACAAAGCAACATGGCCTTGAGATGAGATTAATGATGTTGTGTTAGGTCTCGTTTCACTAAGGAGAGGATTATCTCCGAGCAGCCCTCCTAAGGTGAAGGAAAGGACAATTACTCTGAAACAGATTCACCAGACCATTCCCTTTCTGGCTGTAAACAAAATAATGTTTCAAAGCTGGGTCAGGGCTCATTCCCACAGACAAAAAAGCTATTTAGTCAAAAGCTCCTCCAATCAGTATAATAGAGAAGACAGTAGCTTTTAGCTTGAGTATTGCAGGGTGATCTTCAGGGCTCTGTCAAGTTGCAAGTTCTCAAAAACCTCGTGGTGATTATAAATATACTCCCTGTATATGACCAAGCAGAGCACATAATGATGGTTTGCTTTAACACGGGTGTTTTCTAAATGAATTTTCCTGAACACTGCCCTCACTGAAATAAGGAAAGTCATCCATTAAAGATAATTTTTGGACAGTATGAGGGTCTTGCTTAAATGATGCAGCACTTCTCCACACAATCTCTCTCTGAAAGCTTACAATGCCAGAAATGTTTGTGAAGATGGAAAGAATGGAAGAAGTTTGATGTAAGCCCCAAACTGTTCTTTCCAAATTACAAATATGCCGTTGCCTGGTCCGGCTTCTGCCTGTGCTATGCCTGGTCCGGCTTCTGCCTGTGCTACGCCTGGTCCGGCTTCTGCCTGTGCTACGCCTGGTCCGGCCTCTGCTTCTGCTACGCCTGGTCCGGCCTCTGCTTCGGCTACGCCTGGTCCGGCCTCTGCTTCGGCTACGCCTGGTCCGGCCACAACAACAGTTGTGAGGATTTCAAACAGGTTTGAAATCCTCACAACTGTCGTGAGGGCGTCAGCTTCTCACACTGCGCACACGCAAACATATAAATGTCGGTGAAAAAGATTGATTGATTGATTGATTGGTAATTTATTTCAACATGTGAACAATATACAAGTACATTTAGAAAAGAAATAAGAGAGAAAAAAAAATACTATACAAATTACATACAAAAAAACATTCTGATTAATTTACATGTTGAAAGGGAGTGGGAAGAAGTGTACACTTATTTAATCCCACCCCTGTCCCATAAATTATCAGTGAATATTTAGTCAGCTTCCTTACTGATATAATTTGTAATAAAAATAGTGAACAGATTTCTGATATACTATATACTATAATATCACATCATGAATTTTTTGTTTGTTTTTAAATAGAGACATTCACTTAATTTAAATATTTAAATATTTTCCTTTTCTTTATAGATCGAGAAGATCATATTTTTATAACTCTTTTTGAACAGTTTTATGTTTGGACATTGCTTTAATTCCATATTCAGTTTGTTCCATAGTTTCACTCCTTGAACAGAAACACAAAAGCCTTTTCTTGTAGTACGTACCTTCATTGTTTTGAAGTTACAAAAACCCCTTAAATTATAACTTCCTTCTTTCAAAAAAAACATACTCTGAATATTACCTGGCACGGCAGATGGAGAGATGGAGCAGCACGGCAGTGCAGCGTGTGATCTGGACACAAGTGATGGAGGCACAACTTGTAGAACTTTGGAAAGCTCATCCGAGCCTTTTCGATGTGGCCTCACAAAATTATCACGACCACAACAACCGTGAAAATAGTTGGATTTACATTGCTGCTCAATCACAGCTGCTTGATCAATGTTTTTCATTAGCAATTTAGCAAAGTTGATGGTGGTGGTGTGTCTGTGTGAGTGAAAGACAGAGAGAGAGAGTGACAGATTTTCTGTTATAACCTTCATTTTATGGACGCACAGTTTGAGCACTCGGGTCGCATCAGGCCGTATACTGTGAGACCCTGCATCGTGACCTATGAACTTCTAACCCCTGCGTGTCAATCGTACAGTTTGAGCAGGAGCTGAATTGCGTGACTGAAAAAATCGCACAGTGTAAGCCCAGCATTAGTAGTGATGGGATTTCCGGCTCTTTTTAGAGAACCGGCTGTCCAAAACACATTTCTAGCGTTAACTGAACTTCCAAAACAGAGCTACCTAGAGCACTTAAATTACACAATTGAAAGCATGAAAGCATATGTGTATTGTTTGTGTATTTATACACAAGCACTCACATATATTCAAATAATTCCAAAAAATGTTAATTTACCTGTTACTACCACACACCAAATCCGGTTGGTACTTCCTGGCTTGTGTAGCCACTAGGTAACAAAAGCTCAACACTGCTCCTAGCATTTTGGAGCACTTCTGTTGTCTTCTGTGTTCGTGTTTTTCTCCGAAACAATAAGTTCCTTTGGAGCAGCCTTTCAACGCCTCTCTCTGTCTCTGCTAGCAAAGTTGACCCAGACAACAAAGTAAAGCTAGTTTTCAGCTACGAGTCCGACACGAACCCGACGTATTAGCCAGAGGTCCCTTTACTACGGTTCGGAGCTGCGGACCTGTTTTATATACGCGCGGAATAGTTTTCTATAGAAGATCGCTGCGAAAAGTGCAGCCTTACCTAATGTCCACCTACTGTTACTCATTTTATATTAAGATCTAGTTGCTATTGGTATGGTATTGAGTAACGTAACGGAATATGTTACAAAATACATTTGGGGCATGTATTCTGTAATCTGTAGTGGAATACATTTTAAAAGTAACCTTCCCAAAACTGACCACTGCAAGGATGCTGTGTCTACAGATAAACCTGAATATTATGCAACACTAATAAGGTCTGGTGAAAGGAATACTTGGACTTTTTTCTCTACTATAAACAATATTTTTTGACAACTTGACAAATTTTTAATAGTAATATGCCAACAGCTGAGTCTTCTAGGTAATATATTGAATGATCCCCCTTCTCTTCTTTCTAGCTTAAACTCCTGATTGTTGAGGAAATATTGGAATTTATTAAGAAATGTAAACTTTCCACTTGTTATTTTAACCCACTTCCCACTCATGTGGTTAAATCCAGTTTGTCCTCTCAGTTTCTTGCCTTTTACTGGCATTAACACAGATTAGGGAAAACCTAATCACTGGCTTTGTTCCTTTACCCCTCAAAACAGCTGTGATAATTCCAGTTCTTTAGAAACCAAGTGCAGACGCTTTCAGTGAAAATAATTATGGTCCTAGTGCTAGTTTACTTTTGCTTTCAAAAATGTATGAAAAAGTGTTGCTATGCAGATTTACCTCACTCACCTTAATAATACTTAATTTCAGTATGGTTTTCAGAGACAGCCCTGGTCAAAATCACACGTGGTCTACTGATGTAAGCAGACTCTGCACTCCTAACTATACTTCCTTTGACATAATCGCTGATGATATTTTCTTGAAGAGACTAGAATCTATTGTTCCATTGGTACTTTACATGCCTGGTTTAAAACATGCCTCTCAGATCACAGTCGTTATGTACAATTAAAATATATCACATGTGTGCTAATTTTCTCACATTAGTAACAAAACATAATAATAATATTATATTTTCAGTTGTGTAGTTTTAGTTGGTAATGCACATCCTTTACAGTTAACAATAATGGTATTCTTGTAAATGCTCAACTCAAAACATATCATATTAAACCTTTTGAATATTATAATTTGGTTCTATCTGCTCTCTGTCTCTTCTCTCTCCGTCTTTAAAGCCATGGTAAATGGACTGGTTCTTATACAGCACTTTTTTACTCTACCTGAGCACTCAAAGCACTCTATACAGCTTACCTCATTCATTTATTCATACAAGCACTTTTTCTATGCTTTTTCTATTGAAGTGCTTTATATCTAACATTTACACACAGTCATAATCCGATGGCTGCATCAAAGAGCAGCTTGGGGTTAGCATCTTACCCAAGGATATCTGACGTGCAGACTGGACAGGGATAGAAACACCAACCTTCTGATTCATAGATGACCTACTCTACCTCCTGAGCTATAACCACCCCATGAGGTTATGATTTGACATGGAATTTGCTGATATTGGATTTCTGGTGTCATTGTGGGCTATTGATGCTCAGTCCATCTCATGATACAATGAGCATTTCTTCTTCACCCACCTCTTTTCAGTCTCTGTGTATAACTCTATTTATACACCACTATTGCATTTAATCATTGGTAATTATTAAACCCAAGCTCTCTGTCACCCACAGTGTCCCTCTGGTCCTGTCTCCCTCCGCTCTCTTCTCTTTCTGCTTACCGGTAAGCGTTCATAATAGATGACTGGCTCTCCCTTCGCCTGGTTCTGCCAGAGTTTTCTTCCTGTCAAAAGGGAGTTTTTTTTTCTTCCCACCGTCACTGCTCATATTCAGTCATCTGATTGTTTGGGTTTTCTCACTGTTAATGTACGGCATTTTCTTTGCAGTTATATAGTGCCTTGATGTGACTGTTAATGTGAATTATAGCAATAAAAAATGTTTCAAATATATATACTCACATACATTTAGTATATTTCACACAAATCTTACGTAAAAAGAGATGCTGTGTTTAACTTAGTCACAGATACATTTAAAAATAACATGTAATTGTTTTCATTTTCATGGTGCAAATTGGCTGCTCTTTAGCCATCTGTTGGATGGGATGCTGTCACATAGATATTTTAGTTTAAGGATATTTTTTATTTCTCAATAGAAATCTACTAAAACCAGTCATGTTTTCAACTGCAGTTACAAAATTATTTTTCAGAGGTCTTTAATACTAGCAAAGCAGGTAGAAATTCAACTAGCAGCTTTGCTAATCTAAAAGATCCCAGATCAGCTGCCTGACAGTGATGTAATCAATCACAGTTGCATAACAAAATAATCAGTGCCAGCAGGAAAGTCCCTCAGCTCATGCAGTCAAGCATATAATAACTAGAAAGTGATAACTGCTCATCACACTTCATGTTCTGGACTCATTTGACTAAAACAACAAATGTGAAAAAACACCAACAGCTCTGATGAAGCTTAAGTTGCGCATACATTCATGACTCAAGCTAGTGCAGCAACAATTAAAAACAGTAAAAACCATTGTGTTAAAAACAGTCGCAACATCATTGTTGCAGTCACACACAGACAAACGTTCCTTTATTGTGTATTTATGGACAGTTTGCACATTAATGATTTATCATTAGCAACAAGAATGATTCATCGACTGTAATAAAACCTCTCTGATTTGTATTATTTGGAAAACAAATGAGCATGAATAAATAATGAAAGGTGAATAAATTCGGTTGTTATTATTTTTTTCTTCCTTCCAGTGACTGAACTTGCTGTATACATTATAAATCAAGTCATCTAGCAAAAACATATCCTAACTTTATAAAATATGGGTTTTCAGTCCAGTATCTTCAAAAGCATCCTAAAGGAAAAATAAACCAGCAGTGAAATGCCACTATAATACATATTCATGAAATATCATGAGGTTCTTCTAATAAAAACTGACATCAACCATCTAGAGGAAAAACCTACCAAGGTGCACAAGAAAAGACATTCTCCTGATGGCTCGGGGGGAGGGGGGTATAAATTAGGACTGATTATGTACTTTTTCATAGTGTCTCGAAATAAACATTCTACTTACATGTTCTTCTTAACCTTTCCCTCAAACACTGAGGTAAACAGTGTGATCACATTTGATCAGAAGTAACACTTTATTTTACAGTTTGCGTAGCTTATGTGTATTATATCCCATTATTGAAAGACAGAACGCTGGGATACAGATTTATCGCACTGAATAGTGTCAGTGCTCAATCCCAGGAGTAAGTTTCACTGAACTAAACACGCTTTGTAGCATTTTGTTCATGAACTGCCAAAATAGTATGAGGGCTTCCAGTTGTAACACACCCAGTAAAATATTATTCAGAAGATACAGAATTTGCAATTTTCACTCTAATATTTAATTTCAATTGCAAGCTATAGTAACTTATTACTGGAATACTAGTTAAGGGATTATTTAAGTACAAAATATAAAAATGTACAATATGCTTAGTAATTTTCATTGTCATTTATGGGGAACTTTGAGATCGACCTGATCAGGACTACAAACATTTGTTGTGTGTAATGGTGGTAACAACATGGAATAGATTTAGCTAACATTGGGTGCTCAGTATTTGGGACACTGACACCCATATTCAGTAAATAGGTGTTCTCTTATGTGAAAACGGAAATCGGCAAATATATAAATTTGTGCTACATTTATTTCACAAATGCATGTAACTTATTTTGCATTTTGTAGATTTTTTTCTTGCTAACAGATAAATATCTGCTTAGCACTCTCCTTCATTAAACATAGCTTAACAGCTCTGTGAACTGGCAATAAAAAACAAATTTATTTTTTAAAAATGAAAAGGAACAATGTCTCTATAGTGTAGTGGTTTAAATGTTTACCTAAAAAGCAAAAGTTCACTGGTCCCGGGAGGATGCTCTTTGGGTTTTTTTCAGAAAGTGTATCTGGTATAAAACCTCTGCCAAATCAAACATGGAAATCTCCACTATGGTAATCACGCGTGAATAAGGAAGCAGCCTAAAATAGTTTTACCGTGTAAGATTTAATGGTGAGGTAGCACATTGCAGCTGACTCCTTTGCTGTCCTACAGATGAAAGCCTCACTTCAATGCAAAAAGCCAGAGTTAGGTTTATCCATTCATGGCCTTGTAACTTGGCAGGCCATGTGAAAGATAACCCTTCCACCTATATAAATAAGAAGTGGTCTAAAACTGACACGTTTTTTAAAATAACTGCTGTATTATAAAGTTGTAACCTCTGGGAAATTAAATTTGAAGTCACTGTGAAGTCGGAAAAAATTGGATCGCTCTAATATCTCAGGAAGAACGTTGAATTCCCAGCTTTAGGAGAGCTAAAAGTAAATTTACAGCCTGGTGCTTTTATGACAGCTTCTCCTGTCATAATGTGTTAATCTGGATACTGATGTTAGAGGCATAGCCACTTTGATTTACAGGTGTACTGTCAGTACACTCGTAAATCCTCACCTCCTCTAATTTTTTTCATTGAACTGGACTTCTTGGCCATGTTTGTGCTGTCGATGCCCTTTGTAGCATTTTATTTTATTTGGTAAATAATATGGCCTGCTGTGGTTTACATCCTGCCTAAGAAATTTGTACTCCAGTTTTGTTGAGGGAACTTCTAGTATTTTATTAGTCTGCTACTAATTAGCAGATACTGTGGGTTGCAAGCATAGACTCTCTGAATGCAACTCGCTAACCAAGCCTAATACCCTTAACCTCTATTTAACCACACAACCCTTTATGTAAATGTTCTAATTTCTGGCTCCAAAAGCAACACAGCAAAATGCTAACTTTGAGGCATCAAAATGTTCAGAAACCAATGAGTGTCATGTATCATTTATATACAACATGTGCTTACAGGCCACTAATGAAATCCTAGGTTTAAAACCTCTATTTCAGTTCCGCCTATAGACTCCAGTAAATTTGACACACTGACCCATTCAAGCAACAATAAAACATAGTTTTGTTTCAGGAAATATTTGCTTTGATATCCTACAACATATGTTGTAGGAAAAGTACAATAAGATGAAAACAGACTTTAAAACCATTGGCATGAAAACAGTTCGACGCTTACTAGCTTGATCTCACATTCTTGCCAAGTGAACTTAAGAAGTAAGGTCAATTCATCAACCTGCTGTTCTCAAGGTCATTACAAACTAAACGGATTCATCTTGCGTCACATTTACACCTGATTTGAAATGAATTTCAGATGACAGTGCACTTGGAATAAATATGCCCAAATATACTTAAAATACATCCGATTTATAGCATTTACCACACCATAAAAATGGCCAGCATTGCTTAATATTATGCACATGGAATAACAGTGCATAATATTTCAACATATTTTCTTTTCTGCTTTCTGACGCAGTGAAGAAAAGACTGAAATAAATCTCATAAGCAATGTATTTACTGTATAACCCCAATAAATGTTAGATTTCTCTTCTACTTCTTGGGTTTATTAATGTTTTACTTCATTATTTCCTTATTATTCTTTAAAACAGCTAACTTTTGAAAGGACTGGAGGAAGATCTAGTTGCAGTTGTGGCTGCAAAGAGATCTGTGACACAACTGCAAGACCTCTACAACACAGAGAGATTGTAGAATAAAGTGCACTGTAACTGAATCACACACATCTTCCGAGTACAATAGTTGTGCGCCGTGCAGCTTCAGACTGGGCAGAGGGCTCTTGGGCTCTCCTGGGGTCATTCATCAAGGTTGGGCGGTGGAGAAATGTGCCTGTTGTTGGTATTAATAGCCCGAGGTGAAATAGGTCCTCTACACTGCGGAGGCGATCTGGCAACTCGGGTGAGCCCTATTTCACTTTCCTCAACTTTTTTTTTGTCCCGGCTCGAGCTTCATTGTGGACCTCATTCTTTTCAAGCTTCTCAAGCGCCATCGAAACATTTAAACCCCCCACCCCCACTTACTACATCACTCCATCCACTCTTGCTATTTCTCTGGTAAATTCATGATTGATAAATTATTTTCTCTTTGTAGAATACAATAAAATCATTTGTGCTAATTAAGGCAGTCTTTTCATTTACAAACAAGACATTTAAACTCAGAAAATTTAATTGGGTTGGGAAAAAAAACAAAATAAAAGGTTGGACTTTTCCCAAAGAAGTCATTATTTACTTGTTCTGTCAGTAAAACTTTTCACATTTTGTTCTTTCATCTCTTGAAGAAAAGTCTTGGAAAGTTCCCAACATCTCCCAGTTTTCTGATCCTTTTATTTCCAGTGGAGTCCCTCGTGACCTTTTAGAAGCCTGGGTTTCCAGATTTTAGCAGAGAAACCACGGCATTGGAATTATACGTGCACCGACGGCACACTCTTGTTGAGGACTTGCGCCCTCATCAGCTGGACGCTGGTCATGATCTTCTTCTGATGGCCCATTAATGTCACCCCGAGCCTCTGGATATCCCTATATGGCACACACACAAAAACAAATCAGATTTGAAGATTTATGAAAGTTGGACTCTACAGGCCCCAGTTAGTGTGTTAAAGTTTATGACATGTGATCAGGAAAACAACTGAACAACTACAGCTTGTTTAGAAGGTTTTCCAAGACGAAGCCTCTTCTCTCTAAAATGAACATGGCAGCACAGCTTGGTTTGTGGATTCATACCAGCAGTTTACTTTCAACAGAATCCCAATCAACAAAATTTGGATATTAAAATTAAATAAAAAAAGATATGACATGGCAGAGCTCAGTGAGCCTTACATTACCCTAGTGTTACTATATAAGGGACTATCGTAATTGTCGGGCTATAAGCCGCTACTTTTTGCACAAGCTTTGAACCCTGCGGCTTTTAGTCAGGTGCGGCTTTTCTATGGATTGTCCATGATTTTCGTGATATCATAAGAGGATTTGTTTTGTTTGTTCCGCTGTTGTACGGCACTAGGTTGCCTGGCGGAAGGACATGTGATCAGACACACAGTATCGGGGTTCAAGAGTGGTATGTTGGTCACATGTCCGTCCGCCAAGTAACGTAGTGCCGTACGAAGTAGCGCGAAAAACAAACTTCAAAGTAGTGGCTAATGTATGTACAAAACAGGATGCGCTCAGGTGCGCTTTGTAGTCTGGAAAATACGGTAATTCCATCAGCTGCAAATATTATAACGCCTCGTACTTGAGATGGCCTTTTTTTGGATATACACTAATGGACACTCAAGAAATTGGTGTGAGAGAGTCTGAGCGATTTAGTTTCATATTATAGGAAAGCTGTGCTAATGTAGTTTGATGCTAGCTGAAGGACAGGCTTGAAGGCTGGGTGGCATAAGTTCCTGACCCCTGGGTCAGATTTGTGGGAGGTTTTAATATGTGTTCGACTGAGCTCAGAGGCTCATGGGACAGAAGAATGGAGATGATAATCAATAAGTGTTATAATATAACATATTACCTCTTTTCTGTGCACAAGCTATGCCATTCTATGTCCTGTCCAGCAGTTTAAGGTCTGTGTGAGGTGATTTTCTCTCACATTAGCTGGTAGAGATTGTAGAGCACCTACACTACTACTACTACTACTACTAATAATAATAATAATACATTTTATTTGAGGGCGCCTTTCAAAAACACAAGGTCATCTTACAAAAGAACAACATTAATAAAAGAAGCAATAGTCATAAAATACATAAAATAAATTAAAATTGCAAAGCAGAACTCTACAACAGGTAAAATCAGCACTAAAGCTGATTTTACTACATCTAACAGCTCACTACTGCCTCTGAGCTGCTGAGACTTCCCCAGGAAGCGCTTACCCTTGGTTCATGCTTATGACGTGACCCAGAGTGTGGTACCCCCCAGCTGCAAAGTGTTCCTTGTAGCGGCTCATCTTTATGGTGTCCAGCCACTCGTCTACTGAGTTACAGCTGCTGAAGTCAGGGATAGCTCTCTCCATCAGTGTAGGACTGTTTATACTGCAGCGAATAAAGACAGATGGCAGTGGATCAGAAGTGGAAGAGACAGGAAGATGTATCGGAAGACAAAAAGATTAGTTGAAGGCAGCTTGAAAAGGAGAGGAGTCAAAAAGTGAGCAAGGGGGAGAATCCTGAGGGAAAAGGGGCTTTTGAAATGCACGAGTATGTGAGACAGGAAATCGATAGCAGTTAAAATGATTGAGAAGAGGTGGTGACCGTGGTTGCAGGATGGCTGCTTTGGGTAGATTAACACAGGGAGAAATGTTTAACACTCCTCCTGCTTCTCTGCCTCTTAATATTCCTACTGTTTCTCTCACCTCACAGTGTCATGCACCATTGACTCCATAGGACCTGAGATCTGAACTGAGCAATTTACACAGGTCTAGCTTTAGCCTGGGTGTCCTTTCAAACCTGCTCCCAGATTCACTATGGATCAATGTCAATATCACAGCGAGGCTTTTACTTAATGCACAGCGTGTCTATCAGAGATGAGCTTATTGGAAAACGAACATGACCGCTCACTTCATCTGCCAGACAACTTTGAGGGAAACTTTAGGCTGCAACTTTATCCCACCGCGCCCATGCTTGATAGCAGCGGGATGAGATTGGATTTACTCTGCTTCCCACACCAGGATGGTTACTTAGTAGCTTAACAGTCAGTCACCATATATGGTCCCGGAGATCATCTTCTCAGGCCCTCGCAGGTGGTGTCTTGCTTTGATTTGCAGTTTAATCCGCTAATCACATGAACCAATATTTGATTACATTTTGGCGAGCTGTCTTGCCAAATTAAATCAAAAAGACTCCTCGGCATGTGACATAATGCACTCATGTTGTGCCGCTGCAAATATGGATTTATTCCGTTGCCCACCTACCTGCAGAGTGTGTCCATAGATTTCAGGTTCTCTGGGTTGCGGATTAGCTTGTCAAGAACGGTGACTATCTGGCAAAAACGGGGCCTCTCGTTGCGATCCTTCTGCCAGCAATCCAGCATGAGTGTGTGTAGAGCAGCAGGACAGCCCATAGGAGCAGGCAGCCTGTAGCCCTCCTCAACAGATTTGATCACCTGTACATGTCCAGCAGAATATGCATAAGGCTACAATGTGTAGCATAAAAATAAACATCACATTATCTCTGGTCGCTAAATGGTATTTAAATCAGCAAACACCACTCACATCTCTGTTAGTGAGATTCCAGTATGGTCGCTCTCCATAGGACATCACCTCCCACATGACCACGCCATAACTCCACACATCACTGGAGGAGGAGAATTTCCTGTATGCGATGGCCTCTGGAGCTGTCCACCGGATTGGGATTTTTCCACCCTGCCAGGAAGACAAAAAAGTTCAAGCAAGGATACAGAGGAGATTTGGAGAAAAAATGTAAGACAGACCACATCCAGAGCTAAACGTTTCACTGCCATTGTGTCCGCAGAGCCTGTGTCCTGTCCCAACCCTAACACATCCTGCTATTGTACACACACACACACACACACACACACACACACACACACACACACACACACACACACACACACACACACACACACACACACACACACACACACACACACAGATGGATATCCTAAATAAGCATCTTTAAGTGGGCTAAATAGATCAGAGTAAACTAACAAATGAAATGCTGAAATAGCTTAAAGTGTTGGGTAAATAGTTAAAATGGTCTAATAATACTAAATTGCTAAATACTATTTTTAATTGGTTGCCTAAAAGTAAAAAATAAAATGCATAAAAAGTTTATATATTAAATTGTTATAGTGGCAGTAAAAAAGTCGCTTAAAGTATTTAATGAGTCGCATTAATGGATAAACATAAATACTAAATCAAGTAGTGGGCGAAAGTGTAGTGCCACCCTTCATCACTTTTTATTTTGCTAGGAAAATGGAAAATAGTTTCAGCAATCTATTTTAAAAATGTGCAAACATAAAAGCACAGCCAGAGTTTCTACATTTCGAACAAACTTGAAATTCGATATTTGGTATGATGCACTTTTCCTCGTCCTCACAGCCTCAATTTGTTTAGGTACCCTTTCAAGCAATTTCTTTAAATACTCTTCAGGAATAGTTTTCCAGGATTCTTGAAGGTGCTTCCAAAAGCTCTTCTTTGGACCTGAGATCTGAACTCTGTCAAGATGATCTCTTACTGCTTCAGTCATGTTAAGGTTGAGGCTCTGGGGAGGCCAATCCACGACTGATAGTGTTACACTGTATATTTTTCTATTCAGGTATAATTTTACTGCATTGGCAGTACATTTTGTATCGTTGTCATGCTAAAAATAGAAACAGAAAAGCAGTTCTATTCAGATGATACACAGCTTTATTCATTCATCAAGCCAGAATATACAAATCAATTAATGTCATTAAGGACAGGCAGTCCCTAATGACATAAAGGGCTCGATTACCTGTAAGTTCTTATTTCTAGATTCAGGCAAAACTGAGTTTATTGTACTCTTGAAACTATTAGAAAGATGGTGTCTAATCATTTTAGATGACATTGCTCCTGTAACTCTGTCAGGAGTCTTGGAGTTATTTCTGATCAGGATATGTCCTTCAGCATGCACATTAAATAAAAATGTGCATAGCTAAAATGAGAAATTCCTATCTCAGAGTGATGCTGAAAAACTAGGCTGGACTTATGTAATTCATTATTATCATTCACTCTAAAAGCTCCCTGAAAAGTCCTCAGTTAATCCAGAATGCTAGAGTGAGAGTACTAAATCTGCTAAATAATCTGGGGATAGAAAACAGGCAAATTTCTCCCATATTAGCTTCTCTTCCTTGGGTAACTGTTAAATTCAGAATTTAATTTAAAATCCTTCTCCTTGCATACAAAACCTTTAATTATTAGACAAAAACATTATAGCACCTTATTATCCTAAAAGAGCTCCACGGTCTCAGACTGTTGGCCTACTTGTGGTCTTAAAGTATTCAGAAGTAGTATGAGAGGCAGAGCTTCAGCTGTCCGGCTCCTCTACTGTGGAACCTGCTTACAATTTAGATTTAGGAGTCAGAGACTCTTACTCAACTACAATAAATTGACTAAATAGCTTAAATGAATGGATAAAAAGCACCAGAATTTAGTTTCAGTTATTAGATAAATGGATAAATAGTTTACTAATCAATAAAGGGTTAAATTGATAAGCTAAAAGTAATTTGAAAAGCTTGCAGTAGTTGTGGCAAGAAGTAGTTAGCCTGAATGTTTTTGATAGTTCTCAGCAATGAATAAATTGTTTAAATATAGTCAATTTAATAGATAAGTAGGTAAACATGTCATTAAAGGATAAATCAGTATCATGGTTAGCTAAAACAATAGATGCATAGTTTCAATCACTTGCAGTAGTAATTTGTATATTTTTGAAAATAGTTATTTAGCAGATCTATTTAAATAACGAGTGGTAAAGTATTATCAGACCTACATAATGATCATTTGAAAACACTTTACAGGAAAAAGTGAAACAAATGGAAGTGGTTAAAATAGACTAGACTTATAGGGTTATATAAGCTGGTGGTTTTTATCCGACAAGGCTTTGGGGGCTTTGTCTGAGAAAAGGATTGAGAACTGCTGCCCTAGAGCACCAATAATGTATATTAAAACACACATGAAATTTAGCTGTCATGTCATGAGTAACAGCTTTTGTGACCATTTTGAAGGAAAAAGTAGTGATGATGTGATTAGGGATTCTGCTAAGGGTTTCAGTATAATATAGGAAGAAAACACAGAGGCACACACACACACACACACACACACACACACACACACACACACACACACACTTCCTTTAAGTAAAAGTGTCTATCTGTAGCTAAAACTTCAATGGGAGGACAGCATTTAAATACTAAAGCTACTTAAAGCCTGATCTGAAATGATATTTTAAAATCTTCGACTGTATTGTAGGATGTTAGTCAGATATCAAAAGTGAAAAGTAATGACATCAATAAAAGAGATTTAGCAACATAAAAAGAGCAAAACATTTTAACCATGGAAGGAACCTCTAGTTAAATAAAATCACTACTAAAGTAAAACAGATTCATAAATGAGCTACATGCCTGCTCACTGTTTAACAGCAAATGTTAATGAAAGCAGAAAATAACAGCACACACTAAAGGGCAACGATGTGTATGTGTATGTTCTCAGGACAAGAATAGACTTGCAAGTGTTAGCAAGTGAACTACTTGCATTGTACTTGATATTAAACTAGCACTTAATTAAGTTGACAAATGGATACATCACTTCCTAAACAAACAAATCACTCCCTGTGGGTAATTTTAAGCCTCTGAAGGTTACTCACCAAATATAGCCAATTACAGACACTCGGTGTTCTGCTAAACATTTAAAACAGGCCAAAGTTTCCGTACTTTCAATTCCTTCAAAGTTACTTTGCTGCCACCTTTGACTCCATAGAAGAGCTTTATACCTCCATAATTTCCAAGCAGTAATGTTTTAATCTTCAGCTACAATCAAGTGTTATTGTGACGCCATAATGTCTGTATATCACGATCCATAATCAGTTTCTCCTTCACACTGGGTGATGCTGTACATAATCACCTTGGTGTCTATAATCTGATTGCTGTGCTTTTACAGACTAATAGACACATGGGTTGAAGCCGATTTGGATCTGAAAGCACTGGAATCTTTTACTTTTTTTTTTTAGTTAACACTCAATATATTTCTTTCAAACTGGTTTAAAATGAGAGTATTCTTTAAAGTAGCTCTTTCAGTTGACTCAAAATCCATTTGTACCGCCTAATAAAAAGTGTTTTAATTTCCAGCCTTTGTTTGTCGTGCTTCTACTTTCATTCTGGTAATTATCTGATATGTGAATATAATCAAGATATGTTTTTAAAGAACAAAATTCAGTGGCTTGTGCTGACTGAGTACAAATTTAAAGCATCATTTTAAACAATAAAGTTCAAATTGAAGAGCACTTTGTCAAGCACACAGCAATCAGAGGATCCATACATAAATGAAATACTTTATTGCTCAGAACAAAGCAATATTAACATGATACTTTCATATATATATATATATATATATATATATATATATATATATATATATATATATATTTATACAATATTTATACAATATTTTTAGCAATGGTTGATTTACAAGAGTGATGAGAAAACCAGTATATATATATATATATATATATATATATATATATATATATATATATATATATATATATATATATATTATTTATTTATTTATTTTTTTTTTAGGGGTGCAACGATACACAAAATTCACGGTTCGGTTCGGTTCGATACTTTGGTGTCACGGTTCGATATTTTTTCGATACAAAAAAAATGTTCATGCCTTTTTAATTTGTCATTTATTAAAATTATAAATATATATTTTAACTCAAAAGTACAGTTTTTAAATTTAATGTTGCTGAAACAAAAAAGTAATAAAAAAAAAAAAATATCTCAGGGCTCGCAAAATTTCAAAATCTCTGGTAGCCCAAAATAAATTTAAGTAGCCCGAATAAAAAAGAGAGCATTTTTTTGATTGATGTTTTGTTTCCTTTATAATATTATACATTAAAGTATAATATTGTAAAGGAAACAAAACATTAATCAAAAAATTGTTGAAAAACAAATTACAACATTGTATAAAAATTACAATCATCAACTCAAATACTTGGTTCTAATTGAACAGAAATTTCTATGAACTTGTAAGAACTGTCTTATCAGTCTGTGTCAGATCCTGAATTTGAAATTTCCACTGAAGTCACAAGTAAGAGGCAAGTGGAACCAAGATCTAGGCCATTTGCTTTTTGAAGTTTGCAAAGACTGCTAAATTGTGCCTGTGGTAGTTCACTCTTTGCAACATAGTACGCTGTTCTAAACAGATTTTTCAGGTTTATTTTTTGTATGTTATTTGCAATTGGTGTTTGTTCTGGGAAAGATATTGCAGACTGAGCAAAAATGCATTTCTTGCATTTCTCATGGGTTCTAATGGGGGCCTTTCTTAAAATGACTGGTCCCAGTAACAAAGGCGCTTGTCGACTCAGAAATCGAGAGAAAACCAACAACACACCCGGCAGAACATTATGTTATTTACACGGGTGCACATAAGTGGTCCGCATGTGCGCATTCGCTGTCAAAATAAAAGACGCGCACCAGATAAGAAGTTGCAGCGCGCGTTTGCGTCCATATAAAAAGCACTGTTGTTGTCCGCTAGAGTGGAATTTTCACAGCACATTCTGCACCACATCTCTGTGCGTTCATCATTTGTTTGAAGCCAGCTCACCTCCTGCAACCACTTTCCCGAGAATACGCGCTTCTTTTGTGGTTCGGACTCTTTCTGACATTTCTTTGGAGGTGGAGGAACACCAAAGTAATTGCTTAAAGGAGCTTCTTCGACATCTTTAAGAGTTCTAAACAAATGTCTGTCCTCCTCCAGAAAATCTTATGTACGCAAACACGCGTTGCAACTTCATATCTTGTGCGCGTTTTTTATTTTGACAGCGAATGCGCACCTGCGGACCACTTATGTGCAGCCCTGGTTATTTAGCTCGTCATATTGCAGCCACAGAAATTATTTTGTCCATGAAACCATAAAGCTGCACTTTCTTTTTGCCTTATAGTCTGATTTGTCATAACTTCTCCGTTTTGTGGTAAGCTTTTCTTTGGCTGTCACTTCTTCACCCTGACCTGTCTTATTTGGCTCAGCAGAACTGAAATATATATCCTGCTGCTTTTACACGCGCACTCACATAAGCTCAGCGATTCTCTGTGCGATCAACCTCTCACATGTTTAAGCTTGCTGCAGGAGGTTTCACTTGTCATGTTTGCGTAGTAAGCTAACGATTGATAAGACGATGTCAGAGGAATTGGTGCACAAATTATCATCACTCACCAATCAGTGCTGTCGCTCTCTATACACAGTTCGCACGATTGCAAAGTGAAAGCAAAAAACAAGCGCAAATTCAAACGCGATTTCAATATGTCACATATTGACAGTGGCTCACTGATGCCAATGACATAATTACCCAGCTACATTTCCGAAAGAATGCAAAAGCATTGACATATATTTTTCCTTCCTACAATAGCGTGACGGGCAGGGCAGAGATAGATTTTGGTAGCCCAACTGGAAAAATCGCTAGCCCCGGGACGTCGGGCTACCGATTTTGCCAGCCCTGTATCTGATTGAGGAATCACTCATCTTTGGAAAAGAGAGTTTATTACAGAGAAATGGCTCTTTCCAAAATAAAAGCTATACTATACGCTTCTTCTGGGCTATATTCTCAGCAGCATATTAAACATATCAGGTCCCCATAAGGAGAATCATGTGCTAACGGCTGTCTAAGTGACTCGAGTAAAGTTTGTAGCATGCATGCTTGTTGTTTTTGTCTGCTTCCACTTGTCTTTGCACTAGGATGATGTCGGCGTAAATGTGCAGTCATATTCGTTGTGTTCCCACTAGTGCTGTCAGCGTTAATCTCGTTGAAATGACGTTAACGCCACAACACAGCAAATCTCCGTTAACGAGCTACCCCTGATCGTCCCGTGCGTGGTGCTGGACGGCCAACACGTTAACGAGCTAACTGCGCTAACACACTAGTTCCCACCCATGTAATTGAGCATTGCGTGGCACATCCAACATACTGTTTTACTTTAGTCCATGACGCGCTTACCTTCAGGGTCATACGTCACATGAAGACCAAAATAGTTCCAAACGCCAGATCTGAATGAGGGTGGGGGAGGTTCAATTTGCCTTGTTGCAAGGAGAGCTTAACTTCTGTCTCGCTAGCTTGCCCTGCGCTCAGTGAATCTGCGGTCAACTACTCCGCCTAGGCTGCACTGTCGAGCACAGATCCACTGAGCGCTCAACACAGACAGCATCGTCAGAAGGAAAGTTGATAAAATAAATTACAAATGTTGTATTGTTCGATACATATGCGTACCGAACCGAAAGCACTGTATCGAACGGTTCAATATCGATACGAATATCGTTGCACCCCTAATATATATATATATATATATATATATATATATATATATATATATATATATGTATGTGTGTGTGTGTGTGTGTGTGTGTGTGTGTGTGTGTGTGTGTGTGTGTGTGTGTGTTGGTTTTAAACACCAATTATAGTTTAAGATGTGTTGGATAATGTATTTTCTACAGTTGTGGAGACAGAACAGACATGCTGTGATAATAATCTCAGAAGCTCGATGTGTTCATAAAAGTGTAGCATAGATATTTATCATTAGATAGTTAAAGGTCAGAATGTGATTATATTTTACTGAAGTTGATGCCTTGAGCAACACAATTAAAGGCGCTCCATCAATTTATTTGGGCATTTACACAAAACTGGGGCCTCAAAGGAATCAGCGGGAATCAAGATATACCAGCTTCTGGTGTGGTGCTAGTGTGGCTATTCTTTAAAAGCTGCAAGATCTTATGGGAGATAAGGCACAACAGAAGCATTTTTAAATAACGGCAGGACAAATTGTATTAATAAGCTGCAGATATAAACAGCTTTATGTTGTTAAACCTTTACATTTAGAATGAGACAACTACAACTGAGTTAAAAAGAAGGAAAAGTGAACCGTGATCTATGATCTCCATTAGCCTATACTCCACTGCTCCAGTTTTCACTGTCACTTATAAGCAAAATAAACATTATTAAGTTAAATGCATATTCTATTGTTAAAAAAAGATCATTCCTAGTGATTAGTAATATTATGTTACATTAAGTGTGTTATTATACAAATATTTTAATTATTATGTCATTCATTCATCTTAAATCATATGTCATTTTGTGTGTTATAGCAAAGTTAATAGGAGACAATATCACACCTGCATGCATGTGTGTGTGTGTGTGTGTGTGTGTGTGAGTGTGTCGCTGCATTAATGCTTGCCTCAATGTGAAAACTCACACTGGTGGTGTATGCAGCGTCTGGGTCATCCTCGAGTACTCTGGATAGCCCAAAGTCAGACACCTTACACACCAGGTTGCTGTTGACCAGGACGTTGCGCGCGGCCAGGTCGCGGTGGATGTAGCCCAGGTCAGACAGGTAGGTCATGCCGGCTGCGATGCCACGCAGCAAGCCAACCAGCTGGATAATGGTAAACTGGCCATCGTGTCTCTGCAAGAAGGAACAAAAAAAATTTAAAGATCAGGAAGGGAGTGGCAGGGAGGTAGAGTATTAAGGCTAGATCAAAAAAAATAAAATAATGCGATGGCATAGCAGCTGAGAAGATAAGCAGTGATAATAGAAGAGATTTTAATCAAGATAGAGCAAAGAGTAAAGATAAGAGAATAAAACATGACAGGGATTTGCTTTAAGTAATAATCTGCTGTATTATCATATGAGCAAATACAGGAGCTGTTTGACATTGTCAATGTAATACAATGTTAAACCAACCTATACATGATGTAAAGAAAACTTTCATATTTGCTCCTCTACACTATTCTCAACTCCTTGCAACAGCTCTGCATCACACTGTCAGTAATGTCACTGTACTCTGAAACATGCAAACACCAAACATCAACAGAAAAAATGCCCAACATCACAAGATAGGATTTTTTTTTTTCCATTTTAACAACTGAATTGATCTCTGCTGTGGTGTCAGTGCTATTTTTCAAAGATGTTAATGAGGGCACAAGATTCAGTGTTTTTAATGAGAATTAAGGTGAGTTTAAAGTGCTAAAAGTTCACCAGTTACTGGTTATGACTGGTAAAGTTAGTGCTAGGTTCATACCAACGCACTGTATGTAGTGTTTCCCTATATGGCATACTCAAATGGAAATCTTATCACAGAGGTGAGAGGCCAAAATGCGTGAGGGAGATGATCTGAAAGGCCACACGAGCAGTTTTTGAAACTGCTTATCCAACGTGTCTAAACACAAATCTATTCCTAACCTACCTGTGGTGGTTCACTAGCCATCTGACGAATGTTAATAGGGGAAACAGTGAAATTGACAAAACACCAGAAAACTAATGAAAGTTGTGAATCAAAGCTTCATGAATAGGTTGCTTCAAAATTATATTTGAGTATAAATGAAAAACAAAGCCTTATTTTAATTTTCCATTTCTGTGTGTGTGTGTGTGCCAGGGGCAGTTTACAGCCAGGCACAAACTCATTTGCACAACCACGTTATGTGTTATTGGAGAGATTTTAAAACAGAGTTTTGGCACTCGGTGAGTCCTGAACATAAATATATAGTGAAATTTCACAGCAGAGCAGATGGTGGTTGTCCAGTTTTTGCCCAAAAAAGACCAAGTCAGTAACAGAAACTGGGTAAAATATGAGACAATTATAATGCTGCATTGATATATGCACGTAGTTACGGTTCATGATAAAGATTTATTTTCTTGGTTTACTGCATAGAAAAACTGAAGATGGAATTTGTTTCATGTAGACTGAGCCAGACACATTTATCTTAGAATGAACAGCATTTTAAAAGACAGATCTCATTTTTTATGTGCCAGTGATCACTGAAAGGACAGCTATGGGTCTTTCCCCATCCAAGATAGGAGCTTCACAATAACTGTCCCAGGCATTACCAAGATGGTTGCCAAAAGGCAACACTTTTCTTTAAAGTTTCATGAACATTTCAATAGTTGCTGAACATGATTGCTGTTTTGTGTTTGGTCTATTACCATATTATTTCTGATGCTACAGTGGGTTGAGTTCTTGGACATGCAGCTAGCATTTGAAAGTGAGTAGCACAAACCCCTCCACTAACGCATTAGGAGAAAATCAAAGGAAGGAAGACATTACACAAACTGTTAGCTGAACAACTCATCAACAGTCAGAAGTGCACTAAAACAGTTGAAATGAGATGGCATTAAAGGAAAAAGGAGTATAGAGCTCTTTAACTGAGAGTTTAAATACCAACCCGGAGGAAGGAGTCCAGAGAACCATTCTCCATGTACTCTGTGATGATCATCACTGGTTTGCCTGGAAACACCAACCAAAAACCTTATGAGCTTATTTGGATATCAGCTATTTATTTGTTTGTACACACTGTACAGTAAGTGATGCAGGTGCTGAATAAAAACAGATGCAATGTCTTAATTCTATTATTTAATGTGTTTACCTCTATTTTCTTAAAGGGATTCGATCACTCAAAAACCTGTAATATTCTGTCCTTCTCTCTTACTTGTCAGTGTCTAACTATACAGGTGGTTTCTTGGAAGAGTTTCTTGTCTTTAGCGACACTGCATACTAATTCTAATTAAGTTGTGAGTCTGTAGTGCTTCCACACAAATAGACAACAATTTAATTAGACTCAAGGAAGGTCTGAATGCGACACTTCGCTGGTAGCTGCTTACTGTAGCAATTTGTTCAAATAAATTGTGAAAAGTTGCTGACAGTTATATATACAACTTGGAAAATACGCAAGAGAGAGATGTTGAATCTGTGATCATCTAGGAATGTTCTTCTAGTATTTCAAAGCTGCACATTGTACAACCCACCCACCCCCAAACTGGCTGTCTCCTCTACATTATTATCTACAGTATCATTTATTAAATTACATGCTGTATGGAATTCCAGCACAATGTGAATCTTCTTCAACCAAAATGAGACAGCTAAATTATACATCTAAATCTCAACAAAACCATATAAACCATAAAACCATATAATTAGATTTTTATTTCTCTAATCCATAGATTTCCAACTCATACCATTTCCATTAAAGAGGCGCTAAAAGTCACCAAAATAGATAAAAGCCTTGTATTGAATCATTACTGCTTTGATTAGTATGATTCACATGGCAACAGGTTGTTTTTTAATGCAGTGATGATCGTTTTATGCTAGAAAACATGCCCCATGGTTGTGGAACAGATACTACTCTTTTTCAGAAGGGTACGATTACTGGCCTGCACCAAGCAAGGAAAACAACTAAGGGGATGGAAGGGTAGTGGTGAAACATCATGTATGAGTAAGAAATCAAGAAAAATATCACATGTTCCTGATTGGAAATCAGTGAAACATTTGATGAACTCAAATTGTAAAAAGATAAACCTAAGCTATGTTTCAGTAAGAGCATGTCCACCTGCACATTATGAAGAGAACTCCAGGAACTGGGACTAAGTAACTATTTAGCTTAAACAAAAACACTTAACAAGTAAAGTTACTAAAAAAAAAGGCTTCACCTTGCTCGGGAGCAAAAAGATTGGATTGAGAAAAGGTCATGTGGTCTGATAAGTCCAGTTTTACGCTTTCAGGCAGTATTACCAGATAACTGATCTTTTTCTTCAGGAGGACCATCGAGTGCTGCAACACAGACCTGTGCAACAGAGACCTGCAGCCCACGCTGCCCCCGCTGGCCCCCACCGAACGAAGCCCCCACTGGCTGGCCTTCCTGATCTCCATGACGGTCTGCTGCTGCACGCTGATCTGCATCACCGTGGTTTACTACTACAGGTATAAGTTTATACTCTGAGCCCACTGAGACAACATGATCACACATGAATTGACCACCACAGACTCTAGACCTTAGCCCCATTTAGAAAACTTGAGATTTGCCGGAGAAGAATTTATACAGTATTCCAATTTTCCCATCATCAATAGAAAATCTTGACACACAGTTAATGCAACTCTGGATGGAAATAACTGCATAAACTTATGCTACAATTAATGTGTCCTGTCATTAAAAGTAAAGGTGATCCAATGAAACAGACTTTTCATTTGGCCTGGCAGTGTATATGCTGTTACAAAAGGGATGCCTACATCATAAATTGTGTGCAAAAGTCTTTAAATGCCCGCATTGCTTTATTTTCTTTAGGGAGTTAGACTTTCTTAGTAGTCTTGATCAATAGTTCTCCAGGCTTTCCAAACAGCTTCACAGTGTGTTCATCTGTTTATTTTGGTGTTTGAATTGATTAAAATATTTAAATATGATGGTAGTATGAGATTTAAGGATATACAATGAAATAGAAACTAGAAGTACAATTTTAGCCTTTAAAGTATACCTACAGTGTATTCACAGCTTTTGGCCAAAACCTTGTTGAAGCATCAATTACAGCCACAACTTTTTGTGAATATTCTTGAGTGTCCCACGCAGAGTCCAGACTTGGACCCAATTGAACATCTCTGGAGGGATCTGAAAAACCTGATGGAGCTTAAGAAATTCTGTAAAGAATAATGGGAGAAACTGGCAAAAATAAGTGTGCCAAGCTTGTAACAGCATACTTAGAGTGGTTTCAAAGCCACTCCTTTGTTATGTTGGCTATGTGGTCAGGGTCATTGTCCTGTTGGAGATGAACCTTCTCCCCAGTCAGAGGTCCAGAGCACTCTGGAATAAGTTATCTTTAAGGATGTCTCTGTACATTGCTCCATTCATCTTTCCTTCAACCTAGTAGTCCCACAGTTCTGGCTGCCCAAAAACATCCTCACATCATGATACTGCCACCACCATGCTTCACTGTAGGGATGGTATTGGCCGAGTGGTGAATGTCTGGTTTCCTCCAGACATGATGCTTGGCATTCAGGCCAAAGAGTTCAATCTTTGTTTCATCAGACCAGAGAATTTTGTTTCTCATGGTCTGAGTGTCCTTCTGGTGTTTTTTGGTAAACTCCAGGAGGAGTGTCATGTGCTTTTAACTGAGGAGTAGCTTCTGTTCAGCCACTCAACCATACAGACCTGATTGCAGAAATGGTTGTCAGATTGACCACCGGGTTCTTGGTAACCTCCCTGACTAAGGCCCTTCTACTCTGAAAGCTCAGATTGGCCAAGCAACCAGCCTAGGAAGAGTCATCATTCATAAAGGGTTCTTCCATTTATGAATGATGGAGGCCAGTGTGCTCACTGAGTACTTCAATGCTGCAGAATTATTTCTGTACCTTCCCCAGATCCGTACCTCAATACAATCCTGTCTTGGAGGTCTACAGACAATTCCTTGGACTTCATGGCTTGGTTTATGACATACAATGTAAACTACGGGACATTATAAATAAGCAGGTGTGTGGTTCTCCACATCATGGAGGAGATCGTGGAGATGTAACTTAACAAAATGTGGAATAATTATAGCACAGTGAATACTATTTGGATGCACTGTAGTAACACTGGCTTTTCACTGGAAACTTTATTTATTTAATCAATAGACAAAATTGACTTTATGTACATGTGTGATCAGAGAAGCTGCAGTGCCTCGTCAAACCGTTTTTAGAGGTGTGGTAAGGCTGATATTAATACTTAATTTGGAAGACCACAAAAAGTCACGTTCTCATTTTTTGATAAATCTAACGGGACAATTAGAATTCAAACTGGTGCTTGCACTGTTTGAATGTTCCTGACAAAACTACAACTGTGAAGTAATTCTGCATTAAAGATTTTTGCTAGACAAAATATTAGTTGCTAGCTGCAAGCCTGGTTCTGTGAGTATGTGTAGCTCCCAGGCTTTCTTCGTTGGTTATTTGGATTGGTCCGATGCGTGGCCAGAGCCTCAGCAGATAAAAGTCTGGCTCTGCCTCTGTTTCCAATTAGCCAAAAAAGCAAAAAAATAAATAAAATCATTGCCAGATTTTAGAGACTTGTGTTGTTTGCTTTTACACTTGTCTGCTGATGTGCCAGGACTGCTCCGCTATTAAGATTTAAACAGAGCTGTTAATGTTGGACTTGGAATGTGAGCTATGAAAATGGGAAAAACAAAAATACTGAACTTTGTTTAACTATACACTATCATCATTTAGTAGTAATATGCATGTTGTGGTCTGCATAGCTACAATGAGGAGTTTAAAGAGTACATCAAGCTAGGAAACTGCATAGGGCATCGGGATTTAATGAAGTACTGTAAATCAAGCATTAGAGTGAATAAACACATCCTTTGTAATAGTGTTTGCCCATCTGGAAGGGTACCCCAGCCCAGCTAGCATGCTATAGTTGATAATGTTGACGACACGTGTGCTGCCAAAGCATTTCAGGCAGGCCTCCCTCTCTAGAGTTTCTGTGCCACAATTGCAAGTATAGTGGAATAAGCAGTTCAGAATTAATACAGGTCTTGCCACACCTGTGTCTGAAAGCAAATAGTTTTGAAAATGATCTATATTTTTCACAATGATATATTGTAGTTGATGGAGCGTACTGTGAGTTACTACCCCCTCTAAACGGATGACATTGGGGTGGTCGAACTGGGCCATTATTGAAGCCTCGGCCAGGAAGTCTCTCTTCTGCTTTTCTGTGTATCCTGCCTTCAGGGTCTTTAGAGCCACTGGGATGTCTCGTTTTCCCGGGAGCCTCATACGTCCGTAGCAAACCTCCCCAAACTCCCCTGAAAACATGGCAGAGGAACACAGTAATGCAGCACATCAAACATATTCAGCCTTTAAATCTGTTCCACAATGGTAAATATTCGTCGTGCTTCCCTGCACCCTCCACCCACGCCTAAGCCATTTGTGTGAATGAGAACATGTCATTTAATTTGCCAGGGTAGATAAGAGAAAACAACCCACTTACAAACTATCTGTTCACATATATGTGCAAAAGCTGCCAAGAGCTAATTAGCAATCCATTCTTATCTTTAGCTCAACAGAACTTTAAACTGGTGGTTGCACTGTTTGAATGCGTCTGTGTCATACATTTCTATTTGTCTCTGGCTGCAGCAGTCATATGTAGCACAGTGAATTGTGAGGCTGACACAGTGTTAGTATTCTCTTCCTGTCTGAGGAGCTTTGATTGACAGCCCCACGCAACGCTCTGATTCCACTTTGCTATCCTCCTCTCTGCTGCACACCACAGCCTTTACACCGGCCAATGATTTTAAGTTAGCATAGCCAATGATTCTCACTATGTATGTATGTGTGTGTGTGTGTGTGTGTGTGTGTGTGTGTGTGTGAGCACACACAAGTTCATGGTTTTACCTGAACCAATGATTTTCTCTATTTTGATCCTGGAAGCTTCAATTTCTCTGGCAAACTCGTGGACCGCCTGGCAGGGGTCCTCGTACGTGTGTGGGTCGATATAGAACCTCGCATCGGGGAATGACACTAAGATAAACAACATTAGCATTTGGTCACATATTGGAGAATGAGAGCAACATCGCATCTGAGCCCCGTCACCGGTGTGTGCAGGGAAAACCTGATGAAAGAGGAGAGAAATGACACTGAAAAAAGAGCAGACAGAGGGAGTGGAAGAATACACAGCATGCAGGGGCCAAGGAGTGTATTCTCCTGTAATCACTCAGAGCCTGATGAAAATTGTTTGCTCTGAGGATGAACTTTATTAAACAGGGATGAAAATGCGACTTTGTCAAAGAATGCCATCTAATCTATTATTAGTAATAATTGAGAAATGGGCCAAACATACCGTGACCATTCTGGTAATGCATCTTCTCCTCGTCGGAGTCCTGGAAGGCTTTGCTATAGCCACAGTGTCTATACAAAGCACACACATACACACACACACGCACGGCCACAAAAACACACACACACACACATGCCCATACATATACAGAGGGATGAATACAGGACAATAGTGGAAAACACTTTCAAACTCTAAGTATAGTTGAAAATTACTAAATCAATATTTGCTCATAATTAATTACTAAGTTTAACAAAGCTATTCATCACTTACTGACACTTAGTCATTTATTAACAACAAGCAGTGAGACTTTACGGTGTTACTGGCAACCAGTCAAGGGGTAGACTGGTTGAGGTGGTCTAGGTGTTTTTTGTTATAGCTGCAGAATAAAATGTAATGTAGAAAAAAGGGGACTTTTCTTATAGTTTCATACATTATATATACATCATTTTGGCATGTTTTCTGTTAAAAGCTTCTCCACACAGGGGTTCCAATTACCCTACCCCTAACTCTAGACTGGTTGTTGGTGAATTGGAGGATGGTAAAAGGTTAAAGAGTAAAATTCCTTTCTGTTAGTTTGGCGAGGTGAGGTATCATTTTTATAATAGAAAACCTTTTTCTATGGGCATGTCCACATAATTAAAACTCAACATTATTAGAATCAATATTCATATTGACAAGGCAAAGCAAAGACATCCCAGGAGTACATTTAAGAGCGAAAAGGAAAATGACTTCTTCACTCATACACGTTCAAATGTTGCCACTGTAGCTTTAGGGCATGTGTTTTTTGATGTTAGGTCTACACTGATGCACTGCAGGGTATTTCATTTCCTGCTTACATGTAAAAATATCCTAGTTTACTATTTTGATAAAGATGTATAATAAATCAGTGACTGACAACCTACCCAGAGTGCAACAAAGTGATTATGGTGCTTATTAGCATAGACTGTATATATAAGATGGATTTTACCATTGGTACCCATTTACCAACCTACATGTATACTTTGGTATATGTATACCATGTACCTAATGTTAGTAAAGTTCTGTTTTAGAGCCTTGAGCTGAGAGGTTTCCCTGTCATCACCTTGGTGTTTTAAAACAGGATGATTGATCACACTGTAAAACTGAGGGGCACTGCACCCATGTTATAAGTAAATCTTGGTTTATTCTCATTTCTGACTCTAATTTGGACCATAATTTAAAAGATGTTGTGTTCAATATGCCCTCAAACTAGTGACTGAACCCATAAAGTCATCAGGAAAGTATCACAGAACAAGAAGGAATTTCACCTCAAATTACTCTTAAAAAGTGTTTTTGCAACTGCAGGACTCACCCCCTGCAGGTCATTAGAAAAAAAAAGCAGGTGGTAAATATGTAGGTCTAGAGCTCTAGAGCCTGGTATGTCCACTAAATACTGACCATCAGCTAAAAAAGTGAGATGAGTAACAAATGAGATGCATGCTAGCATTAGCATGACTGCTAGCATTAGCTAGGCTACTTTGTTTTATTTTCTTAGATATATATTGCATTAAAATTTTAATCAGTATAATAGATATATTATATCTATTAATATTTTGCAACGCTGTTTAATGCAGTTTACTTTCTTTGTAAAAACTAAACCTTTCCCTTGTGGTTTATTATTGCCTTGTAGTTAAATATTTTCATGAGTAAAGTGGCCATCCCCCTAAACTCAAATACCAACTCTTCTTTTTTCTTTTTCTTTTGCCTCAGTGGCATATGCTAAAAACTCTCCAGTCACGACAGCAGGATCTTGTCTGGAGTTCTCTAACTCATTATATTTTTTCCCACTTTTTCTATTGGCAATGAAAAACCTAATATGCACTGAAGTGTAAATTAATTAAGGGCAATGAAATTAATTATTTGGTACAGTTCTACAGAGATGTAACTAAAAGACATCAAAAGGGAGGGGTAGGGGGGTGGGATAAGTATGAATATTTGGCTTGCAAGCTACTGGACATGAATCAACATAATTAAAACCACTATGAGGTGGAAATTACAAGTTAGGAAATTAGCTAAATAAGACAGCAAGGGCTAAGGAATATTAGCCTTCAAAATTCTCCTTTATACATTATACTTAAGCTTGAAAATATAGCATGCAGACTTCTTGTGCATCTAGCATTACAAACATTTTAACGTCATAAGGGGTACTAAAAGGTACTAATGGTACTTCTCAAACACAGGCTTAAACAATATCTTCTCCCACATTTTTAGGTGGCAACAGCTGAGAGAAATACAGCGCACACGAGAGATTTGATCAAAAGAAACTACACAAAGAGGCATGGTCGTAAGAGTAGTGTAAGAAATTGTTCCACACACAGCAGAGATGGGTAGTGTGGTAAAGTGTAGCCTTGCCGTTTCCTGCAGATGATGATGGCCAGAAAGGTGACCAGACCAGACACCAGGGCCATGCAGATCCAGATGATGGTCATGGTGTTGTAACGCAAAGGAACTGCAGAGACACACAAACACAGTGTGTTAGCTGAGGGAACGCTGCCACAAATGCTCACAGTTTACACAAACACAGACACTGGTAAACACAGGTGGCAGGTAGAGTGTCATTGGTTAAACAAGATAAACAGAAATTTGGAGCTTTGTTAAATAGCCTCGCCATTTAACAATCACCTCCTGTTTGTCCATCACATTAGGTAGGAAATATCCAGCTAATGTGGTCAAATACCCAGAAAGACCGAATGTTGTCATAAAAGATTACATCTATATCTTTAAGTACACTGTCATACATAGATACATCGATGTCTGAGTTGATCTGCATAATAAAACTAAACGTTTTGGTTCAGTGAACACTGAAGTACACAGTAAGTGTTAGAAGTGTGCACCAACTATCAGATGAGCTTAGTAGCAGTGAATGTGGGAACAAGAAAGACAGAGTTTTTATAGAGTGAAAAGAAATATTGATCAAAATTTGAGGCTAGTGAACAATATAGTCTCCAAGCCAACAAATGCAAATATCCGAGGTGTGAAGATCCCTGTGACACAATGTGGTTTTTGTGATCTCTCATAATATAAACAATTGAGCTTGTGGGTCTTGCATAGTATCTTCGCTGTCCCTAGGACTGATCTCCTCTGGACAGAGATCTTGGATGTTTTTCCTGGGATCTGCTGGAGCCCATCGCCTAGCTTCAGAGTCACTGCACCAAGTGCTCCAATCACAACTGGGACCAATGTTATCTTCACCCTCCACATCTTCTTGAGCTCTTCTCTGAGCCCTTGGTACTTCTCCACCTTCCCATGTTCCTTCTTTGTGATGCTGCTGTCGTTTGGTATCGCTACGTCTATCACTCTGCTTCTCCACCACTACTATATCTGGTTGGTTAACCATCACCAGTTTGTCAGTCTATATCTGGAAATCAAACAGGAACAGTCATTCTCAACCACCCTAGGGGGCGGCTCCCATTTTGACCTTCCAAGCCTTCCAGGCCATACTCAGCACAGATTTTTCTGTACACTATGCCGGCCACGTGCTGATGGCGTTCCATGTATGCCCTGCCTGCTAGCGTCTTGCACCCTGCTGTTATGTGCTGGATTGTCTCTGGGGCATCTTTACACAGCCTGCACCTGGGGTCTTGCCTGGTGTGATAGACCCCAGCCTCTATGGATCTTGTGCTCAGAGCTTGTTCCTGTGCTACCATGATTAGTGCCTCTGTGCTGTCTTTCAGTCCAGCTTTGTCCAGCCACTGGTAGGATTTCTGGATGTTGATCATTTCCTCTATCTGATGGGGCTCATACCATGCTCAAAACACTCATGTTTTGAGCCATGTACCCGTTCATCAGTACAAAAAGAACTGGCAGGAATATCAGGTAGCACAAGATTGATAGAGTCTGGGATTTACCGCACCAGGAAGATCTCAGGTGCAGATGTTTCAAAATGCCCCTGAGGTAAAATGACAAGCAGAGGAAGATGGCTGACAGCTGACCTATACTGAGTGATAGCAAATCAGGAAAAGGAACACGAGAATCTCGAGAAATACCAAGGGCTTAGAGAAGAACCCTAGAAGATGTGGAGGGTGACGTTAACAGTAGTCCCTGTGGTAATCGGAGCACTAGGTGCGGTGACTCCCAAGCTAGGCGAGTGGCTCCAGCAGATCCCAGGAACAACATCAGAGATCTCTGTCCAGAAGAGAGCAGTCCTAGGAACAGCTAAGGTACTGCACAGGACCCTCAAGCTCCCAGGCCTCTGGTAGAGGATCCAAGCTCGAAGGATAGACCACCAGCAGGGGCGAGAGGGGATTTTTTTTTATGTATGTGCGTGTGTGTGTGTATTGTTTGCTAGTTTGGTCTTATAACCCTTCCAAGACAACTGAGCAGCAATAATTGCTGATGATGCCTTTTCTCCTTGACACTAAGTTAACAAATGCTCCAAAACCAATAAACTGCTAAAATTTCGGCTTTTATAAAGGTGCTCACGCTTGCAGATAATCAAGTTCAGCAAGTGCATTTTATCAGCAGCACTTGGATTCTACTTTCAGTTGGATTTCCTATGGAAGCAGAAATGGTGTACTTTCTTTTACCATTACTATGACTTACCGTGAAAGACGTTATTGCATCATGTACATTTTTTCACATTATTAATTTTTAGTGTGTACAAAGTAATAGCAAAACATGCTCACTCTGTCCATTCTGTATATCTTCAAAGTTAAGTAAGTACAGTGGGGCAAAAAGTATTTAGTCAGCCACCGATTGTGCAAGTTCCCCCACTTAAAATGATGACAGAGGTCAGTAATTTGCACCAGAGGTACACTTCAACTGTAAGAGACAGAATGTGAAAAAAAAATCCATGAATTCACATGGTAGGATTTGTAAAGAATTTATTCGTAAATCAGGGTGGAAAATAAGTATTTGGTCACCTCAAACAAGGAAAATCTCTGGCTCTCACAGACCTGTAACGTCTTCTGTAAGACGCTTTTCTGTCCCCCACTCGTTACCTGTATGAATGGCACCTGTTTGAACTCATCATCTGTATAAAAGACACCTGTCCACAGTCAGACTCCAAACTCCGCCATGGCCAAGACCAAAGAGCTTTCGAAGGACACCAGGAAAAGTATTGTAGACCTGCACCAGACTGGGAAGAGTGAATCTACAATAGGCAAGCAGCTTGGTGTGAAAAAATCAACTGTGGGAGCAATCATCAGAAAATGGAAGCCATACAAGACCACTGATAATCTCCCTCGATCTGGGGCTCCACGCAAGATCTCATCCCGTGGGGTCAAAATGATCATGAGAACGGTGAGCAAAGATCCCAGAACCACACGGGGGGACCTGGTGAATGACCTGCAGAGAGCTGGGACCAAAGTAACAAAGGTCACCATCAGTAACACACTACAACGGCAGGGAATCAAATCCCGCAGTGCCAGACGTGTTCCGCTGCTGAAGCCAGTGCATGTCCAGGCCCGTCTGAAGTTTGCCAGAGAGCACATGGATGATACAGCAGAGGATTGGGAGAATGTCATGTGGTCAGATGAAACCAAAGTAGAACTTTTTGGTATAAACTCAACTCGTCGTGTTTGGAGGAAGAAGAATACTGAGTTGCATCCCAAGAACACCATACCTACTGTGAAGCATGGGGGTGGAAACATCATGCTATGGGGCTGTTTTTCTGCCAAGGGGACAGGACGACTGATCCGTGTTAAGGACAGAATGAATGGGGCCATGTATCGTGAGATTTTGAGCCAAAACCTCCTTCCATCAGTGAGAACTTTGAAGATGAAACGAGGCTGGGTCTTCCAACATGACAATGATCCAAAACACACCGCCCGGGCAACAAAGGAGTGGCTCCGTAAGAAGCATTTGAAAGTCCTGGAGTGGCCTAGCCAGTCTCCAGACCTCAACCCCATAGAAAATCTGTGGCGGGAGTTGAAAGTCCGTGTTGCTCGGCAACAGCCCCAAAACATCACTGCTCTCGAGAAGATCTGCATGGAGGAATGGGCCAAAATACCAGCTACTGTGTGTGCAAACCTGGTAAAGACCTATAGTAAACTTTGACCTCTGTTATTGCCAACATAGGTTATGTTACAAAGTACTGAGTTGTATTTTTGTTATTGACCAAATACTTATTTTCCACCCTAATTTACCAATAAATTCTTTACAAATCCTACCATGTGGATTCATGGATTTTTTTTTCACATTCTGTCTCTCACAGTTGAAGTGTACCTCTGGTGCAAATTACTGACCTCTGTCATCATTTTAGGTGGGGGAACTTGCACAATCGGTGGCTGACTAAATACTTTTTTGCCCCACTGTATATATCATGTAAATTGAAAGTGACAGTAGAAGGTTTCCAGTATGAGTTTGAAACTAATTTCGCCTTTTCTCCAAAAGGTCTGCTTGAAAATGTTGATGATGGTAGAATTAATTACAGCTTTGTGTGAGAAAATTATTGGCAATTTTCTGTAATTATGTGATATTGACAGCTGACCTAACGTTCACCCACATTTTTGCGTGGCTATTGGTAGTTGCTTTCTCTGTTTCAGAAACAGCTGATGAAATCAGCGTCTTGTACTTGTCAGGATTAAGAATAGAGATGTCATCATCCTGCGCCGGAGTCAGAATTGATTGCAAACGAAATGGCAAGACATGTGGATGAAATGGATGGACTGGGCTGTTGAAAGTCGGTTAACAGAAATAGCAAACCTTAAAAAACACATATAGATTTGACACATAGATGTTAGATTTAACAGTCTGAGCCAATGTCACAGCCTGTATGACTACCCAGCCACTGTCAACTGATTAGGGCAAAATAACCTCCACTACCAAACACTGACATGAACTGGATGTTAAAAAAAGCTGAATCCTGAAAAGACAGGATGGTGCCAAATGGTCCTCAAACTGGTCCCACTGCAAACCTTCACAATATATAGAGAACAATACAGAATTCTGCCAAAGGATAATTTACTAGACAAGTTAAAAATTTGATCTGATGTTGGAACTAAATACGGATCATCAAAGCCTTAATATTTTATTTTAAGTGACCAAATTTAACCAGTCCATTTTATAACTGTCAAAAACAGTTGTCACACATGAACTCGACTGTTGCCTATGCAAGCACGCAAAAGGAAAGCCCAGGGCTGCAGTTCATGTGCAAAAACAGCTAAAGACCTTTGGAAATGAAAGTTGGGTATCAGCAAAATAAAAGTTATTCTATCTTTGTCCTCTGGGAACCGTACATATGCCCATTGTTCATTAGAATCCACCCAGCGTGGACTAAAGTGGTGCACTGACTAAGCCTAATCCCAAAACTTGGGACTTATTGATTACTCAGCATGAAGGCTCATGGAATGTGTACAGCCCTCTTGTTCAGTCAGCGAGAGTTTGGTCCGGTGAACAGCCTCCGAAAGGAGGCTATTAGTCAGTGAAACAGCACTGGGACTCCAACTAGGCAGGTGGTTGAGCTTTGCAGACCTAGCGCCTGCTCAGGACATTATCTGCCAAATCCCTTATTAGGAAAGAAAAATATTCGAATAGAAGTTTTCTGTAACAGTCTGTGTTGTTCTTACTTCAGGTGAAAGACATGAAACTTCTACCCCACAGCAGCACTGTGTTTAGCTGTTTGAAGCCTGTGTAGGCTGCAGCTTTGCTGACAGGGGTGACCCTCTAACAAAGCACAGATCAATGGAACAGAGGGGTGGACTGGGGCAGTTATCACCCAAACCTTTCCAGCCTAGGACCATGCTGTGCTGTTTGGCTTGACTTTGAGGTGATAGTCATTTAACTGTTGTTACTGGACTTTTTTTTCCCAGTGTATCAAAGGTTTCTAGTGACTCATGGAGAGCAGGAGATTTTACCAAACAATTTAGCGATACAGCGTTTTCTCTTTTCTTTTCTCCTCGCAGACCAGTGTACACGCACATACACACACCTGCTTTCCCAGTCTGGATCTCTATGTTCTGGCTGAAGCGTCCGCAGCCTGCTGAGGTTCTGGCTCGGACCTGGAAGATATACTTGGTACCTGGCTTCAGCCCTGACACTCGGGCGCTGGTGTTTTTGGACTTCAGAGTGGAGTAACTGTGCTCTTCATTATCCTGCAAGAATGACAAATACATCTAAAGATTAGGGTTGTGAAGATTGGTGTGACTTCCAAAAATGTGTTTCAGAAATTAATTAAATCAGTCGGCTGTTATTCTCGAGGTGTGGAGTAATGTTCCTAAACAAATGCTTTGCTAAGCACGTTTTACATTCAAGTTGTTATTTGGCATCAGTGCGCGATGCATTAAACTGTAACAACAGCAAGACCAAATCTAAGCAAGAAACCTTTAGGGTCTACACTAAGCTAGACTGTTTTTGTGACTAAGCCTGTGACTGAATACCACAATGAAAAGTGAATAAAAATTTAAATATTAGCAGACTGGGGGGAAAAAATCAAGTGGAAAACACAAAGCTGCAAATCAAAGTCTCTTTCTTGACAAACCCAGGTCCTCTATATTTATATATATATTACTGCATCCAGGACCACCTGCAAAAAACATAACAATGAGATACAAAAATTGCAATATATAACACTCTGGGTTGACATAAAACTAAAATATTTACTTTAACACACAATTACATGAGTGGCTTTATTTCTTATTAATGAACAAGTGAATTCTAAAGCAGTGATACAAAATCCCACATTTCATTCAAAATGTGTTTTTTTGAAGAATAATGACATAACCCCCAAAAGCTGAGAGACTGTCTAAAATGTAAACAAAAGCACAATGTAATGATTTACATAAACCCGTATTTTGTTTATAATAGAACACAGAAATGTCCCAAATTCTAAATTAGAAAAATTGCAATTTTAAGCTCATTTAAATTAGATGAAGGCAACGCAATTAGGCTGGGATGTTTACCAGTGTCGCTTCTTTTAATAACAGTCTGTACTGGATTTTTGGGAGAGGATGCTGTCCCATTCTTGTCTGATCTAGACAACAGTCCTGGGTCCCAGGTCTTCTTAGTCATAGTTTTCATTTCATGATATGCCATGAGAGTTGCAAGTCAGTGGATTCTGTTCTTATTTACATTTTATATACACCCTTTCTACAAATAATAAATAAAACCACACAGTAAAGACAAATATATATGTCCCAATATAAAAACACACAGTCCAACGTACAGTCTTGCAGGCTGTTCTGCTTACACACTTCATGCACACACTGGATGCAAACAAGCCAAGAATAATGGACACAAAAAATTGAAGGAAATGCTAACTACTGATTCAGCCAAATTAGTGGGCTGATCCATCATCAGTGTTCATCATCATCTCTGATAGATAAATAACCAAAATCAGTTGTAATCCCAGTAGCTCTCCAACAGAAATGCTATTTATTCTTTCTATGCCTCTATAAAACACTTAGCTCAGTGTGAATAGTGCCATACATGGAAACTTACCTTGCTGTACACATACAATTAGTAAATCTCATACAGCACACATTATTTAAGATGCTTTATCTGCCCACAGCTGCTACACATCTGCAAGCTGCTTAGCAACCCGACTTTTTCTCATTCTCTTTCTTTTTATATTGCATCCTCATCTGTGTTTTGTAGGCAATTAAAAACTTTTTACTGTGTATTCCATTTTTAACAAAAACAAACTTAAACAACAGGCAGATGATATTCTTCAAACCAACAATTTAAACTACATTTATCACATGAATGCATGAACACTATAGTTTATTTGGACTCCTTTCCAAATGTGCTATTATTCTTCCATGAAAACCCACCAGAGCGCCAAATGTGTATTGATCCATGGCTGACAATAGACCTCAACAAGATGCAGCATTTCCACCTGTTTGAGTAATATTTAATCAAAGCTACAGTGCCACCATTGTTTTAAAAAAGTAACTGAGCTTTTTTTGGAAATGACACTTTATTATTGAGGCCCATTTCTTATGATGAATCTCTTCAGTATGAAGCAGAGGACCTGGATCTGAGGTTTGCAGACACCGTAGAAAATATGTAATGAATTATGAGGCAGAATTATAGGATTCGGTGACAATAAAGAAATTGCAGCCCAGATTTATCCTGTAAGTGCCTTTAAAGACGACTGAAAAAAATGGAAGATCACACTGAATCTACCACAGCTATCACAACACTCACTTTATTTCTTACAGTCTTCTTTAACTAGTAGACTCATTAGAGCCAATGCTGAACACAGGAAATGAATATAACCTGCTCTGTCAGTTAGACTTTATTGCCATGTAAATGCCTCAGAAAATCTTTTCATCTGCTTCTGTCAGTCAGAAAAATGAACCCTGAATCGTGTTTGTCCTATTTTCTTGTTTCTTTTTTGATATTAGATTCATTTGTGATGCATCTTTTAGTTAAAAGTGAATTGTCAATATTATTATGCATACCTATCTGTGTTACAAAATTCAGCTGTTTTCATGTACATATTCATCAAAAAGGGGATGTGCAGTTTATCATATTCCTATTTTGAAGTCTTGATCATGTTCATCATTATCATATCATTATCAATAATTTAGACATATTTTAAATGTGTGGTGGAAAAACACTCAACAAAACAATATAAAGAGTTACAAGGTGCTTGGAGACAGTAGAGCAGCTGAATCATTTGGGTGTCCCGGGGAAGGATAACAGCCAAATTATAAAGTGTTGGCTCTCTCTTGTTTTCATCATCGTCAGCTGCAGCAGCCACCATCCTCGCCGTGGCTCACTGTTGTTCAGTACAGTACTAAAAAACCTTACGAAAGCACATTGCTGACTTGTCCACTTGAAAATCCCCCACAGGCGTCTCACCCCTGAGCGAGGCCAGATTAAGACAGCAGCGCAAGAGACGAGCTAATCCTTCAGAACTCCCCACACCATCCTGCTTGTTTGGCTATGAGACCGCCGGCTCTCAGGCTGCTCCCTCTGCAATTAGCTGATTTCTATCAAACCACACACACACACACACACACACACACACACACACACACACACACACACACACACAGAAAACCACACATACTCACCCAAATGCACATACATGCACACACACACACACACACACACACACACACACACACACACACACACACACAGAAAACCACACATACTCACCCAAATGCACATACATGCATGCACACACACACACACACACACACACACACACACACACACACACAGAAAACCACACATACTCACCCAAATGCACATACATGCACATTCAGGCAAACACTTGTGGCAATTAGCTTATCGACAGGTCACGCCCGCCAAGCCGCTCGCTGCCACTGTCCCTTTCGCTAAGTTGAAAAACTACACCGTCTCATTCGCTTTCTGGCTCTCATTCTCTCAAAACCCCATTTCCTTTCAAGTAGCTCAGCTGCCAGCAGGGTCTTTTTCTTGTATTAAGTTATCCTGCGTCTGTCCAACCGTCACTCCTCTGTTCTCACAATATTGTGCCTCAGCTTAGTCGAGGCCCTTTGAAGACAATGCGTTTACAGGTACAGTTTTTCCTCTCATGAGATGCCTGAAGAGTTTCACGTAAGTTCTTTTTGGAAAATAAGCACAATAGGTTGGCATCGGCCTCAAACAAGTGACTACAGAACTGTTTTTAAGGCTTGAGTGGTACAGATGTAGCAACTGGCGTACCTTCTCATAATATTTGATGTCGTACTCGAGGATAACTCCGTTGGGCTGATCGGGTTCGTGCCACAGCAGAGTCACGCTGTTCTGACTGGTGTTCTCCTGCCGGATCGCTAACACTTCAGAGGGGGCTGCACAAGAAACAGGGAAGACAAGGTTTTGTCAACTCTAGATGTTTTTCCATGGTTACAGAGCGTAAGGAGATGAGGTTACTATAAAGTAAGTAAAGGCCTACTCTGACAGGCTTTTTGTTTTGTTTGTTTTTTCACCTGCTGTTAGCTTTAAGCTGCAACTCACTCGCTGATGGCGTCCAACTTTATTTCTAGAGTTTCTAGAATTTTAACTGCTAATAAGATCGAGGTTCTAATTGTTGCCCAAGGCAAGGTGTAATTAACAAAGATTAAAAGATTTCTTGATGAAGTCTTACTTTAAACCTAGATTAAATGTAATTCTGTTGCACAAAAATATTGTATTGTTATCAGTGTATTAACTTGGCTTTTTACTTGTGTGCTGTACTCACATTTGGTCTTAAAATTAATTCAAAGTTGTATTACAGATGTATTAAAAAGACCAAACACTGCTTTTCACCTCCTGTCATTTGTACCAGACGTCCTTTTGGAGACATGCATTAGTCAGTGAGTGACACTAACAGTTACTTCCAACTAGTCAACCAGAGACTGATTACAAGTCATTGCTGTCACATTCATCACAACAGAAATGGGCCGAGTTCTGTTCATGACGTCAGCGTGGAGCATAGAAGAAAGTTAGCCATGAGTTCTGTTTGCTGACAGTAGCAACTATTCCAACTAGTCCTTACAGAAACAAAGTGCACATTGCACAACCTGTTTTTCATTATCAGCACAAAATGTCACTGAGACAGCACATTCCTTTTAAATATTGTTATTTTGGCACTTCTGCACATTTGACAGTAAAAGAACTACAAAGTGAGAAAAGTATGTCTGATACAGAGCCAAGGCTCCGAATGATGTGACTGCAAGTGAGTCGCCAATAACTCACAGGTGACTTTTAAACTTGAGATTTAAACATTTTATTTCATTTAATTTTCATGACATTTCTCTTCTTTTGGCTTCGGATTATTATATAGTTTTCACACTGACTTATTTCAGGTTAGATGTGTGCACTTGCATGTATGAACATGCACCACTGATGCAATCATATCTTATGCTACCAATATAAACCAGTCACAATCCTGCTTCAGTGCACCTTTATAGATCTGTAACGCCGTTGTCATCCATTTACTTTATGTGCTACACGTACAGATTTTGTATTTATGATTATTTATTTTATTACTTAACACCACACTCCCTTTAAGCCAACTTATTTCTGAATGGCTCAGAGCATGAGATTTGTAAGGAGGGTGGAGATTCTGTGTCTACTAAAGCCTTGGGCCTGAGATGACCACATCCGTGATGTCATAGATCCAAGAGTAGACATAATTGTCTGACGCCTGTGCTTTTGCCTCACAGGGATCGCTTTAATATTCACTGGCTTTATTTTAATTAGAAACTACACCACTGTAACAGAATATAAATGACAGAAAATAAAGAAAGTCTCCTTAATGTATTTGTGAGAGATTTACAAACTCTTTAAATCTTTACCAAAAGACTTACAAACATTTCTACTTGCGAATTCTCTTGAACTCACAGTTCGTTTTCTGCTGTCATTACTTTTTCAGTTTCTGTTAAGACACTTTCTCTTTTATTTCAAAATCTCTGTCATACAACTCAATTGTTTCTACTTTAAAGTCTCTGAGAAAGTAGCCATTAGCATGGTGATCACTGAGCTACAGGCTTCAAATTGGAATTTACATCCTTGTACTCCATATTAGTTTACATTCCTTGTATTTTTTTCAGTTTTATATTTCCTAATTTTTTCTTTGTTTCTTTTTTGTGTTTCTTGTGAGTTCTTTGTATTACTATCTTCTGTTTTTGAATTTCTACACTTTACAGATCCTTGTGTGGAGGGTGTGGCTTGTTCTCCAGCTCCTCTGGAGAAAAACGTCTATTATATATGTGGGGACCAGGAAGTAATGAAGTCACAAATACACACCTAACCTAATGCTGACTCTTCACCAAGATCATTTCCTCTCATCGCACTTCAGACAGAAACATTTATTTTGAGGAAAAGTACAAGCCAAATACACTGGATATACATAAGGTTGTGATTAACTGTGCTGCCTACTAAACTCCTCGTAATGATTTCCAGTACGTCATTGTTCTGAACCCTACCTGCCTGGTTCGTTGTGATGTTGACCACGGCGTAAGGTGTTGGCTCATTGGTTAGGTGTGACACTGCATTCATGGCCAGGATGCGGAAGGAGTAGTTGGTGTGGGCCACCAGGTTGAGCACTGTCACCCAAGACTCCTTCAGCCCGGTCTGGCGAGGAACGAATCGGACCGCAGCCGTGCCCGAACGCTCCACCATCCCTCCTCCCCCTGCCCCAACACTTGCCCCTCCACCTGCCTTCCCTCCACCAGTGATGCCTCCAGGGAAGGATGAACAGTCCTCACAGGGCCCTCCTTCTCCCGAGCACTTCATACACAACACGCTGTACTGCAAGTCGCTGCGACCCCCTGTATCCAGAGGACGGTCCCACTCTAAATTCACGGAGGTCCCATTGACTGAGGAGATGACGCTTACTGGAGCAGATGGAGGGCCTGGAGAAAAGAGAGATTTGAGTTCATTCGGAGGTTTGATCATGTCTGAAAAAAAAGTAAATTCGATTTCTCAGGCAAAGATAAGTTCAGCACATCATGTCATGGTTATCGTGTGCTGTTTGAGTGTGTTTATGTGCACGTCTTTTCACTTTTTCAAGGCAATCCCACACCTTGCCTGTGGGACTGGGCTTTCTGGTACACGGTGTTTTTGTACTTACGGGAGCATGGAGCTGCCGGTGTGTCATCTGCTGCCCGATAGTAGTTGGTGTCACAGGGGCAGGAGAGGGCGGCTCTGGTCTCTGAGTGGCTGTGTTGAGGACATTTACCACACAGACCATCGCCTGCCACCGGCTTATAGAAACCCACCTCACAGGCTGCAGAAACGGGGAGATAGAGACAGAGAAAGAGTGAGAGAGGGGCAGGGAGAATAAATAGAGTAAATAGAGACCTTGCAGGGAAGCTGCATTGCCATAATCACTCAGACCGTGATAAAATTCAGAGAGAGTGCATTCAGAGAGGCATGAATCACACTCTTATAGCAAGCTGTGCATATCAACGTGAAGCTTCAACTTTTTCAAAACTGTGTCATCTCCTCTAAAGCATTCATTTTAGGACATAGACCCATCCCAACTCCCCCTTAATCTATGTATAATTACAGGCCTTGTAACCGCAGAGACTGCAGAGCAGGGGAGATGAAAGTCATACTTCTTTCTGTTCAGATTTGGGCTGAAAAGGCGCTGCACTGTTGATACTCCCAGTGAGACCATCTGAATCCAGACCGTGTTTCAACCTTATTCAGCTGCTCTGATACATATTCACTTTTAACTCTGCACTGATTAATAATAGAGGGGCTCTGATAAATATATTCTCTTTCCAGGCAGTTAATAGGCTTCTGCTTTGGTAAATGGGGCAGGGGTAAACCTCGCGTACACGCAGCAAAGCATCATATATGAAAACGATGCACCCTGTTTGCGCTTCTTCGCACATGGTAATTTGCGATTCCCCAAAATGCTGTGTTTTAGTTTACAGATGCAGTCTTTGCCTAACCTTTCCTTCTAAAGCAAATAGAAGACCATTTTAGGGCTTTAGACATCAAAGACACTGAAAGAAACATAAAATGGAAAATCAAGAAGAGCAAATTTATAAGAAAATATACAGTTGACATGTATTCCTGATTATTGAAGACATTTTTAGATATGTTTGTAAATGATTAAAACCACTCCCCATGCAAATGTTCAGCAAATCCATTCAATGTAGGGTCAGGCATTTGATGCAGTTATTTTTATGATATTATATTTTGAGAATCCCTCATAAAGCAGCTTTTAGTTATTTAAAACAGACAATATAAGAATCCGTCCTTATCTAAAATCTACCCATCTTCAGTGAATGGGAAGTTGCTACCACAATAATGTAATCCCACTGGCTTCCCCACAGCTGAAATTACAGCTTTTATCTGTCTGAACCTGGTGGCAGTGGGAAGTCATCCGTCCACTACTCAGTAGGTATGCACAGGTAAGCTTTGACTGACATATGAATATGAAATGGAAATGGGGACAAAATACAAACAATGTGGAGGACTTCTTGGCTCCAAAAGTAAACCAAACCAAACAATCATGATGTTCCCTCCATGTGTCAGTAGACCTCTTCATTAGATGCTTTAGGCTTAACAAAGAAAAGCAAGAAAACCTCTGATCTTTTACCCAAAAGGAAGTCAAACACCAGAGACCAATTAACAATTGCAACACCAACTATGTCTTACACTACACCCACTTTGGAAAATATACAGTATTTATATACAAGGTATGAACTAGAGATTTTGGGAGATACTTACACAGGTAACATGTAAATGACTTTCAGGGGGTAAAGGAGGAAGAGGCTTTTGCGAGATTTCTCAAAAGTCCGTCTTAATTTTTTTTCTCCCATGTCCCCTGCGGGGCTCCGTAAATTATAATCAATTATTTGAGGAAATAATCCATTTAAAACCTGTCAAGTATAGTAACAAAACATTCTAAGAAACTGAAAGCAGCAACAGTGTCTGTCCTAGGAGGTGTCAGCAGTGTTTCAATGATAAAGGCATCCATATTAGTGGGTTCACCAAGACATTCTCAAGCCAGCTTAGAAGCATGTCCTAGGCCCAAGAGCCTCGTCCCGGCCTAAAACACCTCCCCTAAGAGGCACACAGAAATCAGATACTTGCCAGATAGAACAGAATAGACTAGACTAGAATAGAATAATCCTTTAATTGTCCCACAGGGGAAAAAACACATATACAAACAGAACAGGACACAGGACACAGAACAGAAACACACAATATTTTTACATATCATGGACAATAGTTACCAAAACAGTACTGTACAGTTATTAAAATTAAAGTACAGATAATTAGCAAACCCAGGTTGTAGTGTGCAAACGGAGCAGGATACTGAAAGATGTTTAAAATACAGATTGTGTATTGTACATGTGCATTAAAAAGTTAGTTAGTTAGTATATATAAACTGAGAAAGTAATGTGCAAGTTATAACAGTAGTAGTTGTTCGGTTGATTAGTGCAAATTTCAGCGCTGATGTAAACATCTGTGTTTGTTGGGAGCCGTTTTGATTGTACAGTCTGACAGCTGCAGGGAGGAAGGACCTGCGGAAACGCATCTAGGATGCAGCAGTCAGATACCTGAGCCACATCATATAGCTCTTATCCAGTGTGGAGGAGTAACAGCTCTACTCACCCCATCTCTACAATAGAGCCCTGACACCCTTCAGAAGAGGTTAATTTCTTTCATTTCTTCACTGCCCACTGATTATAACCATAGATAAGGGAAGGAAAGTAGATCGACTGGTAATTGGACAGTTTTACATTCACACTCAGCAGCTTCCTCACCACAACAGACTGTAATGCAGTAAAGCAGATGCTGCACCAATCAGACAATCTACTCTACCCTCATCTGTGAGCAAATTCACCATACTTCACACTCGCAACTTGTTCCAGATGCACGGTGGGCATTCCACTGGTTTCCGGCTACAGAAAATCAGACTGGTTCCAAATTATGTCTGCAGCATTTTACATTCACATAATATTTACAGAAATCAGCAAAAAATATTGTACGTCAGTTTTTGTTTTTTTTACTTTATTTATTAATTAATTTTTTGAGAATATTTCATTGCACTCTGTATAAAAAGCTACATTACTGGTGTGGTAGCTTCCTCGACCTTTGTAAATGATACAATTCAAACGATATCATGACTGATATTTTCCATGAAGCAAAAGTTCGAACCGCTGATTTTAAATTAATAAACTCTACACAGAGAAGCTGTTTAGAGATCGTCAACCTACATTTTCTAAGACTCTGGGGGAAAAAAGCATTTTAAATTTGTAGTTTTTATCCTCTCCTGACTTTGTGTGATCAAACATCTCTTTTGCCATCTGTTGGGTTTTTGTACTTTTCTGTTCCAAACTGGTCATTTACAGTCTTTTAACTCTACAAATTTCAATGTAAAACAGGACTATTCTAAAGGCACTTAATTTATAAGGAACATTTCCATAATAGTAATACAGCCAGTAACAATATATTCTGGCTTTCGGAAGTTTTAGCATCTAACAATTACTAATTTAAATTTTTGGATGCTTTGTTATTATCACTGAGTGGTGTATACATAAGAAGCACCCCTCTGTATAATACCCTGTAATTTAATAGCACCACAAACAGAAGGTTTATCTTCCAAAATAACCATAAAGTTGACTTAACAGCTCTCTAAGACTCTAAGCAAAATGGCAGATTGATGCCGTGTTCATCATCTGTGGGTAACTTACAGTACTGTATAAGGGACTGACTAACAAGTCTAATAACAAAGCTAGCAAAATATGACATCACAAACAGCTGGAGCTGATATTGGTTGCAATACACAACAAGGATTTTAATTAATTACCTTTCATCAGGCTTGATGACTAGGGTTTTAGACAATGGTGCACGCACAGTGTTTTGTTAGTCTTGTCTGTAATTCAATCTCTATTATTTATAATTCACCATTTAATATACCATGACTTGCTCCTGTCTGCCTGTCCTTTCAGACAAAGATATAGGCGTCCATTAAGAGTGAGAAAGAGATCGAGTGAGGGGCTGCTGTGCTTCTAGATGTGTGTTTGTCATATAAAACCTGTCAGGGCTGATCACATCAAAAGACCTGGACAATCAATGTTATAAAAGAGCAACAGAAGACTTCTATGAGAAACGCATACATTAAAAGCTGGAAAAAAAGAAAAGTTCAGCTGAAAATTCTCTGACGTGCACACATTTTGTTTTCTCCAGAGACTCCAAAGAGTAAATAACAGAAATGCAAGGCTGGCAGCAACCTATGATTACATTTGTTAGCTTTTCAAACGCTACATTTAAACACCACATATTACTTGTGGTGTTACTGTCAAAATCAGAAAGCATAATTTTTCATACATATTGTTTTAATGCTATTCAGAGTTATCTTAAATTGCCTAACTAAATATATAATAATCTTCAGTAATATTGTCACATGTTGAAAATCTTAAATATCTTTAAGATGCCGCAAGGACATAAAGAAAGCCATAAGAAAACAGTTTTAGGGGGCTGACACATTTGGGAACACAAACCAGAATGGGGAGCTGAGGTCGGTCAGCTGGTAAGGAGGCAGAAACAGCTTGCTTTACCAGCTCACATTTATTCTGCTGTTTACGAACAAATCCTGTGCTGAGACAAAAATGACTGGCTTTTATTTACAGACATCAGGCTGACATGCCTGCAAAACCGAGAGGGATCTGCAGTGTTTGCAGCACATACTTCAGCTAAGACGGTTCGGGGGACTTTACTTCGAAGTCCATGGATTCCACCACAAAGCTCATTCTGGGTATTTATCCTTGGTTGTCAGCAGTGAGCGAGTCAGTATGTAAGCAGTATTGTCCCAAGTGAGACGAATATATTTTATTTTGCCACTTGGGGGCAGCAAAACAATCTTTAAATACATAATTCATACACTATTGCATCATAAAGTTGTTTACGGGAAATATGTCACACTTTAAGAACAATGTCAGTATTTATATGAAGCTGTGTTTTGGAGAATTTAAAGAATTAAAGTGTTCTTTAAACTCAGTTTTGGTCTCCATCAACTCATGAAGATGGTTGATCATTTATAATCGCATATTAAATTCTTCTGCATTAGTTGTCAAGTATGAACGATCAGATTTAAGTCTGGACTTTAAGTCTGATTAAGTCACTCCAAAATGGTGGACTTCTTTGAGTGTTTTGGATCATTGTCCTGCTGAAAAAGTGCACTTGACCCGAGCTTCACAGCTGGAAATTCCCCTTTATGATTTTTGGTAGAAATTCTGGTATTCATGGTTCCATTAGTTATGGTAAGTTTTCCAGGCCCACACTGTCACCACCATGTTTGACTGTTGGTATGATGTTCCTTTTATGAAATGATGTGTCAGTTTTACGCCGGTGAAATGGGACTGAAACCTTCCAAAAAGTTCAGATTTTGTCTCGTCAGTCTTTTGTGGCCTTCTGGATGACTCATCGATGCAGAGTAGTGAGGAATAGTTTTGGAAAGCCAGCCACTCCCAGCAAGGTTTACCACTGTTCCAAGTTTTCTCCATTTATAGATAATGTCTCTCACTATGGTTTGTTGGAGTCCCAAAGACTTTTTAGTTATTTTGTAACCGTTTACAGACTGATAAATGTCAGTTACTTTGTTTCTCATCTGTTCTTGAGTTAGATTATGCCATGATGTGTTAACATAATCTTAGGATGTCTAAGGAATGGAGAAGTGTACTGGTACAAGAACAAGAACAAGGCTGATGTGCAGAGCTTTAGTAACTACAGAGGGATAAAACTGATGAGCCACACCATGAAGATATGGGAGAGTTGTGTAGATTGACAAAGTTGTTGAAGCTTTGAGACCCTGGGGAGGTGGAGGGAAGCATGGGAGAAACGAGGATTGAGAAGCAAGTAAGAACCATGTCTGTGACAGGTGAAAAGGTGAAGATGTGAGGAACAGAGATAATGAAGGTGGGTGAGTTTAAAACTTGGGTTCAACCATCCATAGTGACAGACAGTGCACAAGAGAGCTAAAGAAGAGAGTGCAGGCAGGGTGGTGTGTGCAGAGATGAGTGCAGGGTGATTTGTGATAGAAAGATAGCAGCAAGAGTGAAAGGTTTACAAGATGGTAGTGAGACCTGTTATGACGTATGGGATGATGGTACTAACAAAAAGACAGGAGGTGGAGCTGCAGGTGGAGTTTAACATGCTACGATTTTCACTGGGAGTGAACAGGATGAACAAGGCTGGAAAGAAGTATATCAGAGAGACAAGTTGAGCATTTAGAGACAAAGTTAGAGAACTGAGATAGTTTGCACATGTGCAGATGAGGGAAAGTGAATGAACTGGACAAAGGATGCTTAATATTGAGCTTTTAGGCAAAAGGAAAAGAGAAAGAGTTCTTGGATGTAGTGAAAGAGGACATGCAGAGGTTTGGTGTGATGGAGAAGAATGCCAGGGATCGGGTGAGATGGAGGCAGATATGACCCCCAGAGGGAACATTTCAAAGAAGAAGAATCATGTAAATTAACCCACTGCCAAAAGTGAGAGTTGGGTAAAACTCAAACCTGAGATTTTAGGGAGGTAGAACAGATCAATATTTGGTTCAGAGGTCTTAAAAGTGATGGTGGAAACAAAATCTTGTGCTACACAAGTTTCACAGCCTTGTGTTCAGTCATGCAATTTGGCTGCAGGGCTGAATGCACTAGAAATGGATAAAAACACATCTGTTCATGTGCTTTCCCTTTCAGAATGCTATGTCTGTAGTGACCTCTGTGACTGCCAGAAACAGGGCCTGTCAGACAGGACAAAAAAAATCCTGCATTTAAGTACAGTTTCCTGAAGAAAAAGCTGCCCAATAGCACAGAGACCTGCTACAGAGACAGTGGAGCTCAAGCTGCTGGTTAAGGTTAGTTTGTTACCTTGGCATCAACACACTCAGATATAAAAGAAAACCCTCAAAAAACAGCACAAAATTCTCCATTTATCAATAATTAAGATTCTTCCAGTTGGTGCAGAAGCTCATCCCCAACCTGCAGAGGGCACTCGACCCTTTTTTCAGCTGTGAACCGCCTCAGACTGGTGGGAATGAGCTTTCTTCAAAATGTTTCTGGGCTCAGCCTCAGAGATCAGATAAGGAGCTTGGTCATTCAAGAGGGTCCATATCATATCAAGAAGCGCACGTTGAGGTAAATGGGCAATCTAACTAGGATTTCTCCTGAATGTCTCTTAGGTGAGGTGTTTTTGGCACCTCCGAGCAGACCCTGGAAACACTGGAGATATTATGTTTCTTGGCTGGCATAAGGAATGGTAAATGGCCTGTATTTATATAGCACTTTACTAGTCCCTAAGGACCCCAAAGCGCTTTACATATCCAGTCATCCACCCATTCACACACACATTCACACACTGGTGATGGCAGCTACATTGTAGCCACAGCCACCCTGGGGCGCACTGACAGAGGCGAGGCTGCCGGACACTGGCGCCACCGGGCCCTCTGACCACCACCAGTAGGCAACGGGTGAAGTGTCTTGCCCAAGGACACAACCACCGAGACTGTCTGAGCCGGGGCGCGAACCGGCAACCTTCCGATTACAAGGCGAACTCCCAACTCTTGAGCCACGATCGCCCCTGTTGTCGAATGTCCCCCTGAAAAGATAAAGGAAGTGGCCAGGGAGAGGCAGGGTCCAGGCATCTCTGCGTAGACTGCTGCCTCTGTGACCTGGGCCCTGTTATCAGTTGTAGAAAATCCATGGAGGGATAATAATTTAGACCCCAAAATATGAAAATCTTACTATGAAAATCTAATTTTCAGTATATTATATAGTTTTAAACTGCTGAAATTTCCTTTAGATCAAAACCTCTAAATAAAAATTGCATTAGCTTCACTGAAACAGCAACCCACCACATAAACAGACCCACACTTATCTGCAAAAAAGAGGAACTGTTTGGATATGTATACACACACACACAGACACACACACTCACGTGTATCTATAGATAAACAGACAGGGGGTGATAGTGTTCTGCTCTTTCACTCCCTAACAGGAGCCAGAAACTATTTGTGTTTACAATATTTATCTCAGACTGTTTTCTCTTCCTCCTTTTTTATCCCGTTAATCCCTCCATCCCTTGATGTTTTTTTGTGAAGCCCCTGAGTTGAAAAGCAGGTCACGATAAACATCGGAACAGCTCGTTCATCAATGGGAGAGGCGGCGAGAGCTTTGAAGTCTCTGACAGATTCACCAGGAGTTTCACGCACACACACACACTCGCGCACACACACACAGAAAGGTTATGGTAATGCAAAAAACGCACAAACATACACATTAGGGTGATGTCTGATGCTGCCACAGTAACCACACGCAGCGTGAATCTATCAACCCACAGGTGAATATGCAAAGGCAGAGAGAAGGTGCTTTGTAGCAGGACCAGCTGTGATAACCTTTCATTTCACATCTGACGTGCTGCTCATTTGATGCTCTGGATGGAGGAAAAATTAAGATATAACTGGGAATTACAAAAACTAATGCCGTCATCAAAACACGAGTAACATGATCAACTAGTAAAAAATCTCATCAGTGCCAAGCAAAGACGAGCAGAACCAGCAGCCTATAGCAGGGCCTGCTTGGCTTTTTGTCTGCGTCACAAGGTCTGATGGATTGCTTCACAGCACAAAACAGAAACTGTTTCGGAGTGTTTCTTTCGCAGTCCCAAAGTTTTGATTGACGGCCAGAGATTGTCACTTTTGTTCACTCTCATTTCCAGCTATTTAAATTTCTGAATGTGCATTGCCAAATTCTACTTTAGCTAATCAACAGCAACCAGTAGCTGATGTTTGCTCTCACAATGAGTTTCAGGCATTGTTTCAGTGCATTTTGCAGCTGTAAGCACTTTTCTCTCCAAAGATATAGGAGATTAAACTCCAAATGTGATATTAAAGAAAATGCAAACTAATGAGCGCTCTTGATTTTATGTGCAAATTTCAACACTTATGTCACATTATGATTCCAGCTTCAAATTTCAATATGAAGCCTGTTTTACTGGGCTCTTAGCCCAGAAAGATGTTTGATAGGCACTTTATTGATCCCACAGGGGACATGACTGTATTACAGCAGTGTGATAAAGAATAAGAACGGTATAATCTGCAGTTGTTAAAAGTACCACAGGCCCACAGTGAAGGCTGAACGTTTAAAAATGTGGGGATTTGCAAAGACTAAGAGAAGAAAATCAAAGATCCCTCTAAGTGTGAAATCCAATACTTCTATAATATTACATTTCAGGGCTACCCCTTTACAAAAAAGTATAATGTGGAGCTGATCTTCATTAAAAAGATCAGCTGCATGTGATACTTATCTCCTTCTGGTGCTATTTTAGTCATAGAAGCACGAGGCAGGCGCTTTAGTGAACGTGCCACACTCAGCAGTCGTCAGAAATGGTGCCAGTTATGTTTTATATAAGATCCACTCTGGTTCGTCTATAAGGAACTCCTGGATGGAGGTGGTTGATGCACTTATGCACAAAATCTGTCAGTAAAGAGAATACACGACAGCATCATAGGATGTTTCCATGAATGAATGAAGCAGGAGTCAAACATTACTCATGAAGAAGAATGGCAGAGCCACAACTATCATGCAGTACTGCTTACTACAAATAAAGGCTGAATAAAGATGAATTATGAGCATTTTACGTAGCACTGTGTTCTTAAAGTTGTTTCCCTTCAAAGTGACATTTGTGTGTTTGTTTTCGTGTTTCAATAAAGCGTGGATGTGAATTATTAGCCCAGTATTCCTGCAGCAGCTCCTCCTCGCCTGCACCTGCGTCTGCTTCTGTTCCTCCAACACAGAGATGATTTTAGCCTCCAGAACATTAATTAACGTCAACAACATTAATTAAAAGGCAGATTCCCCAAACATGTCAAGAGGAGAAATATTTAGGTTTGCTTAGCTAGTAAGTTCTAAATCCAAATACTGCGTTTGTGTGACGACTTGCTTGTCGCGTCAGGGATTGGCAGACATCTTCATAGCAGGAGAAGAAAAAAACCCTCGAGCGATAAAGAACTTGTAACATATTGAATTAAACATGCTACAAGTTTGAAAATAAAGCTGTGAACAAAACGTTGTTCGCAGCTTTGCAGCAGCATGAAATGCTAATTTTGTTGATTTTATAACAAACACTTGTTTTGATGTTTAACAACATGTATGCTCATCCTGGGAGCCAGAAGATTCAGACAGAATCAGTTCAAGTAACGATTTTTGTTCCACATGACACACAACAAGCGCTGTTCTCATAAATCACACCTCACTGTCTAGTTTTAAATACAATACATTTTTAGTATTATTTAATAAGGATAAAAGCTGGTGACTCTGTTTTTCCTGTACATTAAACTTGTGTGTTTTTAGACTGTTTCCGCCTCTGTAGCTGCTGTTTTATTATTAAAATCGTACCCAAGCCTCATAACTGACCCTAAACTTCTGTGATTTGTCACCTCATCTCAGCTTTATTCCAATACTTTACCTTTAAACATTACGAAGTCTAAGCTGACCCCACCTCAGCCCTACCCCCAAGCCTAACCCTAACCTTATTTTTTGGAGAAAAGCAACATGAAAAAAAAAGTATGTGTACATAAAATGTTTAAGACACACATAAAAAACTATTTCCAGTCCCACCAAAAACAAAAAGTTCATTTTTGTTCATTTATTGTCTCCTCATTGCCAAGAGAACTATTTTAACCCTCTGAGGTCTAAACCTAATTTTAACCCTCTTGAGGCAGGCGTTGCCGATTTGCAACAGTTAAAAACTAACAACCTGATTACCCCACATACATATTTTATGAGGTTTTTTTTACTCAGAAGTACCACTGCAGGACTTGGTTGTGCATTAGCAACAAAAAGTTTAATTTGAGCCTGAGAGGGTTAAGGTGGAGTAGAGGGAGTGCTCCACTCCAGGGCCTGCCCAGCTGCCTCCGGGGAGCTCTGTTGTCAGTCTTGTTGTCAGGTATGTAGAAAGTATGCGGTACAACCAGTGTGTGGGCCACTCTTGCTTGTGTTGTTGTTGGTCAGTCAGCCAACCCTGCAGGACAACTGAGTTCTAAAGTACAAAGCGTGACAACAGGAGACCCCGCCCACTTTTTAAATCTTGCGTAAGCTGAAGTTTATATCGTTCAACAGTCGAAAAATATACAAGTAGTATAATTTTCTGCACTCAGGTACTACTGAGCAATTAACCAAACCACTTCTTTGAAAGCTGTTCCAGTGAAACAAGGAGTTCTTAGAAATGCAGTCAAAACTTATCAATAAGGAAAGCCAGTCATAATTAAACAGCTGTGCTTTTATCTGCTTTTATGCAGTTTTCTGGTGAACAGGAAGCTGGCAGAGGTGTGGTGTGAAGTGGCTCAGATCCTTTAGGCCAACTGTTTACAGAGTATGTACTTTGGTAGTATGCATGAGTGTATGCATGTGTGGCTGTTTGCGTATTGCCCACCATGTCAGTACCTGTCAGTGTAGTGCAAACGCTACAGCAGAATTTGCATCACAATGAATCTTAATAGCCATGTGCAGCATTGTGTGCTGACCTTGATTTATTCCTTGTATAAGTGGGTAAATAAGTGGGAGCTGGAGAAAGCACATCACTGTCCCATGCGTGAGGAGACTGTGAGGGAGGAGCACGGATGAGTGGGGGTTTCAAGTACAGCCTGGACGGGCCGGTGAAAGCTCACAGTGTTGGTGCAGCACTGGCTCTGAGCCCTCTCTGCTCCAATAAGGTAATTTTGTAATGCTGGGGAAAATATCTAATAAATCAATAAATAAAATCAATAAATCAATTCTGAAGGAGGAGCAAAATAGAAACATTGTGATGTTGTGTTAAAAGTCCAATGAACGATTAAAGGAAGGAAAAAACAGTCAAAATTTGATGAATCACATTAAAGTATCCTTACAGCACTGAGATGTGCATAGCAAGCAGTTGAAGTTGAAATGCATTAGTACGCTGATGGTCACACACTATGCCCCTCAATTAATTCTCAGCTATGCTGACTCCATTTGTTATTTCTTAATGGTTTTCTAGTAGAGCTTTTTGTTTGGTCCCTTTTTCTCCTGCTTAACTGACTGCTGCGCTGTACAAACGTCAAGTTTTCTTGCAGTGCCCATTGTGAAATATAGGCGCTAATTTTAAGCTCATTGCTACAGTCGTTTTTGTCTGTTTTGCTTTTGTTGCTGTTTGAATTGTTCTCCTTTTGCCTGTGGGTGCTTCAGTTTGCTCGCGTCGTAAAATCTGTTTGTTAGATTAATTGGTGTGGATGCAGGGTGACCAGATGTCCCATTTTATGTGGGACTGCACAGCATTTTTATCTCTTATCCTCCTGTCCCACATATTAAAGATGTTGCCCCACATTTTATAGGCTCCAGTTTACAAAGGTCAAATCGCATCTCAAAAGAAACATGTTGTTCAAAAACAGGTGTCATCCCTGCCATAGCACCCCCACTGAAACCCAAAGATGGCAGCTTTAAAAAACCTAGGGTTACAGCTTCCGTAAGCGTTTCCTTATACACTTACATATCCAGCGCTGATCTCTTAAACCTTGCAAAGCACTGACCTTATAATAAAAGACGCAGTCTCCAAAATCTAGTGATAAACTTTGCCAAAGGCTTCGAAGCTGCTTCCCCAGGGAGCAAATGAAGGCACTAACAAGCTGCTGAAGCTGTCTGAGTGATGGATGAACGTGCTGGTAAGATCAGCTTTGTAAATGGGACACTCACCATCCGCACTGTCCCTCCTGCTACATCAATAGTCCAGATACCAACAGCTGAATAGCTGCACTACTACATCTCACTGCACACTTTAAACGGGGACGTCACCTTCCAATGTGAGGTAAGCTCGATATACTTCTAACCCTGAGCAGAAAATGGATGGGGCTGGTTAAGGATCATTTAAGGACATTTAAGTTATGAATGGGTTCAGCTGAGCTGTGTTGAGGTCAAAAGACAGCACGTTTTTTAGTAAAACAACAGATTTTTGACCAATCCCTGCATTAACAGGTGCTTTAGTATATCTGATAGAGAAAAGATAGTCAGCAGGGTCACAGTAAATGTGAGGAAACATTTATTAGAGCTTGAACAAATGAGACCAAATGCTGTTAAACCTGCCGACTGGTTTTGAAATACTGCTGGCCATTTAACACCACAGCCCAAAATAAAAGGAAAAACATCCACTGGAGAAAAATGGCCAGCTTTACAGCTTCCGAGTTAAGAGCATTTGTTTTTCTGACTGAGTGCTTTGTCTTCCCCTGGCAATATGATCCAAACACACATTTAAAGTCATCTGTCTAGTAATTATCTGACCTGAGAGAGAAACTGTTGCTAGAGGGAAAAAAGGACTCAAAGCAAACTAGTTTCATGATATTGGTTTAGATTATCGGCTGTAACTGCACAAATGAGTTACCAGCATTTTACTGAGCAATAAAGTTTGCCAGGACCCAGTTAACTGTACAGTTTGCTAATCTTTTTGCTTTTAGCTACTAAATTAGATGTCTGATGTCAAATTAGACATCAGTGCTAATTTCATTGACCAATCCTTTTCGTCATAGTCTTCATCAACAACCTTTGTTTTTCCCGATGAGAACAAAAACTAGATAAAAACCTGTGCACAAAGAAAAAAATTATAATGAAGTGAATTATCAGTTTCATCAGTGAATAAAAGTGAGATAAAATATTCTCTGATACTTCCTGTTTCTCATGAAAATGTGACAGAAAATGTCACAGTCTGGCGAGGGCAGACTGTATGAATTGAAAAAGGACCCAAAATGCAGACTCCAAGGAACAGGGAACAAAACTTGAATGTTAACAAAAGGTGAGCCGTTTAATATGGCTGGAAAAAAAGGTACAAACAAAGGGCAAGGCAAACTGAAGCAAAATTAACACAAACCTAAACTGGGAAATCTAAACAAACAATAAGAAAAACCTAGACAAGAAACTTGGAAGCATGGCATAGGAAACATGGCGTGGACAACAGACGACCTGACAATCACACACTGAAAACAGAGGACTTAAATACACAGGAGGTGATTAGGGGAAGTGGAGACACATGAGGAAACAGCTGGCACACATGAACATAATGACGTCACAGTGGGAGAGTAAAACTGAACATGATGAACACAGAACACCAGACCTCTTCATAATAAAACAGGAAACATAATGAGACATAGACATGACAACCCGAACTTGACAACGTAAGACACAGACATGAAACGCATGAAGAGCAGGGGAGATTTAACATGGTTGGAAACACGAGGGGAAAATAATAACTAGAAACACTTAGGCATAATAATACAAACTTGATAACATAAGACACGCAGCATGAAACACGAAGGGTGAGGGGAAGCTTAAATACAGGGGAAGAAAACACAAGGAGTCTAATAACCAAATGAACTTAGATAACCTAATGAACAAAATAAACTCAAACTTAAAACGCTGGGTCAAAAGACCCAGGACCATGACAGAAAACCTGTAGCTTTTGAGGCGTCACACCTACTTCAGTTCTACGATGTTAACACAGAGCTAGCAGCAGGAGGTCCCTGAGCCTGACGAAAACAAGCTTGATTTTACAATGTTAAGAAGTAGAGATCTACAGGAGTTTTCCTTGAATAAATCCACTGCCATCAGCTCTGTGGGCTGTCTTTCACCATCAACACAGTAGTGAATAAGCTTGTTAGTTCTTTTACACAATTTGCTTTTTGTAAATTAAAAAAGAAATATTTTCTTATTATCAACTGGAAACTGGACTAACGTCACAAATGTTCCTTTCTGAAAACAACAAATGAGTAAAGGGATGGATTGCTTTTTAAAAAACTAAGCATCATGTGTGATACATTGCTTTCTGTGAGTAATGACCCCTACACTTTTGTATCATTATGATAAATGATACAACTGATTCCTCTTTTGTTGTCAACATTTCTGTAAGAAGAACTGATTTTAGAAAAACTAAGACAAATAACAAGTATGGCGTCGATGTCTTCAGTCCCTATACGTTCCTGCCTCCCCTCAGCTCGCCGTTGGCCTCCACGCTGAGTTCAAATCAATTCCATCAATGAAGCCATCACAAAGGGAACATTACCACAGTGTTTTCCTGTGGAACAGGCCTGGTAATTACAAATCAAACGAGACAAATACATCCCGGTTAATGAGCGTTAAACGGATGTTAATTATCCGATTGAATGGCTGTCACCATTAAACTGTGTCTAATGGAGGGAGTGGGAGGAGGAGAGGTGGGAGGGGTCGAGAAGAAGGGTAGCTTTTAAAAAAAAAGGGGGAAAAAAACAGGCATTCTGAAAGGCATATTAGCAGCAGATTGAGAAGATCAGACAGTGTGAAGCGCGTGTGTCGGAAACGCAAGCGAGAGGGGAAAGGCGTGGGGAGATGCAGCGGAGGGAGGGAGGAGGGGCGGGGAGGCTAAACTTTCCTCTTTTTCCGACATTAGCGATCGCTGCGACGCATCAGAGGGGAAATTAATCAACTGTTTTTGATTATTTATATATTTGAAAAGGACAAAGCTTGCGGGAGGAGGAGAGCTGAGAGGAGGCAGGAGTCACACTGCGCTAATGTGGTCACAGCCGGTCTACCAGGCAGCTCCAGTCAAAACAAATCCGTCACAGAAGGGTGGAAAAAAAGAAGAAAGTTCACACACTTAACATTCAAAACAAGGTACGACCCCTCTGTGATTCATCAAGAATGTAACAAGACGAGAATCTGGATTTGGATTAGCAAGTATGTACTGAACAAGTAACAAACTGCTGTTTCAGGATGAACGTGCGAGTGTTTGAACACAAGTATCGTAAAAATCCTCACGGGATAAACAGAATTCCTGTCAGGAATGAAGGATGCAGGTCACCAAGTGCTGAGCTCGTCAGAACCATTCAACATCACCGTCACCCTCTAATAAATGCAGTTGTTATAAGCATGTTTGCTAAATTAGAAGTTTTTCACAGCTCCAGGTGTTTCGCTCGTGGAGGTCAAAAGGACAAGTGAGTTTCATGTTCTTGCATCTGCAGAGGATTGCTCCATCATTAAAAGGCTCCCCGTGGGTATTATTCTTAAGCTTTTTGGTTAAAACATTACCCTAGTATTAATAGCAGCATTATAGTTATTTTATTATATTAACAAGCGCAGTCAACGTCCTGGAAATATCCAGGCTGAGCTTGTTTCCGGACATCAATTAATGCCGTTTTGTCAAAGCCGCTGATGTGGCTCATTTAGGCACATGGTGGCCTTTGATGGTGGAGGTCTGTCACTCCCAAGTCATCATCGTTCAGTGAACCGGGTTGTTGTTGTGAAGGAGCATATTTGAACACACATCACAATCTTTTCCTAAACTTCAGCAAGTGGAGTTTAGTATCTAAAACTAACCAGGGAGTGATTGCAGCACTGAAAAAGTTCAGTCTTCAGTGGGGTCTACCAGAGCAGTGTTGGTATACTGCAGTGTCAAACTGTCACTCCTTTTTCTCTATGGCTTCAGCATAGAATATGAAGGAAGCACAGCTCATTCTTAATCATTAAAGACTTAAAAATAGCATGAATAATCTTAATTACTACTTCTGACACCGCACTGATTACCAGCTGTGCAAACTGGCCCCACAGTGGATTGTAGATATATCGCAATACATGCTTTAAAAAAACATTAGCGAGTTGCAGTGTTGCACATGCTGTGTAATTTATTTTAACTCAACTACATGTGCATTCACTAAAATGGATTTAAAATGTCATCCACTGCTCAACATAGGCTTAGACTTACTTTGTGTAGTTTTGTGCACTAAAAAATTAAAGTGATCAGCTCTCTGTTTATCATTTTTTTAACAGCGCCCATATTTCCCACCTGCTTCCGAAGTTTCCCATTGCATTTCAAAATAATGTTTTAAGGAAAGGCCTAAAAAGAAACAATCATAAACTATATGACGTGATAATTTATGGCATATTATATTTGAGTTTTCAAAAAGAAAGTGAAAAATAGTTTATAAACTGATATAAGAGTGAGGATGACGATGATTGTTTTGGTTTTTTTAACGTGGCTATTTCTTTATTTCTCTTACTGTTGGCACTGAAATGCAGGCTTTTCTTTGAAAAATCATCGTCATTAAGAGAGAAAAAGCAGCTCATTAAAAAACAAAACAACAAAAAAACAAAAAAAAAACAAAATCAAAGCTTCAGAAATTTTGTGGGGAAAGAAATGAAGAATATAAAAGGATGAAAACAAATAAAGCTCAGATTTTCACCTATTTATTGCACCAAAAGAAAGAAAGAAATCAAATAAAGCTTTGACCCAACTTCAATCTCCACACATTTGAGCAAAAGCAGACAAAAGGCGAAAAGTTTGGCTCGGCTCGGGAACGAGAGCCAATTATGTGGTGAAGCAACGGCATTAGAGCCTCTGTGACTTTGAATAAGAAACGACAGATTACACAACATAAACTTTCTGTATTTCTATAGTCTCACTTTTATTTATCCAAGCAATCAACTGACATTGATGGAGGAGTGAAATTATGTCGCAGCTGGTTCCTCTACTTGAAATGCCAACATCATTGCAATTCACGGCACACACACACACACACACACACACATACATTGGAGCACGCACATCCATACAAACTCTCATCCCTCCAGCGGAGGCCGTGAAAGAGCGAGAAGTAAATGACAGCGCCCCGGGTGCACATCAGTTTAACTCAACAAGAAGTCAGGGCAGAAAATCATTTGAAGAAGTCCCGCAGTCCCTTCAGATGGAGGCTGCCAGCTTCTCAGTGATCTGCTATCATGTTGCCTGTCTCTTTACTGTCAGCATTAATAGCTCTTAGACACTGGACCGGGACATGGGTGGCTACTGCAGGCCAAGGGTGGCACACACTCAATCAATAATGTAGCCAGCAGCTTCCCGGCCTTTTGTGTGCATATTTTCAGCCCTGAATTAAGCATTCATATGGGCTGCACATAAGAGGATTTGTTCGTGCCAGTGTGCGTCTTTGTGTTGCCGCTAACATGGGTATGCAAGTGTGTGTGTGTCTGCAAAGTTGCTTTGTGTGCTGACGTGCAGCCCTCTGCACCTGCTGTGGAGATAGGGCTTCGGCCAATCGCAACAAAGATTGGAGGGAAGTTTGAGTGACACAACTGTGCTGTGGCTGGCTGAGATACGATTCATTCTGTTATCTCTCTCTCTCTCTCTCACGCACACACACAAAGAGTCATGATGGCTTAACAGAATTAGATGTTTAATAATGCCAGTTATTCTCTTCCACTGATTCTCCTCTTTCCCCTTCTTTCCTTCCTCTCATCTCACCCATCTTTTCAGTTCTTTCCTTCTTCAGATCTTCTTTTCTCATCTCTCCTCACTTCTTCTACTCCATCTCCTTCATTACCTCCTTTTCTTCCCTATATTTTTCTATACTTCTCTGCTCTTTTCACCTGTTCTCTCTTCCCTTCTTTCATTTTTCTTCGCCCCACTTTCCTTTCATTGCTTGCTCCTTCCGTCTCCCGCATTTCTTTCCTTCTCCCCATCTGTTCTCTTTCCTTCACGCCCGTCTTTTAAACACTTGTGTCTTCCTTTCTTAAGTCCTCGATCCTCCGACTCAATTTTCCTCTATCTCATTTCCATCTGTTCATTACTCTTCTGTCTTTCCTCTGCTGTCCTCCTCCTCCTCTCCTTTTTCCCCTTTCAGTTGTTCCAGATCCTCTCCTTTTCTCTTCTCCTTTGTCTCTCCTTCTCTCACCCTTTCATCTACTTTCCCCCTCTTTGCACCTCTCCTTCCCCTCCTTCCTTACTTTGTTGGACATCCACGGGCGAGGACCAACCGGACCAACACAAAAACACTAATTAGTCTTGGCACGGCAACAGCAAATCCCTCTCCACTGACGCTCCCGCCCCTTAACAAACAGATGTAGGCTGCTCACACGTTTGGACTCACACATTTGGACACATTAATGAGACTCACACATTTGGACACACGCACACACATTTGTGCAATAACACACAGGGTCCCAGTGCCTGGTTTCCCAAAGCGCAGCATGCAGCCGCTGCAGCTGTGACGGCTGTTGTTCGGCGCTTTTGTGAAGCGGTTTTTGTTTGGCAACATCAGTGTGGCTGACGTGAATGTGATGAGTATTTAAATGTAGCAGCGTTATTATCAAGTTGAATATCCTAATTTGGCTGATTGAAATGTTTCAGTTTTGCCTCTTGCCATGCCCCACCAATCACAGCTCTGTGCTTGTCTGATTTACTCTGGAATATCAGCAAAACAATGGATACGACTATCATTCCCGAGACATCGTTGCAATGTTAGTCAAGATATTCCACTTTCTGGGCTCTGCTTTTCAAAAGGGACGCTGGTGACATCATCGCCAGGTGTTCCGGATTTCTTTCAGCTGAGAAAAGCCAGGAGGGATATTAGGTTTTCAAAAAACGTTTTTTTTTTTTTTGGTTTTTTTTTTTGGATAAGTTTACAGAATATGGAATACAGTGATTTAAATATATGGTAAAAAACAACAACATGTCAATTAAGAAATACACAGATATTTTATTTACTTGAAATTAATCTTATTATTATGTAATACTGTTACATTGTCACTTTGTGGTTAGTTAAATCTTGTATGTATGAGGGGAGGTGCATATACGCTGTTGTTTGTTCGATTCCTAATTTTACTTGTTTATAATCAGACAGAAGTAAAATAAATGAAAATAAATGAAATGGCATTTCACAGGAAACAGGATTTCGTGGAGTTACAGCATGAAAAAATACTTCCATCAGGTAAAGGTTTGATTTTTTTGAGGGGTTTGAGATAACAGATATTAGTGTAAAACGTTAACATAAGAAGGTAACATCATCTAGCTCCTGAAAATTTGCCTCTTTAGCATGCGGCTGAAGTAAAAGTGACCTGGTGGATGTAAGGAGGTTAGAAAGGTGCACCACCCGGTGCCAGTGTAGCTCACAGGGTGAGCAGGTGACCATATGCCACAAGGCTGCAAAGGGCCAGCCCGGGCTCCAGTCTGACCTGAGGCCCTTTGCTGCATGTCTTCCCCTCCTCCATTTCCACCATCTAATAAAGACAAAAATAATACTAAAGAGGAAAGTAGTGCCATTAATTCAGCATGTGTTTAAGGTTGTTTTATTTCAGTTTGGCCATATTATTGATATATTAAAAAAAAAAAAAAAGAGTGGTTGAAAAGCTCATGCAGATGTTTTAGGGATTAAAAAAAATTCCATCCCAAATGAAAGACAGACAGCAGCATGGAAAGGCAGCAAGTTCAAGGTAATTCCAGAAAAAAGTGATGTGCTCCTAAAAGTTCTGTTTATTACTCTAAACCACCACAGACATTAAAACCAAACCAAAACGATGGTCATATTTTGTTTTTTTCCCCTTCCAAAACAAAGTGCAAAGTCCAAGTTTCATAGCCAGCTGATATCTCATCCTTTCAGCAGTTTGCCTTGTGTGTACAATCTTCCTGGAGATGAAAAAGAAATGTTTTTCAGCTGCACAGATACAGATCCCCGGTGGATCGGCTGTGTGTGCGTTAAAGCCATATTTGTGAGTGAGTGAGTGGATGTGCGCTCGCACCGGGCAGCTTTCCCACCCCCAGGCAGCGAGTGTGGGTGTTTTTCTGGAGCCTCTGTGTCATTTGCCTCCAAACAGTAACAATGTTGTTGATCAGCAGTTGTTTACAAACCGCCAGGAGGATGGAACTAATTTGTTCACTGTGTAGTCCCCCGTCTCTCCCACTCTGGAGACCATTTCAATTTGAGCTCCTTATATGTTCTCGATAGCGGGCTGCCACAAGTTGATTCTGACAGCAATTATGAATATTGTGTTCCACTCAAGTGGTCGTGAGCGGGAGAGTAATGAAGTTCTCACCAAATCATCTGTTCCCCAAATCACTTAACTGCATCTTCATTAAGAACACTGCAGCGTAGAAGAAATCATCAGATCATCAGATTAATGACGTAGCAGCTCAACGTCACGCGGTACGAGCCAAAGAACTGTAGTGTTGCCTAGCTGTCTTTCCATCTTTCCGTACATACATACATAGATAGTCTCAGACTTTCAGCCTTTAAACTTGATCAGGGCTGTCAGCAAACACGTGAAACAAAATGAGACACATCGTTGTGAAATTTTATAATTGGTTGTCGGAGGGGGGGGCCATCCTAGCAGCAGCCTTTGGACTCCTGAGGGGCACAGAATGCAAAGCTGGCTTTTCACCAGAAAACTTGTTAGACGCTGCACTGCTGGGGTTTAACAAGGCACTATGCATACTGTGTGTGTCTGTCAAGGCTAGACTAGAGAGAGAGAGGGAGTTGCAGTATTAGTGAACCTAAGCAGACAGATATCGGTTTTGCTAAACAGTGTTAGGTTTTTTTTTATCTGTGTGATTTTTTTTCTTGTTTGTTTTATACGTGTGCACAGATGTAACGAGTCTGTGTGAAAACTTGCCTGAGGGAAGGTGGGAGTCATACCGTATTTGAAAGGTCGGATTCTGTGTGGGGCATTTTGGACAAATAATCAAACTTTATTATTTTCCTGTTTTTTGATTATCACGAAAAGAACAAGACAGCAACTGAAGATTCCCAACAACAACACACACATTAACAGAGGGATGCTCGGGATATAAGAATGAGTGGAGTGTGTATAATGTGAAGAGAACTGCTGTGTAAGTAGTTTTAACCACATTCCCTCAGTGATCGAATAAATAAATGCATCAAACTTGGTTTTGATGGTTTATCCATGTGTGAAAATTTAAAGTGGTACTTTGAGCTCCTTCACCTCAGCTGACACGTCGGGTCTTTTTCATATCAAAACTCAAATCAACACTTAACATAAATGTTAAGAGAACGTCAACAGCTGTGAGTGTTTCCACAGCACATCAGCACATCAGCACATCCTCCAAACACAAACACATTGTTTCAGGACACTGTGAGCCAATAATATGGAAGCACGCGAGCATTAGCAAAGTTACATGTAAGAAGTCTGACACTGCTTCAGTTTGTTGCATTTTTAAAAAATGATTTTTATTCTCTTTCCTTTTAATTCCAGCACTTTTTCTTGTAGCCACGTTTAATTTGCACTGCCTTTCATTTCACAAAAAAGCTGTCTGTTGTCCTTGTAAAGTGACTTTTGTGACTCCTGTGTGAAAAGCCCTTTTTAATTTTTTTTCTTTTTGCATTTTCCTGAAAAACAACCAAAAAAACTTTTGTAGTTTTCTGATTTGCTTTTAAATCAGTGAATTGACTTAATTGACAGACATTTTTTAAGATATTCACCAGAGACCAAGTGATTTGTGCAAATTCCTGCAAATTGCTTCTTTTGCTCAGTTTCCAATTATACCGTTCAAAATTCAAAGTAAAATTTTACTGTAAGTTGTGTGAACAATATATATATATATATATATATATATATATATATATATATATATATATATTGATCTCGATGGAAAAAACATTTTTCACCAATAATTGCATGCTGAAATTATGCCGGCTTTTTATTTGATAGATAAAAATGGTTTGAATTATTATATAATATGATATTTGATATACACAATTATACAACAATTATTCACATGCTGAATGACAGGTAAAAAAACCTTTGGACCTGTGTGTGTGTGTGTGTGTGTGTGTGTGTGTGTGTGTGTGTGTGTGTGTGTGTGTGTGTGTGTATGAGCATCATGTTGTATTTCTGAGGTGGAAAATAAAAGCTGTGAGGAAGAATGACAGCAGAGAGGAAGGAGGTACTCACAGACAGAAGCAAGGACAAAGCTCCTCACCTGCTCTGCGTGTGTGTTTGATGAAATAATAAATATATAAAAGAAGAATATTAAATCCTCCTCGTCGCCCGCTGCTGTCATCCTCTGATATTTCTCTACGGTGCCACACTGACAGATAACGATCACATTACTTCTCCCATTCGACTTTGTTTCATAATCTCTGTGACTCAAACAAACTGTATGTTTGATTATTTTATTTCGCCCCCTTTTATTCTGCTTACCTTTCCCTTTATTCTTTTCTTTCTCTGGTCGAACCTCTGCTTAAGCCCTCACCAGCTAGCCCTCCACCCTCACAGGGAGAACAGTTTGCTGACACAAGAGTCAAAAAAGGCCCTGAACAATCCTACAATCCCTCAGCGAAAGGAGGAGCCAATAATTGTTGTCTGCTTAAGAGGGAGAGGTGAGGAATTTCAAGAGCTGCCAGGGTGGCACACTGTCAAACACACACACACACACACACACACACACACACACACACACACACACACACACACACACACACACACACACACACACACAGTTTAATCACATACATCATTTGAAGGCTAAAGCGGGAGAACTGAGTCAGGACGTGCTTTTCTTTTTCAGATCAACACATTTTCCTGATCATCATCACTCACGACTAAGATGCGTCACATTACTAGAAATGTTGGTGGTTTTCAAACAATCTCAGTTTCAGCACGAATGCCTGCATGTTTTTGTGATTAATGTATTTACATAATTCTTTTGATAACATTTTTAATATCTCTTGATATTAATTAATCTCCAGCTCACCACGGAGGTAAAAAGCAGTGTAAGATAATCCTGTCAGATTTAAATGTTATCAGACACTAGAAATAACCCTTCTTTTGCTCTGTTGGCTCTGAGTGACATTGCAATTTCCTAAATCTGATTATTCTTCTGGTCATGATTTTATCTTTACAAAGAGATCAATTTAAGCCGAGTATGGGGGACAAAAAATCATTTAAAGGAACAGTTCACCACAAAAGTACAGTTTAGGTGATATCAGCTTTAGAGACTTTGTCTTCAACGTAATTAAACAAAATTTCCTTTGATTTTCACAAAAGATCATAAAGAAATTCGACACAGCAGTAATGTATTTTCTTACAAAAGAAAGAAAGAAACACAAAGCTTGCTGTGGTTAGACGTAAACAGGAGAGAGCTGTTTTCTCTCTCCTGTTTACGTCTGTCACCCATGCTGCTAGCTAACAGGCCGACTCGGCTGAGGAGAGCTCCACTAATGTTTGCATCCTGCTACTACTGTGACCTTGTTGTCATGAGGAGCTTCACGAGCTCCTCTGCAGAGTGATACAGCTGGCAGCTGTCGTTCAGTAAAAAAATAAAAAGTAGAAAAGACACTTCCACAGTGCAGATCAGCAAAAGTGTGCAACTGACAGCAAACACAATCTAAACAACATTTGATGTTGCTGTGAACGCTCCCTTTAAAATTATAGACATACATTACCGTGGCGAAAAATTTAATTAAATAAAATCCATCAATATTTAAGTCTTTTTTATGTTATTTCTTTATCTTTCATTTTTCTAATATTTCCTTTCATACGGTGTCTGTATGCTACCATAAATAACAGGTTGCAAATCCACATTTCTGGATTTTAAATAATAATCATTTAATAATGACACACAATGATGAAATAAATCCATGAAGGGATTTATAAAGTGTAAAAAATTGAATTATTAATGTTGTTAAACTAAAGTGATCTACAGACAGACAGAAAGATCAATTGATGGATATTATAATTGCTTAGATTATCGAGTGTAATAAGTTGGACAAAGTTTACAAAGCAATATTTCAGGTGTGATTCTGTTTTTACTGTTTCCTCTCTGACAATGAAACTTTGTCTTTTTCACAAATGAAACTAACGTAGGTTATACACTGCTGAGTCTGTAAAGAAGAAAGTGTTTTATTTTTAGTGGCTTTAGCATTTTAAAAAAGAAAACAAATGTGGCTACAATTTGGAGGAAAATTCCGAAAATAATCTCTGTGCAGAGTTTGGTGGTATCGATGCTCCACTGGGGATTTGGAGGTGGGAAACGAAGGCTGGAGCAACATGAAAGATATTAGTTATAAAAACAGCAATTATTCAAATGTGTGTCAGTGAATTCTTAGAGAGCATGTCAGGAAGATCTTTAAAAACTTAATTTAATCTGGAATGACAAATAAAGAACATTATTGTTGTTGCACATTTTAATGATGTTTTGGGGATATGTGAGGAGGACAGATAAGGAAAAAGGCATCATCACAATATCACAAAAAAGTGTTAATGTATGGATATGCATCACATCAATGAAATGTAGAGTAAACCTGTCTTCTCTACACGTTTGACTTTACGTCGTTGCAGCTGGAACAATAAATCACCTGAAAGTATGAGAGGTACAGCGGAGTTCTCAGAGTAGGAGGACGCGTTGTGGTCCACTGACTGAGCAGAGCTAATACACATCTGTGAGTACGAACCCTCCCCTTTGCTCTATCTGTCTTGTTCTCCCACTTTCCCTTTGTATGTGTGTGTGTGTGTGTGTGTGTGTGTGTGTGTGTGTGTGTCAGGGTTGGATGGCCCGACTGAGCTGAGTAAATGTGACCAGACTAAGTGTGTGTGTCTCATATCAGTGTGTCCTTGATCGCTCTCACTGTATGGGGCACTTTAGCTCCCATTCTTCACTGGCACCGGGAGGCATGCCTCTCCACACACACGCAGACACACACAGTATCCACCTGCACACATGCATGCATGTACAGCTACACCCACACACACTCAGTGTTTTGATGTAAACGCAAGTAGACGAGGGGTCCAGTCAACTGCTCCGCCTCCGTGTCTCTCCCCCTACCCTCCTCTCTTTTTCCCTTCGTCTTTCATTGCCTCCCTCCCTGTGACATTTTTAACGGCATGTCACGCAACCCTGTGCTCATGCACACGCACACACCATGTCGTGCTCTCTGCCAAAGCTCTGCATCTTTGTCTGGGGAGAGCCACTTAAGCACGCTCATATACGCACATATTCAAACACAGTCATGTCTGATTTTTTTTCCCTTCTGCACACACACACACACACACACACACACACAAGCAACTTAAGCCATCTTCCTTTCACCATCTCGTGCCCTCCCTCCTCTCTGGGTCTCGTCTGGTCTCGTGTGTGCGTGACTGTGGCTGGCTGTGGTGAGGGCAAATTAGCACAGCGACCCAGTTTGGTACCAGAAGAGTCAAGACATCAGCGGAAGATATACTGAAAACTCTCCCTTTCCACTGCAAAAACTCACTTTGTGCTCTGACACAAAAAAATACAGGGTATAAAGGAGCACCTCCAGCTGAGGATTATCACAAAGTAAAAGAATTCTATTTTCTCTTCCTTTTCATGTTATTTCCTCCCTTTAAAAGATCCTATCTCCACAACCTCAGAAAAAGTACAGCAGTGTGTTACATTAAAAATCTGGATAAAATCTGTTCCATAAACAAAACATGAACTCACCGTGGGTTTTCCCTCCACCCCTTTCCTCTGCTTTCTTTACTGGGCTCTGTTTTGCATTTCTCTGCTGCTGCTAATTGCCTGCAACTAATTATAGAAGGTCTGTATGTGGCCCTCTGAACCGGACACACACTCACTCACACACACGTGCACACACACACACCGTTTCCTATGCTTTTAAACACATTTTGACAAGTAGCTCTCACTGTGTCGAAGTGAGAGGGGGTTTGCCGCTGGCCTCAGACACAACATAGATTTGTGGGTGTGTGGATGAGTGCGCGTAGATGATGGGAGGAGGAAGGCTAAAAGGAGGGGGATGCTAGCAAACCGGTGTTGCGTGTCTCGTTCGGCTCGTTTAGCTGACAAACTGCTTTTAGCGTTTAATTATCCAGCGCTGTATGATTAATAGATTTTAATTACTGTAACCCAATTGCCACCTGAAATATGTACAGGTCTCTGAATGAGGTCAGCCTATCAAATCCCTGGCAAGGGAAAATCAAAAAGGACAAAACAAACTGAGTGTGAGGGCAAACAATAGCAGATCAAAAATCTTTCCATCTTAAACCTCTCACTTGTTTTTTTTCATCAGTGAATGAAAGAAGAAAAGCGAGCTCGGGCAGACAGGCGGCTGTTTTCATCAGTATTTACCTCCTTGAGGAAAATGTTAGACCTCTGAAAGGCTTTTGACCAGACCTTGAACTTTTTCGTTTCATTTAAAATTTTCTTTACATGATCTGCAGCCGGAGCTTCAAAGAGACTTTTTGATTCGTTAGAAAGGTTAGAACCTTTCCACATTCGTGCGTTGCTTCTAAGGCTCTTTGCATTCTGCACACACGCTGCTGCTGATGCTCCGAGGAAATGTTCATATAGCTAATTTACTGTGGAACTGCAATGCGCACAATCATTTTCCTAATCAGAAGACTGAATAGCACTGATAATTTAAAAAGCGATCTGAAATCTATTAGTAGTTACTTTGTAACTGAAGCTGCCTTTTACACAATTACTTTGTCTCCATTGCCAACGTTGAGCCCAAACAGCACTTATGGAGTTTAGTGTTGACGACCTTGAAGTAGGGTTTGTCCCAGCTGACGGGAAACTAGTGACAATTCCAGTTAAATGAGGCAGTGCACGATGAGTTGTTGGTTTATCAGACATGGTGCTGTGAAAAGAACCAAGTGCCAGCTCCAGGTCTGACAAATGAACCTAAAAACTGCAGTGCTTCTGATGACTCCAAAAGAAAGTCCGTTCCTATAGATTCCCAAGTTACTTTTGATCATTACAAGCATATTTACACCCTATAGTTTCCACATTCATACAAACTGTAGATTAAAGTTTTCTAACAGCTCATCCATAAGGATTAAAGTTTTGAAATGAGCTCAGCATAAAAGGTGTCAGACTACCGTGAACATGCAATCAGAGCATGAAAGAAAGTAACAGTAGCGAGTAGAGTGAGATTTTACTCAATTCTTCATTGGCTCATGTATAGTAGATATATTGGATAATAGTTACATTGTATAGTTCTAAAGTTCATATCCCATAGTAACAATGGTTAATATGTAATAAACTGGCAGGTTACTACATTTCAGTTAACTATCATTTACTGTACACAATCACTAGAAAAATTCTTAATGGTAACCATTAACATTTGTGCTTGCTCTAGTGTTTATGAAACATGTAAATAGTTAATAAACTGGAATGAATTTGATAAAATTGTAAAGGATACATATAATACCTTTAATATATGTACAACAATTAAAGAGCACATTCTAAGTAGGCAGGTAGGGTGGAGTGTAGTCGTGGTGGTCTGGGTAGCTCACTGGCATTTTTCTTTCACTTCAACTTTAAGCTGATGAAGTTTAGTTCAAATTACATTCTTTGATAATGAAACCTTGAATAGAAATTGAATAAAAAGTAATGCACTCATGTCCTGTATGCTAATTAATCTTTAGTTTAACAACAAAACTTGAAGCAAAGTCGTTTTCCATTAAAATCACATACCACAAATTCAGACATACAGATTAAATTGGTCAGTTGTGACACCGTGCAATAGGGTGTAACATTTAAGATAACTTTAAAGAAAAAATGTGATGCGTGTTCATAACATGCAATGTGTTTGCCTTTGCACTATCAGAGCATCGATTATTACTCAAGACCAGTGTTGGTCAAGTTACTTGAAAAAAGTAATCAGTAACTAATTACTGATTACTTCCCCAAACAAGTAATCCCATTACTTTACCGATTACTCATTTTCAAAAGTAATTAATTACTTAGTTACTTAGTTACTTTTTAAAAACACGATTTACAACCTGAAGAGGTGATAAAGCGATAGAGCTTTCAGCCCAATTCTACCTTTTTTGCATAATCATCATACAAAATGTAATCAAATGGAAAATTATCTTTTTTTTTTAACTTGTTTTATCAGTTTTAATCTTTTAACTTTATGCATCAAGCAAAAATTTAATTATATGCAACATTCTCTGACTTGAATAAATGAGTTTAACATTTAAACCTATTTTCTGCACATTCCAGCACATAAAATAAAATATTTTTTGTGTTTACACTCAGTCTTTCAAATAGATGCAAGTAAAACACAGCAGAACATAAATAAAGTTCTGTTGCTCTATTTTCACCTGTAAAGCAGGACTGGGGGTAGGCGGAGGTTTACCCTGGTGCAGGTGTGCCGCGGTCAGTTGAAGAATCCGTGAGTTTCTCTGTGAATTTCCCATCACGTCGTTGCGCACTCGGTGCTTGTTTAGAGGTTTTTTTCGCTGTAAAAAGAAGTTTTCTTCCCACGCACAACGGACGCTAATGTTTTTGTCACTTTTTATGGAATCAAACTCAAAGTAAGGTCAGTACTTCCACGCTTTAAACGCTGCACGCTCATACTCTCTCCCGCACTCGATATATGATGCACTGTTGATCTGCACACAGCTGTTGTCACTAACGGTGCACTCGCTTACGTCACTGTCGTGAGACATTCTCGCAAAAAAATCACGGTTTTAGTAACGCAGTAACGCAGCGTTCCTACGGGAAAGTAACGGTAATCTAATTACCGTTTTTGCAATAGTAATCCCTTACTTTACTCGTTACTTGAAAAAAGTAATCAGATTACAGTAACGCGTTACAAGTAATGCGTTACTGTCCATCTCTGCTCAAGACACCCAAACAGTAGATGTGAACCTGTTCTTCGCCTGTTGACATCACATGTGCAAGCACGAGAAATAAAAGTCGAATAAAAAGCAAAACACCTGGAAACCAGCAGCAAAGTAAAAACCACGAGCTAATGGCAAACTGCCATGTTTTATAACCCACTTCATCAGGTTTAAGTGCACAGCCCCTGCTGAGCAACAGTTCACCTCTCTCTGATTAACTTTGTTCACCTCCAGCTCTCTCTGGAGAGTTAACAGTGTGGGTCACCCTCATCTCGCCGTCCACCATCTCATCCTAACGCACCAATTCCCCTCGAATACTCTCTGTTTTTGCAGCATTTGAGCATTCTGTGGTCTGTTAAATGGATTTCCAGTTTTTGTTCAGGAACAATAGCAAAGGTTTTAAGTTGACAGTTTTTATATGGAAGTACAAAAAATATACTTCTTACCATGGATACTATGACTGCACAGTTAAATAGATCTCTTTGTAAAGTAATTCCTTAATGGTTCCCACAGTTGGCACATGTCATGAAGGCTGACCTATAACTGAAACCTTGAATGCATGTTAACCTTTCCTAGGTCGCTGTTTAAGATTAGGGTTAGGTTCAAATCTCTCCCTTTATACCCAGAGAGAAACTGTGCAGCCAAAATTCATGTCAGAAATCATATTTCAACTCTAACATCTTCCAGGTTTGAAAACTTGCCGTTTATCACGAGGTTAAATGCAGCATAACAGAACCTTCCAGGTACAGTTATCGGTGTCTCATGAGGCAGGCTGTCTACTAATTGGAAAGTTGGTGGTTTGATCCCTGGGTTCCACATGTTGAAGTATCCTCAGGCCAAATACTGAACCCTAAGTTACCCCGGAGTGGGTTTACTGGAGTTCACTGGAGTGTGAGTCTGTGTGTACATGTATGAATGTGTGTGTGAATGGTTGAATGAGACTTGTGACTTGTGAAAGTGCTTTGAGTCCTCAGATAGAGTAAAGCAGTTCTACATAAGCAGCAATCCATTAACCATTTATCTAAGGTTAGGGTTGAGTTTTTAGCTTTTGCTAAATTGGCTAAGAGTTGGAAACTATCAGATCAATTTGGTGAATAGGCTTTTTTTTATTAAAGAAAATATAAACAGTGTCTGATGCCCTTCACTTAGAATGGTCATTTTCTTTGTTCCCTGATTTTCAAAACATGAAATAAGGAATAAAATATTTTAAAAATGACACACTATGATTGCTCAGAGCAGCAGCTTTGCCTCCACTGCAAAGCTCCAAATATAAATACTACCAAACCAAAAGTGCAAACACACCATGCACCGTAAAGACCTATCGTCAGTGGACTCATTGTAGACTTACCTATGCAGGAGTCCCTGTGCTCCTCAAATCCAGCCGAGCACACGCACCTCCCGATGGGCACCAGCCATTCCCCCTCTGCACTGCAGTACATTTTGGGTGTGTCCCTCTCCTCAGCGTGATCCACACACTGACCTCTGACCTCTACCAGAGATGATGAGTCAGCCCCCGTGACCACGTCAGTGAACACAGCCAGGTTACGGTTCACGCCCACACAGCGTTTGTAGTACACCCTCACCGAGGTGAGGGCAATGCAGGCGCCGATGTCCTGGAAGGCCAGGTAAAAGCCCCGCCTATTGAGAGGGCCCACACCGCGCACCTGTAAGAAGACAGGACAAGCAATTTTTCTTAAAAGGCAGGATGCTCTTAATTTTGCAGGAACTTTCCTGTGCACAATTTAAAGCCCAAAGTGTACATGAGCATGCATGTAGTAACTTTCTAGAGTTTAGAAAGTTGTTTTATTTATTTATTTATTTTTCATAAAACATAAACAGTGGTTGATACAGAGGTTTCTTAACAAAACAGGTGGAACAGTATGAATGCAGCTGTAATTTAATCTCTGGACCCGTGTTTGGTGTTTTGCTTTGGCAGCAGTCATTAATCAACTGCTGTGCTTCCGACCACAATGAGCAAACAGATGATTTTACATTTTTATATGCTTGTTTTTCATAAGATATCACATCACAGTTGACTATTGTTAACACCAAGGAGCTAATTTACAACATTATTTTAAAAGTTTGCAGCAAAAGCATCTAAAAATAGGCAAAAACCTTGTTCTTACTAGTAGACAGATAGAAGACTGGCCACCCCCTCAGTTTGTATACTCTGAAACAAGCTGGGGTGGCACCTTTCCCTTCAAAGCCACTTACACTTTTTTTTTTTTAGATTGGTTGCTTCTCACAAACATTAGGTTTGTACAACATGTGGCTGTGCTCACAGCTTAATGCCTGAGATGAAAGGTTTTTTTCTTCTCGTAAAGGAGACACATCCATCCATTCATCCATCTTCATCCGCTTTATCCGGGGCCGGGTCGCGGGGGCAGCAGCCTAAGCAAGTATTCTGTTAGCGTTTAAAAAGTTGATAATTAGAATACATTTTCTTCGTTGAACTAAATGGATTACATAGCGTTCTTTTTCTCTTTTATGTATATATTAGGGGTGCAACGATACTTGTATCGGTATTGAACTGTTCTTTCGCCTAGGCTGTCGAACTCAGATTCACTGACCGCAGGGCAAGCTAGCAAGACAGAAGCTAAGCTCCTTGCAACATGGCAAATTGAACCTCCCCCACCCTCATTCATATCTGGCGTTTGGAACTATTATAGTTTTCATGTGACGTATGACCCTGAAGGTAAGCGCGTCATGGACAAAAGTAAAACAGTATGTCGGATGTTCCCACCAACTACTGCGTTAGCGCAGTTAGCTCGTTAACGTGTTGGCCGTCTAGCCCCATGCACGGGGCGATCGGCGGTAGCTCGTTAACGGAGATTTGCCGTGTTGTGGCGTTAACGTCATTTCAACGAGATTAACCTGAAAGCACTAGTGGGAACACAACGAATATGACTGCACATTTACGCCGACATCATCCTAGTGCAAAGACAAGTGGAAGCAGAAAAAAAACAAGCAAGCATGCTACTAACTTTAGCCGAGTCATTTAGACAGCTGTTTAATATGCTGCTGAGAATATAGCCCAGAAGAAGCGGATAGTATAGCTTTTATTTTGGAAAGAGACATTTCTCTGTAATAAACTCTCTTTTCCAAAGATGAGTGATTCCTCAATCAGATACAGGGCTCGCAATATCGCTAGCCCAACGTCCTGGAGCTAGCGATTTTTTCAGTCGGGGTACCAAAATCTATCTCTGCCCTGCCCGTCGGGCTATTGTACGAAAAATATATGTCAATGCTTTTGCATTCTTTCGGAAATGTAGCTGGGTTATTATGTCATTGGCATCGGTGAGCCACTGTCAATATGTGACATATTGAAATCGCGTTTGAATTTGCGCTTGTTTTCTTGCTTTCACTTTGCAATCGAGCGAACTGTGTATAGAGAGCGACAGCACTGATCTGTGAGTGATGATAATTTGCGCACCAATTCCTCTGACATCGTCTTATTAATCGTTAGCTTACTATGCAAACATGACAAGCGAAATCTCCCGCAGCTTAAACATGTGAGAGGTTGATCGCGCAGAGAATCGCTGAGCTTATGTGAGTGCGTGTGTAAAAGCAGCAGGATATATATTTCAGTTCTGCTGAGCCAAATAAGACAGGTCAGGGTGAAGAAGTGACAGCCAAAGAAAAGCTTACCACAAAACGGAAAAGTTATGACAAATCAGATTATAAGGCAAAAAGAAAGTGCAGCTTTATGGTTTCATGGACAAAAGAATTTCTGTGGCTGCAATATGACGAGCTAAATAACCAGGGCTGCACATAAGTGGTCCGCAGGTGCGCATTCGCTGTCAAAATAAAAAACACGCACAAGGGTTAGGGTTAAATTTAAAAACTGTACTTTTGAGTTAAAATATATATTTATAAGTTTAATAAATGACAAATTAAAAAGGCATGAACATTTTTTTGTATCGAAAAAATATTGAACCGTGACACCAAAGTATCGAACCGAACCGAACCGTGAATTTTGTGTATCGTTGCACCCCTAATAAATATATATATATATATATATATGTATATATATCTTAATTAATGTTAATGTTGGTGGCATCAGTTAAACAATGGACCTTGAGCCAGCACAACCGAGCCAGCAGTGCACGGACAGGAATGCATTTCTTACTTGAAAATTCTGACACCACTTCATATTTCACTAGCTGGGCCCACGTCCTCATTTTAGGTTTAACAGCGTTTTAGTAGGTAAAAGTGAACGCTTTGACATGAATTGAGCTACGGTTTGGGGAAGGCCTCGAAGGGGACTGCCGATGGCTCCCGGGCCTGGCAGAGCCCCATGCATGAAATAGAAATGAAGAAGTTAAAGAATTGAGAACAAGGACGGAGGGAAGGTGGGGCATGTAAACGAGAATGAACAGCTTTCAGAACTGGGGGAACCTACATAGATGACAACTGGAAGGTGAGTATTTGGAGGCGTGGTCCTGCTCCTGGTCCTGCTCCTGAAATTCCGATAGATAATCTCCAATTAAAGAAGAAAGGGACGGGCGAAATCTGATTGTACAACCAAGCTGCTCTCAGAGTCAAAAGACTCCACCTCAAACCTAAAGAAACATCTGGAAGTAAGTTCTTGTTTAAAAAGTAACATTAGCCTACTGCAAGTACCTTGTTTTAGTTGTGGTAGCTATCTGGGTTATGTGCCACTTCAGTATCTCCGATGTATTATTGCTGTGTGATTTATTACTATTACTGAAGGGTACTCACCACCGAGCTAACACTGTTAGCTGACATTAGCTGAGGTTAGTTTTGTAGTGGAATACTGCTGGAAATGGATAGAACATTGGTGTACTCGGACACTTATTCAAATTCTTATACTAATGCAAGAATGTAATCACATTGTTTATCATAGAGAAAGTGAGATTTTTTTATGTCCCAGCTATGCCACCTAATTGGCTGGCATGGTGTTAGCTTATAACCAGCTGTTGTTGTTTAGCTGGCTCACTGTCAGGTGTCCAGAGACAGGAGGTTTGCATGTCTAATAAACTGAAAGAGCTATTGATTATAAGCTATACTACATATGTGGCTGGTCTCTAGCTACAGACATAAAACACGGTGGATGGCGCCATGTTTGGCGATGGCGATGTCCATCTCAGCCACTGTATTCAATATGACGGGGAAACATGGCAGCCTCCACAAACCTGCACTCGCTCTTGATTATTTTTAATGGATTAATTCTACATTCATGAGAACGCATTAGCTCAATTTTCATTTTTTCTATTAAGCAACCTCAAAACTGACTTATTGTGCCTTTAAAAGGGACATGTCTAAATGCTGAAAAACCATCACTGCTGCACAACCAGTAGCTTTGTTTGCACACCTAATTGATGAATTAAATATGCATTTCACCATCAAACAAACTCATCAAGCTTATGATGCATCAACACTGTTTGCTAATTAGTCAGCTAATTATGAGTTTTGCTGCTCTTTCCAGGTTATCTTTCCAGGGCTGCTTCTGTAGCTTTCTTGTAAGAATTAAACATGTGCTGTGCAATCATGGATCAGCATTTGTCATGAGGCAAAAATTATAATTTTCCTGTGTGCTAATCCTCCCCACTTAAACATAGATGCACATTAAGTGATCAAGTGATCGTTTACTCCTCACCTTACACAAGTCTAGGATGGTTCATAGAGGGGATCGGGCGTTTGCGGTTGTGGCGCCGAAAATGTGGAATGATCTACCTCTCCACATTAGAAAGGTCCCAACTGTCACTCTTTTTAAATCCCATCTTAAAACATATTTTTTCACTTTGGCTTTAGATACTGCATGAGAGTTACTAATTATTTTTATCCTAATTTTCTTTGAATTTTCTTACCTGTTGTTGATGTTAATGTTATTATTTAATTATTACTTTGTACAGCACTTTGGTCAACTCTCTGTTGTTATTAAATGTGCTGTATAAATAAAAAAAAAAATATATATATATATATAATTACTTCTTTGGATTCATTTGTGAAAGTCACAGATTCTCTACAATATATATCATTAAGTATAATTATTATAATGTAATTCATTTATTTTTAATGATCTAGTAACAATATTATTGGCCACAATAATATTTGTAAAAATAAAAATTAATATCTACATGAAAAAAGAAACTGAATTTAAATACTCTAATTAAATATTTCTTTTAATCTTTTTCCTGCTGCAAGGTGATATGGTGAGATGACCTGAAACAAGGCAAAAATTCAGCTTTAAATTTCTAAATCTAAGATATAAAAAGACTACAGTTCCTGTTGTGGAACTTCATACACACTCCACTGTTCTGAATCCTAACCTCAGTCATGAAAATGACATGTTTACACCCAGATAGAAAAAAACATTTGGGCCTGTTATAAGCTTCATATAAAAATTATAGCTAAAGCTCTTTCTGATAGCTAATTTTGAGGCTAAGTCACACCACACTACTGGCTCTCTCAGCTGTGTTAATGTGGTTGTTATATGGCCTTCTAAGATAAGATAAGATAAGATAAGATAAGATAAGATAAGATAAGATAAGATAAGATAAGATAAGATAGAACTTTATTAATCCCTCGGGTGGGTTCCTCTGGGAAATTTGACTTCCAAAAAAAGCACAGCAACGACCGAAGTTACAGTTACAGAATTGTTATATATATATACACACACACACACACACACACACACACACACACACATATAAATACAGAGACAAATATAAATAAAATATACAAAGGGGATAAATAGAATAAATAGGAATAAAAAATAAAAATACAAGTGAATTGCACATTTCAAGTATTGAATCTATTGCACTGTTGACTATTTACAAAAAGTATTGCACAAGGTATTGTACAGTGAGGTGAAGAGGCACTACAGCTTAGTTGTTCCCCCCTCCTTTGTCCTCCTGTTTCCCCTCCCTCTCCCCTCCAGAGAGGAGTTAAACAGTCTATGAGACTGTTCTATGAGACTCAGAAAAGGCTTCAGTATTGCTGAGTAACATTCTGTTTGTATTAGTACAATTAGAACACTGTATTGCATTTATACAATGGTTTCATGAAGCTTGCTAACCCAGCTTGCTAGCGTTAGCTGATAACTAAGTAAATGTCCTAATACTGATTGTTCTGCTTCCAACAGAGTTAGGTATCAATAATAGTGTAGTACCACTATCCTATATCAAATTTGAAGCTGTTGTCAATATCAAATCACATCTGAAAACACTGAGCCAAGTGCTGCTATTTGTTTTCTCTCACAGCTGTGCAGACGCGAGCTCAAAACAGTTTGAGTGACGTGACTGGAAGAGGCTCTGCTGTGGATGTGGATGCTTCCAACTTGTTTTGAACTTGTGTGGAGGTGTGCATGCTAACTTACAATCCAACGTGAGATTTTGCTTTGAAAGCCTGGACTGACATTCACCTGTAGTATTGCTGAGTTACTCGTACCTCTGTGTTGAGTTTGAGTCGTCTGACTCCCAGGTCCACCCCTGTGAAGCTCTCGTCAGCAGCGATGGTGTCAATCTTAATGAACTGGTTCTCCCGTATGGCTGAGCCCACCGCTCTGTCAGACTCGTAGTAGTACAGGTTGAAAGTTTCCTGCAGAACAAATATGGTGTCATAAGTACTGCACACTTGTTCATCATATTACAATATCAGAGGTATGTTGGAACCATATCTCCATGCTTTGCAAAAGCCAAAATACTGATGTAAGGTTCACATAGTCTGTCATTTTCCCTCCCAAAGGTGGCATTTGGAAACACTTTCTACAAATAATGTAGTCTTTTCAGTTCCTCTAAAATTTGTTATTTTCCCTCCCAATGCAAGATGCTATCACCACCACAGTAATTCAAAAGTGTTGTTCTTATCTTGTTCTATTACCAGTCCAAAAGTCAAGTTAAGGACTCATGTACATAAACAAGTTTGTCAAGTCTTGCTAGCATTGGAGCACTTTTGTGTTGAGAACTTCTTGTTGATAAATAACTAAGATTTAATAAGTAAAATTTGACTATCAGTGTTTATTTTATTAGCATCATTTTGAGTAAACTTCACAATAGTCCCATTGTTACTTCTGGTTAGCTTCCTAGCTATGGCAAAGCTTTCATAAGTCTATATTTAGGTCATTCAATGAAGTAACAACACAGCCTCAGAGCTGCAGCTGGTTCTCATTTTCTCAGGTTTCGGATGGTCATAATTAGTGTTGTGATGAAAAATGCTTTAATTTTAGCACATAAGACAGACCACCAGATGGCAAATGTTTGATACCATTACTCTGAGTTGACATAATACTCAGAATAATGAGCATACTCAATACAGTGAACACAAGTTACTCTGTGTGCATTTTCTTTGCCAGCTTTAGTCAACAAATGTTGGACTTCACGCCCCCCCCTCCCTTCCAGTCTGTCTGTTACCTTGCAGGTGCCCAGTACTCCAGGCATGCTGTTACAGTCTCTCAGGGTGAACTTGACCTCGATGTAGATCCTCCTGGCTCCTTCCCGAGGGATCCAGCCTGTCACCAGCCAATTGTTCTGGCTCTGGCTCATCACGTTACAGACCTAATTCAGAGGAAGATCTGTTGTCATTTCACAGCTTCTATTTGGAACATGTACATAAAAGTCATTTGCCTTAACATTAGTTTAGAATAAAATAAATAAATAAATAAGAATATTTCCACATAAGAATTTTAAATGGGGAATAAAAAAATGATTATTTTTATTGCTAGCTCTGGCAGGCAATTTTCTAATTTAATTTGTTAATGTTAATTAATATTTAAGAGCAAATAATTAGTATTTAAGTAAGCAGATTGTTGAAATTTTTCATTTTAATAAGTAAACTCTAAAGTAAAGTGTTTATAAACTACACAAATGTCGCACATATATTTGCATTTCGTTATTCTTTTCTCAATTTGAATTAATTTCATTAGCTGGGACCACGTCCGTCCGGCCCCATTACACCATTCAGGTAAGACTTTCAGAAAAAAACTGTGATGTGAGTTGAACGATGGAGAAAAACAAACAAAAAAACAAAAAATAGTCCCTATATTATTTAAAATATTATTTAACAACATCTAGAAGTCCAGGACTGGTCACTTAACACCAGACCTTTTGATGTAAAACATCTCGGCATCTACAGTTACGGCTGCAACAGTTTGGCTCAAAGTGGCTGTTCCTGCAGTCATGATGGGATTGCTCAGATTTAGCCAGTATATAGAAGTCAACTCAGAAAAAAATAATTCTATCAATATCTTTGTCGAATAAATGATTGTATAAGCTGATTTCTCTTATTGTTCGAGTATAATAGCTTTATCTATGGGAACTGTTTTATAAACAATAAAGTGTCCAACTATGTCAGGACATGGAATATCAGCCCTACTGATATACTTTCCTAGGATTTCATTGGATGTTTTTGTGAGTTAAAGACGATGAATGAAGACAAATACATGTCAAAGTTCCATCTGTCAAAATCATTCAGGTGCAGACTGAAAACTTACAGATAAGTTAAAATTTTTCAACTTTGGTACATAATGAGGAATTGTAATTTTTGCAGTATTAGTAGTGCACCATCTATATAACCTAATAAAATAAAGAACTGATTTATGATTAATTAATTCACAGTTTGTGTTTTAAAATCAAACTTAATTTAGATGGAAAAATCCCAGTTTCCCCAGGATCAAGGTAAAGGTCTTATAACAGTTAATCCTAACACACTCAGCCCCACAGTACAATACGAACATTACACACCTGGTATGTGTGGATAGGACTGAAGTACTCGTCCATCTCATTAATGGCATCCCACTGTGGAAAGAGAGAGCACGACAGAGAAGCAAACATTCTCAGGTTAGTCAGACGTTCCTGCATTTCTCAGATTCATAGTTTCTATTTCCTATATGATCATGCATTCTTTTGTGATCATTAGTTTTGACATCAAATAAAACATGAGGCGAGTGCCGTCACAGAGGCGGCAGTCAAGCAGCAGATGCGTCATGTGCTGTATATGAATCTCAGAGAATGTGAAGAGCAAGGTCTCAGTTTCCAGATGATTGGTGGTGATTTCAAACCTCATTATCTTGTGCGTGTGTTGGAGTGACAAATGTTTGCCAGTCAGAAAAACCTGACCTTCACATTCTTTTTCTCTGAAAAGCATCTTTTTTCTCGTTTTTAATCTGTTAAACTTAAGATTTTAGATGCTGATTCATTCCACCTGATCGTGCTGGTGCACGATACACACATGCGATCACAAGATCTACATTTCAGCATTGTTGGAATTCACTTTATGGAATTCCGATGGGGAGCATTTCCTTTAATGTAATCCGCCTCATGTACATGCATGTGATCTGATTTACACTGTTTACTGAATACCGTTGGTGGGTAATTATAGCATTACAGGAGGAATAGTAAGTGCAATGCTTTGGTATTTCCAAAAGTGCTTATGTGTGTTACACTTCCTTGCATCTACATTCAGCCTTAGATAGAAAGTCAATCACAGGAAGCCCCTTTCACTCCTTTCCTGTATGGAGGAGGCAGATATACAGTACCTGTCAGCTGAACTCCTAAATTCGTCTATCTACAGATACCCAGAAAATGTTCAGTTTTTATGAAGTACAATAAACAAGAATATTAAGTTCAAAATCATGTATTTAAATGCACCATTGGGCACTGTTCTGCATCTTTCCAAGAAGAGGCCTCTGCCTTACTAAACATACCGCTCAGACTATTTTTGTATTCACAAGCACAACAAATGTAAACGAGGCATTTTAATTAGCATCCATTTGCATTTCATTTCACATGCAGATATGCCTGAAACTGTATAGCTGGTTGACACATAACTGTCAAATCCCACATTTTTAGTCAAATTAGTCAATGTGAGGGTCTAGAATCAGATTTCAGTGTAGGGTGAAAGTCCAATTCACCTGACTTTATGATAATGATGAGTGTACAGGTAAAATACACTTTACAATACTTCATAAGCAGCTAAAGAGAACAGAGACACCCAAAGCACATATATAAGGCATTGGTACACTTTTATTTACAAAGCTATGCTTGGATTGCTGCCTCCTTATATTTGTACTTTGCTCACAAGGACAAATAGTGGTTCTTACTCCTTGCGTTCAAATGATCAGCTGCTGCTGTCTGTTCCCCTTGCCCGCACAGAGCTGGGTAAGAAAGCCTTTGTCCACTCTGCGCCTTTTTCGTGGAATCTGTTACAGAAAGACTGGAAACTGACTGAACTGTTGTCTTTAAATGTTTTTAAAACTAAACTCAAAGGCCTACAGACTGCCTCAATAATGTGTAATTGTTTTGTGTAATTTTAACTTTGTTTGTTCATATGTATTTGTTTTGAAATGTGCTGCCTCTTGGCCAGGACTCCCTTGAAAAAGAGGTTTTTGATCTCAACGGGACATTCCTGGTTAAATAAAGGCAGTGTTGGGAAGGTTACTTTTAAAATGTATTCCATTACAGAATACAGAATACATGCCCCAAAATGTATCCTGTAACGTATTCCGTTACGTTACTCAATGACAGTAACGTATTCTGAATACTTTGGATTACTTAATATATTATCATGCTTTTTACAACAACGTGAATGTACTATTGCTGTGTGATTTATTACTATTACTGAAGGTCCGCGACTCCGAACTGTAGTAAAGGGACCTCTGACTAATACGGCGGGGTCCCTGTCGGCTCGTAGCCGAAAAATAGCTTTACTTTGTTGTCTGGGTCAACTTTTATTGCGAGAGACAGAGAGAGGTGTTGAAAGGCTGCTCCAACGAAACTTATTGTTTCGGAGGAAAACATGAACACGGTGTACAGTCGAGTCTTAATAGCTTACTTACAACTGGGCTCGTCAGGCACTCTTCTTGGCTGCAGTGGTTATTATTATATTTACATGCTTCCAGCTCCCGTTTTTGCTCGATGACAACTCGTACCTTTCCACTCCCCTTTTTCTCGCTCCTCGCGCTCACAGACCCATAACGTGTATGGCAGTCCATTCTCCCTGCAGCACGGACTACACTGCCCATGATGCTACATTCTTTAGAGCTATGCTTGTAGCATTCTGCCTGTTAGCTTAGCACAACAACAACGAAATGGCGCTCTCTCACCCAGGAAACACACAGTCGCAGAGAGAGAGAGAGCGTCGCCCTGTAACCATGGCAACCATAACGCTGCCGCCTGGAACAACAGAACGTAGCTGTCAAACAAACCCAAACAGTCCTGACCCGCGACAATATGAAACAGGGAAGTACCGCAGTGCAATCCATTTATTTCAACAAAGTAACTGTATTCTAAATACCACCTTTTTAAACGGTAACTGTAACGGAATACAGTTACTCATATTTTGTATTTTAAATACGTAACGGCGGTACATGTATTCCGTTACTCCCCAACACTGAATAAAGGTTAAATAAAAATTAAATAAAAAATATAGTCACCTCTGGACATCCATCCTGTAGCTAGCGACAAGTTCATAGTTAGGGTTAGATTTACATTTACCCCCAATATGGAGTTTTTAAATTTTGGCTTACCAAAAGGGAACTCTTATAAAAAGTAGGACTGTAAGACCAATTTAACATTTAGTTACATTTTAAAATTTTACAGGTGGCTGTAGCTCAGGAGGTAGCGCAGGTCATCTACTGATTGGAAGGTTGCTGGATCGATCCCTAGCTCCTCCAGTCTGCATGCCAAGTATCCTTAGGCAAGGTACTAACCCCAAATAAGAGTCTAAATGTGTATGAATGAATTAGGAAGCACTAAGAAGCTTAAAAGACAGTGCTTGTGTGATTGGATATATGTGGCATGTTGTATAGTGTACTCCAGGCGAGTAGAAGAGAGCTATACATGGATCAGCCTGTTCACCATTTAGTCTCTGTATTTTACCATGTATCTAAAATGATAAGATAAGATAAGATAAGATAACCTTTATTAGTCCCACACGTGGGAAATTTGTTTTGTCACAGCAGGAAGTGGACAGTGCAAAAGTTATGATGCAAAAATTAGAATACAATAAGAATAAATACAGTACACAGCTGTACAGAATAGAATAAAATAATATACTATATACAGTAGAATAAAATAGAATAAAAATATACAATAAGATAAAAATAGAATACGAATGCTATATACAACTGAGTAAAAATACAACGATGCCAGAAAAGATTATTGCACTTAGTGTTATTGCACATGTGTGGATGTGTGTGTTTGTTCAGTTAAAGTCTTCGTTGTGGAGTCTGACAGCAGTGGGGAGGAAAGACCTGCGAAATCTCTCCGTCCCACACCGTGGGTGCCGCAGTCTGCCACTAAAGGAGCTGCTCAGTGCTGTCACAGTCTGCTGCATGGGGTGGGAGACGTTGTCCAACAGGGATGACAGCTTAGCCGCCATTCTCCTGTCACTCACCACCTCCACTGGGTCCAGAGGGCATCCTAGAACAGAACTGGCCCTTCGGATCACCCTGTTCAGTCTCTTCCTGTCCCCAGCAGAGATGCTGCCGCCCCAGCAGACCACACCATAAAAGATAGCAGAAGCCACCACAGAGTCATAGAAGGTCTTCAGGAGTGGGCCCTCCACCCCAAACGACCTGAGTCTCCGCAGCAGGTACAGCCTGCTCTGCCCTTTCCTGTAGAGGGCGTCTGAGTTATGAGTCCAGTCCAGTCTGTTGTTCAGATGAACACCAAGGTACCTGTAGCTGTCCACAGCCTCAATGTCCATACCTTGGATGTTCAGTGGTTGCAGTGGAGAATGCTTGTGCCTGCGGAAGTCTACCACCAGTTCCTTGGTTTTACTGGCGTTGATCTGGAGGTAGTTCAGCTGGCACCAGTCCACAAAGTCTTGAGTCAGTCCTCTGTACTCCTTGTCGTCCCCATCAGTGATGAGGCCGACTATTGCAGAGTCATCAGAGAACTTCTGCAGGAAGCACTGGGTGGAATTGTGGGAGAAGTCTGCAGTGTAGATGGTGAAGAGGAACGGAGCCAGAACCGTTCCCTGTGGGGCCCCCGTACTGCAGACGACCCTGTCCGACACACAGCCCTGAGTCCTCACATACTGTGGTCGGTCGGTGAGGTAGTCCAGGATCCAGGTAGTGAGGTGATGGTCCACTCCAGAGTTCACCAGCTTGTCCTTTAGAACCGAGGGAAGAATGGTGTTGAAGGCACTGGAGAAATCAAAGAACATGATTCTCACAGTGCTTCCAGCGGTCTCCAGGTGAGCGAGGGAACGATGTAGGAGGTGAATGACGGCATCATCCGCGCCAATGCCAGGCTGGTAGGCAAACTGAAGTGGGTCCAGTGATGAGCTTGTTAGGCGCCGAAGCTGAGCCAGGACCAACCGCTCCAGGGTCTTCATCAGGTGGGATGTCAGAGCCACCGGCCTGTAGCTGTTGAGGTCCTTGGGGCGTGAAGTCTTTGGCACTGGTACAACACAGGAGGTTTTCCAGAGCTGTGGGACTCTTCCCAACCTCAGGCTCAGGTTGAAGAGGTGCTCCATCACCCCACACAGTTGGTCCGCGCAGGACCTGACGACCCTCGAGCTGATGCCATCTGGACCCGCTGCCTTCTTGCCATTAATCCTCCTCAGTTCCCTCCTAACCTGGGTGGTTGAGAGAGACAGGCTGGAGCCTTGTGTTGAGTGTGTATTGGATGCTGTTGTTGGGGGTGGGGAGGAGTGAGCAGGGTGCAACCCAACTCTCACTCTGTTGGATCTTAAAAGCTGAATATCCAGGTGCAAACCTGTGTTTCCATGGAGGGAACATAGGCTTGCACTTTCACACCTGTTGAGCATCAACTCATTGTGCTGTGTATTTAAGGGCCAACTGTGGCAGTCGTTCTCTGCCAGTTCATTATGTCCACTCAGTATTTTTATCTGTCTTCTATTTCCTTGCCTGAAGTCTGATCCATATTCATTGGAAAATCAGCCTCAAGGAGTCGAGAGTTCACAGCCAATCACAAGCTTTTGTCGGTCTCACAGATACTCTCTGTGGATTCCTGCCATTCACCTGCCCACTGACTCACCATCGACACTCTGCTGCTCACCTTGGATCTTCCCAGAACCCTGTTCCAAGGACTGTTCTCCTGCACTAACAAGTAAGACCGCAACTTGTCCACTCACTTTATTTTGGCAATTCTCTGACTGAGACCAACTTTATCTAATACTCTCTTTCTCCTTTTCTACAGATACTGCCCCAGTACTCCCTACTGCCTGTCACTGAACTCTCTTCATTTGTAAGTAAACATTATAAAACTCTCAGTTGTAGTCACAGTCTGCTCTTTGGGTACAAAAAAAGTTCAAATCATGATAGAAAAACGACTCCGGTGATGGCAGTTTCAGTCTTTCTGTGACACAATGACTGATCCGGACATGACTATCTCACAAATCTAAAATAGCCTCCGACTGACGTTTATGGTTCCAAGATGGTGAATACGATTGGGTTCCACTGATGGCCCAGTTTGTGACATGTCAAAGATTATTGCATTATATGTGAACTGTATTAATTGCATGAAATAAATGTTATCATATCATGGAAAAGTCATTTAAGATAAACACATGTGAAGTTCAATTTACATGTAAGCACCTACTACAATCTAGTCTAGACTGAGTAAACTGCTGTATAGAAGGACTTTATATATTCTTCCTACTTATAGTTTTCTCTGTATGTGCAAATCCACTTGCTCAGAAACATCATACACGAAGATGAGAGAGGGTACATATCATCCTTCTCGGCTCCTCTAATAGAAATAAAAGCATCCCCAGACTTTCATTGAGGAAGTGGGGATATTCTGTCAACTGGTTTATTCATGGTAACATGGAGACTTTTGAGATGTCAAAACTTCATGCAAATAACCAGAACTGTAGGGGAATGTGATTTTGAGAGTAGCTTTCTTCCTTTTTCATGCTTTTGTTGAAAAAATATTTTTGCATGTTACATAAAGCAAATAGAGGTCCTTATAAAGGGTGAATTGTTCACAAGGGTGATTTGTATGGAATGAAATGGGTAATTTTATAAATAAGAAATCAATTTAATTGTAACTTTTATGTGAGATCTGCCATTTACCACTATTCAAACTGATGATTAACTATGTAAACTCCCCATGGCATAGATATCCATAATAACTACCATTGAAAAACACAAACAATATCAAAGACAGAAAACGATCTTCTAAACTAAAGGAACAATTGGTGCCATAAAGCAGTATGTCAGCAGTAGACACTACTGCTGACATACTGCTTTATGGAACATTACTTAACGAATGAACACCACATTTGCAAAAGATATTTTGCAGCTTTTCTCGCCCCAAGACAGCTGGGATTGGCTCCAGCCCCCCCACGACCCTGAAAAGGATAAGCGGCAGAGAATGGATGGATGGATGTTGCAGCTTTGATGAAGATGTTGTACAGCTCTTTCTAACATCTATCTACCCTTGCTATGATGGCAGAATGGAGAAAACTCCCCTCCATGGCCGACTGCAGTGACGATACCCTCTGAAGAGACAAGTGGACCCACTTTATCCCACCAAATGCACAATTACACATTATTACAGAGCCACTGTCATTATAACAGAACCAGGTCACTAGCGTTCAGTGATGGTGTGACTGCTAATGGTATGATACATTTTGAAGTGTACAGGGCTGTGCTCTCTGCTCTTATTCAGATGAATACTGAAAAATGCAACCCTGAATGGACAGCACGTCACAGTACAAATAGATAATAATCGAAAGCGTACTGCAAAAGCAACCCAAGAGTTTCTCAAGGCAATGAGAAAGGAGATTCTTCAATGGCCAAGTCGGTCACCTGAACTGAACCCAATGAGGCATGCTTTTTAGTTTACTGAAGAGAAAACAGAAGGGAGAGAGACCCACAAACAAGCTGCAGCCAAAGGTGGCTGCAGTTAAGGCCTGGCAAAGCATCTCAAGGGAGGATACACAGCGTTTGGTGTCCATGGTTCAACACTTCAAGCAGTCATTACTCAAAACAATTCTTTAAGTTGTGATGTCAGTTTTTCCACTTACTTTTGTGTCTCTGAAAATGTGACACTATGTATTTCCAAAACAGTTATTGACATACTATACAGTTTAAAATCCACTCAATCTGTACAGAAGCAATAAAAAACAAAACAACAACAAAATGTGATTGTCCATTTGCTTACGGCCCTGACTATATGTTGACCAACTGGCACCCATATTTCCTACACTACTTCCTGGGTAAAAATCATACCAGTTCACACTGTAATTGCACACAACACTTTGAGACAAATTTTGAGTGTAGCTGTCAAACTCAGCAGCTATTGCAAGCTTCTTTGTTTTGCTAACAAATATATACTTTTTAATCTTTGTGCCACGTCAGCATCAACAGGAAGTATTTACTTGTCATTTGTTATCCTGACCCTAACCTGTGAAACCTTTTGCATACAATGTGACTATCAAAGAATTTTAACTAAACTATGTGAGAAATATTTGTATAATTCCAGGAGAGAAAGATTTTTAAATCTTTATTTTGTTGCGAACTTTGAAAGTGTTTTATTACATGGTGACCACTGACATTAATGTTCACTCAGGTAACGCTTCTAAATAACTACTCAAACAATGACTTCCTCCTTCACCAAGAGAATAGAAACTCTTCCCATGAGCTGTTACATCAGAGGTAAAGTTGATACGTTTGAATCGTCACCACGATGTCACAGAAACTCAGGACTGATCATTCCTGAGTATCACAAGCTTGAGTGAAGCCAATTTGTATGCGTGTTTGAATTAAGTAATGCATGTGTGTTTAACCCCCGGGTTATCCATGATCCTCCTGGGCTGAGAATCCTTGCGCAAGTGGCGAAGTAATTGAAAGGGAAATCGTTGACCCCAGGAAGCTTGGGGCCGACCCCCAGCTGAACTCAACCTCTGATAAGACGTCTGGGTTTTCCGTAGAAGCCCTTCAACTTCTTTCCTCATCCTGAACTCAATCTGTGCCCTCCCTCCTTTCCCCAGATTCCTCAACACATGCCCCCCCCCCCCCCCACCACCACCACCCCACCACCACCACTAGATAATTAAGATGTAGAAAGCCTCAACCAACCTCACCCTTCCCTGCCATCCTCATCCTCTCATCTTTATCAGTTAAATTGAAACTGTCCTTGAACTTGTAAAGACCCCAGCTAATTAGCGGGGTGTATACCTCTCTACCTCCCTCATTATTCCTGTCTTGCCATCACTGTGCTCTCAACCTTTTTTTTGGTTCCACTTTTCTTGGGAAATCTCAGAGTTTAGCTCCTGGTAATTTTCTTCTAGCGTGAAAAATCACAGCAGCTGACGGCAGACTGTCAGGAGGTTGGGAGCAGTTCGGCAAGCAGGGAGGGAACAAGATTGAACCAGATTGCTTGTACTTTAGTTTGGAGAATAATGGAAATCTTTGCAGCTATTCCTCAGCAAACAGACAGGGAAAAGAAGAAGTGAAAGATTCAGCAGGGCATGTTTATCTTTCTGAGAGCACGATAAGGGAGTTTTCTATCACCCCAACAACAGAAATGCAGTGCTTCACAAAGCGGCCAGCTGACAGTGTGGTGTAGGTGCGCGTGGCATTGTGTGTGTCAGACAGAGTGAGAACGAGTGTGAAGTACAACAGAGACACAAAATGCAGCAGAGAACAAAATTAATTGGCTGTAAATCACACATCTGTTTCCTGCCTTTCAGATCATCAGATCTCTCATCAGGAGGAAGCAAATGTGACAGACGGAGAGTAAAAAGCCACTCGTATTTTCTGAGGTTTTAGGTCAAAGTACTTCTGGACTGCAGCATGTATCAAAATGACAAATGTGGCAAAATTCCTCTCCAATATAGTTTGCTTAATTTTAGAAATCCAGACAATGTACGCCGGAAATATTTAAAGTGCCATGCCACGGTTTGACTGGATTTTCTTAAAGCACATTTTTTAAACCACATCAAAATAAACATAACCATCCTCCACATCGATAACTGGGGTTAAAAGGCAAAACTGCTCAGGTTTGTTCAAGTGATAAAGATTTTAAAAAACTATTTCTCTCATCTGCGGAAAGACAAATTTCCATTTTCTGAACCAAATTTTCAGTGTCCTGAACCCATTTATTAAATAAGTCACTTTTTAGATAAGCCTTGAACAAGTTTCACCTGTTAAGACACTGAAATATTTAATGTTTTTATAGAACTTTAAACACATTCTCACTCATTCAAAACATTTTTTTCCTTGAGTTTTATTCACTTGAGTTCATAGTGGTAATCACACTTAGTGCCAATGATTCAATGAAAGCCAGGTCAGCACTGGCTGAAGGGGTGGAGATTAATAATTGCAATTGTAAGAGGCTGAAGAAAGAAAGAAAAAACCCAGTGACAGTTCTTTGAGATGAAACTGAGCTACTGCAGTAGAACATGTTTTTATTCATGGTTTGACAGCCCGTTACTTTAAGGTCTGTGAACTTTATCTAATGGGTTAAAGCTTTGCCAAAAGAGTAGCCGATTCAATAAATTAGCTCGGTGGTGGTGACGATTTGATCCAGAGAATATAAGTTGGCACTGCAACAAATCAGAAAAAGTGTAAGTTAACTGAGGAATGAATCTGCAAATCCATAGAGGTGCAGGGAGGACATGTGTGGGAGGAGGAAAATGGTCTAAAGTTTTTCATGAGTAGAGATTTGGACATTAATCTCATTTTTATGGCGAAAAAAGAACTAAATACAAACAGCGTCCAGGACAGAAAGAACTGTGTTGTCTGCGTGTTGGACTGTAGCCTCAGGTTTATACTGTTAACTGGTAACTATGAGACAATGTGTTTGATATCATTTAATGGAATAACAATAAAGAAATGTAACCGCCAGTGCAAGTAATTACTTTTTCTGGTGAGTAATGTGTTGTATTATTAAGAGAAAAGTAATGAGTAATGTGTAATCCATTACTCTTCTTGAGTAACTATACCAACACTGATAAACAGTTTGATACAACAGTAAACAGAAGCGATAAGGCAGAGTGCTTGATAAACCACCGACTGTCTGTACCTCAGTCCACCGATCTCCAAAGCATGCCCTGAAAGGACAGATAACATGACTGATATATCACTTCTTCATTAGGAAAAATAACAAGCAAAGACAAAGTGATAAAAAAAATCCAGGCTGGTGATAACTTCTCCTTATTTATTGCTAATTGTGTTTCCAATCAGGATGTCATGGGGTCACGCAGTCAAACAGCTCAGCCTCTGCTAACTCTGCGGCAATTATTTCTTCCCTGATCCACATTCTTTGATTTATCCAATTCTTTACACTCCCTTTCTCTCTTTAATCTCAATTTCTTTTGTTTGTCTCCGTCCATTTACTGTTTCCAAAGAAGCTGCCATCTGAGTGGCCGGGAGATCAGAGAAGCTGTTGTTAAGCAGAATAAAAGCGTTTGTTAAAGCAGTCGTTTCTAAGCTGCCGTCTACACCTTGCGGGTTTATTCTCACAGAAGTTGGACGTCCTGTACCATGAAATCTATATCAGTCTATTCATAATGTGTGATATGAAAGAGAATGGATGCTGAAAAAGATAACAGAGAGAATCAAAGGCTGACTCACAGATATGTAGAGAGGAAAGGAGTTGAAAGGAGGGGTTAATGTGTGCTCATGACTGTAGCATAAACACACATGCTGTCGCAGGGAGTCTGCTGTGCTGATGAATAATACGTCCTGCTCAGTTTCCACATCTCATACAAGTTTCCAACCAAGTATGCTCCAGGCTTCAGACCACACAAGCAAACAAAGTGTTGTTGAACTGATCGACGTCTTAATGAAAAATAAAAAGAAGACTGAGGCAAAAATGACACAAGTTCTGTTTCTCACTGTAACCTATCAGTATGTCCCCTCTTTTTGTCCTTATTTGTATTTTCCTCCAAGCACCCATGCTTATTTACATAGACCTCCATCCATGTGGTTACAATGAAATAACCTCAGATGCCCTGTTCACCCTTATATTCCATTTGTAGTTTTGACTAATCCTGTAAAATCTGCAAAAACATAATCAAAATAAACAGTAATAGCAAAGCATGAACACCTTGATTGACACTAATGTGGCAGCTGTTACAATGAATTGAATTAATTTTTAATGTAGGTGGGTGGCTGAACTGGATTTTTCCCCATTATATGAAACAGACAATTTAGCTAAAAAGCAGAAAATCTAACGGAACTTTATTAACTAGGAAATTGCTGCAGTTCCCCTTAGTTTGCATGAATGTCTGCAAACTCTCCCGATTCACTCACCAAGCTGTAGTGCAATGTGAACCATGAACACAGAGCATCTGCCTTCAGAGTAAAAGTTGTGGCTTCATCTTTTACACTGGTCTCCATTTCAAATTTGAGTCACACTTTTTGCGGTTGGAAGGGAGAGGAATGAAGGTCTGCAGCAGCAAGACAGAACGTGTGTGAATGAGAGAGAGAGACAGGTATAACAGTGAGGAGCAAGGAGCAGAGCTAATAAAGGCTGATGAGTTCAAATGTGCACAAGAGAAGTGAAGAAGAGAGTGCAGAGAGGTGGAGAGAGAGGAGTTTCAGGGGGGATTTGTGACAGCGTGGACAAGTTAAGAAATGAGTACATCAGAGGAACAGCACAGGTTTGGAGACAAAGTTAGAGAAGCAAAGGCAAGATGGTTTGGACATGTGCAGAGACGAGATTGTGGATATTATTGGACAAAGGATGTTGAATGTTGCAGGAAAAGAGAAAGACAAAGGACGTTTTTCTGAAAAATGTCATGACAGACGACATGCAAGCACCCTCCTCTGGTGTGACAGATGAGGGTGTGTAAAGGCAGATGACCTGCTAAGAGAAAGAGTTCAATACGACTTGGAGAGTAGTTGGAAAGTGTTTACAGGCAAGTTGGTGTTTTACATCCAACCTTTTGGCAGTCGCTGTAATCAGTTTTTTTTTGGCAGCACCATACAGTTGTGGTCAGAAGGTTACATACAATTTGGGGCTTTAATCATTTCTTGAAACTGTTCTTTTTCCCCGGGGGACTGATTGTACAGCATACATCTTAAATCACTTTAGAAAACAAGAATCAGGGGCACACGTTTTCATTTACTTTGGATTTTCTCTAATCCACACAGGGTCAAAAGTATAGATTCATAAATTATAGATTCATAAATCTGTTTAGTAATGAGGGAACATTTGGGCATTAAGAAGGGAGCCAGCAGCAACAAATATAATGTGTACAATTAGCAGTACGAGCTGTGTAACTAATGAAGATCCTGTGATGCAACTGCTGGAAATAGTGAGCAGCAGTACTCTGGCAGTTGTGCCTGTGAGCCGTGACTGTTCAGAAGTGTCATATATATGTCTGCATGACAGTTATTAACTGTGTTCAATATTTAGACAATGTGTTAGCTTGTTCCATTTTTACTGCAAAAGTTGGATAATGGAACAATGTGTTGCTTTGCTGTACTAAACTGGATTGCACATCTTTACTGGCTACTAAAATCCACAGATTATTGCCATGCCCTGTGTAAAATACTAACACACTATCTGTCAGACTTCTGCACTTAACGGCCAGACTATACTAATAATATTTTACCCCACTCCACAACCTGCATTAAAGCAGACACAAGTTTTTAGAAGAGAAATGAAAAAAAAAGAAAAGACAAAGGAGACACAGCTGATGAATGGTGTCTTCCTTGAGAGATCTAATTTCAGATTAGTATATTTGATGGAGCTGTGGACAGCCAAAGAATGGCAGAGGGAGGGGAAACAAAAAGAGACGCTGAAGACTAAGAATAAGTGGAGTCTGCTGGCTGGCTAATACTGTGTGTGTATGCGTGTGTGTGAGCATGTATGTGTATGTGGAAGCTCATTGGTGGCATTTCCAGGCTTAATGCTGGGCTCTATGTGAAGTAACAGGTCTGAATATTAACTCAGTGGAAATATCAGGTTCTGCCCCGCACCTTTCTGCTTCTCATACTATCAGCCACACAACCATAACAGACTTAATAACTCCTGTGTGCGCATCTATGTGTGTGCGTGTGTGTGGGTGTGGGTGTCTGTGGGCTCTTTGACAGCGATAACCTTTCTGGAATAGGAGTGTTAATTGCACTGGTCTGGGATCAGTAGGGGAAATGGTCTAATTGCTATTAATATCTATTCTGAGATGCAATTTTTACCAGATTCTGTGCGCAGCTGTGTGCAAAAATATTCAAACAAACGTGAATTTGTTATACAATCGTTTTTCCAAAGAATGTATGAAAAAAGTATCTACAGTGGCAGCGTCCACGGCAGAGGTCCACAGCAGTGTCAGCTTATGGTCTCAGTTCACTACTGCAGCCAGCAGGAGAACAGTTCCATCTTTGATGATATCCGTTTCACAAAGTGCTTTTGCATATTTGTCACACCTAAATGATTCAGATCAGACAAATTTTAATATTAGACAAAAATACCCCGAGTTCAGTTTTATATGCCACACCCAGGCCTGGCCTAGTTACTGCCAGACCTGTTGTATTAAAAAATCTCTTAAACGGAACCTGTCTGTGTAATTAGATTGACCCTTCGCCCCACAAGTGCATCAGCCCTCTGGGCAAATGCCGGGAATGCCAGATTGCCAGACCAGCCACGCCCGGAGATGTATCTGGATTTGTCTGTGCATACATTTTCATGTTTCTCATCCTTCCAAACTCATTTATTGTTTGTTCTATACAAACAAGAAATAAATGTTAATAAAGCAAAATTAATTTTCAAGCCAGCTGACCAGGAGCAAAACACTGTGTGAGAATAATGTTTTGGCAAACAGCGCCTGGGTAATAAGGGGAACTTATGAGCTAGACAGGCCTCCAATAAGTGGATAAATACATTAGATTTTAGAATGAGCAACTATTAGTTTTTGTTAGTATTAAAATTATTATCATTTTCTCAAAAAGTCTTTTTTTTTAAAGCTAAAGGTAAATCACATTTATTACTAATGAACTTAGAAAAAGAATATCACAGTGAACAAATTCTTAAATAAAACAGAGCAGTTATATTAGCTCCTTTTCATCCTTTCTATGCTAACGAGAGAAGAATCCAACATGTGTTTGTGAGAAGAATGTTTTATATGTTCTGTTTTCCAGGTCAGAGGGTAACGCTAACCCTAACACATTTTAGAGAAAGACTAAATAGAATATTTTTATCTGAATAGTTTTTGTTGTGTATCAGTTAGAATTATTATTTAATGGCAACATGTGAGAGAAAATCAAACAGGGTTAGGGATAGGGTTCTGGTTCTGGTCAGGGTCATCAATGATGACAACTTCGATATCACAGGGTCAATCACAGGCTAAAAGAGCAGCTACTGGTTTACTTTTTCTCAAGTGAAAATTGAGATAATACAGTACAGAAAATCCATATTTGTGTAGCTTGTCAGAGAGTGAGTTTCACTGGAACAGTCAAGATGATTTCTTCCAACAGTTAGCATTTTTAAAGCTATCAAAAATGCCTCATACATGTTCAGAAACTGCTGAAGGACTTGAAAAACCATTGCAACATACATGACCAGTCGAAAGCTTTAGAACACCCCAATTTTTCATTTTTTTCACTGAAAATCATGCAGTTTAATGCCTGATTGCACTCTGAAATTAAAGCATAGTACAAATAAGTAACTGGAGTTAAAAAAGAAATCATGAAATCAATTTATAGACCAAAATGTATTTTAAACATCTGACTCATCAAAGGTAATCTGATGGGCTTGAACCCATATTTGGGTCATTATCTTGCTGTAGGATGAACCCCTGACAAACTAGACGCACATACCAGAGGGTACTGCATGGTGCTGCAAAACGCTGAGGTAGCCGTTTTGGTTCAGAGTGCCTCACTCTGCACAAGTCACCGACCCTGGATCCAGCAAAACAGCCCCAGACAATCACACTTCCTGATGGTGATGATGCCACACACTGTGGAACCATCCTTTCGCCAACTCGACGCCTTATAACGATCCTGTGTGATGAACCGAAGATTTAAAAGTTTGATTCATCTGTCCATGATACCATCTTCCAGTCTTCAGTAGTCCAATCGCAGTGTTTCATGGCCCAGGCAAGCCTCTTTGTCTTACTCTGACGTCTGGCCTTCTTGCTGCAACTCATCCTGTCAAACCTGCAGCTCGAAGTCTTCTTTTCACAGTTGAAACTGAGACTTGCTACTACGACCACTATTAAGCTGTGCTTGAAGCTGTTGTCCTGTCACCTATCACACAAGCTGTTAACTCTCAGAAACTTGTCCTCTGATTCAGTTGTGGCTTTGGGTCTGCCAGATCTTCCTGTCAGAGTTTGTTTCTGAATGCCTTTTGATGATGAAGGAAACTGTACTCACTGACACCTTTACTTTCTTTGCAGTTTCTCTGTAGGAAAGACCTACATTTTTAAGTATTATGATGGTCCGTGTCTCTTCCATTGTTAATTGCCTTTTTCTCGCCATTTTTGTAGCAACACACTACTTTCTGCAGTACAGTACTGTTCAACTGATGCTCACGAGGGTATGGTACCACAGTGTGTTCCAACACTGCTTTTATGCAGACAGAGGAGGTTGTAAGTAATCCAGAAAATTTGGAACACTTGTAGGAATTAGTAGCTTCAAGGCTTGATCAAACGCTATTGCTGCAGAACAGCTTTAAATTTTTACCCATTTTGTGTTTCCTGAAAAAGGTCTTTTTGTATAATTCTGAAATGTACATTATTTTTTGGTAACTTTACCTTCCCCCGTTACATTTGTACCATTTCAAGCTATTCATTGGACTTGAATGACTTGAATTGCAATAAATAACTGGAAAAATTGGGGTCTTATAAAAATTTGGGGGCAGCACTGTTGCCACACAGCAAGAAGGTCCTGAGTTCAATTCCACCATCAGGCCGGGGTCTTTCTGTGGATGCGGGAGTGAGTGTGAGTGCGAGTGGCTGTCTGTCTCTGTGTGTTGGCCCTGTGACGGCCTGGCGACCTGTCCAGGGTGTACCCCACCTCTCGCCCTATGACAGCTGGGATAGGCTCCAGCGCCCCCCACAACCCTGAAAAGGATTAGCGGAAGCAAATGGATGGATAAAAAATTTGACTGTTAGTCGATATGACTCCAAAAGGTATTTCCTGAATACATTGCACAACAAACTCATCTTCCACCAGGTTCATTGGCACTCCATTTAAGGCCAGCCTTAGGGGTATGGGCAGGCTTTGGGTCAGGTTAACATGCATCTAATTTCATAGAAAAGGACACCAAATGGAAAAACCTTTCACTTAGGGTAAGGTTAAATTGAATGTTTGAGACTTCATTAAGAAGGTACCAGCTTCTATGTTCTAAAAACTGTGGCTGAAAGAAAACCCAACTTCTTTTTTTAAGTTATTTTAATGCATTAAATGGGTTTAGGTATGCTAGCAAAGTGTTTTCTGTCTAGAAAACACAAACTAAATGTAGAAGCAAAAAGAAAGAAAAAATTAAGCTTCCACTGGTGCAACAGGAGAATGCTTTGACTCTCAGATCATTTCACTCTGAACAGATGATCCCTGCTGCACCTGTTAAAGCCAGCAACACAATGGTGGCATCCTGGGGAGCCTGAGCTACTCAAACACCTGGGCATTCAAACCACGAGAGGGTCTTTACCAGTGATCCAGCACCTGTGGAACATCATTGCCTTCGCCTGACATCTTTATTAAGAGAAATATTTCCAAAGAGCTGCTGCAGAGGTGAGTAAGCTCCACCACCATCCAGCAGCAGTTTTGCTGAATTGTAGGATGCTACTGTCTCGTGGGAGGTTGTCGAGCCAATTACACTGTAGCGGATGGTCATCGAGAGGGTAGCAGAGATAGTTCAAAGACAAGCTAAAGGTGTCTTAAGGAAGTATGCAATCAGGCCTGGAGAATAGTCCTGCTGATGGCAGCAGAAAAGCACCCAGAGGGTTAGTTTTCTCATTGAGAAAAGCAATTCTAAACTAATTTAACTGTAATATCATCAATTAAGTCATAACACAGTACAGTGAAATACATTTTTTATGAGAAGCCTTTTCCTGTTTCAATATAAATAAGCAGGAGCTTAATAACTTGAATTACCAATTGATTTACTTATTATTATGATTAAAATGTGGTTAAATGAGTTGCAATCATTAAAAGTTTAGCATTAGCATTTTAAGAACAGATTTTCACTTTTAGTCGATTTTTTGATCAAATGAATGGGAATAAAAGATAAAGCTATGTCAGTGACACTGCTGGATATGTATGGTAGTGTTTCTGTTTTAATGCATTGGCACCAGCTCTTATACAGCTTTCCTCTTCTGCCCTCAAAACTTTAAATTGCATCTTGTCCTGCTTAAGAAGCTTCAATTACACTCTGGTGAAAAACAGTTAGTGTTATAAGTTAGTGCTCATTTTAACTTTTCTCTCTATCTTAATGTTAATCAATTCAGCTTCAGGAAAACCTCTGAAGCAGCTGTAAACTCACAAGACAAGGCAAGAGCACTAACGGTTGGATTACACGTTTACGCTACACTTTGAGTCTGCTAGCATTCCCTGTTACTGAAACAGAGAAATGCAATGAAAAAGCTAAATGGTAAATGGTCTGCATTTGTATAGCGCTTTTCTAGTCCCTAAGGACCCCAAAGCGCTTCACACTACATTCAGTCATTCACCCATTCACACACACATTCACACACTGGCGATGGCAAGCTACATTGTAGCCACAGCTGCCCTGGGGCGCACTGACAGAGGCGAGGCTGCCGGACACTGGCGCCACCGGGCCCTCTGCCCACCACCAGTAGGCAAACACGGGGTTAGTATCTTGCCCAAGGATATTTGGCATGCAGCCAGGAGGCAGCCTGGGATCGAACCATCGACCTTCTGATTAGTGGCTGACCTGCTCTGCCACCTAAGCTACAGCCACCTAAGCTACAGCTAATACTATAGTACATTTGGTGTGTATACAAGAAGATACGTACAGGGTGTGACCTGGCAGAGGGGATGTCCCTGGCTCTTCTAAATTATTTGGTCGCAGCAGATGGCCGCCCCTTCCTGAGCCTGGAGGTTTTTTCCTGTTATAAGGGAGGTTTTCCCTCCCACTGTCGCCAAAGTGCTTACTCATAGGGGGTCATATGACTGTTGGGTTTTTCTCCAAATGTATTATTGTAGGGTCTATCTTACAATATAAAGAGCTTTGAGGTGACTGTTGTAGGGCTTTTCTCAGTTTTTGACCAATAAATCATCTAGCTGACTTTGAAGTACTTGATGGATGTAACCAAATTTTTAATGGATTGTTAACAAATTATTAACAGAATTCATTCAAAACTGAAAGACATGAAAACATTACCAAGAAAAGAATCCCTTTGGCAGAGGTAATTATCCATCCATTCATTGTGCTCATCTATATTTCATATTAAATACTAAAGTTAGGTGTCAGCCCTGGAAAAATGTGAAATCGAGGTAGCATGTTGCATCTGCCATGTTACAAAGCATTTCATCTGTTGCACCGTTGCGTGTCATTGGATCACCACGGTCTGCAAGAGGAAACCATGAGGCTGAGAATACTGTGCATATTCATTTTATTTTATATGTTATAAATATTCTTGAAATGCACTTATAGATTGTTTAAGGGTTTGTAACTTTTTATTTTATACACCTCTGACCCATTTGGGCATCCTTTAAAGACCTCTAGTGGTCTTTCAAGTCACTTGTATGTACTACACCAATGCATGCATGTTTACCGGTTCCTACAGGCTTTCTTCTTGTGCTGGAGAGCACCTACTCTGGTGTAGGAGCTACAGCACCCTCATAAAAGACAGGGTGTTGAACTTTGAACTTTAAACGGCAGGAAGGATTTCCTCCAGAAGTTATAACTATGGAAAGTTCAAAAGTGCCTACTGGGTACTTTTTTCCAACTACCACAACAATTATATAGCCAGCTACAGTGAGACAGTGTATGCTATTCCGCTCTATGCCAGGGTTTGAATATTGAATCCTAGAAACAGAAACTAAAACAGAAATGTATGGTTGGTGTAAACTGCCCAGCTGTTCTACTCAGCCACATGTCACCAAGTGGAAGGTGCTGTGAAAAACAAGTATGTAAATGTCAATGTGCAATGTGTGTGTGTGTGTTCATGTGCATGTGTGGTGCATGCGTGTGAAGAAAACAAACACAAGGAAAAGGAGAAATAATAAGTAATGGCAACAGAGTGTTGGTTTTTGACACTTCAGCTCATCACTTGCTCATACACATCATGGCTTTCCTGGCTGAAGTTAATCACACTCGCTCTCTGCCTCGCTCTCAGACACACACACACCTACACACAGACACTGTACTGTCAGCTGTATCGATTGTGGGGTGGCCGGCGGATGAACCTGTCATGGCCAACATAGACCGGACTGGAGGATAATGAAGTCTTCCTGCCCTATTTGACAAGCTCCAAGAGAGTGTGTTAGAGATTGAACGAGTGTGTGTGTGTGTGTGTGTGTGTGTGTGTGTGTGTGTGTGTGTGCGTGCATGCGTGTGTGTGTGTGTGTGTGTGTGTGTGTTTGAGAGAGAGAGAAGGCAAAACAGAGAAAGATGCTCCTGGGACAGCCCAGAGGCGTCCTAACATTGCCTGAATAAATTGGATGGAAAGAAGCCCCTTGAGTTGAAGACGTGATCTGTCATGATGTCATCTAAACGAGACTTGCAATGGGAGCGGTCAGGGTGCTAATAAAGACATAACCCCTCAACACACACGTGCGTGTGCAAATGCATCCCCACATATGCACGCACACACTCACAGACACATCGATTGAAGAGTAAGTGCGAGCTGACATTCCCCAGCTATTTTGCTGGGAACATTTTAATCCGGCTGTAACAGTGCTAAAATATTCTACTCACCTCTTGCTGTCTCTCTCCATCATTTCCCTCTATCTCTCCGTGTTTCTAGAAGCAAAACTTTAGTCTTGTTAACTAATTTACTGCCTTACTTATATAATAAGGTTATTTAATATTTGTTATGAAAAATCCTATCTCCATTTAATGACTGTAAAGAACTTAGTGTCAGTTAAGCCAATTTGTAAGAACAATCTGTCTTATACACCAACCCTTTGCAACATTAAAACTTCTGACAGATGAAGGAAATTGAAACTATCCAGATCTCCACCTGAGCTAAACAGTGAACAGAGACGCCATGAAATTCACAAGATTCAAGAGATCTCCTGCCAGACAGTGGAGGATACCCCCAGAGGTCGTGTGTCAGTACCCCAGAAGCTGTTTAGCTCCACAAAGGAAACACAGTCAGGTGGTTTTCATTTTGTGTCTTAATGGTTTGTTTATACAATCTTATTTTTATTTTCGTTTTTAAAGTTGTTCCAGGAGACAAAATTTGATGTTCACGTTCAAACGGATTCCAAGGCAAACCTTAAAGTAACTACTGTTTATTTTTTATTAGTATTTATCTGTAAGTATTAAGAATGTTCACAGAACCACAAGGTCACCCACCATGCAACCACCCGACAGAATTATAACGGTCGCCTTTCAGCCACCAGCTACTGCTGCTTGTTGTGTACACGTACGTGTAGGTTTCTGTTTGAACTTTACCTCCCTTCCTAACATCTGATTTAATTAAACCAAATTCAATCCAATTTGATTTGCACACAGCACCAATTCAGCAGCAGTGAAGCTTACATCTTAAACTGAAGAGCCTACATTAACAGAGAGAAAACTCCAACAATCACGTGACCGCCTGTGAGCAAGCACTTGGCAAAAGTGGGGAGGAAAAGCTCCCTTTAAACAGGAAGAAACCTCTGGCAGAGGTCTTCCTACATTCAGTTTTTTCTTCCAATAAAAAGATGCATCCTCTGTTGGGTTAACATCAGGTGACTTAAAGGAAATGATAAATATCACATTTTCTTGCAGTGAGAAACTCTTGGGTTGCTTTTGCAGCATGCTGTGGGTCGTTATCCATTTGTAATGTAAAACACTGTTTGATCAGTTTTTCCAGCACTTGGCTAAAGCAGAGTGCCAGGAGGAAGGGTTAGAAAGAGAGGACCCAAAGGCCCATTTCAGACAGAGCTTGACATGCCCCCTTTTAAATCTGGAAACAGAGGTTGACGGGCAATTTGAGCTGATGAAGAATTTCAGTGAAGATTGTTCAAAAACACATTTTACAGGAAATTAAAAGAAAAAATATTTCACATGTCAACAGTTATACCATTTAAGCAGATATCATGCATCATTCGTACATAATTTAAGGCACCAAATCAAAGGGAATGAATCTGACTGTTGGCGCTGCATACGGCAAATGTCTGCATCCAATCTCTAGCCCTCCGCCTAAAAATGACTCCACATTCAGGAAACCGCACAACGACAGCTTTAATCCATCTTCCTCTGGCATGGACTTGACACTTATTCCTCCTGTGTTCCCTGTGGGCAACCTCTCTATTTCTCCCTCTCACCTTTGCCTTTTTCACTCACTCTTAGTGACACGTGTGTCCCTTCCTGAACAACACTTCAAGATAAAAATAACATAATTGAACCAGCAGACTATCAGCAGATCCATGCTTAATGCATTTGTTATGTCACAGTACATTCACACAATACTGCTGAATCCAAACTTCTCACCCACTTTGTGAGTCAAACACAGTGCGACTGTTCATGTAGGAGTCACGCTCTGTGCAGTAACAACAGCTTTTTGTGACACAGTCCTTCCGCTGCACTTGTATTTTCTCTAAACTAAGAACATCAGAAAGCTGCTGTGCCCAGAACCGGATGCTGCTGGCATGGCACATCCATAACACTGTAAACTGTCAGGATGGCAAAAAACGACCTTATCCTGTATACGTGCTGCATGTGTGTGCGTGAGAATGTGTGTATGGAAGTGTGACAGAGAGACAGGGAGAGTTAGAAAGTGTCAAAATATACTTATCAAAGAACCCACGAGGTCTCACTAATCTTTTCCTCTCTTACACTGTGTCTCAGTTAAAAGTCAAGCCGGACTATGAATACACATATTATTATTACCATAACATTATCATCATCAGATATTAAAGCAGAAGGTTTGGATATCTTAGTTTGTATTAAATTTGAAGGAGTGCAGGCTCTGGTTTAGCTCACTGGGAAAAGGCGGCCACATGCTGCTTGGCGCAGAGCGGCCGGCCCGGGTTCTGCGACCAGCTCTGTCCCGCATGTCTACCCCCTCTCTCTCCCTCTGCTTTCCTGTCACTCTTCACTGCACTATACAACAAAGCTGAGAAGGTCAAAAACAGTTACAGTTACAAACAAATATTAAGAACAAAGTGCTGCACAACACCAGCAACAGTATTGCCAAGAAGCACAGTAATGCACAAATGAAGCACATCTCTTGTCATCGCGATTTTATCGACATATTATATATTAAAAGGTCACAGACAGTTTGCAAAGTTACTACCCCTGTACCTCTACTCTGATGTTAGTAACTCCACAGAGACGTCCTTCTCCTCACACACAAGGTCTTGTGCTTCTCATGATGCACTAAGAATTTCTTCTTCATTCTCCTCTTTTCACTCTGCGTGCTTATTCACCTCTCTGCATTGAATCATTAGTTATTATTAATCTCTGGCTCTCTTCCACAGGATGTCTTTTGTTGTCTCTTCCTCTGCTCACCCCCAACTGCTGCAGCTCCCTGAGCCTGGTTCTGCTGGAGGTTTCTTCCTGTTAAAAGGGAGTTTTTCCTTCCCACTGCTGCCAAATGCTTGCCTCATTGTTGGGGTTTTCCCTCTGTTATTGTAGGGTCTCAACTTTACAACATAAAGCTTCTTGAGTCAAAGAATATAGTCCCTCAACTTTTTCTAGCCACAAACATAGCCCATATTTACCAGCTCATGGTGGCAACAATCAGTTCATAAAACTACAACACGAAGCAAAACATTTATGGTTTATGACACTACAGTGCTCAGTCAGTCAGTTGATGTAAACTGTTGATCTCAATTTTACAATCTAGGCACCACTGGAAGCTCATATGCAAGAACACTGAGCTCTGAGATTGTCTGCCACTTACTAAAATAAGTTTGGTCGGCTTTCCTTTGAAAATCTCATGTCGCAGGCTTGTGCATTCAACTGTTTATCAAAGAATCTGATAATATATATAATGATAGTAATGCAGTCAAAAATTACATGTTAGTATTGATGATTTAATGAAGACAGTTTTGTATCAAAGCAGCCCTTATTCTAGGATTATGAGCGATACATTAGTCACTGCTCATCCAGTCTGACATGAGTACAGTAATCCATTATGATGCTTACTCATGCTTGAGGCAGGTCTTCATCTACACCACAGGTGGAGCTGATCAGAAAAAAAAATCACTTCTTTCTGGCAAGAACAAGACAAGAAGAAATTTAAGCAGGGAACAAAATTTTCTGAAATTTTCACCGTTGCAGCACCGTTGCAGCAGTACCCCCACTGTGTGTCCTGACTGCACGAGATGCTAATATATCATAGAAACACCTATAAAGTCGTGGCATGCTTTCACATTATTGCCTACAAAAACTCAGGTGTCCACGTCTACTCAGTTTGTCTAACAAGAATGACATCAAAGTGCACCGTGAGCCAGCAGTCGCTTGTGGCACAGCCCACCGTTTCCAAGAACAACCGTGAGCACCAACCGGTGTCAGGAGTGTGAATCACCTAACATTTTCAGTGCTTCTCCTGCCATAGGGTTAGGGTTAGCCTAACTCTAACATACCATACATATACCATGTGATTCCTGTGCTGAGGTACAATTGATCAAATCGCACCACCACTTGCGCTCATGCTCACAGTTAACCTTAGCCCACCTATTGTAAACAGCTGTGCATCAGGACCTCTAAATTCTTTATCATTTATTGAGCCATACTGTATATTTATTCTGGTGCAGTCCTAGCGAGGAGACTCAAACCATTAAACATAGGTACTTTTCTGGTTTTCACTCACCATGGCTGAAAAAACCTGAAAGCAGAAGCTGACCCGCAGCAGCAGTAAGCACTGCTGCTGCTTCAATAGCTTTGCTGAGGAATCATTTTGAATGCATCATTATCAAGCTCAAAACATACACACTCTACTGTAGCACTTACTGCTCTGAGTATATCAAACCTCCCACATGGAAGACAGCAGTTCCTTACTTACATTAAACAAGCCTAGCATTTTCTGTGCCCAGACTCACAAATGACAAAATCCAGCTGGAGGCCATCAGTGGTGAAAATACAAACAACCTTAATTCTATGTATGCACAGTAATGTATAGTTGATAGATTTGTGTGGCAATATGAGTCTTGAATATTTAATGCCAGCATGCCAGAAATACCAAGCGCTGGATACGCTCTTGATCTCAGGTAACTTGTCAGCAGCATGATGTGTATTTATCCAGCTACAAACATTAGTTTTGTCTTACACAAACGAGCCGTCAGAGAAATGCAGAGCTTCTCTCAATGTCAAAAAATGAAGAGGAAATGCCAAACTAGAGAAGTTGCATCCTCCAACCTGTGGATCCTCGATACGTTTGAGGTATCACATCCCACCAAATGCCAAATGCAAAACAGTTAGAAAAGTTGAAGAGGGAAAAATGTCAGTGGTATGTAAGACCATCCCAGTTTTTAGGGTTGTCTCATTGTTGTTGTTAATGTCATTAACACCAAAGCAGCTGAAACTGTTAAAGAGCACCCTCTGCTACCAAACTGACCCGATCAATATCCCAGAAGTTTGATTGACTTGGTCAAGTGTTTCCTTCATTTTTTCAAGTTGAGTATTACTGTTATATTATAAGGCTTTTTGTAATTCAAGGCATGATTTTCGGAAACACAAAATTATAATTAAAAGATCAGAAGAATTTTTAATCACACGTGCAAATGGGTCAGTACAGTCAATGGAGTGAGCAGCTGAAATGGGCTGGAACAATCCACAACAAAATCCCAACACTGTCAGTTAACAAGTAATTAAATGTGATAGACAGTTTAATACTTAATGATAGCAAGCAAGTTCATTCTCCGTCAGCTGCAGGCTGGCACGGTTTCCAGCTGATGCCATGAAGTTACTCATCAAGCCTGAAAGTGATGTCACCCTACTGCACAATCTGCACGCACACACCCTTTCCTTCGTCTCATCCCCATCAGGTGGGGAAGGGCAGCGAGCATAAACTGAATTACTTTTTCTTCAGTGGCAAAAAAAACCCCTCAGCAAATATCATCAAACACACAAGATGTTTCTGTGCGACTTGGCCAACTGCCTCACTAGCCTAAAGGTGCAGTAGCAGTATTTAAGGGGAAAAAAATACGTGTGATAACTTCACTCTCAGAGATGGAGAAAGATGTGAGAAACTGCAGACAGTAGAGGAAGGTGAGAGATGACTTTTAAAGGTACAGACTGCTCAGCAAGTGATATTTGATAAACTGGAAACCTAAAGCTTACATGTACTTACTCTTTGTATTTCTTTTAAAGTCGGGCAAAATCGTGATCTGTTCATGATGAGTTGGAGAAACAACAACAAATACAACTATTTCACCTAATTCAAATGGGACATAAAATGAATAATAAGGACACTGGTTTGCTGTGGTGTCCAGTCATCATAATTTGGATTAAATGTAGGAGAGTAACAAGTCGTCACTTTGAACTGTGGATGCTCTTTGGAAAAACTGCAGATTTCCACCTTTAAACTAGCTTGCAAGGTTGGGAAGCTGCTAGGACGGATGCAACATCTGCTTATATATTGTAGACTGGAACCTCAGAGCCAGCAGCCACACGGGTCAGCTGATCCAGCCCGTCCACGAAAAAAACAAATTAAAATAGTTCATAACACAAAGTACTGTGTGACCTATTTCTAAATGAGTCTTTTCCCTGTGCTACACACCTACCCAATAACTTCAGATTCCCTCATCTTCCAAATCCCATTTTAATCCCTGAATACAGTATATTAAAATAACAGCTAGCCAGCAGTACAGCATGTAATGACTATGTTTTGATATTTTAATGTCTGTGAATCTTTGGGGAGGGTTTGTATTTATGTTTTTGCTTTGTTGCAACTTCATTTCCACTGAGGAAACTATTTTTATTAAAAGGATTTGTCTAGATAAGACTTAAAAATTTATGTGTTACCACAATTATTATTCTAATAATAATAATTATTGTTGTTATTATTTTGTTTTTCCACTGTTTTTTGGAGAAGCTGTCTGCAGGGGAGATACAAACATTACTTTTTATTGCACAAAAGGCAACGAGTGTGATGGTGAAAAGCAAAGTATATCCAGGCTATATGTGCATTATAGTGATAACAGCACAGACAGCATGTTAACACAAAGTTAGCCATGAACCCAGAGAGATGTTAAACCTAACAACCAACAGGTAACACAAAGCAGTAGGCTGCAGCCTCCGTTTCTACCTGTTTAATTTCTAAAGTAGATTCGCCCCAATGATCACTTTAAAGTCTCTTTATGCTGGTTTTCAACTTTGCTCTGTGCTGTCGGCTTTGTATAAAATGGGATTTGTGTTACTGTATGGAACTGTTGGGTAATTATGAGACAATGTGTTTTGTAATGAGAAAGTAATGTAACTAGCAGTGTAACAAATTACTTTCTCCGGCATGTAATCAGTGATTTTGCAAAGTAGTTTCTTTTATTTATGATTCATAACCTTAACCTACAGGTCGTGTTTGCTGTGCATGAATGGATATAAATGGCCTGAGCTCCCCCCAAAAAGTTCAAATGAATTCACACCATCTGTGTTTTCATTGACAATCATGTAATCATAGTGTATGTAGCCTGACTACAGCGCCACAAAGCTGAACTCCTACTCTACATCTACTCTGCCAAGTGTTTGTTCTGCAGGAGCAGCGAGGAAAGAAAATCTCTCTCATCAAATTATGAGTGAATATTTCCTGCATATTGAACCAATTAAATGAAACACTACAGGCTGAGTTTATGTAATCTAGATGTTAGAACATGGACCTGTCAGGATGGAGGAGACTCACTTCTCACGCTGGTATCACGCCGAAGGAGTGATTTCACTCAAAGCTCTAATCCAATTCTTCCAGCTCTTTTCTCAGGACTTGAAAGACAATCCATCTGTTCCTCCTGGCCGCCGTTCAATCACACCGCCTTCTGTTGTGTGGGCCGGAGGTGAGTTAAATGTTTCTAGCACTTCGCTGACAGCCGAGGGAGTCAGGGACACGGTGGCATCTCTCTGCTATAAAGATCGCGGCTGGAGTCCTAATTCATCACCCCAGGCATCATCATGTGGCATTACAATATGCTAATGCGGCGACGCCGTGCCCTCGCTCTCACCTCGTTCTCTCTTTCATCTTTTTCTCTCCTCCCTGTCTCCCTGGGGGCTGAGCCACCTCCACCCCAAATCCCACTCTGCAATACGCACCTTGCTGCCAGTATGTGCAGGGGGCTTAAGAGTGATGTCAAAGCCAATGTTGGAATTAGGTGAGTGCTGTGTGTAGTTGTCTGACTGCAAATGACGAACATGTAATTAGCCTTTCGTGTCAGAGTTACAACTGGATCGCGTTTAATAAGAACAGGCTTCCCCACCAACTGGAAAATCACCTCACATGCTTTCAAATGGGAAAAAATAGAAATAACTTGCAAACAGGTATTTTTGGGGTTTAAATTTATGGACTTGGGATTAAGCGCAGACGCAGTACAAAACGACTGCCCTGCAAACATGCCGGTATCAGATGTCATTCTTACCCCATGTGATGGATATGTTAGCCAGCCCCAGTCTCCTGAGATTGTAGTCGTGTCCAGTAGATTCACTGCAAAAGAGAGAGAAGAGAACAACACACCGGAGGAGGTAAGTGGTGAACTTTAAATGATTGTTTTTCCTCATCCTGCCCCATCCATCCTGTCCTTCATAACTATCCTCTGTGTGCACTGGCACCCGACAGAGCACCCCACATACACACATACACCTGTCTGACAGGTGTGACTGATGAGCCGGGACGGTCGTCACGGCAACTCTAAGCCAGGTGTCACATCCGTGATGTCACCTTGACCTGTTTCACCCATCACGGCACCTCAGAACCTCAGTGGTATGAGCTCAGAATAGAACAGGACACGAAACACTGCTTTTCAGAGTGGAATAGAAACACTGCATTAACTTGTTTGTTTATATGGGTGAAAACCACCAATCAGAATGCTCCATTTTCATATGTGTTTTAAGTCAGGAAAGAAGTGGCATGTAAAAGGCAAGTACCAAACACCAGCATGTAACACATGGGACGGACATACAGAAGGTTAACAAGAGTGCAAAACAGTTTGACAAAACATTACGGCAAAGTGTCACTCCAAGCAGGCGGCGACCAATCAGACACTGTTTGCCTGTCTCTATTTTTCATGGTACTTTTGTTTATTGCTTGTTGGCTGGAAGTTTCAAGGGCAGCACAGTGGTGCAGTGTGAACATGCCTCACAGCAAGGCTGTGGTTTCAGACCTTTCTGGGGCCTTTCTGTGTGGGTTTCCTCCCACAGTCCAGACATGTACATGCTAGGCTGACTGGTGCTTCAGTATTGGCCGTAGGTAAGGATGTAGGGTGCATGAATTTGGCTTACAGCGCAAACCACTTTTGTTTGGTCAGTAAAAGTAAAAATACCAGTCCAGTACTGCAGTATTATTTGGGCATTTAAGTGCAGATTTGTTCTGTTTGAAGCCAATTATGTCAGACTGACTAACACTTAACTTATCTTTAGCTTTGTTACAGCAAAAAAACTGAAATGAGAAGTTTTTTTTCTCTTACCTGGTAGTTAAGCATTTGGTGCATGTGTTTTTTCCCTGTTTGTTTGCTTGTTTGTTTAATTGTTTTTGGTTTTTAAATGAGCCCAACCTGAAATAGCTAACACATAGCTGAACTCTTTTTTACCATCATAAGTGTTGTTCAAATGACTGTAACTCCATTATGCTCATTGTTTTAGAAAGTTGAGAAGACGAGCTGTACGGGATATTCGGTGTGTCACAGTAACACAAAGCATTCACAAAGTACTGCTGTCTGAACACGGGCAGCATAATCAGCTCCACCTTGCTTTTGGCAAATGGCAAACCACGTTCCCATAACTCCTCGATCATTTTGGGCTAGAGAGAAAATTCAAATAGGAAGCCCGAGCTAAATGTTAAAATAAAAGTAAAAAAAAAAAGGTTTTAGAGAAAGTCATGTCACAGAAATAGCAGCAATTTTATAAATATTTAATATAAACATAATTTAATAACTATAATTATATAATAGTTCAATTTGGTAGCACTATATAATACAGCCCAGGACCAACCCAGTAAGCTTGTTTGGTCATCAAGCTTTTAAAAAGTGCAAACAGCTAACTTATGACATTTTAGAATTTGAAAATAAAAACCTCCATTTACTGTGAATGACCTGTAGCAGCATCTTCATGGAGACCCACGCGCTTGAGTCATGTTCACTTCAAATGGAAGTTAAAGTATTTTCAGCTCACACAGACTTGTCCTTCTTCCTATAATTTCTGTATGTTTTGTGTCTTTATCCGATACAGCTGCATCTAAAACTCACTCCACATTCGATCAAAACACATCTGAGTGACAGGACTTTACAAGATGGGATGGACAGCTGAGGAAAAATCGCATCTTGGTGAACTATTAATTCTACACAGCAGCAGTGTCCATACAGTCTGCTCAAGCAGGTATGTGTGTGTATGTGCGTGTATCTCACCCCTCCAGCACTTCCAGCTAATATGATCTCTGCCCCAAGGCTGCTTGTCAAGCAGCCAAGTGCTGTTCCCCATATTAGAATGAGTTTAACAAAACACTTCACACTTCTTAGCTTTCGGTCTCTCATCTTCATCTCTCTGCTTGACACTTGCTCTCTTCCTGTCTCTCTTGCTACCGTATGCAACCGTTTTGCCTCAAAGCAGCAAGCAAACTGCCAAGGCCTGGCCTCCTCCCCCTCAGCTGGCTGAGTTCATGCTTTTTACTCATACGGATAATTTTTCAGAAAACAACCGTGAGGTGATCTCTGTGGTTTCCTTGGAAAATGCTGCAAAGTGAAAGTTCAGAAATGATGACACTGACTGTTCAGAAGTTGTGCTTTTGTGCATTTGCATGTTTTGTAGATGGCAGTCTGCCGGCAAAAAGGAAATGATGACATTTACATATCTTCCTCTGTGATAGTTCATGAGTAACTATGATGTCTGAAAACTAGAAAAGCACCACAGAGAGACATTTCATGCACAGGAAGAGATGCGCAGACATTGATTGACGATAAGTGACAGGAAAAAAGCTGATGCGCGTAATGAGCACTTAAAGCGTCTGCACAGCTACGGTACACTTACACAGGTGTTTTCTCTTCTGCCTGATTAGATGTCCTCTCAGAACTGTGCGAGCACTTTGTGCTTGACTGACGTCTGGCTTTCTCCATAACTTTAACAACAAACACTCCTACATATCTTTTCATAATACTGCAATAAATATGCAGTATATATAATATACAGTAAAAAAAAGACTATGGAAATTTCTTTCAAATTCAGCAGACACAAAAGAAAAAAGCCAAGATTAGTCCAGTATCAGCTCTAACACTAACGTCAACACTGTCTGAGGAAAACTGTATCTGAAGCATCCTGCTGCGTTTTTTTGTGTTTATCAGAGTTTGTTCACTGAAACAGTTGCTTGTCGCTGCTGGAAACACGGCTGATGAGAGAGCAGAGACTGGTTCACATAGTAAATGTGGCATGGAACAAAAATAAGGGTGAAAACAAAGAGTGAAGTATCTATTGTGTCTGCAGAAGTGCCTGTAATCATTAAAGTGCCTCTGTTAGCCTTTATATAGTAATATCCCTTTTTTTGTTTCACCCACCGGTTAGTTTGATATAGGTTAACAAAAAAACACACTCTTTTACAGCGTTGAACATCTTAGAAGGCTCCATCTTCTAGCACGAAAGAAAATCTTTTCCCTCCACATCTAAAGGTGTCAGCACATTTATTACAATAAGAGCTTATGTGGTCTTTTTTTTGAATACAGTCCTATCGGAGGTTGCCCAGTGACTACACTGAGCTTTTCTGGTTAGTGTTAGACAGCAACTGATTTTTAAATATTTACGGCAGTTAGTCACAATATTATCACAGATTACATGTAACTCCTGACTTGACACTACAAAGTACAAATACTTTGTTACCGTACCAGAATGTTCAGGTTTCTGTACTTTTACTTTTACACCCTACTTTTTTAAACAGATATCTGTACTTTCGACTTCTTATATTTTCAGAACAGGCTCGTTACTTTTGCTTTAACAGATTTTGAGGGGAGTTACTATTTGACGTCCCTGCAAGCCTTCAAACATTAAAACAAATATGAGAGTGAACAGTGACACATGAAAGGCAGTCCTGTTTCAGTATTAATCACCAAGTAAAAAGAGATGAAAGAAGCAAAATTGTTTACCAAATTCAGGGGTTAAAGTGGCTCGGTGTTTTTAATTACCAACTCCAGGTCTCCGTAAGTTATTCTTGCAGTACTTAAGCAACTAGCAAGCCCTACTGGAGAGGAGCGCACATAAAGAGAATTTATTTTATTTAAGTAGGTCATTTCAGTGCAGCATTTCTATCAAACATTAACAAACGCACAACCTGTGTGACGTTTGTCTCACGGTGTGTTGCAGCTAAAGGTCCAGCTGCTGTATTTCACAGGGAGAGAAAAGAAAGAAAGCTGACTTTACTCAGAGATGGAGAAAGATAAGAAAGACTGGACAGGAGAGGAAGAAGAGAGCTTAGATTTAAAGGTGAGGACTGCTCAGTGGTGTTAAACTGTAAATGTGAAGCTTATATGTAAGTCCTCATGTTTTTAAATCAGATATTGGGTCTGTACATGTGACATTAGGGTTTTTTCTTATATTGTGAAACATGCTGAGGCCGACTAACTGTGTTATTTAAAGGTTGTATGAAAATCCTCTGCAGGTTAGTGCAGGATAAACAGGTTAGTTTGCTGTACCGTGAATGTTTCAAAGGCCTTCCCACCTGCTGGATCCCATTTTAGCCTCTTCTCTACTAATGTTCCTGTTAGAGGCAAAGTCACTCTCTACAGAGTAGGAAACAAAATAGAGATATTTTTTAAATTCCTTCTTTTTCTCTGTTTATGTTCTTTTTTACTTTTACGTGAGTAAAGAAGTTGAATCAGTACTTCGACTCTTACTGAAGTATTTTTTAACACTCTCTGTACTTCTGCTACTCTATAAAAGTACAGAATATCTGTACTTTTGCCCCCTCTGTCAATAGGAGGCTGTTTCTGTTTTAATGCTGTTTTAGTGTCATCTTGATGCGCCAAAATCACTCTGAAGATGGCAACTGACTGCAAAGCAATTATTTTATTTTTATTATTAACTGTAATTTGTGCTGATAATTATGTAATAATTATGAATTAAGAGCAATAAGATGCTTTTCAGAGTGTAGTGACTTTCGAGTCTCCTAGCATAGTTGTTCCTAACTGTAGCCTGAAGAATGTTCTAATTAGGCGGAATCATTGAAAACACCTGTGTGGGTTGACAGCCCTTCAACGCAAATGATGCGTGTGCATACACCCACACACACACACGGACATGCACAAAATCACTTATTTTGCAGCTCACTTTATTAAAATGATTCTGGGCTGTCTGGCTCTTTGGTGGCTCCAAATAGCAGGAGTCAGCCATTCTTAGAAGTAATGAAGAGATCTAATCTGGGTTAGTCCAACTCTGAACAGTGCTTACTGGCTGCTGTTTTGCAGAGGGAGTTGTGTGTTTTGCTCTCAAGTGTCAATTTGTGGCTTGCAGTGGGTCAAGAACACCCACAATTCATAGAGGCAACTAGGATGAGTGCAAAATGAAGTAATGGGGATGGAGCACTCTTCTTCACTGAAGCTCCACTTCATGATTTAGAGTAATAAGACACAAGTATTTTTCCATAAAAATCTTGCCAAGTGGAGTCTCGTCATCTCCTAATTTCTCTGTGCAAAGGCTGTAGCTTTTCTCACGTGTTGCAATTAGCTGGTGTGTCACTCCTTCTAATTTGGGCATTGGGCCGCTGTGGAGGGCAGTGGGTCAGAACACACAGACAGATGGCAGTGCCACCATTCGCTCATCCCTCCATCCATCCCTCCCTCATCTCCCAGCCTTCTCTCTGCCTCTCCCTCGCCAAGGCACCGACATCCCATTGCATCGTATCGATGATGCAGTAGCCCCTTGCGCTCTAGCCAAGGTCACAAATGGATGTCGCCAATTACACTCCCCTGAGTGCTCTCCGCCGGCCCGCCAAAGTGACATAATGAAAGCAGCGTACCGGTGCAAGTGGATTTAATAATTCTTCGCTGCACCGAGGGAATTTTGCTCCACTATACTGTTATTATTAAAGCACAAAAAAATAAAGACAAATAAATCCACTCCCTGAATCTGAAAATATGTGAGGCGGCATGTTACCGTGTGAAGATTCACAAGCCGTTCCCAGTGGTATTAATTTAATTTCCACTCAAATGAGAAATCCCTCTGTCTTTGAAGGTGGTGGGAGTCATTTATCTAATTTGCGCTGGCTGCCTGAATTATGACTCGTATACAAGCGATAGGGTTTAGTGGCATGTCTGCTGCTTTGCTTTAATGTGACGGCAACTGTGTGAATAGAAGAGAGGACAGGCAGTAATTAGCACTTTGTATACACACACACACACACACACACACACACACACACACACACACACACACACACACTTTGTCTCATCTTGTATGGAGGAAAGCGGAAAAAAGCTCAATCCTCTTTTTTTAATTCTCCTTTTCTTCATTGCATTCCCACCTCCACCTTCAAGCGCTGTTTTCACAAAGTTCTAAAAGCAGTGCTTTACAAGGCTTTTGAGGGAACAGGCTGACCTCCAGTAAGCTCCAGCAGCAGAGCTCGGTCTCAAAAGCTCTGCAGCAGTGAAGAGGTTAAAAGCCTCTGTTTGGCGTTGGCCGGGCGGAGGGACCGAGAGTGCATCTCCTTGAGGACCCCCGGGCTTGAAATTGAGTTTGTTCCTGTTTCACAGCATTCTCTTAATAACAGGAACACAAACCATCACCCCCACCTACACCTTCACCAATTTCTCTCTGTGCTGCTCTCCTCCACATCTCGGGGAGCGCCAAATGAAAAAGCTGTCCGCCAACTTGGGAGCTTGTTCCCACTCACTCAGAGACACAACACATATTTCCCAGGGCGGCGCTCAACTTTTTCGCAGTGCCATTTCTTTTCCCTCCTCTCTCGCCCCCACGACTCCATCGGACTGGTAGGTTAGCGCCGGGGCTCGTGCCTGAGCGCCTGCGGCCTGGCACTTCATGTCACAGGCATGTGTCAAATCAGCCAGGCCTTCCGATGCCTCTGAAAAGGCAGCAGTGGTCGTGGCCGGCTGAAAGTGGGTGCATGTGTGGCTGGAGTCAACGTGGAAGGATTATGGGCTGTCACAGAACGGCTCGCCTGCAGCGCTGTCGATGGCTCGGTATGGCCAATAGCAACAAAGTTGTCTTTATAAATATATATATATATATGTATACACACAAACACAAAAAAAGAGGCGAGTATAGATGGAGGAAATGGCAAAACACAGCAGATGCTCAAAACTTCATTTCCACCCCAAAAGACATGGTCATACATTTCAGAAGGGAGAGTGCAGCCATCACTCTACACAAAGTGTATCAGCACACACACATATAGCATGTGTACATGCAGAGAAATAAAAGGCAACATTCGATGGCAATCAAAAATGTGCATAGACCAACGCATAAGTGTACATCCTTTCAAGCAAATATGCACACTCACACATATGTACAGACACACTCATTGATGGCACAGCTCTTGTGTGAGACAGGCACAGTGACAGCTGTGTAATTATCTCATCAACACCTCCCTGCTCTAACAAGCTTCTCCTTCTCTTGTCTCTCTTCGAGCCGCCTGTAACGCTCCTCATAGCTGCTGCGACCACGGACGATAAAAGCCTTCACGGAGATGAGAGGAGCTTCACCAAAACACCGAACGCTGGCGCTCGCTTTTTCTCTTTTATTTCCTCTTAGTCTCTCTCTCACACACAGACGCACACACTGGGACACACAGAGCTATTGTCTGTCCTTTCTAGTTTTGTTTTTAGAATTGCTTCGCAGTCCCAACACCAATTCCATACTCTCCAATTATAAGAACAAGTCCACATAAATTACTGCCTCTCAAGAAAACTCAAACCAATATGAAATAATTTACAAGCATTCTTTTCATCGCCAGCGCTCCCCTCCTCTCCAGATGCAAGTGTATGGTTTTTTTTAAATGCTCATGATGAGCAGTAACAGTCACAGGGAGGTGTGCTGGTTCAAGTCAGGCAGATGAAATGAAGAAATGAAAGGTGGAAATGAATTAAGGGAGACTGATATGATTCCCAAATTGTTCATTTGGTGCTCACAAGCAAAGAGAGAGCATATTATTAGTAGATCGTGTTAATGCACCACACCAGGACACTTGAGTATCCAATGATGGTGGGTGATTAAAGTAAAGTAGTTTTCAGGCATTTTTGAGATTGAAAGTGTGAATCCTCGGTCACCAATGAGTTGTACAGCAGTCCAGATCCAGACCCAGATGCCATTCTTTGCTGGTTATTTCAGTCTGGCACAGCTGTTCTGAATGGGTTCATGAATAAGGTAGATGTTAATGGATATATTCAACAGCTCTGGTACACAGGAAACACACAGACCAATCACATGCTTTGTGAGTCATTCCATGTGATGCTGCTCAGCCAATCAAATAATTTATTTAGAGTGCATGTGGGAAAACAGAAAACTCCACGAGGAGATGAGAGAAGCCTGAAGAAGTAAGTCAGGGGAGCAGCAAGAAAAGAGGGGTTAAAGCTGAGATGGGTTACATGTGAAGGAAAAAGAAGAAAAGGGGAAACGCAGAGTACAAGTTTTCCTTTTTTTCAAATTAAGCATTTAATTTTAGGATAGCTTTTTCTAAAAGTTCTTTTTTTTAACTTTTGAATGCAAACCTTGATTAACTTTGAATGAGAAAGAATTAAATATATTGAAATATCTTGCACTGAATTCTGAAGCAGGTGGAACTTTATGACATTCTGGAACTTTGTTATTTTCTTGAACTGGACCTCTTTAATTTTTAACTGACAGCCCTGCTGTATAGAAAAGAAACGTACAATCATGGCTTATCAGGCACAGCTATGCTGCAGAGTGAGAAAAAGTCCAGAAACTAAAGAAAGAAAATGTGATTTTATTTGGGGTAATAAGTTATGAGCTGGAAGAAGTGCAAATAGATTTATCATGATTGTGAATGTGTTTACATTTTATTTTTACCTGTTGAAAGACGTTTCATTCAAATACTGGCTTCCATTTTAGTGATCTACGATGGAGGAGTGCTGGCAGGCTATACACTAAAAATGTTACGCCTGTAACATCTGTTCCCTGAAGGAGGCAAACGGGGTGCAACACAAGGTTGCCTCCCTGTGCAGCTGGGCTCGATGAGCAGTGGTTATCGAAATGAGGGAGAACTGTGTTACAGGGCTGCTCATAAGTCATCACAGTTCATCTCCCTATCATGTTTTGAGTTTTGAGTAGGGCTCATGGTATAGTTTTGGTTTATGAAGTTATTTATGTTCCAGTTATTCAGTATTTCATCCGCTGTATTCACTCTGTTGTTTGTATCCTAGTGTCATGTGTGTGCAATTGTTTGTATAGTCTGTGTCTCAGTGTATGTCCTGTCTTATTGTGATAGTCCTGTGTAGGTGATGTTCTGTTCTGCTTCCCTGTTTCGTCAGTCAGATTATGTCCAGCCGTGTTTCCTCTCTGCCTGGATTCCCTCTTGTGTATATAATGTCTCTGTCTCCTTCTGTCCAGTGTTGTGATCTCCTTCTTGCTGTGTTTCCTGTCTGTATAGTAATTCCATGTATAATTCTGCCTGTTTAGGATCTCCCAGTTAACCTTCCCGTTTAGTTGTTTACCTATAAACTCACAGTCCTGCCTGTGAGTCTGCACTTTGGGGACATAACTCTGCCTAGCACACAGATCCACTAACACTGCCTTAAAGGCATGAATAGACATGTCTTCAGCCAAGACATGCGGGGCTATGACATCCCATAGTATGTGTTGTACCGAGTGCATCAACCGAAAGAGAACATATCCTCCAGTACCAACTTGGGTCATCTTTGCACTCCACAACTCAGTTTTGGAGTTTTCCATTAGGTGGTAGTACCTGGTACCAGGTACTCTCTCTGTAACTGCTTGGGGTTCCAAGCGATCTGAGGTGATCCAATGTGATGTCAACAGTGGGGTCACTCGATGAGTCATGAGAATGTCTCCATCACAAAAATCAAAACCACCATTTTTGAAACCTGACAACAAGGGAAATGGCTACACAAAAGACCATGACCGAGGTTCCCAAGTCTGACACAAAGCCATACACCACATTTGCCTTAAAGACATTGTTGTGGCGTTCATGTTGCATAGGTACTAGGTACTAGTGCAAAATAATAATTGACTTTAGGCCATGAAAACAGATCAGAGGGGAAAATGAGTGTAAAGTGTAAGGGTTAGGGTTAGCACATGTTGGTAAACTTCAAAGGGCTGTTCAACTTTCAGTTGTCATGTCAAGACCCAGATTCACAGAATATAACCTTATCAGAATTAGCTTGAATCACGGCCCTCTTTAAAGATTTTCTTCATAGCAAAGCAGCTTTTTCTTTGCTTACTATTCCAAGACTTATCTTAAAGTAAAATGAGTCTGATGAATGTGTCAACATTAGATTCTTCTCCGTCACTCAACTGAAGTTATCTGGGCTGCTTCACTAAATTTCCCCAAGTCTAGTTTTGTTTGACAAGATTTAAAGAGGGCATCAGAAGAAGAAGAAAAACCCTGTAAACTGAGTTCTGTAAAGTTTCTTCAGCCAGTATTGACTTTCATTTTACAGAGAAGGGAACAAAATCATGTGGCTTCCTGGATGACAAATGAGCTGTAAATAAACCACAACACATGGGAGCAGAACTCCAGGCTGGGATCACACCCAATACATAACATGTTTGTGTTGCTGCAAATGCTTACCCACAACATATGTTACTACACATTATGCCAGCATTCTGTGGTCATTTTTCTTCTTTTCCTACCTTCTTGCTTAATACTATTTTGATAATTACTGAGTTAATAGTATTAGTAAATATTGTGTGTAATGCATTTAAAAAACCCTCATATAGTTTTTTGTTGTTGTTTGTTTGTTTGCTTTTTTAAAATAAAACTGTTACAGAAAACCTATTTTTATTTTCAGGCTATAAGAATTTTCAAGCAGGCTCCAAGAAGGTTTGCATGTGTACAGCCTTAATGCTGGCTCTCATCCACTGTGTAATAAACTAAAGACTCGAGAAAGACAGAGAGATGCTCTCTCTCTCTCTCACACACACACACACACACACACACACACACACACACACACACACACACACACACACACACACACACACAGAGTTCAACACTGAATGCTCATCACTGATAAGAAGGTAGTGATCTGTGACAGAGTGGAGCAGCCATTAAGGGAAGGAACGACAATGCAGTGACTGCATCTTTTCTTGATGAAGTTTGCCTTTAAAATGTGGATTGGATTACAAACCTGAGTACATCAGCTAATTCCTTATTATAATGGTACATTTTTTTTAATTAATCTAAGCACATTTTAATGTATTTATGGTGCATTGTAAAAGCTGATGCCAGTTAACATACTTTCTGGTACCTTTTTGGCCATGAATAATTTCAATAATCACCTCCTCACCTAACAAACTGATTATAATAATTTTGAGTAAAATGTAACTGAAATGTATAAACGCAAAAGTTTATTTATTCACATAATTAATCATTAAGGAAAATATGCTTAGTATAAATTGAATGCATACCAATCCAATACATTTCATTTAAATGTAATGTTTTCCTTTGTACTTATGCAAAAAAATTACTTGAAGAATTTACATCAAATCACTTAAAGTCAGCATTTTGAGTGTAAATATTTTCTTCAGTGTGGAGTCCAATCACTTGGACCTGTAGATACATGACTATAGACTTTACCTCTATTTTTAAAACTGTAAACAGTAAGAAACCATCAATAGGAGAGAACACTGCCAGCCTACAGAGGAGCCCTGCTTAGTAGAGCCACAATAGAGAAACAATGATGTAACAGAGATATATGGGCTACATTTTTCTTTAAGAGAAAATGAATATTTTACACATTTATGCCTTCATTGTCCTTGTCGTTTCTTAATTTACTCTCAGCATGTTTTTCTACATATCCTCACATCTCCCCATCTGAATAAATACTCACTGTCCTTTGTGGCAGTTTTCCATATGTCTAACTTGCTGTAAAAACGGTGCTTTGTTCAATGGTGTTCAGCTCTTTTTTTCCATTTTCTTTCTGTGTTTCTTGCTGTGTCTTTTTAGCATTTGTTGCAGTGGCCCATTTTCCCCACAGGGATCATTAAAGCTTCATCTCGTTACCTCCACACCTACACTAACCTTCCTCCCTCTTCTTCCTCGTCTCATCTTTCTTCAGACTCTCCCTGAAGTTTTTCTCCCCAGAGGCTCTTCTTTCCTCCGAATGTCTCCATTGTGGTGTAAGCCTTTTGTCCTTGGTACCAAGAAAGCAGTACAACCGATGGCGGGAGAAGACGGCTGAGAGACTTATAATGACACGCAGATGCAGATGTTCCCTTTAGAAAAGACTTTGTTTCAACTTTTCACCCTCTGCTTCTGAACTCATATGATAAGTGCCACCAATAGGTTTTAAAGTGGTAGACAGAACAAACAAGTGGAAATGGTATGAAACAGTGTGGACACACGCACACATTCACGCACACGCACGCACGCACACACACGCACACACACACACGCACGCACACACACACACACACACACACACCAATTTTTGGATAAAAAATAAAAAAATAATATACACTTGGTTTTTTTATTCACATTAAGTATTTTGAATGGCTCAGATATGTTTGCATAAATTTACATAATTATACAAAAATTTTTTATTTTTGAGTATTTTGTCAAAAATTTAATCCTGAACCCGACTTTTTAATTTTTTGAATCGTTATTTAATTTTTTGGCCTAAAGTTCAGCGTTTAGTCAGGAAACAACTGTTTAATTTCTTGTAAACTTTCCTTGAATTTTGATAGATTTTAGTCTGTTGTTTCTGTGTTACTTGCATTGCAAGTTTTCTTTGGACATATGCTCTGAGTTTACAGAAACAATTACCACATTTAAATGGTATTTAAATCTAGTCCATTCCCCCCTGCTTTTTTTGTGTGGTATACACAAAAATGTGTAATCTCTTTTTTCTTTATTTCTGACATCGTTTACATATTTTAATTGTATTATTTGTATTTGCTTTATTTTGGACATTCATAACATTCAGTTATTAAATACTTATATAGAAACACAGTTATTCAATTCAATTCAATTTTATTTATACAGCACCAAATCAGAACAACAACACCTCAAGGCGCTTTATATTGTAAGGTAGACCCTACAATAATACATTACGAGAAAAACCCAACAATCATATGACCCCCTATGAGTAAGCACTTTGGTGACAGTGGGAAGGAAAAACTCCCTTTTAACAGGAAGAAACCTCCGGCAGAACCAGGGTGGGGTGAGAGAAGGAAAACAGGATGAAAGATATGATGTGGAAGACAGACAGAGATTAATAACAAGTATGATTCAATGCAGAGAGGTCTATTAACACATGTTGAGTGAGAAAAAAATAAAAACGTATTATTATTAGTTCCCAAATGGAGAGCAAAACTAATGAAAGTGGAACGAGCACATTAACAGAAAGTTAACTGGAAAGGAAAAGTGTGGCAGTCATCTCTGTTGTTTTATTTTCCTTCATGGGTCAACAAAAGCAGATTCAAGGATGAGAACTGGACTGAGGCTGATTACCAACTTCCTCATATCAAGCTACTCCTTAAACAGAGAGAACAGCTAAGCATCTTACCTGGGCTGTAACAGTGCCACATGCTGACTAATTGGTAGTGAAGTCAAAAACAGACAAACTGAAGGCCAATATCACACTAACCTGGGCTTCATCAGCAGTGCCAGAAGCTGACTGCCTCCATGCCATGCTGCACTGATGCAGTTTGTTAAAGGAATCCTAACCAAGAAACTGTATTGTCAATATTTTAACAATTTAAAACACTGGATTCCTTTTTAAAATACCAGCAAAATCATCAAAATTATAACAAAAAAGGTTAAATATTTTACTATATTGACTATACAATATATAAAAAATGTACCTTTTGAAGTTCTGTTTTTTAAGATCCACTAATATTTCGAGTCAGTCACAGAATGGTGGGTTGATGGTTTTTACTATAGAAAATGCCCCTGACAATAAGGTACGTAGAAATTTGAATGAAGGGTTTCTGCTTAGAATCTACTATTATAACTTTACTGTTAAATACGCAGGTCTGACTAGAGCACCAAAAAATGCTAAATTAAAAATATCAGTTCAGTGCTGCCATATTGAGGACATGACTGACTTTGTTAAGTTTAAAGTAAATGAATAAATAAATAAAAATCTAATTAAAACTGAGCCAGCCATTACTTGGTCAGAAATTGGTGTACAATACAGAGTCCAGCAGCTGTGCAATAATTCTACAGTCAAACAGAAGGTCAATATGCCTAACAAAGCTCATTTTTAACATTTAATATCCATGAAAATAAACAGATCCCTGGCACCATGTACAGCAGCAGGGCCCCCACGGGACTCCAGCAGACAGAGAGTGAGGACTGAAAACTCAATCTGTTAGGTGTACTAAAGTGATTTTTAGCATTATCCCAGAGTAATAGGATTCCCCCGCATGGTTGATACTTTTTTAATGCAATCGTTACCTGGTTCATGCATTTTTGATTTGTTGATTTTTTCCAGCTCAGCGCTATAGGTGTCAAGTTTAACAGCACAAAAATGTGTTTTTTTTTCACTAAGGTCTTACTATCATCCTAACACTGGCAAGAATGAATAAGAAGGCTCTTAAAATAAAAACAAGTAAGGCAGATATTTATTACATGATTGATGAAATCGTAATAGTTGTTGTGAAGGGGAAAACTTCACCTACAGGCAGAAAATAAAAAATAAATACAAAATCCATAAAAAACATTTGACAGTAAATAATGCTTTTTCATCTTTTTAGTTGGGCATTTTTAGTCTATGGGAATAGATTCCAGGTAAAGCCAGCCTCTAGTGGCCACTACAGGAATTGCAGTTTATATTGCTTCCACACTCACCCTAACTTTAAGCCCTGAGTGCTGCTGGTTGCCTTTGAGGCATCTGTTTTCTAAACGGGGAAAAAAGGTGATTGAGGATTCTGTGTTGACTGTTAGAGCTGTAAGTCTTATATTAGCATATTAAAGATATCACCTCTCATTAACATGAAGACATAAGAGTAAAAAAAACTATCTGAAACTGAACGTTTAGAGCTTTTTCATGTCAGAGCTTTTGGCTCACAGGAATTATTACTGCCATGTTTAACTTGAGCATCTGCCGCTTTAACAGTATGTATATAACAGAAGAGGAGACTTTAAACAACTACTAAATATGCTATGTGGGGGGGGGGGGGGGGGGGGGTATTTGAACACTGGAGACACAAGAAAGCTGTCATCGTCATCACTGCCAGAGCTTCCAAGATTGTTATGGAAATGAAGCATAGAAGTGTGCACTGCACAACTTTTTCCATATTATCAGCACAAAATGCACTGGACACAGCGCTTTTTCAACAAGTAAACAGCAGAATACACCGTAAACACGGCCCAGTTTACCGCTATCCACAAGCACAAGATTGGGTCAGAAAGAGCAGGCACAGTACCTGCTCCTCTGCTGGATGCTTGATGAGATGATGCAGTTTACTCAAACCCCACCCAGCACAATCTCTCACATCTTACTTTACCAGGTGCTCCCATGCTTGAGCGTGAGACCCTGCTTTGTATATATATCCCTGCAAGGCATCATGCTTGCTGCATGATGAAGGGTGGAGGATGCTCAGGGCCAGCGAGACTCATCCATTCCCAGAGGAGAGAGGTGTGAATAGCAGGCTATACTGCTGCCTGGGCCTGCCTGGCTTCCCCAGGGAAAACATCCAGAGGGATGTAGACGCAGCAAAGGAGAGACATGGCAAGCTATTTATAGAGCAGGTAAAGAGGAGTGGTGGGGCAAAATGAGAGGAGGGGGCAGTAGACAAGAAGAGAAGAGACATAAAAGTCTGAAAGCAGATGACAGAGTATGATATCTGTGGCTCACGGTGTCCACAGAGATCTGGACGGATGTTGTCTGCAGCACCTGCTGAACAGAACAGATCTCCTGACTTGTAGCTCATGCTGCTGAAAAAGCTGACCAAGTATGCTCAACTTATTGATTTATGGCAGAGAGAGTTCATGCAGAGGTTAGCTGTGTTGAACTGAAGAGCAGCGAGACAGAGCAGAGAGAATAGTTAAGTCAAGATGACGGTGATATTTTATCAATACGGACTCGACTTGCAGCCCAGCCCAGAGATCCCTGTGATGTTTCCATACCAGCTCCGTTCTCACCATGCCTTTCTCATTAATACGTAAAATTACACTTCTTCTTTATTTATTTTCCTGCACGCTGGCTGCTCTATCAACAAGCCCCTGCGCTGTCAGCTCAGTTCAGCCCTAGTGCAGCATGTATGTCTCTATTTCAAACCAATGCCCTTTAATCATTTTCATCATTTCAGCGGGCTGACATTTTACATAAAGAGCTCTTATCATCCCTAGCTTATGCTTAATGATGAATGGTGATAATTACTGTCAGTCAGTGTGTCTAACATGCCATGGTCACCTCACTATGTCTGCTCTGGAGGGCCCATGCTTGAAGAGGGAAAAGAGACTGCAGTATCAGTAGCAAGATAACATTGAAAAAAAAAGAAGAAGAAAGGAATTGGGGCACACATGCCCTGTACCGTATGTGTTCATGACTTAGTTTCATGAAAATCTTTATGTATAACCCAAGGTTTTCTCTGGTTTTCTGCCTCCAGGCTGAGAGCCTTAGGAACATTTTGGAGCCAGGCAATAAGAACACAACTAAATACAATGAATGACTTTTTATGCTACACTTTAGGCAACCATTGACCAGGTGTTCCCTCTGGGTGCGGGCTATATTTCCTGCCTAGACCTACAGTAGGTATCTGTAATTGTGGCAACCTGTCCATCAGTGCTGGCTGAGCTGCATTCCTGTTAGTTCCTATTAGTACAGGAAAATTACAAAACACTGTTTCAATAGAACTAAAAGCTTTAGGGAAGACATGGAATGAAATACGGACACCAGGGACATAAGGAAATATGTGGCACTCAAAGAATGTGGAGAGAATTTCATAACAGAAAATGCAGGGAGGGAAAAAACCTTATTATAGGGCAAAGTCCGGAAAATGGCTAAAAACAATTCAAAGATTTGGTTCTTAAATGTATTTTCTACTATACCTAAAATACTCAAAGCACTTTGTACAGCTTGCCTCATTCACACAAGTACATGTTCTATGCTTAAGTGATCTCTCTCTAATGTACACACACATTCAGACTCTTATGGATATATCAGAGAGCTATTTGGGGTTGGTATCTTACCCGAGGATATTAAGCACACAGACTGAAGCAGCCAGGGATCGAATGATCAACCTTTTTTTAGCAGATGACCTGCTCTTCCTCCTGAGCTACAGGACCCCACAACATCACAATGTCAGCATTGGACAGCTTGCAGAGCCGTTATTTATTTATTTATTATTATGTATTATTAGTTATTTAAAATTTGTATTTGTGACAGAATTTTGTTCAAGTCACCATTAAATATGGAATAAAGAGACAAACACTGCTCATATGGCAAGGTTTATATAATACTTCAAAGGATCTGCCTAAGTAAAGTATCACGATATATGTGAAATGGTAAAATGTTCAAGGGTATTTTTTATAAATGTAGCTTTTTCTATTCTACTACTCAATATATTGTAGGCAATAATGAGCAGAAAATTTCAAAACTTTGTCAAAAGAATAAAATCAAAATGACAAAACAAAATTTAAAATTAATATTTTGCTGTAAAATGGGCTCCATCTTTTCAGTATAGCACAATAACAAAATAATGATTTATATGTTCTAAGTTATCAGAAGCCTAGAGTAATCTACTAAGCAAGGTCAATTGAAAAGCACCTTTACATTATAAAGTATGTCTTATCTTGATAAAATTACTATTTTGCAGCTGATAAGATATTCAAAACAACATATAAAATGGGAAATAAATTTGCATAATCATTAAAATTATTATTTCTTTAGAAATCTGCAGCAGAATAGTGAAAACTGCTCCAGAGCTGGTGGACCTAACTGTCTGTGCAGCCCAGTGAGAGCTGTAGATTTGAATGAACTACAGAGTAGTGACTCTCTGCATCATTAGCCAGTACCAAAAAAAAGCAGCCTGAGCATGGAAACATCAGCAGCAGGAAGTAAGGTGCGCAAATCAGTATCAAACCATAATTTCTAGTGCACAACACAATGACATGCTGCTGTGTTAATGTGTTTGTTTTCCCCATGGAGCCATGCGTCGAAGTGCAGAGCGTTCCAGTGCAGAGAGCGAACTGGAGCTCGCAAAAGCCTGCAGCACGCCCTCTGCTCAGGGACTCGCAGGGATACACCAGCTTTGTTGTTAATCTAGTTTGAGCACAAGTAGATGAATGAGTTTATGCATTTGAAAAGGGCTGTTTTTGAACAGAAGACGAATGATGTCAGAGAACAGAGAGGGGAATAAAAGAGTGTTTGGACTCCCTGTTTTGAAAGAGTTAGCCACCGCACGTCACCGAGACAGCTGTGCATTTCCTCTCCCCACTTGGCTATTCTTCTTTCTTTCTTATCTTTTTTTTCTTTTTGCTCGTACATTCACCTTAAAAATCTTTGATCTTCCTACATTTATACATTTATACAAGATATCACTGCACTGATTACACACTCACATCATCACACAGAGGTAGTTGTACTGGAAGAACATGGATCAAGAGGAGAAAAAACATAGTAGGTAACACAGCTCTCTACTGGCCCTTCCTCTTCCAACTCAGAGGTTTCAGATAAACTTCTTTTAGACTTTTCAGTGTAAGAGCTCAGGATCTAAAAATGCTGCTTCTGTGCTACTGATCTGAGTGATGTCATACACAGGCCAGGCTTGTTTGTGGTTTCATTTACTATCTCTATCTCTACTTTTAAGATTAGCCTTAAAAAATTTCCTCTTTGCTAAATATATATATATATATATATATATATATATATATATATATATATATATATTAGGGGTGCAACGATATTCGTATCGATATTGAACCGTTCGATACAGTGCTTTCGGTTCGGTACGCATATGTATCGAACAATACAAAATTTGTGATTTATTTTATCAACTTTCCTTCTGATGATGCTGTCTGTGTTGAGCGCTCAGTGGATCTGCGCTCGACAGTGCAGCCTAGGCGGAGTAGTCAACGCAGATTCACTGAGTGCAGGGCAAGCTAGCGAGACAGAAGCTAAGCTCTCCTTGCAACATGGCAAATTGAACCTCCCCCACCCTCATTCAGATCTGGCGTTTGGAATTATTTTGGTTTTCATGTGACGTATGACCCTGAAGGTAAGCGCGTCATGGACTAAAGTAAAACAGTATGTTGGATGTGCCACGCAATGCTCAATTACATGGGTGGGAACTAGTGTGTTAGCGCAGTTAGCTCATTAACGTGTTGGCCATCCAGCCCCATGCACGGGGCGATCCGCGGTAGCTCGTTAACGGAGATTCGCCGTGTTGTGGCGTTAACGTCATTTCAACGAGATTAACGCTGACAGCACTAGTGGGAACACAACGAATATGACTGCACATTTACACCGACATCATCCTAGTGCAAAGACAAGTGGAAGCAGACAAAAACAACAAGCACACATGCTACAAACTTTACCCGAGTCATTTAGACAGCCGTTAGCACATGATTCTCCTTATGGGGACCTGATATGTTTAATATGCTGCTGAGAATATAGCCCAGAAGAAGCGGATAGTATAGCTTTTATTTTGGAAAGAGACATTTCTCTGTAATAAACTCTCTTTTCCAAAGATGAGTGATTCCTCAATCAGATACAGGGCTCGCAATATCGGTAGCCCGACGTCCTGGGGCTAGCGATTTTTTTCAGTCGGGCTACCAAAATCTATCTCTGCCCTGCCCGTCGGGCTATTGTAGGAAGGAAAAATATATGTCAATGCTTTTGCATTCTTTCAGAAATGTAGCTGGGTAATTATGTCATTGGCATCGGTGAGCCACTGTCAATATGTGACATATTGAAATCGGTTTGAATTTGCGCTTGTTTTTTGCTTTTACTTTGCAATCGCGCGAACTGTGTATAGAGAGTGACAGCACTGATTGGTGAGTGATGATAATTTGCGCACCAATTCCTCTGACATCGTCTTATTAATCGTTAGCTTACACTGCAAACATGACAAGTGAAATCTCCCGCAGCTTAAACATGTGAGAGGTTGATCGCGCAGAGAATCGCTGAGCTTATGTGAGTGAGTGTGTAAAAGCAGCAGGATATATATTTTAGTTCTGCTGAGCCAAATAAGACAGGTCAGGGTGAAGAAGTGACAGCCAAAGAAAAGCTTACCACAAAACGGAAAAGTTATGACAAATCAGACTATAAGGCAAAAAGAAAGTGCAGCTTTATGGTTTCATGGACAAAATAATTTCTGTGGCTGCAATATGACGAGCTAAATAACCAGGGGTGCACATAAGTGGTCCGCAGGTGCGCATTCGCTGTCAAAATAAAAAACGCGCACAAGATAAGAAGTTGCAACGCGTGTTTGCATACATAAGATTTTCAGGAGGAGGACAGACATTTGTTTAGAAGTCTTAAAGATGTCGAAGAAGCTCCTTTAAGCAATTACTCTGATGTTCCTCCACCTCCAAAGAAATGTCAGAAGGAGTCCGAACCACAAAAGAAGTATTCTCGGAAAAGTGGTTGCAGGAGGTGAGCTGGCTTCAAACAAATGATGAACGCACAGAGATGTGGTGCAGAATGTGCCGTGAAAATTTAATAAATGACAAATTAAAAAGGCATGAACATTTTTTTTTGCATCGAAAAAATATCGAACCGTGACACCAAAGTATCGAACCGAACCGAACCGTGAATTTTGTGTATCGTTGCACCCCTAATATATATATATATATATATATATATATATATATATATATATATATATATATATATATATATATATATATTTATTTATTTATTTATTTTTACTCTAAATGCTAAGGTTACTTCAGGAGAAGGTAATTCATAGGCTAGATGCTGATGCAAGACATTGAGATAGACTTTTCCAAACCTTTTGCCAAAATACCAAAATACTCTTCATTTAATGTATTCACTTTCTCCCCCTTTTATCTTTCTCCCCTATCTGTGTATAAAAGTAAAATATCTTGAACTGTTTCCTTTAGACTAACGCTTCACATTTTCCAGACATTAATATCATCCCCACTGAGATAACTCAGTTAGATGTGTGTGTGGGAGCATGCACATGTACATATGTGTAGCCCCGCGTGCAGAGTACATGTGTGTCTGGATTTTCATCATTCCCCTTGCCAGGTATTAATTTCATCAGGGCTGTGATATATGAACAGATTACTGGTGTAAAACGCATTATTTCCTTATGGAAACAGGCCCTGGGAGAGATCCATCAGCCTGTTTCATAGTTGCTTTGGGGCTTACTGCATCATACATGAGCACTTGGCTTACCTGCCGTAGTCACCGATGGAATGCACTCTCCCGCACTCAATATGAAATCAAGACTGGATCGTTTTTCAAACTCTTTATAAAAGAAGTCACTTTCATGTCTAAATAGGGAAGTAAATGCAGGTCTTCTATCTTTCTAGTTAAGTCGGTTAGTGATTCTAAATTCTACCTGCAGTCGCAGTCAGAGGTTTGGACTTTTAATGATTTCTTTGAACTATTCTTTTTCCAGGATGGAATGATTGTACAGTATAGAGTTTTGGCTCATTATCTTGCGGTAGGATGAACCCCTGACACACTAGGTGCACATACCAGAGGGTATTGCATGGCGCTGCAGAATGCTGTGGTAGCCAATTTGGTTCAGGCTGCCTCTCACTCTGTACAAGTCACCGACCCTGGATCCAGCAAAACAGCCCCAGACCATCATACTTCCTGATGGTGATGATGCCACACACTGTGGAATCATCCTTTCGCCTACTTGACAGCATACAGAAATCCTGCATCATGAACCAAAGATTTAAGAGTTTGATTCATCCAGCCATAACACCTTCTTCAAGTTGTTAGCAGTCCAATGGTGGTGTTCCATGGTCCAGCAAGCCTCTTACAGCTCGAAGTCTTCTCTTCACAGTTGAAACTGAGACTTGCTTACTACAGGGAGTGCAGAATTATTAGGCAAGTTGTATTTTTGAGGAATAATTTTATTATTGAACAACAACCATGTTCTCAATGAACCCATAAAACTCATTAATATCAAAGCTGAATGTTTTTGGAAGTAGTTTTTAGTTTGTTTTTAGTTTTAGCTATTTTAGGGGGATATCTGTGTGTGCAGGTGACTATTACTGTGCATAATTATTAGGCAACTTAACAAAAAACAAATATATACCCATTTCAATTATTTTTACCAGTGACACCAATATAACATCTCCACATTCACAAATATACATTTCTGACATTCAAAAACAAAACAAAAACTAATCAGCGACCAATATAGCCACCTTTCTTTGCAAGGACACTCAAAAGCCTGCCATCCATGGATTCTGTCAGTGTTTTGATCTGTTCACCATCAACATTGCGTGCAGCAGCAACCACAGCCTCCCAGACACTGTTCAGAGAGGTGTACTGTTTTCCCTCCTTGTAAATCTCACATTTGATGATGGACCACAGGTTCTCAATGGGGTTCAGATCAGGTGAACAAGGAGGCCATGTCATTAGTTTTTCTTCTTTTATACCCTTTCTTGCCAGCCACGCTGTGGAGTACTTGGACGCGTGTGATGGAGCATTGTCCTGCATGAAAATCATGTTTTTCTTGAAGGATGCAGACTTCTTCCTGTACCACTGCTTGAAGAAGGTGTCTTCCAGAAACTGGCAGTAGGACTGGGAGTTGAGCTTGACTCCATCCTCAACCCGAAAAGGCCCCACAAGCTCATCTTTGATGATACCAGCCCAAACCAGTACTCCACCTCCACCTTGCTGGCGTCTGAGTCAGACTGGAGCTCTCTGCCCTTTACCAATCCAGCCACGGGCCCATCCATCTGGCCCATCAAGACTCACTCTCATTTCATCAGTCCATAAAACCTTAGAAAAACCAGTCTTGAGATATTTCTTGGCCCAGTCTTGACGTTTCAGCTTGTGTGTCTTGTTCAGTGGTGGTCGTCTTTCAGCCTTTCTTACCTTGGCCATGTCTCTGAGTATTGCACACCTTGTGCTTTTGGGCACTCCAGTGATGTTGCAGCTCTGAAATATGGACAAACTGGTGGCAAGTGGCATCTTGGCAGCTGCACGCTTGACTTTTCTCAGTTCATGGGCAGTTATTTGGCGCCTTGGTTTTTCCACACGCTTCTTGCGACCCTGTTGACTATTTTGAATGAAACGCTTGATTGTTCGATGATCACGCTTCAGAAGCTTTGCAATTTTGAGACTGCTGCATCCCTCTGCAAGATATCTCACTATTTTTGACTTTTCTGAGCCTGTCAAGTCCTTCTTTTGACCCATTTTGCCAAACGAAAGAACGTTGCCTAATAATTATGCACACCTGATATAGGGTGTTGATGTCATTAGACCACACCCCTTCTCATTACAGAGATGCACATCACCTAATATGCTTAATTGGTAGTAGGCTTTCGAGCCTATACAGCTTGGAGTAAGACAACATGCATGAAGAGGATGATGTGGACAAAATACTCATTTGCCTAATAATTTTGCACTCCCTGTACGACCACTATTAAGCTGTGCTTGAAGCTGTTGTCCTGTGAGCCACCTATCAGTTTGCCCCAGTTTCTGAGTGCTCACTGACACCTTGACTTTCTTTGCAATTTCTCTGTAGGAAAGACCTACATTTTTAAGTGTTATGATGGTCTGTGTCTCTTCCATTGTTAATTGCCTTTTTCTCACCATTTTTGTAGCAACACACTACTTTCTGTGGTACAATACAGTTCAACTAATGCTTACAAGAGTATGGTACAACAGTGTGTTCCAACAATGCTTTTATGCAGACAGAGGGGGTTGGAAGTAATCCGGAAAAGCTGGAACACTTGTAGGAATTAGTAGCACTAGTTTTCAAGACTTGATCAACCTCCATTGCTGCATCCTTAGTTTCACCTCTGGCAGTTCACCACTTACCTTTGTACCATTTCAAGCAATTCATTGGACATGAATGATTTTAATTGCAATAAATAACTGGAAAACTTTTGACCAGTAGTGTAAGCTGTACAGTCATTCTAAAATTACCATGATATTCATGCCCATGATGACTGAATGTGAACCTCTGACCACAACTGTAAGTGTGAATTTGAAGATGAAGCTAAACAACCACCCATCCATTGATCAGAGACCCCAGTGCAGAGATTGCTGATGAAATTATGGTCTCAGTCTCCAGTTCCAGTTCATATTCTCATGCTGCAATGATACTTATTTTGTACATTACGGTTCCCGTGAGAGTCAAACAGGACGGTAGGTAAAGCAGGGTGTGCTTTACCGTGCCAACTGATAAGTCACTAGTTTTATTGTGCGTACGGTTCTCATTCACTTCTGTTGAATATTCATTATATCTGGCCAAAAAGCACCAAGATTGTGTGGTGAAGCTCCAGGCTTCTTTACACACTTTATACAATCTGTGGAAACAAAGTTTGAGGATTGTCTAAATGGGACCTATTTTGACTCTCATCCAAAGCCAGTTGTCTCAGGAAGGTGCAACAAAGGAAATTACTTTGACACAGCAGCAGTGGCTGAGCAAACTGTTTCCACTTAGGTGGCTGGCCAGTGACCAGGGCAAATAGTCAGTAGGTTTTGGGTCACCGACTCTTTCATTTAATCACTCACACAACAGCGACTGCTCAATGAGCTCCGTGCCTCGTATTGCAAATACACATTTACGAGTCGTGTGGGCTTTTCTTTCATATAATCATTGCCAGATGAAGGTATTTGTGATACCCTTATCATGGTGAAACTGTGTCACTTTGATGAAATAGTGGCAACAGAAACTAGTACAGGTCATACTGGGGGACTGTCATTTATGTTTTTGTCTTTAACCTCTCTTTAGTGTTGCTTTAAAGTATTCATCTGTTGGTGAATTAACAGTACCGTTTGAATGGGATGAAGAGCAGGAAGACATTTAGATGTACTTCCACCTTAGTATTGCCTTAACTGGTTATTCAACTAGGTAAGCATTTAATATTAATCGAGCATGCATCACTTTAGACAGCAGGAGGAACAGGAGCACACAGGCAAAAGCAGAAAATCCAAAGTTCCCAAAGAATAATCTGCATTTCAGTTTGACTAAAGTCATGCTTTAAAAGTGTTTTACCTTGATTTGGAGCAGCAGTCAAGCAAACAGAATAATAAATGAGCACACCGATATCAGTCTCCAAACGTTAGCATCTTTAAGCTAATGGTTATACTGAACCAAATAAAGCTCTAACAGCAAAACTGTTGTGAGTAAAACTTTTTTAGTTTTGCACTGTTTTTCTTTAAATTAGTAAAAATATGTCTTTTAACAATCATCAAAAGAGTGCCTCTCTATTTTAAAATCTTAGGCTGATTCCTAATTAGTTTTGACATTAGTTTAGCATTTTAATAGTACTGCTAATGAGCAGATAAGACAAACCGCCTTGGTAGAAGTAAAATATCACTTTGTGATTGATGGTTCAGACCAATGTGACAGTGTGTTGAGGGCTGTAGTGGTAATTTCCTCTTCTTGACTCTCCTTCTTAACAAAGGCAGCAAAGCAGTGACAATGGTACTCCTCTAAGCGTCACATTCAGAGTGCAGTGACAGACAATGTCTTCCCATCTGAAGTGGCATCAGATCTAAAAATTTCAGGGTGGCTGTAGCTCAGGAGGTAGAGCAGGTCACTTACTGATCGGAAGGTTGGTGGTTCGATCCGTGGCTCCTTCAATCCCTGGGCAAGATACTAACCCCAAGTTGTTCTCTGATGCATCTATTGGAGCATGAATGTGTGTAAATGTACTTAGAAAACACTAAGTTCAGAGAATGGGTGTGAATGTGGCGTGTTGTATAGAGTGCTTTGAGTACTCCGGGAGAGTAGAAAAGCGCTATATAAGAATCTGTCCATTTACCATAAAAATTGAAAAGTGTGTGTATTTCATGGGTCATTCGGAACAGCACTGAAAATAATCTATTTCTACTTTAGAGGACATGGATTTACTCTCTCTCAGCTTGTTGCCGTTTGAGCTGCTGTGACTCAGAAAATTCTCTTCACAAAGTGAGCCTAGCACAAACTTTGAGTTTGACCTTATTAGTTGGATGGCTCTTTGTTGCAGCAGCAATTTGAACAGGTTGGCAGGTTTGCCAGCGTTTATCAGAGCATATTAGACCTTCACTGGGCTTCTATTAAACTTAATGAACATTTAAATCCTTTAATGGATTGAAGGGAATTGAGAGCAGCAAATTATCAGCTAGACACTCTCCACTGGTGTTGATAAAGACACTCACCGGTGGAACTTGAAGAGACACATTTTAGACAGCAAGCCTCCCTCTCTTTTCCCCTCTTCGTCTCACTTTGTTCTCTCACTGTGACTCTTTCCATCCCTCCTCCTTTCTCTCCTTTCACATTGTCCCTTCCCCCCTTATTCCTCTATCACACAGTCTCTCTTTTGTCTCTAACACAACCTGTACGCCTCTTCCAGTCTATAACAGAGGAGACAAAGCTGATGCTCCAGAGCCAGATCTTCGTCATTCATCAGTCCCCATGAAGGGAACATCATAGAGGTCTCTCTCCAGGAGGGATGTGCTAACACAGCCACAACAGCAGCCCATTACAGAGCTGTCAAGCATCACCTACAACTGTCTCTCACTCTTTCACTTTATCTTCAGCCATCCCAGTGAGGGATCTTCGAGCACACATGGTAGAAAGCACAGAAATGTGAATTACCCAGCAACACGCCTCCAATCAGAAAGAGCAGCAGAGCCGGCACAGAGGCTGCTGAACTCTGCTCAGCCCAGCTTCAGCTCCTTTTAATGGGTGGAAAGGGCTCTAGAGAGCCCCCTGTTTTGTGAGGCCTAGTCGGCTTCAGCTCCAGGAGGGCTACAAGAGCCAGTTGTATTGATCTGAAAGCTAGCTCCTGTATTTCTGCCGACAGCTGGCTAACAAGTCTGATGTCTCAATAAAGACTGGTGCCTGGGGGAGAACTGATATGTGTGTTGGAGGGGGGGGGGGGGGGGGGCTGCTGGGTCAGCCAACAGCAACCTGTTAGAAGACACACCAACAGACAAAGGAATGGAGCAGTTCGTGCCCTCTCTGTTTTTAAATGCACTCTGACAGCACTCCCCTGCTCAGGATGACACTGTAAACTGTACTGAGCCCAAACTCAGAAGAAAAGGAGAAGAACATTTTATGCTCACTTCAAATGCAATACATTAAAGTAAAGTGCAGTCATTTGCTGTTAAAGCATAATTAATAAAACTCTGACTTCAAAGACTGTTTTATTCCTCGTTTTCAAGGTAAAATCGTGACTAACTAAAACAAAGCTGTGTTATATATCTCTTAATGCTCCCCACTCCATTATTGATCGGGACCAGACAGCTTTAAGTGATAGAGCAAAACAAACAAAAGAAGAATGTTGGTGAGAAAGAAACACAACATGACAGACTGATTGATTGGTGAGGCCGGGCTTGTATTTTTTATGCATGAGACTTCAGGATATAGTTTGGCCGCTTTGTGTGGCAAAGGGCTGGAAGGAAATATCAATAAAAAGGCTTGCAAGATAAAATATTGTCTGAAATTCTGTCTGCCTCATCAATCAATCCGTCTGTCATGTTGTGTTCAAGTTTACCTGTTTTATGTATGAGGTTTTGAATAGACTTGCACCATATCCTGGGAATTAATTGATTAATTGAAAAATGGACTGTGTGGTTGGCACAAGGACCACCACTAGAGGGGACTGTGAGGTAGCACAAAAGGGCACTATTTGGACAAACTGTGCTGACAGTAAAGGGAAATAAATGTGGGAATAGGTTACCAGCAGTCCGCGACCCTGAGAAGGATAAGCGTGTTTACACTCACTCTTTCAAAGAGATGCAAGTAAAACACAGCAAAAAATAAATAAAATCAAAGATTCAGCAGTCGCTCTTAAATCTGTTGTCACCTGTTTAGCAGGAGTGGGGCGGGTGGAGGTTTGCCCGGTGCCACAGCGGTTATGTCAGTGGGAGGATCCGGGGGGTTCTCTGTGAATTTCCCATTCCCGTGGGATCGTGCTTGGCGCCAGCTCAGATTTGAAGTTAAATTTTTCGCTGAACAACCAAGTTTTCTTTCCACACAGAATGTACAGCAGACGCTAATGTTTTTGTCACTTTTTACCGAATAAAATTTAAAGTAATGTCAGTACTTCCAAGCTTTAAACGCTGCATGGTTGTACTCTAGCTGAACTCCATATGATCCATTGTTGATCTGCACACGTTGCTGCCACGGACGCACGCACGCTCGTACGTCATTGTCATGAGACACTCTCACAAACAAAATCACGGTTTAGTAACGTAGTAATGCAGCGTGTTTATGGGAAAGTAACTTTTTTGCAATAGTAATCCCTTACATTACTTGAAAAAAGTAATCAGATTACAGTAACGGGTCACTTGTTACTAAACAAGGTCCATAAAGACATGGATGAGTAAGTTTGCTGTTGAAGAAGTTGACTGGCCAACAAAGAGTCCTGACCTCACCCTGACAGAACACCTTTGGCATGAATTAGAGTGGAGACTGCGAGACAGGTCTTCTTGTCCAATATCAGCGTCTGACCTCACAAGTGTGATTTTGAATAATGGTCAGAAATGACCATAAACGCATTTCTAAACCTTGTGGAAAGTCTTCTTAAAACGTTGACTTTCCCTGGGACACTCTAAGCCTTAGATTTGTTCTTTAACCCATTCAGAGGTGGACTCGTTGGTTCGTTTGTGATCATTGTCCTGCTCTATAACCCAAGTGCCTTTGAGCTTCAGGGTACAAACTGAAGGCAGGACGTGCTCCTTTAGGATTTTCTGGTGGAAAGTAGAACAAAAGCAAAACAGCCTCAGATCATCACACTATCACCATGTTTGACTTTTGGTATGATGTTCTTTTAATGAAATGCAGACCCAAGACATGCTGGAGAGATTACATCTCTTGGCAGGCCTGTGAATGCCTCTGTGCCCCCCAGATAAACTGAAGGAGGGAGGTCTGAGCTTCTCGCCTTAGACTCCTCCCTCTGCGAGTCGACCCAAAATAAGTAGAACAAGATGAATGGATGAATTAGTTTTACGTGAGATGTAGGGGCACTCAAACCTTGCAGAAAATTCATCTCGTCTGTCCACAGAATGTTTTCCCAAAAGTCTTGGTCATCACAGTGGTTTTTTGTTTTTTCTAGCAAATTTGTGTTATTTTTGCTTTCTTATTATTGAATAATGAACACTAATCTAAACTGAGGCAAGTGGTGGCTGCAGTTCTTTGGGTGTTGTTCAGGATTCCTTTGTGACCTCCTGGATGAGTCGTCAGTGCACTCTTGGTCTAATTTTGATCATTTTGGGTCCTGTGAAGATTCACCTCTGTTCCAAAATTTCCAAAAGAGTTTGTGGATAACTCTCAGAGTGATTCAGTGGAATCACAAAGCCTTCGACATATCTTTGTAACCTTTTAAAGTCTAGACTTTCTAGACTCAGTGACATTGTTACTCGTCTGTTACCTTATATCAAGGTGTGTTGAATTTTGAGTTCTTTTAGCTTTAATTTTACTTTGCAGGCGCTATTTAAGTGATTTTTTGATTTAACACTTCTGGAAGTAACAGGCCTGGGTGTGTGAAGTGAAACTGATCTCAATACTGTAGAATTACTTTTTCACATAGTCCCGAATAGGTGCGGGTAGTCCCCCCAATCTTAATTAATTAATCATAATTTAAAACTGCATTTTATATTTTATTAAGTATTATTTTACCTTAATATCAAAATTTGTTTGATGACCTGAAATATTCAAGTGAGATAAATATAATAAAAAATAAATACAAATAAAATAAAAAAAATAAAAAATAAAATAGTAAAATAAAATAAATAAATAAATAAAAACAAATTATAAATAAATAAAAATTATGAAATAATAATAAAATAAAATTAAATTAAATTAAATAAACAACTTGGAAATCAGGAAGGGGCAAACACTGGAATACAAAACTAGAGGTAATTTAAATCAAGTCTCCGGAATTTATTTTGACCTTAAAGTTGTTCGAATATGAGATTTATTTTTTGGGTATCCCAAATAATAAAAAGTAAATAAACACATAAATAAATTGATATGAACAAAGCTCAATTCCTAGCACTTTTTCTAAAGCAACAATGTTTTATTGGTTTCTTTTTTTCCTCCCTCTAAATCCAAAAGATCAGAACCCACTTGCGGGTAGCGGTACATTTTAGCCACATGCTAAGAAGCATAGTTTCAGAAACTGTATGCTGCTACCTTAAATTGGGTCCCTTGAACATATTTGGGCCTCTGATAGGAAACATCCACTTGGCTATGTGAAAATAAAGGCACAGACGAGAACTTAACCCTAACCCTGCCTTTAAACTGCTCTCCAGCAACCTGGTAGATGTTGGGAGCTGAAGTAGCTTCAGTGCTTAAATCTAATAGCAACAATGCTTTTTCTTAACTCTGTAATGTGTTATAGAAAGGTTTCCTCTCTAAGCTATTAATTCTGTCAAGTCGTGCTACGTTTTATTTCCGTGTGATGTTGACAAAAAATGAAAAAGCGCTACATTCTCCATTGAGTGAGGAGAGATCAATATAAACAGCAGAGCTGACTCTAGCAGTGATCAAATTCAAAAGCTTTTCTTTTCACACAAGCAAAAATTTGTTTTTGCCTTCTATCGCACAAAGAGAAGCAAAAACGGCAACTCCCAACACTTCAGCTGCTTTCAACTTCTCCTTCTTCATTTCCTTTTTTAAATTATGTGCTCAAATTTTTCAAAAGTAAAGCAAAAATAATCCTGGCTGCGACTCATTGTTTTCTGCCTCTGGGTCTCGTTTCCCTAGCTGGTCTTCCTGCAGCAGAGGTATGTTGTAATAATCATCTACCTACAGTTTGCTCATTAGCAGTGAGTCCTGCTCTCTGCATGGGTCTTTTCATGTTCCTCAGTACTGACAACTACCTGAAGGAACGCTCTGTGTCCTCGATGGGAATGCGACAGTGTGAAACAGTGTGCCGGAGTTGAGTCAGGGACAGTACTCACAGACAGGATAAACTGCGCAGGGAAAACCACCACCCCCGTACAGGCAAAAGTTGCAATAATATGTGGGAGATGCAGCAAAATGTGTTGCTTCCTGTGCGAGTGTGTCTGTTTGGCCTATAATGACTTTTCTGCAGGCAGATACAAATACAGATGATAAGTATTTTGTGCCAGTAACTTTAATGTGGTCATTTTCATCCCTCAAAAACCTGTCAAAAATAGGTCAGTGTTTCCTCTGTGAATGGATTCTTAGAAAGCTTTATTACTGCAGCAAACAGCTCAAAGTTAGAGGAGCGTCTGCTGCTGGTGTTGATGTTTACAGCTCACAGCTTCAAGAGACTTGCAAAAAAATTATATAAAAATAAACACACACTGAACATGAACTGAAACACTTAGTGTAACCACACAATTGCAAATGAATTCAATTTGAATATTAAAGACGGATATTTTTCCTCGTTTTTTCTGGTTGCTCGTTCCTACAGACCAGTGACCATCACATACCTGACTCCAGCTTGTTTGTCTTGGTCAACAGAAAAAAAGTGATGAACATGATAAGCATGAAGAAGTGTTATTCCGAAACACAATCAGAATCTGGAAATTAAAAAATCACTTTATGGAAAAAAAAAGAATGGAATAGAATACAAACGACTTTATGTTTGACAACATTTCATCATGAGAGGAGCTGGTGGGTTTAATAATTCACTGGAACATTTCAAAATCATATAGATTCTCTGTATTTAATGTAATTTAAAAATAATTGTGCTACTTAAAGTGTTTTTTTTTTTACTTTGGCTTCTGTATATTACACAGAAATATTAAAATCTCAAGCATTAAAGATAAAGCACGCAACATTAGAGATAAAGATATAGTGCTATTTTTAATGATTGCTTCATTACAATAATTTGAATAATTTGCTTAAATTTTTTCTTTAATTTTCTTTTTTATAGGTTATATTCAAGATTAAAAGGAAAATCAAAAACAGCGCTCACCTGCAAGACTGCATCTAAATTGTGTCAAAAGAAAATCACGTCTCCAAAGTTGTTTAATATTGAAGATTTGTTTTTATGTTAATTACTTTTTAACCAATTCACTTTAGCGTTGCCTGTGTACCAAAACTATTATCACTGTGCCATAATACCATGTTGTTTTCATAGGCACAAAGTTGTACAAGCTGCACAGCCTTTTCACACTTTACTTCCTTGCTTTATGTGACTCGTGATATTCTAAATTCCATCTCTGTAAATGAAATACGTTGCTAAGCATACAAGCCGTACATCGTGGCAGGTTTGCCTACAGCTGCTCTTTTTTTCTGCCTAGAAAACAGCAGTGATCTGATTCTATAATAATTACTGTAGCTGTCGGGCACACAATAGATTCGGTGCAAGATTCAATATTGCACATCTCCAGCTGAAGAACATCCAGACACATGAGATGTCAAAATATCATTTGCTTTCCCTTTGTCTCTTTGTTCCTCGAGGTCTGACCCCTCCTAAACACAGATCCACGCACACACACAAACAGAGTTGCTCCAAGTAACTAAATGACGATGTTTGAAGGACACTTAAGGTTTGATGAGCTGAATATATACAATTCAAAGTCTCACTGTGTGTGAAAGCGCAGGCAGCCTCACATACACACCTCTGGCCATTAGTATGGATCTGCACACGATGAATACGATGAACAAAAACAAAATGGCTGGCCCTGGCTCGTGCTCTGATATACGTACTCAAGTCAGTCAGAGCTCTGCACGGTTGCAGTGCCCGCTCTTTCAACAATGTAATTCTTAGCGCTTTATCTGCATTTTTAGCTATCTTTTCCATGTACATGTAATATCTAGAATTGCCCTCAGGTCAAACTGCAGAAAAGCAAAGGAGAGAATTAACGTTTCATCGTTTTAATTCTTTTTTTTAATTCAGCGGGATACAGACAAAACTACCGAAATAAAAAAATTGTTATCTTTTTTGCATCAACTTCTGACTTGAGCTTAATTGCATGTCTTTATTTCGATAAATGATGATAAGACCATAGATAGATAGATAGATAGATAGATAGATAGATAGATAGATAGATAGATAGATAGATAGATAGATAGATAGATAGATAGATAGATAGATAGATAGATAGATAGATAGATAGATAGATAGATAGATAGATAGACAGATATTATCACCACTCAGAGGTCCTCTTTAAATAGAGTGAGAACTTCTTGTTGTGAGCAGGAATCATTTGTCCTCTGACTGAGATCTTGAATCGCTCAGTAGAAGCAGCTTTATTCTGAGCTTTTCAAACTTTGCTGTGACAGAACAAAGACACTAAGTGTACTAAAGGGAGAACCAGAATAAAAACACTTACTGTCTATCATAACATCTGTTTCCGTGTTTTCTAAGCTTCTGCACCATCTGAATGGGACCTTTAAATTGTATTTGTTAGAAGCAGTGGGAATAAGAGGAATAACATTTACTTTAAAGCATTTTTAGGGGGGATTTCCAAACATGATCGTCTTCATTGTTAGGCAAAAAATACCAAAGGGATGCACTTGTATCATTTTTTATTTTTCCCACATTTCCTGTCAAATTAAGCCAAATCTTCTAAGAAAACTAATATTAACTCTTACCTCAGCGAATTGGAATATTAGAATATGAAACCATGTTGATTTAAATGGGTTTGCACTGCGCCAGTATTCTCAACAGTTTTTTATTAAGGTGGATTGAGACACTTTTGGACCTAAAATGATGGACAGTGAAACTTTTGTGAATTTCTACCAATTTGGGGGGAGCGTTGTTTGGGTTTTTTTGTTTGTTTGTTTGTTTGTTTTGCGTTTACATTTAGATTTGGAGTGAGACGGACAAGTTCTTAAATTCAGTTAGCATATATGTCTGAGCAATGGGCTCCAGTCACCGTCTGCTGAATGTCAAGAGCAAAGGCACAGGAAGAATGGGAGTGCTTTACATGGAAGTGGATATGAGCGAACACTGTGGTCCAATCAGCACCAATCAGGACGGGACCGCCGAAGGATGGAGAGGTAAATAAAATGTGACATGCAGATATCGCAGGACTGAACGTGTCTCACCTCACCCTACTTGACTTCATACTGGATACTTCTCCACCACTGAGGCAATCCCGCCCCACACACTCTCACACACACAGTCATCTTTTTTTGCTGCTTTTTTCTTGTCTTCCTGCAGCAGATAAAGCTCAGTGTTGTCACGAGGGGTGAAGAAGAGGCCCTAACAGTTGAGCCGCTGCTGTCACTCAGCCTCCTGAGATCAGACCTATGTCAAGGACCGTGTCACACTCACAAACTAATATAAAGGAAGGTGTCGGGGGACTCTGTGGCGTGTGCGCGCAGCATTAGTTGAACAAGTGATAACAACAGTTTTCCGTCTCATGGTGGAAAGATGAAGGACAAGAGGATGGAAGAAAACAAACCCAGGCTGGGCTTTAGGGAACAAAGTGTGTGGAACAAGAGTATAGGACACACACACACACACACACACACACTTTTTCAAGACGCTCACACAAGTGAGGATTCATGAAAATTTTCGGTTCAGATAAAAAAAGAGCGCAGACACACACACTTTCACGTCACCGCCTAAGCCCTCAGCAGACACATGCGCTGTTACTGCAGCTGACACGCAACCCGGCCAAATATGAGCAATGTCAAGACGAGTTCATACGTACACATGCAGACATCAGGCGGATTTCCTTGAGTTGCTCCGCAAAGCAAACTTTGATGTCTTGCCCCTGGGTTGAGACATCCTCTCTGAAGTGTGTGTTTACATTTGTTAATGTGTTTGTGTGCGTGCGTGTCATGCATTGACTCATTGTCGCTGTGTTCTTCACACTGGAGCGCCACATGTATGAAGTTAATCCCCGCTGTCTGACTATATGCATTATTTAATTCTGTCTGTTCAAATTAACACACACACACACAAAGACTCTCTCTCTCTTTCTTACCTTCATTGCTGTTACTTCCCGAGGTGCCCACAGCCTGTAGTGATATAGTCCATAGCAGCATCGCAGCCAGCCCCGGATCTGAAGCCATGGTGTTCTCCCTCACACCCCGCCAGTCTCCCTCTGCCTCTCTCTCCCTCTCTCCTCTCTTACTCCCTCACCCTCACTCTCCCTCTCTGCAACTCACTGCCTCTTCCTCTCTCTCTCTGTGCTCTCTCCTCCTTCTTCTTCTTGTGTCCCAGGGTTGAAGAGAGAGTGAGAGCAGAGCGCTGAGGAGAGATTTTGCGTGTGTGTGTGAAGGCTGTGAGCTCATTGGGTTGGAGTTAGAGGCTGCCTCTGTGGCTCTCTTCAATCTGCCAGCTCCCTCATGCACACACACATACATAGATAGAGTTTCGGCAGGAAGAAGGAGGGAGGGAGGGACGGCCGCGTCTGTCAGAACGGTGGCAGCCAATTAGAGCGCGGCATTGGGAGTGAAAGCTCTCTCGGAACGCCACACCCTCCCTGTCCTACCTGCCTGGCCAACTCTCACTTTCTGTTTATCTCTCTGGGTCATGAGCTGGCACAGTGCTACACCCCAACTCCTCCCTCTCTCCCTCTCTCTCTCTACCTCTATTTACCCTCATTTGTCATTGGCTCGCCTCTCCCCAACAAACACACACTCTCACCTACCCAGTGGCAAATATCTGACTGATGGGATAAACTGAAAACAGCAGCATGTCTGCAAGGCCCAAGGACAATGATCGGTTATCGATCATCCATATTGCATTCATAAAGCTATTACCTTCACTATGACCAGGTGCAGCACAGCGCAACTTCACATATGTGTGTCTGTGTGTGTGAGAAGCACTGTAATTCTAGCACTGTGATCAAGCATTGATTCATGCGATGGTGGGAAATGTGCAAGATCACGGCACGTGTCCAGGTCAATGATCTTTTTTTTCCCGCACTCTCAATATGCTTCGTTGCAGTGACCTGAGCCACAGTAAAGTAAAATTGCTGCACATGCAGAGGCACATGTGCGTGCAAACACTGGTTTAGAAGGCTGACAGAAAAATTGATTTTATTGGTCAGTCTGCCAAATGTCACTTTAACCACATTTACATTCATGAGGTGTGAATGCAGTGAACTGATGTAAAACTAACAATATACAGCTGACAAAATATCCTTAGCAGTTCTGGGTCCGCTCATGTCGCATGTTTTGAAAACTGGAGACAAGCTGCTGAACAGACCTTGAGGTGAGAGTGTTTGCTCAGCTACTGTTTCAAGGTTAACACGAAGCACCAACCTCTGGAGCTTAAAAATGAAGCCAACACAGGAAGTGCCAAAAATTGCAGGTCCTCCAACCTTACAGCATTAAAGTGCATGTTTACACCCTGGTGCGTAGTGTTTCCTCCCTACTGAACAACTCTACAATAGGTGAAGTGTGTTAAAAGTTGTATTTTGTTCAGGCTTAAAATTAGAGACCTGCCTGCTCAGAGAGTTAGCTGTAGCCAGTGGCTGACTGTTAGCTCTCACCTCCGCTAACTAGTCCTTACCACCATGTCTGGATTTTTGGTGCCTTGTGAAGGATTTTAATGGACTTACCTCATAAATATTGTAGTTTGCCAACCCACTCAAGGGGTTCCTGTCTGACAGACGCCAAGTGGTCAGACTGGGCAGCATCACCTCATCCCCCGTCACACTGAACACTGGTGCTCCACAGGGGTGTGTACTGAGCCCTCTCCTGTACTCACTCTACACCTACGACTGCACGGCCACTAACAACTCCAACATCATTGTGAAGTTTGCGGACGACACTACAGTGGTGGGTCTTATCACCAACAGTGATGAGACGGCTTACAGGGAGGAGGTCAGCGCCCTGACCCACTGGTGTCAAGACAACCATCTCACCCTCAACGTCGCAAAGACAAAGGAGTTGATAGTGGACTTCCGGAGGTGCAGAGAAGTACACACCCCCATCACCATCAACGGCGCTGCTGTGGAGAGAGTGAGCAGCTTCCGGTTCCTTGGTGTACATCTGGCTGAGGATCTTACGTGGTCAGTACACACAAACAAAACAGTGAAGAAGGCGCAGCAGCGCCTCTTCTTTCTCAGGAGACTGAAAAGATTTGGCATGAGCCCCCGCATCCTCAGGACCTTCTATCACTGTGCCATTGAGAGCATCCTCACTGGATGCATCACCACCTGGTATGGCAACAGCACCGCCTACAACTGCAAAGCTCTCCAGCGAGTAGTGCGGTGCTCTGAACGGATAATTGGAGGTGAGCTTCCCTCCCTCCAAGACATCTACAGGAAGCGGTGCCTGAGGAAAGCGGGGAGGATCATCAAGGACTCCAGTCACCCCAGCCATAAACTGTTCAGACTGCTTCCATCAGGAAGGAGGTTCTGCAGCATCCGGTCCCGTACCAGCAGACTGAGAGACAGCTTCTTCCATCAGGCCATCAGACTGCTGAACACGTCATAGACACCTCAGCTTCACTACTGGAACTTTAACATTATGCACTCCATACTGTACAGTAATGCCACTGTTTTGCACATGTCTCACTCTGTATATTTTATTTTATATATTTTATTTATTGTTTACTCTATTTAATTTGTAAAATATGTGTACACAGACACACACACACACACACACACACACACACACACACAGACACACACGTAGAAAAATATTTAGTATACACATCCAGAAATGCATATACTATTATATATTGTACATATATTTATTAGTTTCAGATGTAGCCATTCTTGTATTTTGCTTGTTTACATTATTGTATTTTGCACAACTCTGTTGCTTGTGAAGCTCGCACACAAGAATTTCACTCACATGTGCTGTACCAATGTACCTGCACATGTGATGTGACAATAAAAGTGATTTGATTTGATTTGATTTGATTTGAAGTGAAATTCTTGTACTTTATTAGCGTGCTACTTACCACTAATTAACAGCTCGCTAACTAAAATAGCTAATCTTAGCTGCCAAATAAGGTTTGCTCCGACTCCACTAAAAAAGGAAATAAATAAATAATCAGTAGTGAGAATTTTTTTCTATACAGTCTTTGGTGCACTTTCATTTGCTGTGTGTCTACTGGTGACAAATAGCATCAAACCTGTTTTCTATTTATTGTTTTCTATTTATTAATTATGGATAATTAGAGTTTTGTTCTTAGTTTCCATTTCTTCTAATAATATAATAATAACACTGCTTACTCTACTACTTTACTTTTTTCCACATAAAAAATTGCAGCTAATTAAAAAAAAAAAACAGACGAAAAAAAAATTAAATGGACGGGCATAATAACAGACGCCTTGGCTCCAACCTAGCATGCCAATCGTAGCACATGGAATATAAATAGTGCAAAAACTACATTATACTATAAAAGTGAAAAGTTATCTTTTAAATTAAGACGAGAGAAAGTCTACAGCAGTAACTGATGATCCTAAAATGATCATAAAAACCAAACAAGATTGCGAACAAGAAACAGGGTAACTATGTGAGAATGCTGTTTGTTGATTACAGTTCAGCGTTTAACACAATAGTGCCCTGCAGACTGTTCACAAAGCTGAGGGATCTGGGACTCAACAGCCGTCTGTGTGCATGGGTGTTGGACTTCCTCACTGGTAGAACTCAGGTGGTGAGGGTGGGTAGATGCGTCTCTAACAGCATCACCATCACCATCAACACAACACAATCCTCTCACCACTGCTCTACTCCATCTACACTTCAGACTGTGTGGCCACCCACGGCTCCAACACCATTGTTAAGTTTGCTGATGACACAGCGGTGTTGGGCGCCATCTCCAACAAGGATGAGGCAGCCTACATGGACGAAGTGAAGAATCTGGCATCGTGGTGCCAGGACAACCATCTCCAGCTGAACGTTGGCAAGACCAAGGAGCTGGTGGTGGACTTCAGAAGGAGTCAGCACAGAGACTACAAGCCCATTATCATCAATGGAGCTCCAGTGGAGAGGGTGCAGTCCTTCAAGTATCTCAGTGTCCACATCTCTTCAGACCTGACATGGTCTGCCCACATTCAGGTCCAGACCAAAAAGGTTAGGCAGCACCTGTACCACCTACGACAACTGAGGAAGTTCAGGATCTCGCCAGAGAGCCTCACGATTTTCTATACAGGCGCTGTGCAAAGCATCCTCACACAGAACATCACATCTACATCAGGAGATGCCGGACTAGAGCAGCGCAGATACTGAAGGACCCGTCCCATCCTGGCAACAAACCGTTCCAACTTCTGCAATCTGGTAGAAGGTTCTGCATCTTCCGGGCAAGGACAGAGAGACTCAAGAGGAGCTTCTATCCCCAAGCCACCCGGGCCCTAACCCCCCCCCCCGCCTACACACACACGCACACACCCGCCCTCTCACATCACCCATGTGACTGAGACAGGACTCTCTTCTAGACACTCTAAACCCACCGGCATAATGTACATTTCAAATTCCTTTAATTTTAAATATGTTCATATTGTCTATCCATCCATCCATTCGCTTCCGCTTCTCCTTTTCAGGGTCGCGGGGGGCGCTGGAGCCTATCCCAGCTGTCGTAGGGCGAGAGGCGGGGTACACCCTGGACAGGTCGCCAGTCTGTCGCAGGGCCAACACATATTGGCCATTCATATTGTCTATTCTTATTTAATTCACCTAATGTACAGAATTCACCTGCTTGCTGCTTACTTGCTACTACTGCACATTCACCTCTTTTTTTCCACACATAGATTTAAAAGAATAATAATAATTATATTATTATATTTACTTGATTACTCATTATACTGTTATTGTTACTATTACATCTGTACTACTTCTTAAAATAATAGTAATATTAGCAATAAATCATAACAAATCATGTTATGTGTCAGCTATTGTCAGTGTTAAAATTACTTGTACTTGCTTGGTTTTCCTAGCTACTACTCCAGCTTCAATTACTTGTAGTAGAGTATTATAACAATGTACAGTTATTTTTACTAGTACTGCTACTGCCGTCACTAATGATCAATTTCTATTATTTGTATCAGTGAAAATAATGATATATCAAAACTGTCAGTCCTATTAATGGAGATAATACAAATAATAACTAATACTACCATTAAGTAATTCTTCCACTGATAAATCCAAAAGAGATTATAATAGAGATTTTTGTTAGATATAATTTGCACACATTATGATGATGATTATAATTATTATCATTATTATTATATTACAGTTGTTAGTAATAATAAAAATAACATGACTTTCATCAATAAATAAAAATATTGTAATTCTAAAAACCTTAAAAATAATTATTGGAATGTTTTTGAAGACATCACTTCAGTTAATAATAGTGCTTCTCAGTCCAAATATGTTTTATTGTTAAATTATGAAATAAATAAATCTAAGTAAAGAATGCATTTCTCTCCACAGTTCCCCTTTGCACAGGGCCAGCCACTCATCCTCCTGCTGTAGCTGTGTTGTGTGTCACAGAGGTCTGCTCAGGGGTCTGCCAGCCCTGCTGCGTGCTGAGTTTCCAAACAGAACTGTACGCCCCGTGAGCCCTGGGACATGGCAGCACAACACTGTCACAGCTTGGCTGCCATCACGACAGGGCTTATTCTACTGCTGCTGCTTGATTGGCCTTGCACACACACACACACACACACACACACACACACACACACACACACACACACACACACACACACACACAGAAGTAAACTATTACTCATCCTGCAAAATATTTAAGGCTTTAAGTGAGGCCTGTCCGTGAATGTTGAGTGTGAACATACAGACAGCTGGCATACTAAGCAAAGAGGATGGAGGTTAGTTGACATGAGTGTCAAGGCCAAACTGAGGCAGTGCTGCACCTGCCAAACGCCTGCCTCCACCCTCCTCAGGCCTGGAGACACAGGGGTGTCTGTGTGAGTTCATAATGGTTCTTCCACAGCATGTATAGGGGAGCTTTGTGCCTACGTGCAACGTCTGGCTGGAGCGAGACACACATAAACACAAACACACAGATGCGGATGGATGTGCATCATATTTCAGATGCTGTTATGCTCTATAGCTGAGTTGTCCCTCGTCTGCAGCGTTTGTGTGTGTGTGTGTATGTGTTCGTGTGTGAGGCTTCGTTTCTTTACCACTAGGCTGCACTGTCAGTCTGCCTGTCTAATAGGCTTGCACGCTTGCGATGACAACACTGTCATCTTCACCCGGATGCTCCAATCTTCCAAAGCAGAGCAAAGAGTGCTCTCTGAACCTTTAAACACCATCGACATGCCAAAAACACCAAAACAAATCGCTGATTTCTGTCAGATTCTCCAGGGATTTGTAGAATAAGAGGCTGCATTGTAACCAGATAACTGACCAAACGAGTTCAAAGATGAACACATTTCAGTCCACACTTTTTTATTACCAGTTAAAAAGTACAAAAAATACAGTATTGTAGGATCTTAACCTTACAATATAAAGCACCTTGAGGCAACTGTTGCTGTGATTTGGCGCTATATAAATAATACTGAATAGAATTGACTTGAATTGAATTTACAGCAGAAATTTATGCAAGGCTCTATGGTACTGTTCTGGAACCATGTGCGCATATGCAAATTCAGGTAGAGCACATCTACATGAATTTACATATATACAGGTAGAGCAGCAGAAAAACACTCGTATCCTATATGCTGTCTTACACTCATATACTGTCATATCGACAACAGCTATGACTTAACATGAGCTGAGGTTAAGGTGGACTGCTGAGTGGTTTGCAGATTTGCAGCAACTGTGGGAAGACTAAAGCAGATTAAGTAGTCCTTCCTAAAGGGTCATCTGGTATAACTTTATGATAGCAATTGATAATAAATGATAAAGTAATGATTAGTTATTTTAGCGTCTAATCAATAGTAAAATTATATTTTATGTTTATGTCATTAATTTGTGTACAAAAAAACCCGAAACAATTTTATTTGAACCCAAAACCACTGTCTATCAGACTTCTGTGTCCAAGAGTGAGATGGGTCGCACTCTTGGGTCATTTTTTTAACCCAACCGTACTGCCTAAAAAGAAATAAATAGCTATCAAAATTTAAAAATGGGATCAAAACTAACTAGTGAGAGAAACAGCTCGTAGGTTTATATAAACCAAGAGCAGGTCTGTATAGCAAAAAGAAAACATATTGATTTTTATTTTTCTTGCTAATGGTAAATAACTAAAGGTGTTTAAACTATCAATTTATCATTTGTTACAGATAGTTAATATAAAGTGTTCACAAGATGATTATGTGGGAGGGTGTCAGCTGAGCCATATGCTGACGTGGGCTGGCACTTAGATTGGCTGACCTGCCAGGATTGTGGCATTGAGCTTGACTTGGTGCCTGGGCTAACATTATGTTTGAAAATGTGTAAGCAGAAAACAGATCCAGAAAAATCCCACGAGCTGCTGTCTCGGTCACCTTTTGCATCTTTGGCAGTTAATTTTCAAGCAGTCGTGCACCTGTGTAAAGTGTTCTTTCACTTCTGTCTAAAGGAGGTGGTAGTAACCACCAAAAAAAACCCCCAAAAACAACAATAACAACAACAACAAAAAAAATCCATCCCACAGTGTGTGAAACACAGCACTCTAAGGGGCCAGGTATTACACGTATAAGTGTGTGACTCAGAATATGAATATAAATGTGAGCGCAAACAGGAGCAATACAAATGTTGTCGGGTCATTTTGTCCTTTTACCATAATTGAAGGCGTGAGGGAGAGAAATGCATGATAGATGTGTTATATACACACTCACTTCAACCCCCCCCCCCCCCCCGACACACACACGCACACACACACATGCACAGAATTCCACATCCAAGCTCATTAAAATGGCTCCCCATAGCTCTCTGCTCTCCCAGTAAGTCTTTGAAAAGCCTTGTTGTTATATACAGTATATGTATCCACCATAATGAGCAAATTCACTAACAACTCTATTGCTGGAGTCCCCCTCCCGTGTATGTGTGCGTGTGTGTGTGTGTGTGTGTGTGTGTGTGTGTGTGTGTGTGTGTGTGTGTGTGTAACAACACCTCATGACGTGAATCTTAATAAGTCCACCTGGGTTTACCTGGGGGGTCTGTGAGCAGCAGTTGGCGGTAAAACCATAAGGTGTGTGTCTGTATACTTGTGTGTGTGTGTGAAAGAGAGAGAGTGAGCAGATGGTGGGGGTCAGTGCGCGCTTACTGTTTTGGGGCTTGTTGGTGTGTGTTGGCTAAATATAGCGCAATAGTGACAGAGCGGCTCAGAGCACAGTCCCTGACTCGGTGGCTATTCTCACTTTAATTTTTTGATCAGTTCAGCTCCTTTTATTTCATCTCAGTGTAATCAAATGGATTTAAACCAACACGGGTCAGATCAGGTAAAGTCATCTGGAGCATAAACTAACAAGAATGACACTAAAAGCACAACAGATGTTGTTTAAAAACAGAAAAACATCAGTGTCTTACTTTATTTGTGTTACTTTAATAGATGTCACTATGCTATACTGTGAGCCAAAATACCACAAGAAGCCTTTATTTACTTCAGTTGCAGGAAAACATTACACACGTGAATGTGTCCAATGCAAAACTGTTGTGTCATGACACCAAAAAAAAAGTTTCAAATTGTATTTCTGCTCAAAAAACATAACATAACAAACATTCTTCTCATTCTATTGTTATTCTTACATTGTACTCAATTGATGCGCTGTAGTGTAAATGAGCATCATAATTTCCTGCATGGATAAGAGCTCATATGACTTTTTTCTGTTTTTTGTTTATATAATTGAATTTAATTTGTAGATTATCCTCAAATATATTTTCTGCAATTGGTGCATTAGCAGCAAAAAGGCAAAGTTGTCAGTTTACTGGTCTATCTGTGCAGCAATCAAACAATCCAACAGAAAACCTTTGGAATGTGGTGGAATAGTAGATTTGCATCATGGATGGAAACCAGACAAGTCTGCACTGTGTGATGCTATCACATCAATATGGGCCAAATCTTTGAGGAATATTTCAAACACCTTGTTTAGTCCATGTCACAAAGAATTGACATGATAGCAAAATAGGGTCCAATCCAGTAATAACAAGATGTAACAAATGAAGTAGCCAGTGAGTGCATGTCCCCAAGCAAAAATAAATACATCTTTGCAATATCAGAAAAGTCTCTATTTTTTATTCTAGGTTTTTTTGTTGTTGTTGTTCTAGTTCACTTTAATAGAGAGACACTGATTGAAGCTGTAGCATACATTTTTATTGCTATGCCAATGATACCAAGCTTTATTTATCAATTATGCCAGATGACACAGACACACAATTAGTTAAACTGACTGGCCTGGGCTGGAGAAACTGAACTTAGGTTTCCAAAGATGTGATACACCACAGATAATTTATGTGGCTGTAGCTCAGTAGGTAGAGCAGGTCATCTACTGATCGGAAGGTTGGTGATTGGCGGTTCGATCCCTGGCTCCACCTAGTCTGCATGCCAAATATCCTTGGGCTAGATATTAACCCCAAGTTCCTCTCTGATGCATCCATCAGAGTGTGAATGGTAGTTAGAAAGCACTTCAAAGACAGTACTTGTCTGAATGGGTGAATGTGGCATGTTGTATAGAGTCCATGAGTGGGATGCTGGACTCTGTTGTCCTACTGGGAGACTTCAGTGCTCATGTGGGCAACAACAGTGAGACCTGGAGGGACTTGACTGGGAGGAGCGGCCTACCGGATCTGAACCTGGGCGGTGTTTCATTACTGGACTTCTGTGCAAACCACATGTTCGAACAAAAGGGTGTCCATAAGTGCACGTGGCACTAGGTTGCAGGTTGATGATCACCAGACCATATTTTCTGGGCACTCGGGTGAAGATCACCACCTGGTGGTGAGTTGGATCAGGTGGCAGGGGAGGATGCTGGACAGACCTGGTGCACGTAAACGTATAGTGAGGGTGCAATGGGAAAATCTGGCAGATACCCAGGTCCATGACAACTTCAACTCACACCTCCAGTAGAGCTTCAACATTATTCCGAGGGAGACTGGGGACATGTTCAGCGCATCCATTGCTGCTGCACTGAGCTGCGGCTGCAAGGTGGTTCGTGACTGTCGTGGTGGTAGCCCTGGTGAAGGGAGCCATCGGCTGAAGAAGGAGTCCTATCGGGTTTGGTTAGCCTGTGGGACTTTGGAAGCAGCTGATAGGTACTGACAAGCCAGCTGGAAAGCAGCTCGACAGTGGCTGAAGCAAAACAACTATTGCAGAAGCTTGGGCCGCATAGCCGGCAATAAGTTGCACTCGTTTCTGGTGGGTGATGGGCTCTGCCAGGGATGCCCTTTGTCATCCATTCTGTTCATAACTTTTATGGACAGACTTTTTCGTTGTAGCCAAGTGGTGGAAGCCTTTCACTTCTTTTTTCTTTTTTTGCCCGTCCCGTTTGGATCAGCCATCAGAATTGTTGTCTGAAGGCCAAGAAAGATGCCAAGTGGATTTACTTTACCAAGTGGATCACCATGGCCTTGCCACATTGGTCCATTTGATTGACCTTTATTATAATTATATATTTATTTTATTTTCATTTTTTAAAGACGGGACAGACATGACTGGGGGATAGGACAGAGAGAAAGAAATGAAAGAAAGAGAGGGAGAGAAAGAAAAATAGACGGGAGAGGAGATGGTGAGAAAGGGGGGAAGAAAAAAAAAGAAAAACAAACAAAACACCTGGATCACCTGTATGGAGAAAAAAAACAGAAGAGAAAACAAACAACAAAGAGCAACATAATAAAAACGACACCATCACAATAAACTAGCTAACAATAGATAACAGTAGATACTTTTTTAATTTCCCCTGGTTGAGAATGAAAAAAGAAAACAAGCAGAAGAAAACGAGAGTAATAGAATAAACAACATCACGATGATATATGGGAATATAATTGTAAATACTAAATATTAAACATTATTGTGCAGCACGTAAGATCAACAGAACACAGTGTGCTTTGAGGTAGGAGCCAAAAAGGGTGTAGTTTGTGGGTGTGATCACCCGTGTGTACACCTGTGAGCATGGACGCGCTTGTTTTTAAAAGGTTCCTTCATGTAATGATCTGCTAGAGGGTGTGGGGAGCCACAGCCCCGTCCTCCAGGGCATGAAGCAGGTATGGAGGAGATCAAAACTCCAGACATCCAGAGGCCCCCAGAACACAAGAGACCAAGGAAGACCAACAGAGGGGCAGCCGCGCCACTGTCCCAGAAAGAGCTGAGGAGAGTCCCAGATGAGGGCTCACTCAGCAGCCGCGGAGCAGAAGCCAGGGGGAGTTGCAGTGACGTGCCCGTGAGCTCCGCCGGCAGCCAGCTGTGCCAGAGTGACCGAGCCCCAGGCCGAGAGGCCAAGGGCACCCCACCCCTGAAGTGGCCCGAGTGAGCCCCAGGCTCCAGGCCCCGATACGCAGCCACCAAGGAGTGAGCCGGTGTGTACCTGGACGCCCATCCCCAAACACAAAGAACCACCAACGCACCAATGTCTGAGGGAGTCCGCCACTGGTAGGGGAAGTGGTGGGGGGAGATGGTCCTCCATACCTTGGAGGACCTGGGATGTCCCCAGAGAGGTGGCATCTGATACCCGACCTGACATATGGACACAGACAAACAGGCACACACAGATACAAACATCCATTCCCGCCCTCATGCTCTCATATGCAATTACTCAACACTCACCCAACGTGGAGACAAGGTCAAGGTCAAGGTCAAATTTATTTATATAGCACATTTCAAACAGCCGATGCTACACAAAGTGCTTAACAATATAAAAATGGTATAAAAAAGCAACAATGTAATACAATAATAACAGTAAAAAACAATAATAGGACAGTAAAAGAATTAAAACAATAACTAAACTAATTCAAATAAGACCAAAATGCTTGGGTCATAGTGTGTTAAAAGCCAGGGCATAGAAATGTGTCTTTAGTAAAGATTTAAATTGCTCAAGTGTTTGTGCAGATCTAATATTTAAGGGGAGACTATTCCAAAGTCTGGGACCTGCCACAGAGAAGGATCTATCACCACGGGATTTGAGGTTAGTCCATGGGACAAACATAAATAGACACTGTACACACAATCACACTCCCCAAGCGTACTCTAAGCCCCGGGTCTAGGTACCCTTGCTCCTGGAGGGGGAAACTGCACCCAGACCCAGGTGGTGTTACCATTTTCCCTGGGGTGGAGAGAAGCAGACTGCCCCGACTCAAAATGGTCTCAAAATCTCATCTTTGCTTTTTGCAGATGATGTGTTTCTGTTGGTTTCATCGGGTGTAGGCCTCAAGCTCGCACTGGAGGGGTTGACAGCCAAGTGTGAAGTGGTGGGAATGAGAATCAGGAAAAGGGTGAAGTGCCCACTCCAGGTCAGGGCCGAGTTTCTGCCCAAAGTGGAGGAGTTTAAGTATCTTGGGGTCTTGTTCACGAGTGATGAGAACACTCGCAGATACTGTACCAGTCCATTGGGGTGAAGAGAGAGCTGAGTGTAAAGGCGAAGCTCTCAATTTACCGGTCGATCTATGACCTATGATCATGAGCTGTGGGTAGTGACCGAAAGAACAAGATTGCAGATAAAAGCAGCAGAAATGTGTTTCCTCTAAAGGGTGGCTGGAGGAGTTTGGCCACTCGGAGTGGAGCTCAGAGTAGAGTCGCTGTTCCTCCACATCCAAAGGAGCCAGATGAGGTGGTTCGGGCATCTGACAAAGATGCCTCCTGTCAGGTGTCCTGGGCATGTCCCACCGGGAGGAGGCCCCGGGGCAAACCCAGGACACGCTGGAGGGATTATATCTCTCGGCTTGCCTGGGAATGATTGGGTGTTCACCCGGACAAGCTAAAGGAGGCAGCTAGGGAGAGGTAAAGCTGCGCTTCTCTGCGTAGGCTGCTGCCCTCGAGACCTGGCGATTGATCGATCGATCGATTGATAGATCGAGATAGAGAGGCAGGCAGGCAGGCAGATGGTTTGTCGGGTCACAAATTTTAAAGACAACACGATAGCCAATGAGGTTTTGGTGATCCAGCTTTTTAGATCCAATTAAAATTAAATCACTCAAAAAGATCCTCTGGAAAAGAGTGAAATTCTTGAAGCATATATGTCATATGAACAGGAAAACAGTACATCACAATACACAGAACAGCAAGACAACATGGAGCAAAACAAGAAAAGCAAAACCTCAGGGTGTAGAGCCTTTAAGCACATACAGCAGAGACCCACAAAGACACATACAGAAAAAGCAGGTGGGGGCATATCTGCCCCTCCTTTAAGGAGTCCAAAATCTTTCCTTATCGTCCTTTTGACAGTTTTAAGGTTTAAAGTGAGTTCAAAAGTTTAAACTTAATGACTGTTGGTCCAGCTGTAAAGTAAAAATGATGAACCTTCTCGACACTCTTAGAGCAAACAGGGTACATCAGCACGTACTCATTGAGTACGCAGCCTTATGATATAAAGAGTCATTCCACCAGTGGTGCAGACTTATGATATAAAGACTGAACGTAAAATAAGTGAAAAAGTAGACAATGTTCATAGTTCAGCCAATCTTCAATTTCCTCCTTCTCCAAATAACTTTTTTGAAATGCCCTGAAAAAGTTAATGGAAATGATGGCCAGTGAACTCAAGTTGATTTTATCAAAACATGCCAATTGGGCAGATGATTTAAATGTAGTTTTATGGTAAACAGGAGAGTGATTCATTATGTGAACAATAATCAGAATCAGAAAGGGGTTTTATTGCCAAATGTTGAGCAGGTTTACAACATTAGGAAATTGCTGCGGTGCTTCAGTGCAAACATACTGTCATAAATTGCGCTTAAATAGACATGAAAAAATAGAAGTAAGAATAAGAATTAAAAGTGCTACGTAGAAAGATATATGCATGAGATATACATGAGATATATACATGAGAATAAGAATTAAAAGTGCTACGTAGAAAGATATATACATGAGTGCAGGTGGTGATCAGTGCCAAAACATGGAATGATGCAGTGAACACAGCGTAGGGTCATGTGTTAGTGGTGGGAACAGTCGTACGTTTATTGTTCATGTGTCCAACAGCAGAGGGGAAGAAACTGTTCTTATAGCGAGAGGTTCTGGTGCGAATGGACCGGAGCCTCCTGCCTGAGGGGAGCAGGTCAAACAGACTGTGTCCAGGGTGAGAAGGGTCAGCTGAGATCCGAGCTGCACGCCGCAGTGTCCTGGAGGTGTATAGGTCCTGCAGGGATGGGAGTCTGCAGCCAATCACCTTCTCAGCAGAGCGCACAACACGCTGCAGTCTCTGTTTGTCCCTGATAGTGGCTCCAGCGTACCACACGGTGATGGAGGAGGTGAGGATGGACTCGATGATTGCAGTGTAGAATTGCATCATCGTCCGTGTTGGCAGGTTGAATTTCTTCAGCTGCCTCAGGAAGTACATCCTCTGCTGGGCTTTCTTAATGATGGAGGTGATGGTGGGCTCCCACTTCAGGTCCTGGGTGATGGTGGTACCCAGGAAGCGGAATGAGTCCACAGAGGTGATGGGGGTGTCAGTCAGGATGATGGGGGGGAGTGGAGCTGTGTGCTTCCTGAAGTCCACAATAATCTCCACTGTCTTCTGGGCATTCAGCACCAGGTTGTTGTGGCTGCACCAAGACACCAGACGTTCAACCTCCCTCCTGTAGGCAGACTCATCCCCGTCCGAGATGAGCCCAATAACGGTGGTGTCATCTGCAAACTTGATTAGCTTGACAGACTGGTGGGTGGAGGTGCAGCAGTTGGTATACAGGGAGAAGAGCAGGGGAGAAAGAACACAGCCCTGAGGGGAGCCGGTGCTGATGGTCCGGGAGTCCGAGACATTCTTTCCCAGCCTCACATGCTGCTTCCTGTCCGTCAGGAAGTCAGTGATCCACCGGCAGATGGGATCAGGCACATTCATCTGGGAAAGCTTGCCTCGGAGATGGTCTGGAAGGATGGTGTTGAAGGCAGAGCTGAAGTCCACAAACAGAATCCTGGCGTAGGTTCCTGGGGAGTCCAGATGCTGTAGGATGAAGTGTAGGGCCATGTTGATGGCGTCATCTACAGACCTGTTGGCTCTGTATGCAAACTGCAGGGGGTCCAGGAGGGGGGCCGTGGGGGTCTTGAGATAGGAGAGAACCAGGCACTCAAAAGATTTCTTGACCACAGATGTCAGAGCCATGGGTCTGTAGTCATTTAGTCCAGTGATCCTAGGTTTCTTGGGGACAGGGATTATGGTAGAGGACTTGAAGCAGGCAGGCACATGACATGCCTGCAGTGAGGAGTTGAAAATGCCAGAAAACACTGGGGCCAGCTCGTTTGCACAGTGTCTGAGGGTGGCAGGAGACACACCGTCTGGGCCGGGAGCTTTTCGAGCATTCAGACTCTTAAACTGCTTCCTCACATCTGCTTCATGAATATGAAGAGTTGTGGTCGGAGGAGGTGGTGTGAAATCCTCTTTTGTGTGGGGTGAGGAGGGGGTGTTGTAGGTGAACAGTTTGAAGGTGGTGATGGCTCTATGGAGGGGGGAGAGGTGGGGGAATTAGTGTCCAAAGTGTCTCTATTGTTGGGGCCGTTGGAGGTGTGAAGGCTGCCTGATGGCTCGTCAAAACGGCAGTAGAAGTCGTTAAGGGTGTTGGCTAAGAGCAAGTCATCAGTGGAGTGGGGGGTTTTAGGCTTGTAGTTTGTGATATTCCTAAAACCTTTCCACACAGAGGCCGAGTCATTCTCTGAGATCTGCTGCTGCATCTTCTCAGAGTGCTGATGTTTAGCAACGTCCACTTCTTTAGTGAACCTGTACTTGGCCTCTCTGTAGCAGTCCCTGTCTCCGCTTCTGAACGCCTTTCTCTTTTCCAGCCACAGCTTTTTGAGTTTAGGAGTAAACCAGGGTTTGTCATTGTTATAACTCACCCTGGTGCGTGATGGCACAATGCTGTCCTCACAGAAGTGGATATAGGAGGTGACGGTGTCCGTAAACTCGTCCAAGCTGTTAGAAGCAGCCTTCATTGTGTCCCAGTCTGTAGACTCCAAACACGTGCGAAGCTCCTCCACAGCCTCGTTGCTCCACAATTATTTGGTCCTCACGACAGGTTTGGAGAGCTTCAGCCTCTGTCTGTACGCGGGGATTAGGTGGAGTACTTAAGCAGTACTTATTTTAAGTTATATACTTTATAATCATTTCAGTGTCTTAATTAAAGCGTATTCTAGCTGACATATGGCAAACGGTTGCTCCATAACACAGCCAACATAGAAAAACAGACAACTACATACTTATTAATCTAACAAGGATGTCTTTGATGACTTGGATAGGAAACCCACAGAGATACAGAAGAAACATGCACCCTTCCCACAGAAAGGTCACAATCAATCAATCGAAGAACATTTGGCTATGTTAAATATAAGCTATAGTCCTGTCTGCAAACTGCTTCCTCTTGCTAAATTTTAGTGATAAGTGAGAGCAATTTTTATATTTTGTTGCCATGCCATTATGGTATACACAGGTCCTCAACCTAATTTTTCAACCAAGACCAGGTCTGTATTTGTTCATGCTCCTGGCTATTATGTGAACACCAGTTTTTACTTAAGACTTTATGGCACAAGGTTAAAGGCAGCACACACTGTCCCTACAGAAAAGTGTTTAAATTAAGTTGAGATGGATTCGGTCTGCACTATACCCCTAGACAAAAGTAACCACAGTACATGTTTGCAATCATAGAGTCAGCCAGTTGAATCCGCCGAGACCATCATCTCATCTAATCTTCCTCTCATCTGGATAGCTTGTTTGATCAGACTCAGCACTAGTGAGAATCTCCCACCCTACAGTCCACTCCAATGCCCTGACATATTCAGCTTCTTCGAGATAATCGTTTTCAATTCCCCTCTCTGGCAACAGTGGGTATCTGAAACGCCTGACTGTAAAGATACTGCTTGCTTCTTCTTCTGTTTTTTTGCATCTCCTAGTCTGTTTTGCTTGTCATCTCCCAATTCTCTGCTTCCCACTCCAACACAAAGGTCAGTGAACTCTTATCAGGGTGCTGTGGCTTACACAGCTGAGGGGCAGAGGTGCTGCACTTAACAGGTAGGCTCACAGAGACAAGTTTAGTCATAACGTGCTGAAAAAACCTGAGGCTAAAACATTCTGGATATGACTAAGCTTGATACAAAGATAGTTCTATCAAAAAAAGAAGGGAAATAATAATTAATGATACATATAAATCATTTTTAAAGATACACTCAAGATCATTTTTTAAAGCAGTTTAGTGTAAATCAAAAACTGTAGCTTATTTAAATTTCCCTGAGCTCATGTTCCACGTCCATCACATGCACCTTTGGACCTCTCTCCATATATATTTATTACTGCACAACAAAATAATTCCCATTTCCTTTGCAGTTTTTATTGGAGTTATTCTTTAAAGCAGTGCCCAGTACCATGCAATACAGAATGTACAAAAAGGCAAATAGAGACAATGTACTGCACACACACACACACACACACACACACACACACACACACACACACACACACACACACACACACACACACACACACACACACACACACAATGATTAAAAATTAATGAAAACGAAGGTGGTGTATTACCAAAATAACTTTTAAACACGTTTAAACTTTATTCATTTGATCAACCAAGTGATTTCTCAAAGATGCTAATCTGTAAGCGTTGATGGAGCCTGTGCTTGAGTTCCCCTGTCCATCATCAAAGCTTCTTATTGCTATCATGTTAAACAAGCTATTAAATTTTTTCTATATCAGCTTGACGAGTTTCAGTCATTGTTACTAGGACACGGACATGCCCATGAGAACACCTATCAGTACCAATCTGTACTGGTATCAGTTTCAATCGAAGGGCATTAATTAGGGGGTATTAATTCTTCTTCCAGAAACAATAGCCAACTATAGACACAAGATGACAATGATTTAAAGGATGGATGTTGCTGGTTCGATCTAGTCTGCATGCTAAACATCCTTGGCCAAGATGCTATCAAAATGTGAATATGTGTCAATGTTAAATAGAAAGCACTTACGCTTGGAAAAAAATGCTTGTTTGAATAGGTGAAAAAGGCATGCATATAAAGCAATTTGAGTGCCCAGGTAGAGTAGGGAAGCACTATATAACCAGTCCATTTATCTATTTTTAGATTTCACTAGACAAGCACTGGCTTGCTTTGCTTGCCCTGAAGGGATGACATTGCCTCACGAGCTAGTGAATGACCACATTTTCATTCTAAATAAATGTAGGAAGGTCGGTATTATGATTGAGAGTCATAAAACTACTACTTAACTGAACAATTAACATTGCTTGGTTAGCACTGCAATAATATAACAGTGATGTGGTTGTTTAACTTGTTCATGAAAAAGGCTAACATTGAGAATCTAATCACCAAATAGCACATATTAATTACCATATCAATAAATCATGTTCAGTTTCTCTTATATCTCCTCTCTTCTTATTAAACTGTATTTACTCATATTTGTTACAGTAAGCCAGTAGAATTCAACAAAGCAAGTGGACTCTCAGGGCTCATTAATAATGGCATAACTACTTAGTGCAAGTCCTTTTCTATCATTTTGCAGTTGTTACTTAGCGGTGAGTGCTGGATCTCAGTATACCTATTATCATTTTTAGAAAACAAGAGTTCCAGAGAAGGGGTAAGGCAAACGATAATTGCCGATTGTGTTTTCATGGCTAAAACAATTATTTTCAGTGTGCTGTCTGCCAGCACAGGGCAGCAGGCTGGCTTGCACCACACTTTAGGTCATTTTCTCCTTCAGGTGCCTTAGGATGTAGAACTCCACACAGACAGCATCACCCTGAGGGACAAATCCACAGTACACTACATTGTGAATGTTGGAAAAAATAACAAGCAAGCTCCAAGTCTCTCTCCTTACCTGATGCTTCACCCTCGGGCTTGGAAACTGCGGACTCTTCAACTGAAATCTGCTGTAAATTGCTCGAGCTTATGTAGAGACACGCCTCTCATCACAGGTAACGATCCTCACACAAAATTCTAATCATTTTGAAAGAGTACAGTGGACTGTCTAATAATGAAATTACAGAACACACAGTGCAAGTGGGTAGAAAAGAACTTCCAGGGAGTGATCTAAGTATAACAGTTCCAATGCAAGCTGTTGGGACACACCCACGAAGACTATTATGAACTGTGAGATCTGGCAAATTTAATGATTAAAATTTATATGATTTTTAATTTTATTGGCCTGTTCCTGAAACTTTTTGTGTACACCTGATACAGTAGCAGTGAAAAAATGAGTATACCAAATCATTCAAATACAGCTTTTATATAGGCTGTTGTTCCAGACAATATTTTCAGTTTTGTACAATGTAGAATGACACTGGAGTTATGTAAATAGCAAATGGACTGTTTGTCATATATCGCTCTTCTACTCAATTTGAGCCCTAAGCATTTTATACAAAGTGGCTCATTCACACAAGCATTTTTTCTACATCTAAATACTTTCTATCTGCTTTCATGCAGACTGGAGCAGCCAGCGAATAAGGCACCAACTTTCTGCCTTGCTCCACCTCAATCATCAATCTATAGGGACCTATGGATGCTTCGATACCCAACATTCACAATGATGGCGAAACAACTAGTAGCTCAGTGTTCTAACATTCAAAAGAAGGGGCTGCTCTCACAGCTAGAGATTGACGAGGTACAACATAAATGCTACGGCAAGGAGGAGCCAGGATGCCAGGTCAGGGGGGAGATATCATCACCCCCACCCGAGATTGGGTACCAAGCCCCAAGTGCCATAGGAGAAGAATCGTTAAGTGCGAGAGGAACTGACCTGAAAGATAAGATCATGGCCAAGCTTGAAACCTGGACCCCTTGTAACCAGTTACCAAGACTACGTGAAGTACCCTCAGAAGGTCTGCTAGATGACGTTAATGCAGCACTACGGACGATACCTACGGCCACCAAATCAAATCAAATCAAATCACTTTTATTGTCACATCACATGTGCAGGTACATTGGTACAGCACATGTGAGTGAAATTCTTGTGTGCGAGCTTCACAAGCAACAGAGTTGTGCAAAATACAATAATGTAAACAAGCAAAATACAAGAATGGCTACATCTGAAACTAATAAATATATGTACAATATATAATAGTATATGCATTTCTGGATGTGTATACTAAATATTTTTCTACGTGTGTGTGTGTGTGTGTGTGTGTGTGTGTGTGTGTGTGTTACCGAGACACACATTACCGAGACACACATTACCATTACCGAGACTAACAAGCTGATCTACAATACGGCGGCAGTGATGCTTGGCTACAAGTTGAACAGCCACAAGGGGCAGTACCCTCCATGGAGAAGGAGGTTAGAGGCTAAGATCAAGGTAGCACGGAGGGAGGTTAGCCAACTAACGGAGTTGCAGAAAGGTGCAATGAAGACGGTGCCTAAGAAGTACAGCAAGCTGTCCATACCTGAGGCCTTGGAAACTGCCAAGCAAAGACTCACAGCCTTGGCCAGCCGCTTGAAGAGGTACACCAGAGAGATCGAAGGCAGGAGAAAAAACCAGCTGTTCTCCACAGAACCAGCCAAGGTGTACACTCAGTGGTAGGGGGAAAATATGAGAACAGCACCACCAAGGCTGGAGACGGAACAATACTGGAAGAGCATATGGGAGAAGGACGCAACCCATAATGACAATGCTCAGTGGCTAGTGGATCTGAGGGCAGACCAAAACAACCTCCCTGAACCAGGTCCAGTAACCATGTGGCAGACATCCAAGAAAGGGTCTCCAGTATAAGCAGGGCACAGAAAGGGATTGGCAAGAATACAAGAGGCGCAAAACACCAACTACAGGTAGACTGAGCAGTCAGCTGAGACTGCAAGACTAGGATGACCAACCTGTGCACTGCCTGGATTGATTACAAGAAGGCCTTTGACTCGATGCCTTAAACCTGGATCCTGGAATGCAAAACTATACAAGATCAACAGGACGCTAAGAGTCTTCATCAGGAACTCAATGGGGATGTGGCAGACAACGCTAGAGGCCATCTTCAAGCCCATAGCACAAGTGGCACGGTTGCCCCTCTGTTAGTCTTCCTTGGTCTCTTGTGCTCTGAGGGCCTCTGGATGTCTGGAGCCTGGATCTCCTCCATACCTGCTTCATGCCCTGGAGGATGGGGCTGTGGCTCCCCACACCCTCTAGCAGATCATTACATGAAGGAACCTTTTAAATACAAGCGCATCCATGCTCACAGGTGTACACACGGGTGCTCACACATACAAACTACACCCTTTTTGGCTCCTACCTCAAAGCACACTGTGTGCTGTCGATCCTACGTGCTGCACAATAATATTCAATATTTAGTATTTACTGTTATATTCACATAGGTCATCGCGATGATGTTGTTTATTATATTGCTCTCTTTTTTTGCTTGTTTTCACTTTTTTCTTTCTCAACAGGTGATCCAGGTGATTGATATATGTATTTTTTGTCTGTTTGTTTTTTTTTTTTGCCCTTTATCACCGTTCCTCTTCCCCGCTGTTTTTTCTTTCCCTACCTCTCTTTCTTTCTCCCTTTTCTTTCCCCCAGTCATGTCTGTCCTGTGTATAGCAAGTGAAAATAAAATAAAATAAACAATAAAAGCAAAGGTGAATCAAATAGACCAATACAGCAAGCCCGGGGTGGTCCATTTGGTAAAGTAAATCCGTTGGGCATCTTTCTTTGCCTTTAGACAATAATCCTGATGGCAAAAGAATCAAACAGGACAGGCGAAAAAATAAATGTAAATAGCCCCCCTCTTTAATGTGCTTCAGAGAAACACAGGACTATAAGTGACCCAGATTTTACATCCAAAAGAAAGTGCTTTATCAATGTCCATGTGGAGATACTGAGCTGGCCAATAAAGGCTTTGACCAACTTTCATTAATTAAAGGTAATTCTAATCACTAAATTCATTGTTGGATTTAAATTGTCTCTACAAATTTATTTCCTCCGACTGAATCTTTTTATGGGCAGCTAATGTAACTACATGTGACCCTGCAACACCTATAAAAGCATTCAGGTCTGCTGGACCTAATGAGCTAACATTGCACTGTTCTGCAGTCTTCTTCTGTTAATCTGCGATGCTTCCTTTGAGCAGCCAAACAGAATCCAGCTGTCAGACGTGTCTGTCAAGCCAAGCTTGATGTGCAGTGAGATTACATTTCTCTGAGGTGATGTAATCTGCTCTGAAATCAGTTTGCTCAGGCAAGACAGAGACAGACGTCTCATTCTAATTAGTATGTTATACTTTGATTAATTCTTCTTTGATTATTTGTTCTAATTTACCAACATATGTTACTGATTGCTACTTTGCTGATTTGAGTCAGTATTTTCTTGTGGAGCATCAAGCACCCCTACAATAAAATAAATAAATAAACATAATCTAAACATATGAAATATTTATTTTATATATACTTCGTAAGTCTCATGATATTCTTTATTTATTTATGTATGAGACAAATGTGAAGAGGGCATCTTTATTGAGTAACTCATATAAGTTTTACAGGTATTGTGAAAAAAAACCAACCTTTTAGCTGTTTATGTTTTTGTTCTGTTCCTTTTAAATATGAAATGCTTAGAAGTCTGTTGCTGCTGGCTTCATCATATCAGAGGTTTAAAATGTTTTGTTACAATTACCTCGCTAAAAAATTTAGTTTGAATTTTGAGAAGTTCACATGCACTCATCATGGACATGCATGCCATGGTAATTTGGGGGGAATGGAATAATTGCACTGCATACATCTTTAGTGACATTAAAAAACACAACAAATGGAATTACAGGTGTATTGCACTAATACGCAGTTTTTGGCATTTCTTTCAGAGCCTTTTGCCGCAGGCTCATTACATTATACGAACCACAGCTGGTATGCGCAGCTCTCCAAAGAGAATTCCCTTTACATGATTTGATTTTTTTCTTAGTTAAAAGTAATTTTAAGACCTTTATTCATTCCATCTCATTTTCATTTGAAATTTTACTTTTTATCTATTGTGAAGAAGTGTGCATTTACTTGTCTGCCTCCAACTTCCCTTATCTCTAGCATCCTCTTTTGTCCCAACAACCCTCTGCATGTCCTTCTTATAATAATCTTACAAAAAAATACTGAGTGATAATTTTGTAATTTGGTGCTAGCAAGTTATTGAACATTTTTGTAGTTTTCTTTTTAATGAACTATTCAAAGAACACGCAGCAATCATGACATCTCACTTTTTAATGTATCTTATTTAACTGAATGAAACACAACAGACTGTAAGTTGCTTCACTCCTGTTTACCATCCTTATGTAAGTTTTTTTCTTCGTAGTATAATTGTAAGTCATCAGTAATCAGATTACTGTCACAGAGCTGGAATGGTTGCTGAGATTGAGTTCGTGGCTTGCTCGGTTAGTACAGCATCAACAAGATTACAAAAAAAAAAAACCATGAAGGTGATCAAATAATTATAAAACATACCTCATAAGGATGATATACATTTCCTCAGTTCTTTATCCAATAATCATAATACTATCACATTATCATGCCTACTAACCTGCTGATGTTGTGCATTTAGCCGATACATTTTATTTTAACCTACTTATTAAATACTAAACACTTCATTAATTTCATCTTTGCTCAGCCTTTTACATTTGATCCATGTTCTTTCCTTTGAATTACTCTAGCTGTACTAAAGGTGTCATTTGGATGTAGTTTAAATGATTGAGATGTATCTTCTTTATGAATAAAAAAACCCTGGAAGGCTTTTAATGGGAAACATCTTTGCATGAAGTAGTGAAATATATTTACAAACTAATTGTGTTAAAAAAAAAAAGAAACCTGACAGTGGTGGATTATTGGTATTAAAATATATGCTGATTGTATTCTCCAAATTATTAATACTAGTTTCAGTATCTTTTCTGCTTCCTTTATTTTCTGCCGTACATGAAATGGACAAAAGTATTGGACAAACAACACAATACACCGACAGGAGCTGTTCGGCCATGAAAACCAATGCTAATGTCAGAAAGTCAGCAGTGTTGTTGAATCTTATGCATTTCACCACGTTGCAACACTGCTCTGTAACTTTATGTGAACTGCCACTTCCAGCATACAATAATACTACAGGGTGGGCCATTTATATGGATACACCGTAATAACATGGGAATGGTTGGTGATATTAAAGTCCTGTTTGTGGCACATTAGTATATGTGAGGGGGCAAACTGCTCAAGATGGGTGGTGACCATGGTGGCCATTTAGATGTCGGCCATCTTGGATACAACTTTTGTTTTTTCAATAGGAAGAGGGCCATGTGACACATCAAACTTATTGGTAATGTCACAAGAAAAACAATGGTGTGCTTGGTTTCAACGTAACTTTATTCGTTCATGAGTTATTTACAAGTTTCTGACCACTTGTAAAATGTGTTCAATGTGCTGCCCATTGTGTTGGATTGTCAATGCAACCCTCTTCTCACACTCTTCGCACACTGATAGCAACACCGCAGGAGAAATGCCAGCACAGGCATCCAGTATCCGTAGTTTCAGATGCTGCACATCTCGTATCTTCACACCATAGACAGTTGCCTTCAGATGACCCCAAAGATAAAAGTCTAAGGGGGTCCGATCGGGAGACCTTGGGGGCCATTCAATTGGCCCACGACGACCAATCCACTTTCCAGGAAACTGTTCATCTAGGAATGCTCGGACCTGGCACCCATAATGTGGTGGTGCACCATCTTGCTGGAAGAACTCAGGGAACGTGCCAGCTTCAATGCACAAAGAGGGAAACACATCATCACGTAGCAATTTCAAATATCCAGTGGCCTTGAGGTTTCCATTGATGAAGAATGGACCCACTATCGTTGTGCCCCATATACCACACCAAACCATCACTTTTGTTGTTCCAGCAGTCTTGGAGGGATCCATCCAAAGTGTGTTAGTGTCAGACCAATAGCAGTGGTTTTGTTTGTTAACTTCACCATTCACATAAAAGTTTGCCTCATCACTGAACGAAATCTTCTGCGTGAACTGAGGGCCCTGTTCCAATTTTTGTTTTGCCCATTCTGCAAATTCTGTGCGCCGATCTGGGTCATCCTCGCTGAGATGCTGCAGTAGCTGGAGTTTGCAAGGGTGCCATTTGTGAGTAGCTAATATCCGCCGAAGTGATGTTTGACTAATGCCACTCTCCAGTGACATGCAGCGAGTGCTACGCTGTGGGCTCTTGCTGAATGAAGCTAGGACAGCCACTGATGTTTCTTCATTAGTGACAGTTTTCTTGCGTCCACATTTTGGCAAATCCAACACTGAACCAGTTTCACGAAACTTAGCAAGCAGTTTGCTAACTGTAGCATGGGAGATGGGTGGTCTCATAGGGTGTCTTGCATTGAAATCTGCTGCAATGACCCGGTTACTGCGTTCACCAGATAGCAACACAATTTCGATCCGTTCCTCACATGTTAACCTCTTCGACATGCCAATGGCTGTGAACAAAGAGAAACTTGTAAATAACTCATGAAAGACTAAAGTTACGTGGAAACCAAGCACACCATTGTTTTTCTTGTGACATTACCAATAAGTTTGATGTGTCACATGGCCCTCTTCGTATTGAACAAACAAAAGTTGTATCCAAGATGGCCGACTTCTAAATGGCCACCATGGTCACCACCCATCTTGAGGAGTTTGCCCCCTCACATATACTAATGTGCCACAAACAGGACTTTAATATCACCAACCATTCCCATTTTATTACGATGGTTCCATATAAATGGCCCACCCTGTACTTAAAATTGATCATGGAATATATAGGGGGGATATAAATTTCACAAATTGACTTTTGTAAATATAGCATTCTATTTTAGTACCACGAGCTCTTTAGAATGACCAGTTCCTTCACAAATGTTTGTAATGGCAGATTACATGGCTAGGTGCTTGATATTATATTCTCGAGACAAAGCAAGTAAAAACACCTGAAATGAAAGATTGAGTTGTGGTAAAGTATTTTTTTCCATGTACTGTATATTCCCATATTATGTTTACTTATTATTATTGTGTACTGGGAGTAGATTGATGGGTAAAATAATCCGACCTTTACCTATTTTATTTGAAATATACATAAAGTATCTTTTTCAAGTGACTATCATAGACAGTATTTTATCATTTAAGGAACTGACTCCCACAATATGTGGAACTTTGTGTTTGTGATACATTGTTGCAATTCTCAAATACCCATCTTTAGAAAATCTCTATATTTTATCCCATTTAAAACAGCAGTGATTAGTGTCAGGGAAAAAATCAACATCCCTGCCCATGATTACTGAGCCCTTGAAGCAGAAATAACAAGGTGTTAAGTTTTTAACAATAATTGGTCACTATATCTGTGTGGGGTTTTTATTCTGTGAAGTCCAGAGTAGCAGAGACCGTGAGAGTATCTTAACCAAGAAGAGCATCAATAATGAGGTCATATTCTGTGTGTGTGTACATTTAAGAACAAGGCTCAGCAGGGGTCACGGTTCTTGTTGCGTTAATACAGTTTAGTTCTAATTAGCCAGCTGCCTGTAAGCCTCATGTGCAGTCTCACAATACACACCAGTTCCTATCAATCAATTTTCATGAAGACATGAATTAGTCCTAAGACAGCCTGATGACCCACAGTCTTTATTTATTTTTTTTCACCTTTGTGTTCTTTGTGAATGTGACATTTCTGCATAAGACTGGCATCCCAAAAGACCACTAGCCAAAAGTGATGAGTTGTCTTGTATCTTGTCTTCAAGAAAGCTTGTCTTGGCTTGTTTGGAAACCCCGAGAGTTGACAGACTGACAGGGGATGTCTCCACTGAGACCCTGTCAGACACTGTGAGTGTGTTTCTGTTCTGTCCTTCGTATATGTGTGTGCTCGTGAGGGTCAGAGACAGTGCGCATACGACACATTGCTTGTTGTAGCTTAAATCAGGAAGAGAGAAAATATGGACAGAGAAATAGATCGAGCACTATCAGGCCAAAATCCTAGTAAAATGGAAGCTGTCAAATAATATCAATCTAAACTCACATTTTCCAGGTAAGATACTGTAAATGACACAAAGGTCTTTCCATCACCTTTTAATCAAATACATAAATAACTTTTAGGGGTCTGTATCTGAGAGTGAGAGGATCGGTATCAGCCTCACAGAGCTGAAGCGTGAATGAGGCAAGCATAGAAAAGGTCCTTTGACGTGGAGAAACACTTAGTTCGTTTTTAAAGAAACAGTTTCTTTAAATTTGTATGGGTGCCATTACGGCTCACCTAGTTGTGCAGGTGATCGTATCTACTGCTGAAGGGGCCTGAGCTCAAGTCCACTGCTGACCTACAGTTATTGAAAGCTATGACAGCAAAGATGAAAGTTAATTATGAGAGCCGTGAGCTGTGTTGGCACTTGATTGAACCATGAAATAATTGCCAGAAAATTCAGCTTTTTTGAAAGTGGAGTGTTTATTGAATAATCTGACACATTTAAAAAAAGGAATTAAATATAATTTTGCACATGTGAGTACTAATATGTATCATTTTTGCTACATCAATCATTTTTGCTACATCAATCATTTTTGCACAGTTTATTGCTCCCAACAGCAAATCTGTGTGCAACTGTACATGTCAGGTTTTTCAAAATGCAAAAAATCATACTGACGATGGTATCAAAGTCGTTATGTCAAATATGATACATTTGGCATTACAGGGTTAAATTTTTCTATCCTTTCCTTTCAGCAGTGGCAATCTCTCAGGACAAAATGTGAAAATAGACTGAAATTAAAACATAACACAATAAGGTCATCTCTATCCTTACATCTCAAACAGCGCTGTCATGAACCTCCAGGCCTTTTCCCATCTAGCCTTTACATTACTGCCATCTTTTGGCTGCATTAGCTATTCTGACTGAAAACACTTCTTGTTTAGCAGTCGTAGGAAACTGAATTGTCTCCATTTTAGGGGCGTATCTGTCTCCCATTAACAATGACTTGAGCTGGGTAAACAGCAGTTTTTTTCTGGTGGTTTGCATATTGTGGCTAAATTTTGGTCTTTAAAGTAAACTGATATCAATTTGATGCGGACTCTGCTTTCACAGATCATTTCCAGTCTTCACTTTGTATGGAAGCACTCCTTAGCACTTATCGGCATAATAGTTATTGTTGTAAAGGCTCACCTTCTAGCACATTCACTTCACCAGATGCACCTTGTTTCTTTTCCTCACCTTTGATTGGGTGTGGTGCTTGGCCTTAATTGCACTCACCTGTCACTCGTTATATAAGGACTGCACTCACCTACCCCTCACTCTTTCTTCACTCCCACATGGGGCGGCAGCTGAGGTGAGTTTCTCTTTGAGTCTCCTGAGTTCATGTATCATTTTGAGTTACTTAAATCATACTTTGTCCTTTTTAGAGAGAGCAGTCCATGTGTGTCTTTCTTTCCTTCCTTCTTTGCCTTATTGATTTGAGTTGAGAATAAAAGGAGAACCCTGTGAATAATTCTGAATCAGATGGCTGCTTTTTCTTATTCTAACCGGATGAGCCCATGATGCTGATTGCTTCAGCCCTGAACCTTCCTTCCTTCAAAACATGGTCCTCCGAGCCGGAGTGGTATTAGCGTCATGGATTCAAAGCAGCCATTGACTGAAGGTTTAAGAAGATCCAGTCGTGATAGTCGACCTCCTGCCTACCTGCAGCAGTATGACGTTCAGTATCCTGGAGCTAGAAGAGCTACATGTGAGACAGAGAGTCAAACCGAATGCCAGCACAGTGACAAAGACACACATGGGCTGCAAGATCCTGTCGGAGAGTCAGAAAGGCAACCAGAGACATCCCCTGCTCCTTTACCCACCAATCAAGATGAGGTGATGAGGGAACTCCTGATGACAATGAGGGAGATTAGGCAACTCATGATTCAGTTATCTCCTCCCCATTCTCGCAGTTCCTCCAGATCTTCAATTCACACTGTCTCTGATGAAAGCAAATCCTCTGTTTGCGGTTTACAAGCCATTCCCCAAACACATCAGCAACATGAGCAGTTCCCAGTGATTGATCCAGCAACATGTCAATCACCCTCTCAGCCCCCCCAGGTTAGCCGTCACTCTGGTGCAGTTCTGGCTGCTAGCCCTTCTTTCCCTAATTCAACAATATTAGATGCTGCAGTTCCTTCAAGTGGTTTGCCTAGACCAGTTTTTCCTACACCAGATGAGACTCCTTTTAATTTCCTGGCCACACCACTGCAAGGTCCCCACCAGATTTCATGTGTTCAACCTGCTGTTCCTCTAGATGAAGACCCTGCTCAACCTCTCGTTTGCATTCCAGAACCAAGGCAGCACCCTCCTGTAAAACAGCAACCAGCTACATCTGATGGTTTGCATGCACAAAACCCTTCAGTACCCATTACTGCTAGTTCTAGTCACCCTGTTAGCACTAGAACACATGTGTATAAACTTGAGGGTCCTTCTTTCCCAGACCTTACCAGAGAAGATGAAATCCAGTATAGGCTGTTACGAATGGCCCTTACTAACCTGCTTGACCCTCATGACACAGAGCATTTCAAATATCATGTCCTTCTTGATCATCTGAAAGTAGACCAAGCTAAACAGTTAGCTATTTCCTTTTCCTATGCTCCTGACCCATACACTCAAGCCATCAAAGCTCTTGATGAGCGTTATGGGCAACCAAGACAGCTAGCATTGAAAGAGCTACGGAATATACTGGAGCTTCCTCCTATCAGAGCAGGTGATGGTCGGACTCTGGATAATTTTGCTCTTCGTGTACAAGCTTTAGTTGGTTTGCTTAGCACTATGGGTGAACAAGGACGGACAGAACTAAATTGTGGCTCGCATGTCGATCGCCTACTTGAAAAGTTGCCCGCAGAGCATTCCAGTCGCTTCAAACGGCATATTTACAGGGAACAAGGAGATATGATGTATTTATTTTTTTTCGCCTGTCCCATTTGGTTCTTTAGCCATCAGAATTGTTGTCTGAAGACCAACAAGGATACCCAATGGATTTACTTTGCCAAATGGATCATCGTGGCATTGCCGTATTGGTCCATTTGGTCGATCTTTGTTTTTATTATTTATTATATTTTATTTTCAGATGTTACAGACGGGACAGACATGAGTGAGGGATAGGAAAGGGAGAAAGAAAGAGGAAAGAAAGGAAAAACAGAAGGGGAGAGGGACAGTGAGAAAGGGGGGGAGAAAAAAAATAAAAATCTCCTGGATCACCTGTTGAGAGAAGAATAGAAAACAAGCAAAAAAAAGACAAAAAAACAAAAAAAACAAAGCAACATACTAAACACAACACCATCGCATTAATCTAGCTAAGTGTAAACAGCAGTAAATACTAAATATTCAATGTTGTTGTGCAGCACGCAGGACAGATGTGCTTCGAAGTAGCAGCCAAGAAAGGTGTAATTTGGGTCTACGAGCAGTGAACACCCGTGTGCATACCTGTGTGGATCAGCGCGCTTGTATTCCAAAGGTTTCTCCATGTAACGATCTGCTAGGGAGTGTGGGGGGGCCACAGCCCCGTCCTCCAGGGTATGAAGCAGGTATGGAGGAGATCAAAACTCCAGACATCCAGAGGCCCCCAGAACACAAGAGACCATGGAAGACCAACAGAGGGGCAGCCGCGCCACTGTTCCAGTAAGAGCTGAGGAGAGTCCCAGATGAGGGTTCACTCAGCAGCCGCGGAGCAGAAGCCAGGGGGAGTTGCAGTGACGCGCCCATGAGCTCCGCCGACCGCCAGCTGTGCCTGAGTGACCGAGCCCCAGGCCGAGAGGCCAAGGGCACCCCACCCCCGAAGGGGCCCGAGCGAGCCCCAGGCTCCAGGCCCCGATAAGCGGCCGCCAAGGAGTGAGCCGGTGTGTACCTGCACGCCCATCCCCAAACACAAAGAACCACCAACGCACCGACACCTGAGGGAGTCCGCCACCGGCAGGGGAAGTGGTGGTAGGTGGAGATAGGCCTCCAAACCTTGGAGGGCCTGAGGTGTCCCCAGAGAGGTGGCGTCTGATACCCAGCCTGACATATAGACACAGACATACAGGCACACACAGACACAAACATCCATTCCCCCCCTCATGCTCTCATATGCACTTACTCCACACTCAACCAACGTGGAGACAGACATAAAGAGACGTTGTACACACGATCACACTCCCCAAGCGTACTCTACAAACCGGGTCTAGGTACCCTTGCCCCTGGAGGGGGGAACTGCACCCAGACCCAGGTGGTGTTACCCTTTTCCCTGCGGTGGGGAGAGGCAGACCACCCCGACTCCGTAGCAGCAGGGAGGCCCCACACTCCAGACCGCAGTCGGACAGCCAACTCCACCTAGCCCTCCCGCTCCAGCAGGCCGCAGAGAATGGGGGTGGGAGAAGACTCCAAACCTCCCTCCACCCGCTCATTGTAGTGTTGATGCATGTGTGTTCTAAGGTGCAATTAAAACCCAGGAGGGCATGGAGCAACCTGCCAAGGAGCAGCAGGTAAGCACATAGTCCCTCCTGATAGCCCTCAATGTCTAAGTGTGTTTAAAATTGAGAGGTGGGCAACGACGCCAGGGGTGAGGTGTACACCCTGATGGTAATTTGGACTCCGTGATTGTGCCCACCCCCAAGATCCTATATGTATGTGTAATGAGAGTGTGAATAATGTGAATGTCTAAGTTGTGGGATAAAATTGAGGCAGAGGCAGCCAGAAGGGGACAGAGGGGGGGGTAGCCTCCTCTGCACCCTGGTGACATACCCCTACTCCAAGGCCCTGCATGTGTGGGTGGTTGTGGTGGAGCGGGAAGAGGGAGGCAGCTGGAGATGGGGAGGGAAGGAAGGGAGGGGCAGGTGACCCCTCCCTGGGGCCAGCTCCCCCGCTGACCCCAGTAGGCACTCCCACACTCTGCGACCCGCCAGGGAAAGGGGGCCCAGGCCCATCCAGACCGGGGCCCAGTGCAGCAGCGCCTCCCGGCCCCGCAGAGCCCGGGACAGTCCACCCAACCCCACCACAGAGAAAACTGCACCCACCCCACCATCCACTCATCTTCCAGACTACATAAGACAGTAAACGCCCAGGCTGAGATCTTCCTCCACCTCTCCTGTATCTCCCCCTCCTGCAGAGAGAGTTCCTGAAGAGAGGAAAGCTCCTGCAAGATGTGACAATCTCCCCCACCAGTTGAAGAGCCCCCCAGGTGGTTCGACGCACCGGCGGCACCCTGCTCCAGGGCCGGGCCCCCATGCACCCACCCGCCCACAACCCCGGCAACACACCAACCAGAACCCAAGCCCCCGAGGCCCGGCCCGGGCCCCAGCCCAGAGACGGAGCGCCCCCAGAACCTCACGCCCATCCCGGACCCACCCAGGGCCAGCCAGGCTACCAGGTCAGTAACCAGGAGATATGATGTATGACTTACCTTTGTTCTCATCCTGGTTGCAAATTGAATGCAAGTGTCAACCAAGAAAGGACAGTCCTGTTTCATCCTTTAACCAGCCACGACCTGCCCATAAGTACACCTCTCCACTCACAACAATATTACATGGAACAAATGCATCCGATCCTGTACAGGCAGCACAACCCATCATAATGACTAAGGCTAGATGTGCATATTGCTGCTCACCTGAACACCACATTAGCAAGTGCCCTGAGTTCATTAACAAGACAAAGGATGAGAAAATAAACTGGATAAAGAGAAACAAACGGTGTTGGCGTTGTGCTAGAACTCATCAGGCTGCGAAGTGTGATCTGAGGAAAGCATGTGCCACCTGCATGGAAAGACATCTACAGATCCTATGTGAGGTGAATCAGAGACCTAAAACTGAAACTAATCCTGTAGTGAGGACACTACACTTTGATAGACCTAGTGATTGTCCCAGTGTCCTTTTAAAGGTTGTGAAAGTGCTCCTGCGAAATGGCAAAAGAACTCTTGAAACATATGCAGTACTTGATGATGGCTCCCAGCGTACCATTCTTCTAACATCAGCTGCACAGCATCTCAACCTAACTGGGGAAGCAGAGAGATTATCACTTAGAACGGTCCGTCAAGAAGTTGAAACTATTCAAGGTTCTTCCGTAAGTTTCAAAATCTCACCCATCGCACATCCAGAGAAAACATACACAATTAATAATGCCTTCTCTACAAGTCACTTAGCACTTTCAGACCACACCTACCCCGTATCCTCTCTTCAACGGAGATACAAGCATCTTCAAGGTATCCCATTAACCTACTAACAAAGCAGCTCCCCTACTGCTCATAGGCTCTGATAATACCCACCTTATTACGCCTATTGCACCAGTTAGACATGGACCATTTGGATCTCCTGCAGCAGTCAAAACCCGGTTAGGGTGGACACTCCAAGGTCCAATCACAGACTTCCAACCCCAGAGCAGTTCCACGCATGCCCAATGTTTATTCACATCTTCCAGTTCAGGTTCAGGAGAACCGCTCCAGCACATCCTTGTGTCCGCTGATGGCTCTGAATTCATTCAGCCACTTCATACTCTACCATCAGCAGTACCTACGTCGTCACCGGCAGTGCCACTATCACCAGTTCCACCGCCTGTGGCTGCCATCCCGCCAGTGGTCAGGGCGCTGCCTGCTCCTGCATCACCTGGTCCTGCCTCTGCCAAGCCCCGTACATTGCCCCCAGCACCTGCAAAACTGCCCAACGGTCTGCTGGTCTGGGCCTGCCGCTGCATCCCAGGTGGTTGGCATTTGGACCTGCTTTGCCGCCACCGCTGGCTACATGGTCGGCCCCCTGAACTGTCTAGCCTGCATTGTCGACCTCTAGGTCGACCCCCTGGTAATAGACCTGTAGCATGTCTGATTCTTCTGCCCCCGCTTTGTGAAAGGAGCATCTCTGATCCTTTGAACATATTTCTCAGTAGAAATATGGGGGCGGCTGTTGTAAAGGCTCACCTTCTAGCACATTCACTTCACCAGATGCACCTTGTTTCTTTTCCTCACCTTTGATTGGGTGTGGTGCTTGGCCTTAATTGCACTCACCTGTCACTCGTTATATAAGGACTGCACTCACCTACCCCTCACTCTTTCTTCACTCCCACATGGGGCAGCAGCTGAGGTGAGTTTCTCTTTGAGTCTCCTGAGTTCATGTATCATTTTGAGTTACTTAAATCATACTTTGTCCTTTTTAGAGAGAGCAGTCCATGTGTGTCTTTCTTTCCTTCCTTCTTTGCCTTATTGATTTGAGTTGAGAATAAAAGGAGAACCCTGTGAATAATTCTGAATCAGATGGCTGCTTTTTCTTATTCTAACCGGATGAGCCCATGATGCTGATTGCTTCAGCCCTGAACCTTCCTTCCTTCAAAACAGTTATGTTTCCTCTTGCTAACCACCTTGGCCAATATGTGTGATGCAGAGAAGATGGTGGTTAGGTTGTTAATAACTCTTTTAGTACAGTAACAAGGAACACTGATGATAATCAAAATCACAATCAGAATACTTTATTAATCCCTAAGGAAATGATGTGATGGAAGGGGATGCCAGGTCGGACCATATCCTAGCTGCCATCCCAATGGCAGGCTCAGCAGTTCATCAAGGTCAAGATCAGAGGTCAAGTTTTCTGAAAATCTTGTGAATGCGACAACTCAAGAAGGATTTTCAAAATGACACCATGGATGCATCTTCTAAAAATCTTTGATAAATTCTAATTTCATTTTCTGAAAACCTTGTGAACGCTATAACTTCAGAAGACAATGAGCTAGGCTTTTGAGATTGTTACCATGGGTCTGTCTACTACAAGCCCAAGGGACAGCAGTGGCAGCCGCTGGTCTTTTTTACGAGTGCTGTTACATTCTGGTATTTTACTCATTTAATCTTCGACTTATAACCACCACAAGCCTGCAACCACCTGGTTTGTGTTGTTCATACAGCAAACCATAAAGGCTTCAGGTCTTGAATGTTAGATAGAAAACACTTAAGTATACAGGAATGCGTGTATGAATGGATGAATTTTCTATATACTATATTATAACATTATAAGAATAATATTGTCACAATCCACAGTTCATGATAGCAGCAAAATCATCCAGTCATAACACTTAATAGTCTTTCCCTCCTGCTTGTGCCGCCTGGTTGTTGAGCAACATGATTTGGGTTTTTATTGACTAAAATGAATTCACGTTTTGTGAGGACTAAATTTGAACAAACATCAGGTGCCAAAATTAACCCCACTTTTCTCTGCTGTTGCTTCCAATCTGTCCCTAACTGACTTAACTTAGTTATCACAGCCAGTTATCTTATCTGCCATTTATTCTTTGAAACATCTGCACCTCGTTGTTCTCACTCACCATCCCCCTTTTTTCCATCACCTCATAAGCCTGCCTCCACAGCTGAAGCACTCTGGTGCCACTGAAGAGTCTCTAAGATAAAAATTAGACTAGATCTTCCACGAGCATAAATTTTATCATTACTCTACCTAGCATTCAGCACTGACCACATTAATTACACAGTTGCCTGCAAAAACTAAAAAATACAAATAATGAAACAACCCTTCTCCAATTAGCCTCAGAGTCGTGTTCTTTCTCTTGCAGCCTTTCTCTAAATCGCACCCACAGCTCCACAGTGAGTTGGTCATGGATGGATTAGAGATCGGAGTAAAGTTCACTTTGCAAAATTACACCAACACCTGCTCTCCAGTTAAAGTATCCTGTTGAAAACTATTATTATTATTTCAAATTAAGCCATCTCATGAGCTATACAGGCGCAGAAAAATGTTCAACGTCTGTCTAAAACCCATTAACCAGCTTCACAGGTAGCTTAAAATAAAGACAACTTATAGCTCTCATTTGTAGCTTGGACAGAAGTAAGAAGCAGTTATATTTTTAAACTTCAGTCAGTATTTTTACTCTTTAATCAATTTGTCTGGATTAAATTTTGTCCTACATATTTTAGATCTAATGGATCATGTACAATGCATCATGAAAGTATTCACAGAGCTTCACTTATTTAACATTTTGTCATATTATTCCAATATGGAATACATTTAAAAAATGATTTAATCCATTCTTGAAAAGGCTGTAACATGACAAAATGTGGAACAAATGAAGCGCTGTGAATACTTTCCAGATACACTGAAGAAAATAGCTAAAATCCACGTCTTGAATGGATCATGGATTTAAGAAAAATGGTTCATCTCAAAAAGAGGCTGCAGTTGAACTGATGCAAGTGTATGTATACAGGAAGAAATATCTGCCCAGAGATTACCAGTGAAACTACAAAATGACAATGACTTTAACAAAGTTGTCATGGCGAGGTACGCCAGTGTGATGATGAAGTGGCTGTTATATAACATGAATACAAAACTCAAGCGCAGGTAAACAGGGGCGAGAGCTAACTGAAAACCTAAACTGGGTAAACTATGGCAACTATGATGACAGCTATGATAACTGTGGCAAGACGTGGAGACAAGGACAGAATGAGAAGACACAGACTAAATACACACAGGAGGTGATCAGGAGAAGTGGAAACACACGGGAAACAGCTGACAAAAATGAATATCATGACGCCACAGGGAAAGGTAACACTAAACATGATGAATATAGAAACAAGACTTTCAAAATAAAACAGGAACATAAACCACGCAGACATGAAACACATGAAGGGCGAGTGGGACTTAAACACAGGGGATGAAGACACAAGGGGAATCTGATAGATAATAAACTAGAACAAGGCAACCTAGGCAAAATAGAAACGAACTTGGAATATTAAATGAGACTTAATGATAAACAATGAATATCAAAATATAAGAAAACTCAGAAACACTGGGTCCTGCGACCCAGGACCATGACAAAAGTTCACTTGGCTTCCATTTTTTGAAACTCCCCTGGGCAGATATTTTTAAGCCCCTTAAAATGAAGTAGAGTAAAAGAGTAGAGACCCTCAACGTTACATCACTATAGTCTCTGCATCCAAGGAAACACTAGTCAGGATTCACTGAGCACCATGTCTGCTGGTTATAATAGATCTGGATTTTAACAAAGCCTTACTTTCTGCTAAAGAACTTGAAAGGGAATTAACGATTTGTCTTACATGCCATCTTGTAGCACTGACTTTTTTAGATCAGAGAAGCATCATTACTTTCTAAACACTGAAGATTAAATTCCCATTTTACCATCTGAGGGGGGCTAACAGAAACTCTCTGGTTTTGAACCGATGTGATGACATACCATATATGCTTCCATATATGACTTATTGTCTAGAGACATGGGGTAATGCATATAAAACAAATACGCTTCCTAATTTCAAGTTACAAAAAAGAGCTATAAGAATTATAAAACACTCAAACTATATAGAACCAACTAACATTTTGTTTATTAATCTGAATACCCTGAAATTTTATGATTTAGTTGAATATAAAATGGCACAGATAATGTATAAAGCACAAAATAACTTGCTTTGCCACAGTACTCAGAAGCTGTTTGAAGTCAGAGAGAGTCAATATGACTTAAGGGGAACAGATTTCTTTAAAAAAAAAAAAAAAACAAGATGAGGACAAACATAAAGCAGAGATGTGCTTCTGTTAGAGGAGTTAACTTGTGGAATAGTTCTGACAGTGATTTAAAAAGGTGGAGTTCATTTTCTTTGTTTAAAAATATGTTTAAAATAGAGTATTAGAAAAATATATATAAATCGAGAATGAAAGGAGCAAAATAATAATACTGAAACTCTTGGTTGTTTTGCTTTGATTATGTTCATGAAATTTAATTTAATGTGGTTACTTATCTAAGGTGGAAAGTTTGTTTTGTTTTTTGTTTGTTTGTTTGTTTTGTTTTGTTTTACTCTTTGCTTCAAGCCCTGTGTACATGAGCTACATGCTAAAAGATCTTTTGTTAAAAGGGTTGGCGTAATAAGCAAATGCTTCAGCCAATACCTTTTGATTAGTCATGTCTCGTGCTTTCTTGCTTTGTGGTAGATCTTTATTCTGTATTCACTGAGATATTTGAATGCCAATAAATAAATTAAAAAAAAAAACATATCTGCATATATCTCAAGCAAAAAAGTGACAGCTCAGGGAAAAAACTTTACTTTACTTATGTATTTTGTTTTTTCTCCTATTCCCAGATCAGGTGCAACAAAACTGTAAGCTCTCCCCCTGCTACCATGACAGCTACGACCCCCCACAGGACAACTGGCGGTGTCTGTGGGCTCTTTGTACTGTTCCTTACACCATGCTTTTCCTTTCTAGTCATTCACGCTAACACAACACCTGTCACTAGTTGTAATAAAGTTGCTGTTTAAACCCTAAATCAGCACATGGAGTTGTTCCCTCATTCTCAGTGACTCTGCTGTCGGGTCTTTCCCTCACAAAAGAGGCAAGCAGATCACTCGACAGACTGTTTGCACAGACTGTATTTCCCTGTTCCCTGTAGGCCCATATCCACAGATTATCTGTTTGGGTAACAGACTATAAAACTAGTCTGTATAGAGTTAGTATTGCTGTGAATGCCTCTAAAACAAGGTAAACTGATGGCAGTAAATAAATAATAAAAACTAAAAAGCATTAAACAAAAGCACTAATAGCTGACCCTCCATGCAGCCTTAGAAAACCTCCTTCAGCTGTACTGGCTGACCCTAACAACCAAATGTGACAAGGTGACACAAGAATAACTGAAACACTGATATACAATCTCTTGTCTGTATCCTCGAGTCTGCAGAGTAGTTATTCTCCTGCTTTCATTATCTCTGTTCTTGTCCGTTTCTGTGCCCTTTGTTCTCTATAAATCACATTGTGACAAAAACACTAGTTTAAGGAGCACTATAAATAAAATTGACCTACACAGTACAATGATATGGGGACATATAATGCAGAGAAATGGAAAGGGCTATACTTTGACAGGATATTGTGTTCATGCTGCATGAAAAATAAATTATACTTAAATGAAAACGCAGCAGTCCTGGCAGCAGCGCCAGTGTTGGAGATTGCCTTTGTTGTGAGAGAAACAGCAAGAATTTGAAGCTGAAGCTACATGTTCGGTTATTTAGCCCTTTCACCGCCTGACTAGCAGGTTAGTTAGATGGGATCAAAGCCTGGGTCAGACCTTAGACTGCACGTAATAATGAAGCAAGACATTTGTTTTCTGTTAAACACCACTTACACTGCAGCAGCAGGTGGCAGGGCACCAGATGTGCTCCTGATACAATTGTGTTCTTTTTTTCATTGTTATTTGTTCCTTTTTTACTTTTTGCCTCTTTACAGCTTTTTCCCCCTGTGGTGCACATTTTTACATATTTTAAAACGGAAACAGATTACTGCTCTGTATATTTTAAGTATGTATAAAACTTCTTCCACTGAACTTCAAAGATGTTCAAAGGCTTTAGCTAAACCTCTGACCCTCATCATTTACAAAACAGCTCTTGTTCAGCATGCATGTAGCCTTAAGCTGACCCAATCCTAACACATCCAACTTTTACAGCAGATTCTCATGCACTGAGGAACTGTAAAATCTAAATTCAAGGTCTGGCTGTGTTTGGATTTAGACAAAAGCATTTTCTTCTATCTGACATTTAAACACAATCAGCTGAAGCAGCAAGCTTTGCTTCTAAACACTGAGGACTTTCTAAGCAGAACATTTTACTCGAGCACATCTTTAGGCGCACTGATCATCTGTATTATACACAGCTGATGGGGAGTGCACTTAGGCACTGTGCTTTTGTTAAAAGACAAAATCATGTGCGAGTCTGGAGGATCCAGGCTCGCTTCATTACTCTAGTGTTCTAATGGGCAGCACACATGGAGGGATTATGTCTTTCCTTTTGGATAAAACTAACACAAGTGTTACAGGCTGATTCTCCTAGGTGACCCATGATGCACTCTACCCTCTTTCACTCTCTCCATGTTTATTTAGCACTATTAAATAACATTACGTGTGTCTCCTCTCTCTTCCTTGTTTGTACTTGGTCTTCTCTGTCCTCTCGTTCCCTCTCTGCCTCTTTCTGTATCTTTTGTTCCAGATCTCCGAGTTCCTGATCCTCCTCTGACCTTACCAACCTGAAAACTGTTTATTTATTCATTTTGTCTGTCTGTCTACTAGGTTGATGCTGCAAATCAAAATGTATTTTTCTCTAGAGCTCTCTTTTAAAATGTATGTGTATTTTTAAAGATACGAATAATTTTATTCAACAAATTATATTTGGATCAATTACTTAACTGATAATTGGTTTAGTTTACAAGAAGGCTTTGTGTTAGTTTGTTTTGGTTTGTCTGGATCACCTTAATATTCATCTGAATCACCATTTAAATATAGGATCCGAATAGTTTGTCCTTCAAACTTCTGTTTTAAGGTCTTAAGGAAAGTGTTTATTTATTTTTTGTTTCTCAGTGTTTTTCTTTTCACTCATTGATTGAAGCAGACCACCAATGTAAAGCTCCCTGACAAGACATTAGTACTAATGAACTAAAATCAAAGTCCTCCATACTTTGCATGCATTTCATTTAAAGACCTTCATATATATATGACAGCTGGGATAGGCTCCAGCGCCCCCCCGCGACCCTGAAAAGGATAAGCGGAAGTGAATGGATGGATGGATGGACCTTCATATATATATAATCCCATTGCAGTTTTGCCTTACACTTATATTTGGTGTAGTTGGTGAGTTAATCTAGTTGGCTGTCATCAAAGGTCGAAAGCATAATTACATTTAAAGCTAACTTTAAAACATATTATGTCATCGCAATCAAGAATAAAGAGGAAATGAACAAACACTGTTTATATGACAATATCTCCCAAAAATTAAACAGATATTTGTTTATTAAGTGTAATATTGCTGAGGGAATAGTTGTGAGAGCGAGTTGCGAGGGAGCATAATGCTGAGGACAGCCTTTAAAAATCCACTGATCTGACTGGTGGGCACCTCCTCCTGTCATCTCCAAAGACATCTCCTTGCTCATTTCCACTTCTAAAGGAAGCCTGCCTCCCTTACCAGTGCGCTGCTCGCATGTATAGGTAAGTATAGGCATAATTACAGGGAGCCATCCATCTTTGCACCCTTGAGGTTTCTTTTACCAGCTAGAAACAGTGATGTCAATTTCATGATTCTCCTTTCATCAGTTTACATTTGAGGCATTAGAATCAATATGGGACACATGCAGCTGATAAACTGTGACAGCCCTGTTGTGTGTGTGACCCATCAGCTCTGAGGCAGCACAGAAACACGCACACACGCACACACACTTTCTTGAATAAAGGAAGACAGAAATAGATGTTCATGTATTGTGCAGCTTGCAGCAGAAACAACAGGGTCGTCCTCACTCAATCCTAGTCTGTGTCTTAGGAGCGCTTTATCCATGACAGACTCTCTCAGAGGGGTGGTTTATAAAAAAAAAAAGAGCAACAAATAGGGAGAGGAAGAGGAGGAGGAGGAGTGAAGGAAGGTAAACAAGGACTGTCACCAAACAGCCCAAGAGCTCTTTGTCACTTTGAGAAACAGAGCAAACAGCCCAGGCAGAAAAACGACTGAGGTGTGTGTTTGTGTCAGCATCTCTGCACAGAGTGTGCGTGTATGTATATGTGTGTGTATATCTTTGTGTGGGTACTAATTGTGGAAAGTCATGGTAGGTTTCTAGGAGCGCTGCACGATGGGAGGTTGGGGTCAAATAGAGTTCAGAGCTGAGTGTGTTGACCCAGAAGCATTGTCAGGATAAAACATGGGATAATGAATCAGTCCAAAATTTAGCATCTTGGGGGCATAATTCCTGCGGTGCCTTAAAGCACTGGGTAAACCCGCAAACACACACAAACATACAGAGGATGAGCTTATCTTGCCTGAATGTAGGCTATTCATTTGTTTGCCAAGAGTGTAGATAATGCAGAGGGATGAAAAACACCAGATACTCTAAATCCATTTATGTGTGAGGGAAGCGAGAACGTCTGTATGTGTGCAATGCACATATTGAACATGCATATAAGTTCCATCAATTACTCATCAGCTGAATTTGTAGATGGTTTATAAGAGATGAGTATAGCTTCTGAAAAGAACTGTGTAACTTGTGTATCTTAACTCGTCATTCTTCACATTAGCCTGCAGGGGGAGGAAAAGAAAATGATCAACGTACAGAAGGCTGAATTCAAAGACACCAACATCGGGGTAATCTTCTGTCCTGGGGGTTTTCCTCCCAGATCTGGACCAGGGCAGACCTCTCTGGTCTGTAGAGGTCTGTGTGTCCCCTCGACTCCATTCGACTATCACTGAGACACGAGCAAATCAGCCATTCTGATGTTCTGGGCAGCATTCTCTACATCTTCTTAAGTCCCTTTAATGTCTGTCATATGTGCTGTAGCTCAACCTGCTGTCATCTGTGAAAAGAACAAGGTGCCAGTGGTGGACCTACCAATTCTGGTATCCTGTGCCAAATACCAGTTGGGCTCCATGGTACAGGGCGATGAGCAGTGAAGGTTGTCGGGTCCTGTTTTAGAAAGATAAATAATTCATTACTTTGGACTTTTCAATAATAATAAAATAAAGGGCAAGTTTGCTGTACATTCAGCATTCGTTGTCTTGCTTTGTGTATTCTTTATCTTTATTTACCATAATCCTGAAAAACGAGCTTCTCATATTTTATTTTTCTTCGTTTGTTTGTTTGTTTTTTATGACCAATACAATATAAAGGTAGGAAATTGTTGTTGTGATTAGTAAATTCACAAATTGACTGCAAAAACTAAATTTGATCCTAGTTTAGACAAAGCTGCCTTCCTCTCAAGTCAGTAGGAATAATTCATGTACAATGTCGCTAGTATACTGAATTAAATATGAGATGACCTGTTATTCCAACATCTGTTTTATGAGAAATCAATTCTTTTTAAGCTGGGAAGCTGTTGTATACATGTACCACTGCACAGGTTTTCTTGATAATCACTAAATCTTTTTAAACTCTTTAGACTTTTTAGAATCTGAACCTTTAGCATGTGGAAGACCATCAATCCACACAGTGAAGGTTCAAGAGAAGGTATTAGGGATATGCCTGTATACCCAAATTGCTACATGTTTAACATGTTAACACCTACTAGGTTCCCAGGAATTACATGTACTATGGTTAGGATTCAGTTTTGTTTTAGCCACATGCTAAATGCACAATTTTTCAAAAACAAGTCCAAACAGTCAACGTATTATTTATTTTTATTATTATTTTCTGTTAAAAACTGTATTTCTCATATATTATTTGCTGTTTTTAATATTCTGCAATGAGGACATAGTTTCTGTCTTCTGTGCTGAGTCTGGAAATGTGGCCAAAAGCAAATTTCCTCAGAGCACAATGCTATAATATATCTTTATCATTTAGCTCTCATTGAAGTCTGTTCTTCAGTATTAATAACATATCATAGGTATTAAATTAACTTTTACATTAACTTGCTTTGCCTCCCCTAACCTGGGACCACACTATATTTGTTTTCAAGATATCAGCCTCCTATGCAAACTGCGATTAGATCAAAGGCAGATCAAGAGAACATTTTCATAACATGTGCTAATGCAAAACGTGATAGAGATCCAGTATTAAGACCAGCTGTAACATTTACTAGTCTAAAGCATTAATGTCATAAACAACCCATAATACAGATAAACACAAAATTGCCGAGTCCTCAAATATAAGACTATCCTCAGTATTTCAAATCTAATTTCAAGAGATGGTAAAAGGTAAATGGACTGGTTCTTATATAGCGCTTTTCTACTCAGGTGATGCTCCTCATGTCCTGAGCTTTCAGAGATTGCAGCACGTAAGAATCACTGTGGATGAAAATGCTGCACAAAGCTGCAGTGTAGATGAATAAATCTTGTTTGAGGGGCAGTTTTGAGGTCGGGGACATATCATCAATGTCTTGTTTCTGGAAGAAGAAAAAAATATCAGTACAAAATGCATGGTCAAGGGTAGTGTGTTGTCACCCTGTTGGTCTAATTGATCTGTTCTGACAGCAGTGGAATTGTATTACCATCAGTTTTAGGTCCAGTGCTCCCGAGACGAAGAGTCTGATGTAATCATACAAACGTGACAGAAGTTCTACTTGTTCAACATTTGAGTTTGTGACAGGCTGAGTCTAATAGCGTCAGTAGTCCATTTCTCCCTTTGGATACTCATAAAACTCGGACATTGCACCAACTTGGGGTTATTCAGTCTGTATTTGTAACCATTTTATGGCCGTAAGGTATACTGCTGCATAAATGGTAAATGGTAAATGGCCTGTATTTGTATAGCGCTTTTCTAGTCCCTAAGGACCCCAAAGCGCTTTACACAACCAGTCATCCACCCATTCACGCACACATTCACACACACGCATAACTACAGACTAAAATAACAGTCTTGGCCAAATTAATCTTTATTTTACATACCTTGTATTGGCATTAAGGGAAGATATTAATTGAGTTGTTTTTGTTACTTTAATACCCAAAGGGCATTTCCCAGCTAGAAGCACTCAATAAAATAATGAGGCCCTAAGTGACCGACAGGTCCCTGTTGTGTGGGCTACCCTTGATCTTCAAATCTCTAAACACATAACTAATATTCTAATGCTCAGCATTCACATCCTATTCTGTAAACTAGCCTGTTAGTTATGGCTACCAACTGAAGTCTGACATGGCCTAAAATAGCCACTGTACAGTGATTAATAGCTTCTCATTTAGTGACTGTACCCGATCAAATATCAGTTTTTTTCTTAAAAGTGGTAACAGGCAAAAAATATTTTTCTTCTATGCAGCATTCTCTAGTGTGCACCAAGGATTAGAGTTGTTTAGGGCAGAGCATTAAGTGCTTGAGCCACCCAGACGAAGAAAATAATCATTATTTTAACCATATTGCATATCACCATTTGGGATCTGTTGGCATCTCAGAAAACTGAGTGATAAGTTAACTAATTCGTCACATTCACTGTGGGATAAACGGTCATGTGTTAAAACCTGAGTAAATCTCCCATGGGCCAAAGTCTTATAAAGTCTTATGAAAGTGTGTACCAGTTAACACCAGTTCAAGTTGGAAGCAAAAATGAACCAGGTAAACATAGTTCTTCAGTTTGTCCTCAATTAAGAGCGTTGGAGTAAGAAGCCTGTAGAAGTACTAAAAAGATAAAATTTTGTTATCCAGAATATGTATGAAACATAAAACAATATTGTGAATAATTCAGACCCTACACGACATTAATTGGCTGTTTTGCCACTTTTATTTAGGTGCGCGCACACACGCACATTAGGGTTCGGCACCTAAACGTCATTGGTGTGGTCAGCTTTTCAGCTGACTCCACACTTCTCTCCTGTCTCTGGTCCCTGGCGACATTAAAAAGGGAAGAGAGCTCATCAGCCTGATTACCTCCACCTGGACCTCAGCCTCCCTGGCACTGCCCCTTGATGCAGCTGCACCACCCCTCAACCGCAGCAGAGAAAAAAGACCACCCCTGCTACAAATCCCCACTGCCTGGCTGAGGCCGGGGGCTTGACCACCCACCAGATTGCCAGACACTCCTACTCCACAGTGCGGTACCACGTTTCTCATTTGGTCAGCTTCCGGTTTATGTACACGACTGGTCAACCCCCCTTTACCTGCTAGGACAAAACGGCCCCCAGCCCTCTGATCCTCCTTTTTGGTTTTGGGGAGTGGGCAGGATGCAATGGCGGCTGTGTTCTTCTGGACACACCTGCCAATCTCCCAAGTGGTACCCCAGATACCATATCTCCCACCGTCCAACTGCACGCTTTTTTGGTTTAACCATGAGCCCTGCCCGCCTAAGAGACTCCAGGGCCGTGGCCACCCACTGCACATGCTCTGCCTAGGTGTTACTGTGGATGATCACATCATCCAGGTAGGCGGCAGCATATGCAGTGTGCGGCAGCAACACCCGATCCGTGAGGCGCTCGAAAATGGCAGGGGCTTCCGACCAAGCCAAACGGAAGTTTGACAAATTGGTACCAACTGTACAGAGTGGAGAAGGCTGTCTTTTCCTTGGACCCTACACACAAGGGAATCTACCAGTAGCCCCTCGTTAAATCTAGTGTCATGAAAAATTAAGTGGTGCCTAAATGGTCCAGGAGTTCGTCAGGTACCAAACCTTGACACTTCATTCACCTTGCAGTAAACAACACAGAACCGTACAGACCCATCTTTCTTCACAACCAGAACTATGGGGCTACACCAAGCGCTGCGCAACTCTTCTATTGCCCCCATTCTCAGTATCTTGGCCAATTCCTTCTGAACAATTTACCGTTTATGTTCAGTAACCTGTAGGGTCGTGAATGCCTGTACGCCTGTACTCGTACGTCCAGGCAGGTGGGAGAACACATTCGCAAATCCCTTTTGCAATGCAGCAACATCCACTCTCTCGGCCTGTGTGAGATGGTTGTCACAATGGAGGGAAGCGGGAATTGTGGAATTTGGCACCTCTGGCCCCAACTCATCTCTCTCCTCCACCAAGCTCACCATAGAAGTGATTTCAGGATCTCTCCATGCTTTAAAGAGGTTTAGGTGATATACCTGTGTGACTCCTCCCCTGTCCGACTGTACCACCTGATAGTCAACATCACCTACCTGCCATGTGACCACGAAGGGCCCTTGCCACTTGCAGAGTGCCTTTGAGCTGGAAGTAGGGAGTAACACAAGCACTTGGTCTCCCGGTGAAAATTGCCTGTGTCTAGCCCCTCTATTGTACAGGCACTGTTGACATTCCTGGGCCTGGAGCAAATCCTCTCGTAATAACCTACCCAGCAGGTGCAGCTTTGCTCTCAGGTCCAGGACATACTGAATCTAATTTTTCACCAGACTTGGACCTTCTTCCCAGTTTTCCTTAATTAGTTGTAACAACAGTTCAAAGGGAGAAAATCCCGTGGAGACCTGGGATACCTCCTGCACTGAGATCAACAGAGGGTCTAAACAGCAATCCCACTGCATTCATCCTCAGGAATGAACTTATGAATCATGGACTTTAAAGTTTTATTCAGATGGTCCACCAACCCATCAGTCTGAGGGAGGAAGAAACCGATCTGAATATATTTAATAATTGATTGAGCGTGTGAGACATGAACAACATGCCCTGGGGAGTGAGCACCTCTTTTGAGATGCCGATTGAGGAGATCACCTGAAACAGCGCCTGCACCCCACTCTTTGCAGAAATGGTGGTCAGAATATTGCATAATCCACTGGAACTAATACAAAGCAATATCCCCGTGCACTCAGGTGAAATGGCCTGATAATGCGCTCAAATGCTTTTGGGCGCATTGGCATGGACGGCTGGTTAACCAGCTGAAACTCGTACCATCAGCGCACATCCGCTCAGATGCCTGGCCAATAAAATCAGGCCTTTATTAGCTACAGAGTTTTATCATATCCCATATGCCCTGCCATGGGGCTATAATGAGCTGCGTGGAAAATCATTTCCCAGTGGCTCTTAGGCATCAACAACTGTGTGTGTCCCTCCTCTGTGCGAGTGTCACGACTCACTCAATAAGGCCTATCACTCAACAATACAACGCTCAAGTAGGTGCACATGGTTTCAGGGCACCATGACCAGCAATTTTTATCACAAGCATAGAGTGTCATCACGAGACTGCTGCATTGGTAAATCTTCAATCGGCCAGACCTCACTAGAAGGCCCTCCCGTTCATCCCCCGCCTGTCTTGGTGCTGATACCACAAGTCATTTTCAGAGGTTTTGTGTAGTCCAAGCAGATAAGAGCAGTTGATTTTAAGCGCCAGCAAAAGAAACATGGGTAGCATCTTGATGCATGCTCAATCAGGTAAGGAAATCCCAAAAAGTGGATTCTGTTCACTTGAACAGAATCCACTTTTTGAGAAACATGGGTAATGTTTTTGATCGTCTTTTTTTTTATGTCCCTTAAAAAATTTAACCATTTTCTCAACCACTTATCTAATTTAGGATCATTGGTGGTAGGAGCTTATACCAGTTTTCATAGGGCAAGGAATGGCGTACACCCTGGATACATCAGCATGCCATCACAGATTCATCACAGAATGACCAAAGAACATTACTTGCAAGTCTAGGGACTATGGCCATGCATAAATGAGAGGGCAACATGTGTACCTGTCAACAAAATGTGTTTTATCTTCTACTGTTCTTCAGTTAAATAGATGTGATGCTGAATAGACAGTGCACCCAAAATTTTGTTTCATGATCTATATATATTCTGGATAACAACATTTTATCTTTCTACTAATTTATTTTGCTAGTCTTCATCAATACTGTTCCAGGCTTCTTATAGGATAGTCCAAAAATCTTTGCAACTTGGTTGCCTTTTGTTCTGTTTTTGGTCAAGATGATTTCCACACTGCTTCAATAAAGCAAATATGGAAGCAAAATATACAGAAATAGGGACTGTTCAAGACTTTTTCACAGTACTTTATGTCTATGACAGTCAAGTCAATAAATGCCAGTCAAAGGCAGAATTCGGGCCATAACATACCACTGAATGACACTCATGAGAGAAGATTTAAAAGTACAGTAGGAGCATACAAAAACATGTCTAAGACCATGTTTCAGCACATACTCCTTTACAATACCACTTTTTTCTTTTGCCAACTGAAGGAATCTGTCCCTGTTGGAGATCAGAGTTTAACTAGGCTTAAGGCACTTCCATACCAGCTTTGCCTTTCAGACTCAGAAGCTAAATTCATCTTTTATATAAAAATATTGATGCATTCGGACTATCACAGTGCAAATAGAGAAAGGTATAACACATCTGAAATACTTGTTACAGACCTGCAGCCATCAGTTATCAGTTAAAATGCATTTTGTTTTTTAACTCTGGGATGAAACAGGACCACAGAGAGACACAGAAAGAACTTGCAAACTCCATACAGAACGCCAACCCAAAGGTTCCAACCAAGAAATTATTCTCTATGGCAACTGTTTTTTAACCACCATACTGCCCTCTGTTGTTACAATCTCATGACAAAAAATCAAGTTTTGATCGGTTTATTTTTTCTAAAGTGTCTGGTATGATTGCCTCTGCAGGACTCTTCAAGTTTTCAGGGACTGAAAGAGAATAAAACCATAAATGTATGTGCCCGCGAGCGGCTTGAATTAAACACACTGCGTGGAGAATTGACTTGTTAAAATAGGCTTTACCGTTATTAGGCTTCAACAGACAAACCACAAACAAGCGTGGTATGGGGCAAGAGGTTGCATCCACAATCACCCAAAAAAGTGCATGTGGCTTTGAGAGATAGTTTAGAGTAGCAAGAGAGAAATTTCAAATTGCATATTGTCTAACACTTCAAAGGTCAATTAATGCGTAACCATCATAATGTGTATTCAAAAGTAATGGCCATTACATGGTCATTATCCACAGTTTTTCTCCAGTTGTTTTGGTGAGTGAATGTCTCAAATGGTAATGAGGCTGACAACATCCACATGTAATTCAAATTATTATTACAGGCTGCTGTGTACTTCAGAATTGCATAAGAAATGTTAGGGAAAAAATGGATCTCTTGTATTGTATTCAGACTGACACTAGGTCTTTGCTTTTCTTTGAGTCTCAACTTTGTGACAGCCCCTGACAGTATATCCCCTGGGATCACAGGGACACAAAACCCCTCCAACATGATAAGATGGTTATTCATGCTTATTATCACAAAATTTTCTGCAAGTGCTCTTGATACCAGCGCACACCTGATTGGTCCCAGTTGGACTAACTCTGATTTTGAGGTCTATGAAATAAGAAAAATCAAGTTTACGCTGTCTGGGACAGGATTACTAGGACCCAGACTGGGCCAAAGCCTGGTTAGATAGCTAGAGCGCTTAGTGGTCAGAGCTTTGCCCATGGAGCTTGGCCGGTCCCCCAAAGAGTAGCCTGAAGATCTGATATGGACCAGCTCATAAAAATGCCCCTCTTCACCAGATTGTTTGCCTATCTATGGTGGTAAAACCGGCTCAGTCAAACTCCCTTTTTTCCAACTGTGAAGGACCAGCTCACAATGAACCCCCTTCATTCAAGGAATTAGTCTCTTTAGCTCTTTGCATAGACAGAGAGTAAGAAACACGCGGCCACTTACCAGACTTCTGCGCCCTCTCACGCTACCACCCGCGGTGCCGCTCAGCGGTCCCTTTTCCCCTCGACCAAAGGACCCAACCGAACCCATGCAAATTGACCAGTCGAGGCTCACTCTGGTGGAAAGAGAGACAGGTATTTTTGCACTCAGGAGTGCTTATATTGTGGCCGTGCTGGTCATTTTATTGCCTCCTGTCCAGTTCAGCCAAATAGTCGCCCAGTAATTTTGGGGGTACTGGTGGGCGATTCTTCCCTGCCCAAGTCCCGCCTCTTACTCCCAGTGAAACTCTGTCACCAACACACCTTTCACCCTCTCTGTGCTTTTGAGGATTCTAACTATGCACTGAATCTTATTGACGCTGAAATAGTCCATCATCTGGACCTTCCCCTGATCCCTCTCCAACATACTCTCCAACTTACCTGCCACTGTTCCAAATATCAAGGTTTTTGACAAGATCACTCACTAGACTGAGCCTGTGCAGTTGGTCACTTCTGGGAAACAATAGCATTCTACACAATCACATCTCTAGATATTCCACTCATCCTCGGATTTCCCTGGCTGGAGAATCATAAACCCCATCTGGAGTGAACACACTAGAGTTTATTCTGTCACACCTGATGCCTTAGATCTGCTCTCCCTTCAGGCCCCGCCACCACTGATCACCTGTGCACCACTCCTTCTGGCCTCATTGGTACCCAAGAAATATGCCATCTTTAGAGGGTTCAGTAAAGAGAAGGCTCTGTTGCTGCCCCATCGCCACTACGATTGCTCCATTTATCTCCTTCCTGCCACCACACTCCCCTCAAGCTGCTTGTACAACTTGCTGCGGCCTGAGAGGGAGTCCATGGAGAAATACATTCAGGAGTCTGGTAGCAGGCCTCCCCGGTAGGTGCAGGTATTTTCTTTGTCACCAAAGAGGCCCTGTATAGCTTAGCAGGGACTTAATGACATCACTGTAAAAAACAAGTAACCCCTGCCTCTGTGTTTGACTAATTCCAGGGGGCAGATGTTAATGTTAAGACAGAGAAGTGTGAATTTAAGACCTCTACAGTCTCTTTTCTGGGCTTTGTTATTTCAGGAGGGCAAATGAAGAGAGAGCTTCAACATTTCTTGGGATTTAGCAACTTTTACCCTTTGCTGTAAGGTAGCTTCCCCACTTTCCAGTTTCAAACCCCACACGGTTTCGTTTGTCTCACATGGCATTAGACTTCCCTCACTGTCCTCCCTCCGCCCAATGGTAAGACTATCATCCTTGTAAATTATGTTTTCAAACTCCGTGGTATCCCCAATGAAATATTCTCAGACAGGGGACCTTAATTCATCTCACAAACCTGGAAAACCTTCTGTTCTTCCTTAGGAGCCAAGGTGTGCCTCAGCTCTGGTTACCATCCACAGACCAATGGGCAAACTGAGCAGCTGAACCAGGAGCTCGAGGCTGCATCACCTCTCAAAATACTGCCACTTGGTCCCAACAGTTACTCTGGATTGAATACACACACAACTCCCTTATACACACACAACTCCCTTACCTCCTCAGCTACAGGTCAGTCCCCTTTTGAAGTATCTCTTGGATATGAACCCCCCTTATGCCAGTGAGGCCTTGCTCAGGCTCAAAATAAAAGGTACGTCACGCACCAGCACCAGATTACTCGCGAGGACAAAAGGTAAGGCTGCCAGAAACATCCCGTGTAAGGTTCTCAATCGGAAACTTTTCCTTGTAGCAAGACTGGACTCTTCTTTGGTTGAATTCTTGCATGTGGGACCATAAATTCTTGATCTATGTAACTCCAAGGCGATGTCTATTGCTATTTGGCTTGGTTTAGTTTTGTGTTTCTTTGCTTCATACACGACTCAACATTTTTTATTTATTATCACACATTACTCACTGACACTACTGATTTGAATACTCAAAAATTATGAATAAGTAAATCTTTGAATAAAAGTCATCTTTGGCTGTCTAGAACTTACCTTTGAGATAGACTTTGACAAAAAAAAGGAATTTAATATATATATCTATATAGATATATAAATATATATATATATAGTCCTTTTTTTCTTTCTGCATTGACTTGATTCTAGCTAAATTGCAATAGATGGCATTTTGACCAGACAAGGAAGAATTTGTAGCAAGATAACAATTATCTTTGTGGGTTCAAGCAAGGTCAAAACCAACTCATACATGGTCCCACAAGTACATGCGACTGTGGTGTGTAGAGCTTGTAATCAGGAACAGTAATGTTCCCCAGCAAACAGCTACTAAGTGACAACAAAAGGCCTGTCACTGTGATTAATGACAAGGGAAGTGTCCCAGTGTGCTTCCTCTGTGCCGCACTGTAGCCGCGGCTCTGAATGGAGAATGAATGGTGCATGTGCACCTCTGTTGCTCTCTTTCTGTTTCATTCCACAAGTTAATGCCTCCACTTATCTCCGACCTTGCAAGCTCTTTTCCCCTCTCTCTTGCAAGGTTTTCCCACCCCAATGCCTTATATAATTTGTTTTAGGGAAGTTAAAAAAAGGAAAAGTGTCAAATCTGATGAAAAGACAAAGAATGGGGCAAAATCCATTGTGACAACATGACATATTAACCAAGGTGCAACAGGTTTTCTTGCCATAAAGTTGTTTTTCCATGTCAGTGAGGGTGGACTGCTGTTTAGTTCACTTGTTTTGAGGAGAAAGAAAAGGGGGAAGTCAAGAAGGGGGAGAGTCTATTGATTAACGTTTCTGATTCTCCTATTGTGACACAAGATCCAAAACCAGCTGGGGTAAAATCACACCAGCCATTGGTGCTAAATTGACGGCTCAACTCTATGGAAAAATCTATACTTTAAGGTTTATTTCAGCAATCTGGATGCACCGCACAGCAGTGCATGAAAAGAAGAATCCAAAAGAAAAGAAAGAAATGCTGTAGTGTTTTTGACCCTGAAATATCTCTTTTTAACTTTCTGTAAATGTTTTTTTTCCTTTTACGCATATTCGTTTATGTCACAGTTCTGGGCCAGTTTTGACCCAGTATTTTGAGTTTTCATGTTTTAGTTTGATTTTTTATTTTTGGTTATTTTCTTCATCTATTTGATGATGATGTTCTATGTTCTATGCTTATTCTGGTTTATGTTTAGTTCTGCCCGTGTTAAGTCTGTGTTTCTTAGTCTGCGTCCTTGTGTATTGTTTCCTGTTTTATTTTGAAGGATTGTGTCTTATGTCAGTATGTCCAGCTTTGCTCCTCCTGTCTTGTTAGCCCCAGTTTCTCCCAGCTGTGTCTCCCTCCTGTTTCACATTCCCTAATCACCTCAGTATGTATTTTAGCTCTGTGTTTTTTCCCTGCTAGTTGTTGCGTCCTCCACGTTTGTTGTGTGCGTATTCTTCGTCGGCTGCCTTCAGGTTAGAGTCATTTGCATCTCCAGTCTAGTTAGTTTAAGTTGTCGTTTATGTATCGCCAAGTGTGTCTCACCAGCAAATACATATAGACAGAAAAACATTCACACTCATTTTCAAATCTATGGCCAATTTAGAATCACTAATTCTCCTAACAAGCATGACTTTGGACTGTTGGAAGAAGTCAAAGTACCTGGAGAGAGACCACAGAGCCAGCCAGTTGACTGAACCTTCATACTGTGAGGTGACAGTGCTAACCACTGCAGCACTGTCCTGCCCATATTGTGTCTAATAGCATTTTTGAAAAGAGCCCATCATGTAGACATAGCCTTTAAATCAGAGTTTTTGATCTTTGGATGCCTGATACGTACCTAATACGGAATGATCTTACTTTATCCAGGTGAAATAAATCACTATATTCATTTACATATCTAGAAAAAGGCGCTACATGTTACAAACAGTATACAATATAAGGTTGCAAGGGATTTACTAAATTCTAGTCCGGGGATCAACTTCATTTTACATTCTGGGCTACAAACAGCTCACTTTGATCTTAAATAGACCAGTCCAGTAAATCTCCCTTTCTGTTGGTGAAAAGAAGTTTAAACAGACATTTAATCCCTGATATATAAGGGGGGGAAAAGTGCAATGTCAACATTATGCCTTCAATTTTCCCACGTGATAAAGAAATACTGCTGCAGTTAATGAAATTAACTTAGCATGACTGTTTGGGCTGAAATTCCAAGTAATACATGCGTAAAATGTGTAGTTTATTGCCTAGACTGTCCTGTACTTTTGGTAAATTCACAGAAAATGTGATTTTAAAAAAATTCATAACAGACATTTTGATAGTCAAGAGTGAAAAACAGGAAATGTAATTTAATTGTTTATTATTATTGTTATTATTGTTATTATTTTGTTACAGGATAACTTAAATGAAGGATATAGAGGAGATCATATTTTCCTTTTTTTTCTTTCTTCTTTTTCTTTCAGCTGCTCTCTTTAGGGCTCACTACAGTGGATCATCTGCCTCCATCTAAACTTCTCCCTACCATCTGCTTCTCCCTGACAGTTTCATCATCCAGATACTTTGTCAGATATATCCACTATCCCTCATCCAATGTCCAAACCATCTCATCTTTTAATCACTAACTTTGTCTCAAAACTGCTCAACCTGAGCACTATTGGTAATTCCAATAGTGCTCACTCTCAGTGAAAATCATAACATCTTCAGCAATGCCACCTCCAGCTCCACCTCCTGTCTTTTTGTCAGTGCCCCATCTCCAAACCACGCATCATAGCAGGTCTCAATACCATCTTGTAAACCTGCCCTTTCACTCTTGTTCCTCTCCTCCTGTCAACATCTATATTCTGCTTGATGATTGCTGCTGTTGGGTGCAGCAATCATCAAGGACAGAGAGAGAATATTTATTTTTTATTGTTTTCCTGCTGCTTTGCAGAGAAGAAGCTGAAAAAACCCCAAAACAATTAACTGAAACAGTGGAATCAGATCAAAAAGTATCAGTTATAACTTGTTTGAATTTTTAAGATCACCAGTATGTTTCAAACAAGATTCAAATTTTTGCATTAAGATTTTTATATTATTATTTTCTAGACGTTTCCTTTCTCATCTCCCTCATCTGCCAAAAAAATCTGGTAAATACCTGAGCAGTTACTGCGGTCCACTAAATCCAATGACTACAGTTCCAGGCAGAGTCCAGTGACTGAGGTTTGTTACCCATTCTGACACAAAATACTGATAAGCATGGAAGCTTTTGTAGGCCTTCATATCTCATCTGTATAACATGATAATGTAATGATAAGTCTTGCAGCATGAAGTCAGAGAGAGTGCCAGGCTTTAAAACACTCGGATAGAGTAACTGAACATCCATCTTCAGCCCTCCGTTGCCCAATTTCTCCACATAACGAGCACGATGCTTGCCGTGAAAATGTTTTTCTTCTTCTGAGAGTGAATATAGACTTGTTTGTTTACTTATAGTTGCCATAGTTCTCATCTACATAATGTTTAGCAGGTTTTTCACTCACTTGACATGTCAGGATAGCCCACTTCCAAAATGGCCAACAAGGTGTGGTGCACATGTGCACATGGTGAGCGGTCGCTTGTCTGCAAACCTCTATACAAGGAGGGGATGAGCGGGAAGGAAGCTGAGATCCTAGTGTGTGCAGAAAAAGAATGGAGATTTTCTATCATTCGATAGAGTGATACATTCTCGAGTGCATTGTACTTTGCAGCATCTGAGCTGGTGACACCAACAGACTGAGTAAAATGATCAGGAAGGCTAGCTCTGTGATTGGTTGCAAAACGAACGAGTGCCAAGTAAATGTTGAATGTGGAATTTTGGTAAAATGTAAAAAAAGATAAGGAAATGTACACCTTTGTACATGTATGATCTATGCATCAATGTAAACGAGGTAAAAATACAAAAGCATAGTCAAGAACTCAGGTCAGATTATAGAAAAGAATTAATGCAAACTGATTTTCCACAAAACGTTTTTGTGAAGCTGAGATATGTAGTTTTCAATCAAAGGCAGGATTTGTCACCTCTTCTTTTTCTATGGAGGGAAGAAAACTGCCATTGGCAGAGCTCTTTAACAGAACTCTGCATGGCAGCAGCAATGGCAACCGTCGGCAGGGTGGCACAATAACGAGGCCGTGGCAATGCTGGCTGTCCTCTTGCTCCGAACTGGAAAAGTGTCCTCTCCTAGAATGCTGGAGACAATCACAGGGGGAGTGAACTGTCTTATATTGTCCCACACGGACTCATTATCTCAATAATGAATCTTTTCCTCATGCATGCACGTTCTCTATCTCTCTGTCAGTATTGTCTCTCTCGTGAGCACATCAAATGAAAGACGAGTGAGGAAAAGAGTGCAGGGAGAACAGACGACAGGAAAGTTTTTCCTTGACACACTTCCCTCCACTTGATTTAAGATGGTGGGGATTTTTCTCGAGCAGGTTGATCGCACTCTGCTCCTTTTGAACGCAAAACCTTGGTCAACTTCACAGGCGCAATCAGATAAAGACTACCTCCGACTGAAGTTCAACAAAGGGCCAGTTTCTCTTTCTTTATGCAAATTAGCTAAATTAAAGTTTTTGCTGAATGCTTTGCTGCCGCTCTGCTGTGAGTGCTTGGCCTGCG